>NC_091799.1:64685000-65310000 GCF_041296235.1 Equus asinus
GTACCTGGGGATAGGATGGAAGCAGGCAGGGGAAATATATATGCATTATCACATGAGCAGGCAAACACAAATCTAAGTGCTTAAATTATTTGCGTAAGGAATTCAGCCCACGTTTATGTGGTTGGGTTAGCATTTGCTGTTATTATACTAGAGTTTTATGGTGGACTAGAATCAAGAATTGCCGCTTTGTAGTATTTCTGTGAGTTTTAACAACCTATAGGTGCAGATTTTGTCTCTTATGTCTCTCATGATTCCTCAGAATACATGCAATAAATTCTACTTTGAGTTTATTTAAAGAAATGTTTGCATCTGCAAATAAATTTGTAGGCTCTTTTATGCCAAACAATAAATAAGGAGGAATACTTAGAATCCTTTTATTAATTACCATAGCTAACATAAATCTCTAATATAAATGAGTAATCAGAATTATAAAATAAGTAAATTTTATTCATTTGTGATTTCTATCCTGCCTGTGTGAAAACAGAACCTGATACTTGAATAAATAGTATTTAACCAACCTATTTCTCTTTTTTCCTAAACTGCCAGTAGACGTATTTTCCAGATTTAGAGTTCAGTCGGCAATAATTCATTTCAGGTGACTAGTCACATTGGCACCCTTTACTCCTCTGAGATTGTCATAGTCTATTTTTTCCACAACTATTTTATTGTTCTAAATTCTATAAGGGATTTTCATAAATAAATAGGTCCACAATTCAATATCTATTTTTAAAAAGATTTGTGCGTATGTATATTGTTGCGTTTACTTTTAAATAGTTTACATAGAGTTGGGGTCAAAATGGTTTTTATGTAAGAAATAAATGTCTTTCTCTATGCTAATGGTTCATAGATTTAACTGCCCACCATGGAAACCTCTCCAGTTATTAATCTTACGTCTGACTTATCAATAATATAAATGCTTGGGTATATCACTGCTGCTTCAAAAGCTTTTGACCTTAGGTCGTAATTGCTGTAATTACAGTTTAACCATTTTGTTATCCCTTTTATCATTCAAATACTATACACACAAATTTATTTATTTATTTATTCATATGTGGTAGAGTCTATGTAGATTATAAATTGGGTTTATAGAGAAAATATACTGTGTGTGTGTATACGTACACACACTTATTTATATTTCCTTGATTATGAAAGAAAAGCAGTGCCTTCTCTCCCTGTGCCTATGCACATACAGGCCCCAGAGCCCTGCCGGGCAAGGTCTTTTCACCAGCTTTTCTATTCTGACTTCTCACCCCCGCCCCCACCCCCATTCCTTTTCAAAAGCCAAAGCCTACTTCTTCCTCTTAACAGTTGACTTCCCCCAGAGAGACCTGCTGAATTACCATTTATCCCTTTTGCAGATGGTTTTATTTCATTCTGCCCTTGAGAATATTTTGTTCTTGGGGACCCATCTTTTGGCTTTACCATCTTAATTCTGCTTATGTAAATCTATTTTCTGTTCCATGACCTACTTTCTCTAAACCTGTTTTCTCCTCGATTGCCTCCAAACCAAACGCTACCTTTGGAAGTTTGCTAACTGCCTTCTGCAAGAATCCAATGCTTCAGATTACTTTTCCTTTACTTTTTCCTGTTTCTCTCCAAGCAGTGCCATAAAAAGCAATCCACACTACCTCATTTATAGCCCTGATTAAATCCCTATGAGATATTCACATTTTAAAAAGGGATTTCATGGCAAACTCCTAATAAAATTGTATACCCTTCTCTTAATTCATCTACTTAAAGGACAAGCCTTACTTATAGCTAAAATTTTATGAATTTCAAAAAAGTGAAATAAAAATAATCTGGAAATTAATCTGTTTCTTTGTAATATTGGTGTCGCAAATTTAAAGTATTATATTATAAGGATACATACTAGGTTGTTTTTATTTATTCGGCAGGTATTTGTTGAGTACCTACTGTGTGCCAGGTTCTAGTAGAATGTGATCATGGTATTTATCCTGTAGTATTCCTTTCAAAATCTGCATGAAATTGAGAATACTTAATATATGTATTTTCTTATACTCCTAAAGTTAATAAAATTAGCAAACTCATTGATTGGGACATCAGTTGCCTTTCTATTTCAATCGTTTCAGTAAGAATAGCCCACCTTTAAATTCTATGTAAGAAAAAGATGAGGCAGTTACATTTCCATGAATATTTGAATTTTACATGTCTTGAATTCAGATTTAGTCAGCAATTATATCTTATAATAATATTATGATATTATAGCATTTTACCATTTACAAACATATCCCAAGGGTAATTCTCATTCATCTAAGACTTATATAATATAGTTTAATTTAAGTAAAAAATAATTCGCCTACCAAATATAGATATAAAGAGAACTATAGTCAATAAAAGTGGACTTTGTTCTTTTCTGCTGTCAAACATTCATTATTTGGCATATGCTTGTTATAGTTAAGATTGTTCATTATGTAATCTGGGAAAAAGAGATGCTACTGTCTAAAATATAGCTGTGGACTTTTTTATAAAGCAAATTTCGAAACAGATTATTAAATATGTAAAAATTATTCTTAGGTTTATAGACATAAGAAAAAAAGTCTGGAAGGCTCTGTTTCAGGTCTTTGGCAGTGGTTACCTTTTAGGGTAAAATGGCGGGAATGAAGGGAGGGTAGACTTTCTTCTTATCACTGTTTTTCTCTGTTGTATGAATTTTTTCTTCAAGCAAGTATTATACATGAAATTTTAAATATCTTAATAATATAACTACCATGTGCCCTAACAAGCTCATCTTTATATGTGTAGATATCTATATATCTGATAAACAACAATTTGCTCAGCGTCCAAAATATGGTGAGTAAGCATTTCAATACTGAGCAAATACAGATTTCTGAAAAGCAGTGCCGCTCAGATCACTAAATGATTGCTTTGTTCTATTAACTTTCTCTTCCTAACGTTATAAAAATTCAGCCTGGCTAAGAATTCTTATTTTGGCCTCATGATCACAGTGAAAAGCATTAATTAGACTAAAACTACTAGTTTTATAATTGAGAATAAAAAAGATGTAACGTTTTGGAGGGAAAATTACTCATAACCCCCACTTTCCCATCCTCAACTGTTTTCACTTTTTACTTAACTTACATATCTTGAACAGTTGTAAATACTATTTCTGTGCTCTGACTCTTCATTTACACGTTAGCATTTTCTAGTTTTCTAATAATAATACTTCTAGCTTTCATTTTATTGAGTGTCTTTGTGAATGAGAATTCTGTGGAGAATTTTACATACAATGTCTTGTTAAGTTCTTATAGTAACATTAAAGGAGTGGTTAGTCCACATTTTCCAGACGAGGAAATGAGCCTAAGAGATGAAATAATTTGGGCAAGGCCATTTAACTGCCAGGGGAGGCTGGAATTAGAGCTCAAGCCTTGGGCCGGTCCGGTGGTGGCGCAGCGGTTAAGTTTGCACGTTCCGCTTCGGCGACCCGGGGTTCGCCAGTTCGGATCCCGGGTGCGGACATGGCACTGCATGGCAAGACATGTTGTGGCAGGCATCCCACTTATAAAGTAGAGGAAGATGGGCACGGATGTTAGCTCAGGGCCAGTCTTCCTCAGCAAAAAGAGGAGGATTGGCAGCAGATGTTAGCTCAGGGCTAATCTTCCTCAAGAAAAAAAAAAAAGCGCTCAAGCCAGTCTGCTCCAAGGACAATGCTCCTTTTACTTCAACATCTTGCCTCTCTCTACTATCTATAAAATTACCGTTTTTAATGACTGTAAAACTGTCTATTTTGTGAATATATCTAAATGCAGTGAAATACTTGGTTACATACTGGGCGATTGAAGAAATACATTGAAAGTTGACTTTTTAGAGGTGTGAGAGCCTATGAAGTTTTGGGCTGATGGGTGTTGAAAATGACTGTTTGAAAGACTCTTGTAGTTACAGTCTCTAGGCCAGTATATTCTCTACTGGTAGCAAATAAGGTCATCTATTCCCCATTGTAGAGAAACGAGGAGCAAAAGGTCAACACCTCCCAGGTTTGAATAGATCATCTTTTTAATTATATTAACAGGTTTTACGATGTTCTCTGCAAGCTCTGTAAGGCTTCAGTTTAGAAACAAATTCTGTCTCAGACTGTGTATGAAGTTTCATACTGCTGTAAGTCCGCTTTAAAAATGGTACAAAGTTTCCTTTCCTCTTTTATCTTAGAAGCTTTTCTAAAGGGGAAACAAATGAACTTTGCATGCTCTGCCTTTCCAATATACATTGTGACTTGGCTTAGGTAATTGACTACTTTCAAGTTTGCTTCAGAGTTTTGACCATGTGATAAACTTTTTTGATCCTATTACCTAAGTGTGTATCACATCTGTTATATAATAGACCTGGAGATACACAGCTTTTGGAAGTGATCAAGATACCTTGAGTATTATTTAAAACGTAAGGAGGAAAGCACAGAGTGGATCACAGATAGGGGTACTCTTTAAAGTCATAAATTATAAGATTCTCTGAAAAAGCCCCTTGTCCACTCTACATCTCGCTTGCTTTGTGTCCCTGAAGATGCCACCTGGTTCCTCCCTAGCCAGGTTTACTCACTTGTAAAATAAACGAGTGAGCTAGACCAGTGAATTTCAAACATATTTTTTCAATGGAACACTTTTTACAAGTCAAATGCTAATATAAATGAGTATATATGAAAGATTTAAAATTATAGATATATTTGACATATAGAGAGAAAATTTTTAAGACATACATATGTATGAAATTATAAGTAAAAATATATAAACATGCATATAACAATAAAATAACCACTGAATTTGCACCTTTATCTTCAGCCCAAACCCAATCCTTCTCCTTGCAGTACCTCTAAAGAGCTCTAGGGGTCCAAGGACTATTGTTTGAAAACCACTAATCTAATAAACTACTAAGATCCTTTATAGTTCTGCTCTCTGTATTGCTGCCCTACCACTGGAGAGTTATTTGTGTTTTCTGAGTCCCTGTGTGGACTGGGATAAACTTGCTAGTAATTAAACTTTTTGGGAAGTTCAAATACAACAGTTCAAATACTTCTGCCTGTTGATTTGGGGCACACCATGGTTTTGGCCCCATCACTAAAACTTGCATTTCAGCAGAAGTAAAGGAATACCCTACTTATCAGTCGTTCCAGTCGTATAGTGAATTTTATTAAATCAGAAGGAATGAGGATGTGAACGTAACCATGGGTATAGGAATGGTTAGTCATGGATCCACCCAACTGTCACTAGCAAGATTGAGAAAGTAGATTCTAAGATGAAGCTGCAGAGGAAGAATGTTAATGAGGTCTTCAAGGAGGTTTTCCTTAGGGAAAGATGCCTGAGAGATATGTATAAATATTCTGAATAGTAGTAATGCTTAACATATAGAATTGTTAAAACCTGCATAAAGGTAACAGGAATGGGACCTGGGAGCTATTAAGTAGATTGGTGAGAAATACAGTCACAAAGAAGGCATAGTCTTAATTAAAAGCCAACCTAGATTTTCGTAGGAGCCCTTCCAGAGATTATCCAACTTCTCAAGAGATAAAACAGAGGTTGATGATATGTTGGAAAATGGATAGTAGAAGTAAGTTATACTCTTGCCAAAAGCACTAAGTCTCTCCAGAGATCAGGGTCTACAGCAGGGGCTGAGGTACCAAGGGGCACAAAGAAGTGGGCCTAGGTAAGGTACTAGTAAGGGTAACCATGTAAAGATAGCTGGTGGGAGACTGTGCCTGCGATATGTCTCAGCTCTCAAAATGCCTCACTCTGTGGTCAAGTTTGGCCTAAACTAGGATGTACTTCAAAAGAATGGAGAATAGGCAGGATCCCAGAACCTAGGGATGCAGTTTCTTAGCATCACAAGGGAAATATAAATTATATATGTTATTATCCACCCTCAGCCTTCTAAGGGGGTTGGCTCTCCCAGGAACATCCTGGGTGATGGGCGAGGATGTGATTGGGGAAGCTAAGCTAAACTAGTCTTCAGAATAAAAGTTAGAAAAAAATAAGAGAAAGATTGTGGGGAAGAGCTGAAGAAGTATGGCTAGAGATGTTGGAGGGAAGATCAGAGGGGAGGCCAATATGGAAGAACCCCATCGCATTTTGAACCAGACATCCACCATCTAGCACCCTACCCTGTTTAATCACACTGCCACCTTCTGGGCAAAAGCTGCCACAAATGGACTTGAATGTAGAAGGCATTTTTTTACCCCTCATCTCAGCTTTAAGAACTTCGGGCAGAGGGTAAAGGGAGTCAATGGCAAATCTTTCCATTTCTCTGCTACGTATGAGGAAGAACAAGAAATCAGAAAACTAGAAACCAGGTTTAGATTGCAGCTCCCAAAGCTTCCTTACGAGAAATGGTCCTAATGGTTTACAACCCACAGAGTTAAGCTTTGTTTATATCTAATACTAATCTCCCGTGCTTAAATTTTAACCCATTTCTTCTTAGTTATCAGTGGATGTAGGGAGAGTGAACCAATAGATAAGTAGATTCTAGTTCACGACATTTGAAAACTGCTAGTAAGTGACTTTGTGGTTTTTTTCATTTCATATTGCAAAATATTCATTTTGAATTGTAAAGTAGTTGGCACCAGTGTGACTTGTTAAAAGAAATGCTTCATAAAATATCATTTCAATGTGTAATTGTTTTCAGGCTTCACACAGAAGAGTATTCCCATTGTAGCTAATTCTCCTTCCCATTTAAAATACATCCAAGATGAGAAATTCAACTCCTTTTAATTAATATGCATGAAATATTCATGTATGTATGGAATACAGAAAACAATAATTCTTAACATCCGTGATTTCATTCCATTGCAATGCGGCACAGAATTTTTTCTTGTGTCATGGAATTTATAGGACCGATAACTGTTTCAGTTGGGATAAATGAATGCAAAATGTGTCCACTTTTAACCAATGGCATTCTAGCAGGGGAACAAGCCACTGCTGTAATATTTCTTCAGATACGACCACTTTGTCATGGAACAGCAGGTAAGTGATTCGCAACTGGATAACCTGCTAGGTAGGGCAGCAGCTCCTAAGTCTGCAACGATAGTGGAAGTAGTAACGGTTGTAACGATGAAAGCTACGATGCTTTGAGCATCTGCTGTTTGTCAGACATGGGACATGGTACTGTACATGATTTAGCTCTTTTTGTCTTCAAAACCACAGTATGAGGTAGAACTGAAGTTACACCGCTTGTAAATCACAGTTCTGAAGTAAACCTGTGGTCTAATTCTAAATCCCACATTTGTTTTTATAGCTATTGTTCTTGTTCTTACTTTATTTGATTTTCCTCATTTTCTCAGCTGCTTTGGCCACACATGGTTCTGCCTCAGGGTATTCCAAAAAGTAGTCAGCAGGCTGCTATTTACCCCTCTCCTTCCTATCCTGGATTGTTCAAGTTTCTCCTTCTAACCTTGCGCATCTCAAGAACATGTCTACCTTTTGTATATGTCTGCCTTCTTTCTCGAGATTTCCATACAAGCCCGACCATAGACCATAGAAATGTATTGAGAAATAGAAAATGGACTTTGACACAGCCCGGTTCTTTAGAGATCTAACTAGTTCTTGACGCGTTCAGTTTATTGACCGACTCCCCCCGTCAGACTATAAATTGCACTGTCTTCTTCCTCTCTGGCATTTGATCAGTGAACGGGACCATAAAATCTTTGAAATGAAAGGGACCACACATAATAACCTATAATCTAATTCTCCCCACCCGACCCCGTTTTGGAAGTGGAAAAGTTTTGCTATTCTTTAACATTTCTAGTGAAGTAGGGTCAAGAAAAGTTGTTAGAAATAATGCCAAAGCTTATGTGGTTTTGTTAGAGAAATGTTTTTTAAAACCCCAAAATGAAGTTTGGGGTCAAATGGGGAGCTAAAATTTAGTCTATCAGGCAAATGTGTGAAAGCGGTTCTGTTATAATTTGTATGGAACTTTAATGTAATTCTTAAACTTACGTCTGTGAAGTTTAACTAATACCATGATAATTCTGTCGTAACTTCGCAAAAAATTAGATTGGAGGATTATGTACAGAGAGGTGTTGAGGTTGAGGCCTCAGCACTCTCCAAAAGGAAATTCAAGACATTGTTTTGACCAGAGTCCTCCCCAGACAACTGAACTCTGATTATTCAATTTTTTAGAAGTCACATAGCTAGTTAAGTAGCTAAAATTCACGTCTTGAAAATCTAACTTCATTCCTCTCTGTTCTCCCGATATAGTCCTCACAGAAATAAAAATAACAGTAACTCCTATTGACTGAGTGTGGGCTATGTGGCAAGGACTATGCTGGGCACTTGACAAGAATTATCCCATTAGATGCTCATCACACATCCTGTGAGGCACCCATCATTATTATTCCTCATTTTATAGGTGAGGAAACTGAGGCCTAGTAAAATAAACTGACTTACGCAAGATTGCATGGCAAGTAAGAGAATTTCACGGATTCACATTCTTTTTTTTTTTTTTTTTTTGGTGAGGAAGATTCACCCTGAGCATACATCTGTGGAAATCTTCCTCTATTTTGTATGTGGGTCACCACCACAGCATGGCTGCTGCTGAGTGGTGTAGGTATGTGCCTGGGAATTGAACCCAGGCCACCAAAGCACAGCGTGCTGAACTGAACCACTAGGCAACGGGGCTGGCTCCCACATGTTTACTTTTTTGACCCACCTGAACAGAAGTTTATATTTTTGAATCACGGTGTTAATGTGGTTTACCCAGAATCCCTAGCTTTGTATAAATGCTCATTTCTGAGATGTGCCCAAGAAGACCACCTTACGGAAAAGAAGGCCTTAAAGACTGAATCAGTTTTCACATTTATAGTTCTTGATTATTTAAAAAGTCATACTAATATACAAACTCAAAAATGCATAATACAAGCCAACATTTCCTAGGCACTCACAGGGAGTCAGCCATTGGACTAACGACTTTAAGTTAATTAGCTGATTTGACATATTAATATATATATATGTATCATTTCTAAGGCAGAATAAGAAGGGGTTAATTGGAAGCTGTAATATCTCTGATTTAGTTGTTGAAAAATTGGTCAGGATCCTCTAGGGGTACAGTCCTAGGCAGGCATTTAATCTGAAAGGAAGGGCATTGTCCCTGCGTGCCTCTGTGTAAAGATTTTCTCCATGTACCCTTCCCACGTGGGGCTGCCTGGTGGTTCAGTCTCACTGTGCTCTCACTGCCGGGCCTCCCCACCTCTCCTGATGCCCTGCTCCTCACATTCTTCTGGAGGCAGTCGGCACACACAGGCTGGTGTGGCCATAGACTCCTGTAGCATTCTTGGTTGTGTAATTCAGAGACTGTTATTTCCAGAGCCTGAGTCTCATCCTGCTTACGAGGCTCCAGACTGGGTGGGACTCCTGTTTAGTTTACCTGCCATCCTATCTCAGCACAAAGGGCTTAAGCCTCCTTCTCCATCTGTTTCTAGAAAGACATCAGGCAAAAAAATGAGATCTGGTTAGAAGATCTCTTCCTGTGGCCTGGAGTGCCTCTTTAGGTGAGCTGTAAGGTGTAGGGGCTAGAAATGTAGAGAAGGCAGTAGTGTAGTGAGAGCAGCAATTAGCATTCCATAGTCTCTGCTGTCTACTTATTTTATTATGTGTAGTTACCAATGAAAATGTGTAAAAGCATTACTTTGCTATAATTAACTGTACATTGGGTTAAAAGCTATGATCAAGGGTGCAGTTTACCACCTGAGGGGGAAAAATTGGACCACTAAAGATTCTCTGAGTCTCTTGCTTGGAAAAACTAGTCCCAATTGTTTGAGTCCTGTTGTTAAAATTGAGTTTAATTGTGTGTGAAGCAATAAGTGTTTCTATGTAATATAAAACACAAAAAGCAAACATGTTAGCCCTTAGCAAACATGCCTTTATAAAGATGTTATTATAATTGGGAAAATCATTTTACAAACATATGTAAATATATGAAATTATGTCCGTACCTAGAAATATATGTGAAATTTCTCCGTAAATATAAAGTCTTTCTCATGCAAATAACAAAAGAATTTGATAGTCCCATCGTTTAGAACCAAGATGGTTAATCTTTTTCATCTGTGGTCAATTACTAATAGTCACATGGAATAAAATACTGGGAGTTGCCTTGGGGCTTGAAGAGAAAAAGTGCTGCTATCAACTAGTAATGTTCACAAGAGAAAAGAGGGCGTAATGTGGCTGCTTACCCTTTAAGCGGCCCTAGTGATCTCCTAATAATTCTTTCTGTCTAAACTCTGCCGTTAAATTTGCATCTAAGTCAAGCTGTTGTAACAAAAACAGGATTTATACATACATACATACAAATGTGTGTGTGTAATCTTTAGAAAATTTTGGTAATTCATCACCTATGAAGAACATATTTTATGAATATTGTAAACTATGAAAACTCCTTTTGGATGTTTCAAACCAAAAAAAGAAAAAAAAATTAGTAATGTAATTATCAACAGCCACCACTATAATCGCCACCCAGATTGAAAATAATCCTACCAGCAACTCTAAAGCCACCTTTGTGCCACTTTAAGCTACTGCCCATCCTCACCAAATGTAACTATCCTGATTTCAAAAATCACACATTACTGGGGCTGGTCCCATGGTCTAGTGGTTAAGTGCGGTGCACTTCTCTTTGGCGACCTGGGTTTGGCTCCAGGCACGGACCTGCACCACTCGTCAGTGGCCATGCTGTGGCAGCAACCCACGTACAAAATAGAGGAAGATTGGCACAGATGTTAGCTCAGGGACAATCTTCCTCAGTAAAAGAAAAATCACACACTATTATTTTCTGCTTTTGAATTTTATATAAAAGTAATAATACAGTATGTACTATTTTGTGTCTGATTGGTTTTTTCCCCTGCAAAATGATGTTTGAGAGTTCATCCCATGTTGATGGGATGTATGTACATAGTTCATAAATTCTCACTGATGTATAGTTATTTAAGCAAGCTTTTGTTTGAAATATAAATTCAGGGTGAAAATTAAATGTGATAATTGTAAATTATAATTTGGTATACGGGATTACATGAGCACTTAAAACTGATGTCAATTTACAATAATTGTTTGAATATATTTTAGTGTCCAAACTCTGTTGCTTGGATGGGCCTTTGTTCTCAGAAGCCTTCCTAGACTTCCCTATGCAGAATTAAAACTCCCTTCTCTGTGTTCTTGTGAGCCCTGTACATTTCCCTATTAAAGCTCCTGAAGCATTGCCACAATTGTCTGTCTCACCTGCCTCTCCTCTCAGACAGTGAGCATGTTGAAGGGTAGACTGGGTTAGTTCATCTTTGCACCCCTGTGCCAGCACGTGATGCCTGTTCCATCATCAGCATTCGACATCTGTCCGTTGCATGAGGAGAGAAGAACAGTGAGTTGTTCTACATTACAAAGAAAATGTTACAAGCCACGGCATGGTTTGATGAGCGATGTGTAGGTCTGCACCTGGGATGCGAAACCACGAACCCCAGGCCATTGAAGCAGAGCTTGCACACTTAACCACTACACCACTGGGCCTGCATCTCATTTTCTTTTAATAGATGGCACTCTACTAGGAATTGTACTGAGTTGGGAAAACAGAATTTATTCTCTGTAGCAAGGACTTGTAAAGTTTCTAAATTATCAGGGAGGATTTTTGCCTGTTTCCTGTGGCTTTCACTCTTGGTTTACCACCTCCACTGGTAATTCTGGTCTCAGCACTTCTCCTCATTCCCTTATGTGTCTCCCATTCTAGAATCTACACTTCCTAGTTTTCTCAGGATTTTCTCCTTGTCTGAATGACTTATCTCAGTACATCAACTCGTAATCAACGGTGCATATGAAAATGCTAAGCGTATTGCACATGTTAATCACCCAGCTTACGTGGCTGACCTTCTGACTCTATCAATGGAGTGATTCTGTGCAGCTGAGAGACCTGCTGGAGATAAGTACTGAGACCACCACTTTGGGCTCACTCCAGCTCACTGCGAGTATTTCGAAACCCAAGACAGCTGTCACATCAGGCAGATACCACAGCTGGGATGCTGAACCCAAGAGTCAAGCTTGTCCTAGAGCTCTAACAAATGGAGTTGACCCTTGACCCCCCAAATCAGCGTTAGCATCCCTGCTTATATTGTGAACTTTTCCCATTATTAAGTTAGCTTTGAGCTTTACCACACTTCTAGAGTAAATATTTTGGAATGCTAAGAAACTAAGGCCTGATTCTTAATCATAGAGAAAGTGATCTGTTTTTATTGTCGTACAAAAACATTTTATAGCCACTTGACTATTTAATCTGATTCTCGAGCTTAAAATGAACAGTCCTTCAAGAAAAGTTTTGTTTCTGTAGCTCTTCTATTAGTTGCCAAATAAAGGTGCGTTTTTCATTGCTTCCTTTAACAATGTTTATTAGACAGCTTCTGCCCCAGATCCCCTGCTGGCTGTTAGAGAGACAGGGATGAAAGATATAGTCCTCATCTTCCTGAAATCTTCAGTCCGGTGACTTTCTAAAATATTCCTGAGGGGCAGAGAATTTCTAGTTTTACCTACTTCTCTATCCCTGGAATATTTATTACTTTCCTGATAAGAGAATACATTTATAATTTAAAAGTGTTTCAGTTACTTTCAGAAATCCGGTGGTGACAGAATAATTTAAAAACCTCACGACTTGAATTTGGGCTGAGGTGGTATGAAATAAATCAGGAATATTTGATTTTTTTAGGCCAAAATATTTTCCTTGGGCTAGAGGGATATTTTCATTTTAAAGAAATTGTTTATTTAAATCACTTCCTAACAAGGCTGTGTCAGCCAAGTTAAATATTTAAATTTATTTTGTTTAAATAAACCTTAAAACCAACAGATTTCTTTCTTATTTAGATATATTTATCCCTTCACTTTTCAAACATAAATTATATAAACTAGGAAATTTTAATATATATATGGAAAGGGCACATGAGAAGGGAACATCAGAAAAATAGCTAGAAAGGAGTGAATTTTAAACAAACATAACTCATAAAATTAATAGTTGACATAATTTAACTTATTACCAAAATGTCTGTCTTTACAGATAATCTCCAGGAGACTTTTATTTTTATGAGTTCTAGTTAAATTTTGAAAAATGTTTGAGGGCTCTGTTTCACTAATAAGGAAAATAACTTCTTTCCCCAAATAACTGCTGCTGGTTTGTTTGTCAGCTCCCTAAATAAACTCATTTTACTATTACTATGGTTGAGTGCAGCAATATTCCCTTATAACGTAATGTGTAATCATGGCTGTACCTGCATTCATCTAAGCAAGACCGTGTCATCAAATAGGGATCTACTGGAAACTTTCCAAAGAACTGTCAAAGCCAGATTCCATGTAGAGAATCAGAAGAAAATAGCACTCGTGTCCTACTGTAGTTCAGTGTCAAGGATTTGCCCTCAAGGACGACAACTGCCACATAAGGGCACCACACAACAATGGAAAACCTGTTTGCCAACAGAATATTGAATTATCATCCGACTTTCACAGTGAACCACATTATTACATGATTCCCAGTCACACATCTGGACCTCTGGCATATTGTGCAATTATAACAGCTCTGGCTCTATACCACTAGTTTTGAACTCAGTTTGACTTCAGAACCCACCCATTTAGTATATCCTGCCTCCTCAGTACATATTGTGGACAGTTCCATAAACAGCTTTTATATAAACTTTAGCCTGTAGCCAGAAAGACTGTAAGAATTTTGTTTATAACTTGATGAGATTTTAATAAATTTTAAATTAATTTCCCATTTGAACCTCCCCTTCTCTGAGCTTTATGCCCTTGGTCATCCCTTAAGTAACTA
This sequence comes from Equus asinus, assembly GCF_041296235.1. Classification (NCBI taxonomy): domain Eukaryota; kingdom Metazoa; phylum Chordata; class Mammalia; order Perissodactyla; family Equidae; genus Equus; species Equus asinus. The sequence goes on from NC_091799.1 coordinate 64,698,777, forward strand.
ACTTGTGAAGTTGTTGTTTTTCACTTCTGGTTTTGTTCCGTTGGTGATTTGGCTTTCTTTGTAAATGGTTGGTAATTTTGTGTATAAAGCACAGAGGTTCATTCGTTTAAAATTCCACGTGTCATTTTCTAATAGCCAAAAAGTGCCTGAATTTCCAATACACAAAGAAAAGTTTTAGATAATTTACTTCAATAAGCTGGATAATTGCTCAAAGCACCAAGCACATTTGTTTCCATAATTCATGGGATTTGTGTGTTAATGAATGAATGTGTACGTAAGAGATAAGGAAAGAATACAGAATACAGACCTACAAATGCAAGCCTGGGCTTCTCACAATATTTAATTTAAAGTACCAGATTCCCTCGGTGCCAGTCGCTTTAGGAATTTTATGTTCACTCCCTTGCTTCCAAAATACGGCATAGGTGTAACCCACCCTGTGACTTTCAAATTCACAAAGAGGCTCTATCCTTCAAGGCAGGACTTAATGGTATACCAAATGAATACCTTAGTGTCTTCTGAAATATTCCTGGAGAAAAATTTGCCTTAAAGTCTTCCTTGACTTTCTATATTCATTAATTTAGAATATGACCCTATTTGAACAGCAAAAAACCTCTCAGGACAATCTTTTTAAATGGGTGACAGTCTGTTCTGGCTATGACAGAGTAGATTCAGGTGCTCAGATAAGAGGAAAGGTAATATCTTGCATATCAGTTCATGTTGAAGCTTGTGATTGCCTGTAAAGTTCAGTGGGAAAGGAAGTTAAAGCCGTGAAAACTTCTATAGAGTTTGGTCTGAATCCTAGCAGTGGCTGGTTTGGTATAGTATCCTGAATAAATTCATTCATATTGATCAGGAGAAGGAAAGAGTTCTTGTAATATGTGAGTTCTGACTAAGAGGAGGAATAGTTAGAAAATAAGAACTGGTCCCTCAGAATAATTCTGGTGGCTTAACAGATTGGGGAGGGACTCTGAGTGACTCTGAGTTGCTTTTATTGCGAGGTGGGTAGATGGAAAGTTAGGTTGCATATTTAATGTGGAATCTTAAGAGAAAGTGAGGCACTGGCCGGGTGGCGCAGCAGTTAAGTTCGCACGTTCCGCTTCTCAGCGGCCCGGGGTTCTCAGGTTCGGATCCCGGGTGCGGACATGGCACCGCTTGGCAAGCCATGCTGTGCTAGGCATCCCATGTATCAAGTAGAGGAAGATGGGCCCGGATGTTAGCTCAGGGCCAGTCTTCCTCAGCAAAAAGAGGAGGATTGGCAGCAGTTAGCTCAGGGCTAATCTTCCTCAGAAAAAAAAAAAAAGAGAAAGTGAGTCCTTTTTTCTCAGTTATCTAAGAAACCCTTTAACCATTTTACAGAAAGAAGTAAAAAGCACTTAGAAAGTTGGATGTCACATGTTTAAGCTTCCTGCTCCAAGAGCAGGCCAGATAGTCATGTTCTGCATGGCTTTGTAGATATTCCTTTTTGTTCCATGTAAAAGTTCCATGTCCCAAGTTTTAAATCTTGATATTTTGATGTCAGACCTTATCTGCTTGACTGCATTCAGAGTATCTCTATTTCTTTAAGCCCTAGGAAAGCACAGTATGTGACATCATAGAGCTGAGCTATTGAAATTCAAGGGCAGTTTGGAATTGCCAACAATATGTACTGGAGAGATGGGTGGGTCTGAAGTCAAGTTGAGTTCAAAACTAGGCTCCTCTGCTTACAAGGTGGGTGATCTTGGACAAGGGGAAACACTACCCATGGGGTTCCTGTGAAGGTTAGATGAAAGAATACAAGGAAAAGGCTTGGTTGGCACAATGTCAGGCGTGTAGCAAAACGAATAAATGTTACCCTGATTATCGTTAGGAAGGAAAAACTTGTATTAAGATTTTCCTGTTTATATTTCATGTTAGTTTTAACACAAGTTACTCTTTAATACAGGTTACTATTTGAGGAAACAAGAATTTTAGCCGTTTACAAAATGATATATGATATAATACGTATATGATTTTCACGTAAGATCTTTCACTGGAAATGGTATTGAGAAAATGTCATGACAGCTCTAGGTAAAACCTAACTATTCCTTAGTTTTAAGATTAATGTGTGTAGATCTTGGCTTAATCTAAACTTATTATTCTAGAAAATAAATTTACGTGAATATGGAATAAATCGACTTCACTTCTAGCTAAATCTAGACTGGTACCTTCTTTGACACGACTTTCTTAAAAATATATATTATTTTCTAAATACTGTATTATTTAGAAATATGTTACTTTGTGTTCCATCCTTAAATACACATAAATGATTTCTATTTAAATAGTAGCCCACAAGATGTCACAAGAAGATAGAGATAGAAATGCTTTTTTAAGAAAATGGCTTAATAAGACTTCCTTTTAGGATAGTCTTCTCTCACTTTGTATAGGGTCATTTCCATATATTTCTATACGGACAAATATTTATGTAGTCTCTTTGATGTTTGAGGCACTGGGGATACAATGGTACCTTCCTCCCTTCATGGAGCTTACTGAGCAAAAATGATTAAACAGACAAAATGATTCCCAATATGGTAAATGCAGTGAAGAAAATGTACAAAGGACTGAGTTGACGAGCGTGTGTGTATGTGCAGGCATGCGTGCGTGTGTATCCTGGAGATGTACTGTAGCTGGGTGATCAGGGAAGCTGAGGACTGAAGGAACCAGCTGAGCAAAAATTGGGGAGAAGAGGATTACAGCACATACAAAAAGCCTTGAATATCCAGCAGGTATGAAGAGCAGAAAGGTCATCTTTTTCAATCATTTAAAAAAGAAAAGAAATGAAAGAATATTCTCTAAACACCTTGCATTTATATGGCCCTCGCATTCAGATTTCCAGTGAAAAGTTGGAAATCCCGAAGTGATGGGTCCCCCACTGTCAATCCTCGCTGTTGGTCTTTGGCTGGGTTGTTTTCTATATGTATGTGACCCCGATCTCTGGTTCTAGAACCTGCTCCTGAGTGGTAGAAGGAAAGCCTGATGGAGTAAAGGTGCCCTCAGGATGCCATGCTGCTGCAAGTCTCTCCTCGCTAAGCAATGTTTAAGAGCCTCCTAAGGTTTGGCTTGCTAGACTTGAAGGGCCTTTTTTATTAGGCCTCAGATCTCTGCTTTTCAGTGGTTCTCTCAGCCAATGAAAACCATTTCCAGAAATCACTAAGAACTATTTAGCCCTGTGATCACTCTTAAAAGACAACGCTAGCATCTGTGTTTCCTCATGGTGAATTTACCTTGACTTTAGGTGGGAAGTTACCCATTAGGCAACCCATATTGAATTCTCGCTCGCTCCGAGTACATAGACTTCAATGTTCTGCTGCCTGTGTGGGCTAAATTTAGTTAAGATTTGAGTCTGAAATGTAGTTGGTTAGCAGATATACGTGTGTAAAAAAATGGTTCTACCAACTGGCTGGAGTAATCTTCCCAAAGGATATAATGTTGGCCTTCAGCTGATGGTAGGGTGTGCCCACCATGACAAGATGAATAGTGCAAAAGACAGAAGTTCTGACTGGCAAGTCCGTTCAGGACATAAGTAGTGTACTTTTCCCTAGCCACCCTTAAGTAGTTCATGACTGGGTTCTATCAGCTTCAAACAGCAAGTGCACTTTTGGCCTGTGTCAACCAAAGCACATCACCAATCGTTGCCACAGCCGTCATCCTGAACTCATCCTCCAAGTCCTCAAGTACATTCTGGATCATAAAACAACAAAATGATGGCAAAAGCAATAATAATAAAAAGCAAATTAAGCTTTTAGTATAAAGTTATTATATTGCATTCTAATGTATTTGACAACCTAACATTCATCAAAGATATATATATATATATATATATATAAAATTCTCTATTATTCTGTCAACCATAATATTTTGTTAGTTGGTATCTACCATCCTTGACCATAGTGAATAATGGAGTTTACTGTGCCCAGTATGTCCGTTTAAGCAGAGATGATAATGCAGCTATGGAACCACTAAAAAACAATTCACAAATGAGCCAGAGAGAGTGGAAGGAAGAAAAGGGAGGTGTTCCATGTGCACTCAGTAAAATCTCTTTGCGCCATCAAAACTTTATGCGGTTAAATCTGACCAAGTTCTCTGCTGCCACTGATGCTTTCCATTTCTTTGGATGATGGTTTTGCCTCCTTGGAATTCAAATAGGCTAATCAGGTCTTGGAAGTTGATGTTTATCTTAATTGAAACTGAGATTCTTTTCGTCTTTTTGCTCTGAGACTCCTACTTTGAGGCTGAAAGGTCACGTTAAATGTGCGCAGCATTTGGGAAACCACATAATGAATTCAGATAAATTCATGCCTATTAAAAAGAGGCTTCTTTTTCTCAAGTTCCAGAGCTTACGTAGAATAAACCATTGGTTTTTGTCTGAATTTCTTTTAAAGGAGCTTATTCGGTTTCTTCTTTAATGCTCTCACGACAGAGAAGGGGAAAATCCCAAATTTCCATTTAGTCTTTTTCAGAAAAAGGCATTTTGTTCAGTAATTGCAATTAAACTCTGTTGGACTTTAACAGCTGCTACAGCTGTTAACGAAGGGAGGGGAATTCTTTGTTTACATTACTTTAAGGATTTCTTATATTGTCTATCTTTAATCTAGCAAGTCCGCTTTTTAAAATTTACTGATCTGCTTGTGTACAGGTGCAAAAAATATATGTACAAAAATGTTCAGTAGTTTTTGCAAAAGAAGACTAGAAACAGCGGAAGTGTCAGTCCGTATGGGGCTGACTGAACATTTCATGCACAACGATAATGGAATACTGTGGAGCTGTGAGAATGAGCGCTTGTGTGCTGGTATGGAACTGTCTCCAAGTGATGTTTACTATTACTATTATTGTTACAATTTGAAAAGATGATACTCATACAGGTGTCCACTCTCATTAGTTTTCCTTGTGTGTCTCTTAGAATTTGTTTATGTAAATGCAAACCATGAGAATATAAATTCTATTCACTCCCCTCTTTTTACATAGAAAGAGGCATAGTCTACACTGGCACTTTTCTACAGCTTGCATTTTCCACTTGACCACATGAGGCTGTCAGTGTATGAAGAGACTTTTCAATGTGGTATTTAGACACGATGGACTACTACTCAGCCATAAGAAATGACGAAATCCGGCCATTTGTGACAACATGGATGGCCCTTGAGGGTATTATGCTGAGTGAAATAAGTCAGAGGGAGAAAGTCAGATACCATATGATCTCAATCATAAGCAGAAGATAAAAACAGAGACAAAAAAACACATAGCATTGGAGATTGGATTGGTGGTTACCATAGAGGAAGGGGGGAGGGCAAAATGGGTGATTACACTCACGTGTGAGGGGATGGACTCTAATTAGTTTTCGGGTGGTGAACATGATGTAATGTACACAGAATTCGAAATATGATGTACATCTGAAAATAAAAAAAAATTAAAAAAAATAAAAATGTTGTGGAAACCAACCACAAAAAAAAAAAGACTCTTCATGCTCTTTTTTGGAGGAGCTTCATTGAAATAGAGTTCACATACCATCCTATTCACCTACTGGAAGTGTACAATTCGTTGATTTTTAACATATTCACACAGTTGTGCAGCCATTATCACAATCAATTTTAGAATATTTTATCACCCTAGGAGAAACCCAGTACCCTGTAACTATCACCCTCCAACTCCTCCATCGTCCCCCCCACTCTCAGCCCTAGGCAACTACAAGTCTACTTTTCTGTCTCTCTAGATGTGCCTGTTCTGAATAGTTCATATAAATATAATTTTATAATATACAGTCTTTCATGATTGGCTTCTTTCACTTAGTATAACCTTCTCAAGGTTTGTCTCTGTTGTCGTGTGTACCAGTATTTCATTCCTTTTTTATGGACAAATAGTATTCCATTGTACGACTGTACACATTTTGTTTATTCACTCATCGGTTGATAAACGTTTGGGTTCTTTTCACCTTCTGGCTATTATGAGTTATGCTGCTCTGAACATTTATGTAAAAGTTTTTGTGTGAGCATATATTTTCATTTCTCTTGGGTATATACCTAGTAGTGGAATTTCTGGGTCAAAGGGTATCTCTATCTTTAACTTTTTGACTGTTTTCCAAAGTAGCTGTATTCTCACTCATTTTTGCAGCAGAAAATTATCCTATCGAATAACTGCATCATTATTAATTTTGTCTAGGTATATTTTTAAATAAAAAAGTTAAGACACAACGTTCCTATTTATATAAATATCCAAAGACTCTTGACGTACGTGAATATGTTTTCACCCACAAGTGTTTTTCTGCATGTGCACTCAAGATAGTGGTAAGACATGCTAACTCTGGGGAGGAGGTGGCTACAGGTTTGGGAACCTGAAGTAAAAGGGGGCTGAGTACCCATACTTTTGAATTTGGGGGATTTTCCCCACATGCACTGATTACTTTTTCAATTGAAAATATGACTCATTAGTGTAACAAAGCAGAAATGTGTTTTCTTGGCACTCTTCTGACAAATAGTGATGAGGCCAGGGGCTTCTCAACTTGTGATTTGCAACAGTCATCCTGCACTGTGAGGTGGTTAGTAGTATACAAGCCTCTTCTTGCTGTCTGCCCAGTTTGACTTCATTTTTAGTTGTTAGGGCAAATAATTTTTTTCTTTTTTTTCTTTTTTTGAGGAAGATTAGCCCTGAGCTAACATCTGCTGCCAATCCGCTTCTTTTTTTTTTTTTTTTTTGTGCTGACGAAGGCTGGCCCTGAGCTAACATCCATGCCCATATTCCTCTACTTTATATGTGGGGTGTCTACCACAGCATGGCTTGCCAAGTGGTGCCATGTCCGCAACTGGGATCCCAACCGGCAAACACCAGGCCGCCAAAGTGGAATATTTGCACTTAACCGCTGCACCACCAGGCCATCCCCAGGGCAAAAATTTAATGTCTGCTCTTTTACCTTCAAGATCCAAGGTTTCATTTCAAAAACAGTCATTGTTTAGTTCTTATTCTAAAATAATGTTTCCCAAATGTTTTATACAAACCAATCCACATAAAAGGCAAAAAAAGAAAAAAGAAAGATGAGAACAAGCATCTGGGTGAAGCTTGACATTGAGAAACAAGAGGAGGGTGGATGAACTCAACATGAAACGTGTGGTGCTAACGAGCAGGGCTGGTCAGTCTGGAGTCCCTCACAGTTTCCCATATAGTCTGTCCGAGGATTGTGTGTTGGAGATGGGAAGAGGGAATTGTTACTTCCTGCACAGCATCCGTCACGTAGCTTTAAAACGGCTTTGTGTTGGCTTTCATCTGTGCTTGAAAATAAGCTGTTTTAGTGTGAGCGTTTCTATTCATTTAAGACAAAAACTATAGTGGTTATATGTTAAACGCACCAGTGGACTCTGATTTCTGCCTTTGACTGAGTTAGCTCGCCTTAGTATATGATAGCAAAGTGCCCGAATTCTTTTGCTGTTTGATTTCTTTGTTTGTATCCACTTATTTATTCATCAGCATTTTTTCATTCAACACAGCTATGTGGCCACTCCTCAGTGAGCGATGCTTCCTTCTATGGAGCCTTGGAGGGCATGATTTCCAGCTGGAGGAAGAATGACTTAGCAGGCTTTAATAGTCAAAATCCTTACATTTCTTTTAAGATATATTAACCCAACCTGATTTTGAAAATTACATGAATTTGGTTCACTTAGTTCTTCTATAAAATGAAAAAAATAATGTCAGCAGTCAGTATGAATTAGCTTAAAAATACATCATGAAAGATATAAAGAAGAGATTCCATAAAAGTTAAATCTTTGGGACTAATGTAAAAGAACTTGGTTTTATCAGAAATTTATAAAAGAGACTTTCCTTAGAGCTAAAAAGCCTTTTTCGAGGAATAAAATCATGGGTGAAGAAGTGAACATGTTTTTCTTCAATCACTGTCTACGTCTTGCTGTGGGAATGAGGAGTATGCTGTGCGTGGCAACTGTGTTTGGGAATGGAGAAGGGCTGAGTGATGGAATTAAAAAAGGTGCTTCCAGAATAAGTACTACATCCGATTAACTTGCCTATTAGCAGTCTATTCCTGGAGAATTCATTTATGAAGATGATTGTAACTAAAGAAAAGTCTTATTACATTCCATTTTATTTAAATATGGAGATAGCTTACGTCAGAAAATGTATTCCTTTCAACTCATGATGCATTTTCCCTTTGGCAGGACTGTTGTTTATTTTTAGAGGAGAAGACACCGACTACTGACAGCATTTTTTCAGAAATAGAGCTTTTGCTGCCAGGAGGCAACTAGTAATTCATTTGCGAAACGTCAAGGGCTTTAACAAAGAATTTTATGTTGTAAAAACTTCACGGTGCCTGCTTTTCTCTGTGATCCAAAAAAAAAGCAGCAGCAAGATTCTTTGACATTTTTATGTATAACGTGACTAGAGAGTGTGACTCTACTGTTGATCATGATCTAATTGTGATTGCTAAGGACTGCGGCTGAGCTGCGACCGTGATGCATGTTGTTATGCTGGGAGCATAGGCACCCCGTGAAGAAAGCAGGGGCCAGAGTTCTGCTGGGTATTTGTTTATTTCTGCATCTCATCGTATCCCTTCCATACTATCACTTCTCCATTTACAATCTAGATGACATGAATAATCATAGTAAGTCATCATTCGGTCATTAGAAAATGGGGTTGATAAGGCGTCTGTGTCGGGAAAACACCATCTGGTTAGTCGGGCTGAGGGGTGGAATCACCTTTGTACGGTCACGGTGCTCCACGTGGTGGAGCGAGAACTCCAACCCAGGCTGCTGGACCCCAAAGTCTATGCGCTTGACCTCTCTGATGTACTGTCTCTTGGACAACTTGCTTTATGAGAAACTGCCTTAATACAACTTTTAAAGTAAGGGGTAGCACAGTAGTGCTTGCCTCCAAGACAAATATGAAATATATAGCATTTCACAGAGTCTAACTACATTGTGTTGTTGGGGACTCCTTCATGTTTTACTCAAATAGGAAAACATTACTAATTTTAAGTTTCTTGCCATATAATCTGCAAAATATTTACAGTCAAGGCCCACTAACGCTCACATATTTTCTTTTATTTAAATAATTTTGATTACAAAAGCAATTCATGTGCACTCTAGGGTCTTTCAAAAATATAGAAAAATAAAGATACAAATGCAAATTAGTCATAACTTCACCACTTCCCAAAATAACTGCTGCGAATTCTTCAGTATTTTCTTCTTGTCTTTTTCTAAGCAAGTATGGTACTAACAAGAATCATATGGATCATACACATTTACTTCCAGCTTTTTAAAATTTAACATTTTATCATGAGCATTTTCCCACATCATTTAATATTATTTGAAACACTATTTATATACATGCACAATATTCTACCTTAAAAATATTTCATAATTTAAACATTTACCTACTGTTGGACATTTAGGCTTTTTCTAATTTTTCCCAAAGATTAAAAATATCAACGTTTTTTCTTCCGTGGATTTCCTATTTGTCTATTAGCTGTTTTTCTATTGTAGTTGTATAGTTTTTCGTGTTGATTGCAAAAGTTCTTTACATATTAGATATAGGAGTCTTTTTCATCTCACATTTTTTGTAATTATATATACCAGCTTTTAGCTCCCCTTTCACCTTTGTTTATGGTGTTTTATATAGTCAAATATATTGCTTTTTTTGGTAACTTCTTTCTTTGCTTTAAGAATATGAAGGTTTTTCCTATACTAATAGCAGATAAATACTTAGCTATATTTTATTTATTTGTGGACTCATTTTTTACCTAATTCTTTAATGTTTAGAATTTATTTCAATATAAGGATCTAAGTTTATTTTATTCTCAATTAGTTAACCATATATTCAAGGACCATTTGTTAAATACTCCATACTTTACTTATTACTTTGTATCACATATAAAATTTTATATATCATCTATCCACCTGTCAGGTGTAAACTTATATTTTATAATTAATATCATAATAGAAACCAGTTTAAAAAAAAAGGAACCCAGTGCAGTCCGTTGATAGAAATATACTGTATTAAACCTATTATAATTGTCTATTTTTACATTTGCCTTCAAAACCTTTTTATTGCTTGCGTCCATTTGCTCCCCCCTGTAGAAACCTTTATCCTTTCTTGTCCCAGAGACTTGATTAGTTAATTACGTTAGGAAAGGCAAAATGAGAGACATTGGGGGGCTGGCCCCGTGGCCGAGTGGTTAAGTTCGCGCGCTGCGCTGCAGGCGGCCCAGTGTTTCGTTGGTTCGAATCCTGGGCGCGGACATGGCACTGCTCATCAGACCACGCTGAGGCAGCGTCCCACATACCACAACTAGAAGAACCCACAACTAAGAATATACAACTATGTACCGGGGGCTTTGGGGAGAAAAAGGAAAAAAAAAAATGAGAGACATTGGAACCCAGAATGAGCCCTTTCACTAGAATAAAGCAGAGATTGGTAGGACCAGGTGATAGGTGGGTGGAGGTGGTAGATGGAAGCAAGAGCAGTGGACTACCCAATGGGCACTGGGGTGAGTTCCATCTAGCAGTCATAATGTCAATGTCATCTACCAACTCGTATCTGGGGACAAAATATAACAGTGCCCTAACAAGTGGCTCAGTACAGGTGATTCTTAGAAATATATGCCCAGGGTATGGACAAGACATTTTAAAGCATGGAAAGAAAATATTATATTTTTTCTCATCCTCTCAAAATTTCTCTTTGTACTGTATTTTACAAAATGGATAATATTTTGGTGCAGTAGTACAAGAATATAACATAACGTTAAAAATAAATACAAGATGGAGGTGCTTGCACTTTATTTATTTATTTTTTTTACTGCTACAAATATACTAACCCGTAAGATTGGAGATCACTGGTCTAGATCATGTGACCTCAGGAAGGTCTGTGTACCAGCTTGCAGTTCACAGGTAGAACAGGAGCAGAGCAACTCAAGCCTCCATCCAAAGGTCCTATGAGCTGGAGTCTCAGGAAAGGAAAACAGGCACAAGGAATTAAGGCAAAAGCCAGTAATCAGAGATGGGACATATATTCAAGGTGACTGTGGCAAGGGTGGGGTGATGTTATCTTCCAGAGCAATGCTGGAGGGCTCTGAAGTTTGCTCCTGCTTAAAATGAAAATTATTTCTAGAGACCAGGGAGGAGTCAGAGCAGCAAGTAAGGTTCAAGTGACAATGCTGAAGATGGGAGCAAGTTGCAGAAACTGCATTCGAGGCCATCTGTTCAGCAAGTTTTCATTTTTCAAATAAGGGTCTGCTATGGAATCAAGGGAATACTTGATCAATAATGGCCCATGCCTATGGCTACCTTCCATGTCTGTAAAAATGTCCACCAATAAAAAATTTTACAGAAAGTTTCATCAATGTCAAAAGCCATTGTGTTCAATCCAGTCAAACCATCCCAACTGCACCCTTCCTGAAGTACCCATTGTTGACACCAGGAAGCTTAGGTTGTCCTTAGCCTTGAGCAAATATGGGCAGGGCTTCTTATTTCTCTGTTTTACTCTGCATTAAATGGTGCCTACCCACATTGAAAATACTAGCACATTACCAGAAAATCAGCATTTTACCCTGCTTTTACAAAATCACGCCCAATATTTGTCCTGTTTTTAAGAGGACACCTATCACGAAGATTATATACTCTAGTGTGCTTCTGGAGCTGTTGGTTGAGGGACTTTATATATTTTTTTCTCAGTTTGACCTTGTATCAATTAAGAGTAGACTTTAAGTTATACGATTAATATATTCCATTAAAAATGTGTAGATTCGTCTTTAAAATACTGAGTCACATTTCCTACTTCCTTAGAGTTTAATTTCTGAAATATTTGATCTTTATTTCAGATTGATTGTTAGTTGGAAGTAAATTAAAACTTCAACCTTTATTCTAAAGTCTTCTAATTTCTCTGTTAAAGCAGCCAGTGATCCAGCTGGAGTCACTACAATATACATGTATAGTATGTGCATAGATACAATAGATTGTGAGAGTAGCTCTTTAAGAGAACTCTGTGACAAAATATAAAACCCATAATTTTTGCACTTTGAAAATTGTTTTTGCTTTGCATAATCCTAAAGGGAGAATTAGTACTTTTAATTAGAAGAGTGGCTAAAAGAGCAACATTAGTTCTTTGCTTTTCTTTTTTTTTGTAAGGAACATCAGCCCTGAGCTAACATCTGTCCCAATCTTCCTCTATTTTGTATGTGGGATGCCACCACAGCATGTCTTGATGAGTGGTGTGTAGGTCTGCCCCCGGGATCTGAACCCACTGACCCTGGGCCGCCAAAGTGGAGCATACAAACTTAACCACTACACCACTGGGCCAACCCAAGTTCTTGCTTTTTTTCTAGATTTTACCTACATAAACATTTTGCTATAAGAAGGTAAGGTATTTGTTTATACTTTCATTTCTTTATTCGTTAAAAATATTTATTGAACGAGTACTATATGCTAATATACTAGAACCCTCAAAATGTATGTAAATAAGAATAAACTCACATGACATGTTTTCTGTATGAAATTAAGAGACATGATCTGCTCATCTATATTATGTATCTGAGTGAAATATTTAACCTGTCACAATGTTGTACTTCAACAGGGTTGTTTACTCTGTGCCTTTTAATGTAAGAGCACTCACTAATTTAACAAGCATTGCGCGACAAATGTCATTAATTAGCTCAGCACGGCTGTGAGACAGATAGTCCTATAAATCAGCTGCTTCTCCAGTCACGAATTAACTGACTGAGTTTCACGGTAGAGGCATTTATTTCATTTAGACTGTGGTTCTTGTTATGATCAAATGAAGTCGAGTATATGAACTAATGTAAAAAGCCATATTATAATGGCTCATGGGTGTATGTATATGTGGGTCTAAGTGATTTTACAAACAAAATGTGTGACACAGTCATTATGGTTTGTAACTGAAGTAAGTTTTACAAAACCTAACTGGATTCTCAGCCTATAACATATGCATACATGCATGTGTTATATACACACACTTACTCTGTGATAGAGTATTTACTTATGTATTTAAGGGACACAAATATTTAATTTTTGGAGTTCTCACAAAGAAATAAAATAGTCTTACTTTATCTGCATAAAGATCAGCATCTGGAACTATAAAAATGACTGTGATCCCAGATTGTTGATAATTGGACTGCATTTTTACTTTTTATTAGTATGTTGACATGCATGTAGAGCCAGCCTTCCTTTGAAGAAGGAGCAATCACATGGATTATTTCCATAAATGGTTGCTCTTCTCTCTCTAAGAGAACCCACAAAAAAAATTATAGAACTATTAGTCACCATGGTTGAAAATATCACATAAAGTTAATATAGTCCCCATCTGGTGATACATTTTTCTATCAGATTTATTAAGGTCAGAGTTGGTTTTGACTAGAGCTGTGACATTAGCTGCTATTATTTAACTGCTATTATTTAATAAGAGATGGAAGGCCTAATGGATAATTGTTTCTTTCTGGATATTTATGTGTTTTTATTAGGATAATGAGTACAGAATTATCAACATCATTCTGTGTAGATTTTATTTGTTTTTAAATAATATTTGTAATGTCAAACTCATTTTTATTTCGTAACCTAACCACACACAGAGCCTACAGTGAGGCAAAACAGAGGTTGAAACATGTTTATTGCCATTGGCTTTAAAGAGACCTCTAAGCAGTTTGCCTCAATATTTAAAAAAGGAAAAAGACCTTTCTGAATAGATGCCATTGTGTTGTTCAAACAAAGCTGACTCTGTAGAAGAGAAATAGATTGTTTTCTCTTGGACCAGTGAGCATCATCACCGGGACAGAATTCAACAGGGGCAATAAAGGATTTTCAAAGGTTTAGTTGTTGTTGTAGAAGCAGATACTAGTTGTTATTCTAGCATTAAAGATATATAAGATATATCCGTATATATGTGTGTCATCGCACACACACCCACATCCGTACACACTCTTGCTTGACTACATTCCTTTATTCTTTGAAATTCTTTTGAGGGCCCTGAAAACATCTTACTAAAATGACAGGAGGGGAATGGAATCAAGCTGACTTTTTTCAGTATTTACAATGTGCCTGGCTTTGTGCTCTGTACTTCACTCTCATTTGCTCATCCAACCTCCCAGAACTTGTGGTATAAGACTGTCTACATTTACAGACGACAAAACCGCGATGCAGGGAGCCTGAGAAATCTGCCCGAAGGCACAGGACTATTGGCAGAGCCGAGGTTTGAGGCCACTTCTCAGGGTTCCAGCACATACGTGCGTACATACATATGTACTTCAACTCAATTGAAAGTAAAGTTTTGACGAGGCTACATTTGACAACTCCATAGTTAGTAGAAGTTTTGGTTTGTTAAGATTTTTCAAAAAATCAGAGAGTTTATTGCCAATTTTATTTTTCTCTTAAAAAAACATTTTCTTCCATTGCTGACGCGCAGTTATAAAAATAAATTAGAGGTAAACAGATAACAGTTTCCTGGCTGCCTTCACGTCTGTGAGCCTGACACGGATCCCAGAAGGAAAAATATGCTGCAACGAGGCTTATGTGATATTACATATTTAGGGATCCTTTGACTGCTTATTTACAATATCCAGTTACAGCCACATTAGTTTCCTTTTTGGGCAAAAGCACACATTCGCTTGACCATTATTTTGGCGGAGGCTGACTTTGCCTGCCACTTCCAATATGTCCTTGTGTGCCCAAGCTCGTAATTGCAGCAGTTGAGTCTGGAGCTCTCCTGACAGCACCGTTATGCCGGCAGGAGCATTGGTGAGACCTGCCTCAGAGGCTTATTTGTCACAAGGAAAGGAATGCAGACCTGCTTCACTTTGCATCATAAATGTATTTCCAAAGGTAGTTTCTTGTTGAGTTATTTTGTAATAACTTGCATTTTTCTAAGTACAAAATAAACACACATTCATTGTGGAAACATTGGGAACTCCAGAAAATACATGTTTTAAAATATAACCTGAAATCACAGCATCCGGGGGATAGCCATCATTAACATGGTGGTTTCTTTCCTGCATAACTTTTTAAAGCATACACACATACACACAAACATATCAAACATTACACACACGTATAAGCATATATAACTAGAGATTGGACAAAACTGAGTTACAGAGATTGAGCATTTGAAACATGTTTACAGTAGTCCCCCCTTATCTGAAGTTTTGTCTTCCACAGTTTCAGTTACCAGCCATCAACTGCGGTCTGAAAAATTAAATGGAAAATTCCAGAATTAAACAATTCATAAATTTTAAATTGGGCACCATTCTGAGTAGTATGATGAAATTTCGTGCTGCATGTCACCAGTGAATGAATTATCCCTTCGTCCAACTTAGCCATGATGTATGTGTTACCCACCCATTAGCTGCTTAGTAGTGGTCTCGGTTATCAGGTCAACTGTCACGGTATCACAGTGCTTGTGTTCAGGTAACCTTTATTTTAGTTAATAATGGCCCTGAGCACAAGAGTAGCAGTGTTGGCAGTTTGGATATGCCAAAGAAAAGCCATAAAGTGCTTCCTTTAAGTGAAAAGGTGAAAATTCTCAACCTAGTAAGAAAAGAAAAAAAATTGTATGCTGAAGTTGCTAAGATCTACAATAACTTTTATTAAAATATATTGCTATAGTTGTTCTATTATTAATCTCTTACTGTGCCTAATTTATAAATTAAACTTTATCATAGGTAGGTATCTATAGGAAAAAGTATAGTATATACAAGTTTCAGTGTTATCCACAGTTTCGGGCATCCACTGGGGGTCTTGGAACATATCCCCCGCAGATAGGGAGGGACTACTGTATTGCCATATATATCCTACTGTTGTGTGCCAGATGACCATCAGGACAGTATTATCAGTTTTTCATTCTGTATTTCTTACTTAACATTTTTAATAAACATTTTCCCATATCATTTAGTATTCTAGGAAAATCTAATATTCTAACAGTGGCATAGGAATCCATTTTACACGAAATAAAATGATTTTTTTTAGCCATTCTTTCAATTGTTGGGCATTTAAGTTTTCCCCTGTTTTCTCTAACATAATAATGGTTCATTGAACATCTTTGTAACATAAATTTTAATCTGTATCTGTGATTAATTACTTGGGCAAAATTCTTGGAAATGATATTACTGGGCCAAAAAGTTTAAATATTTATAAACCTGTCAATACATACCATATTGCCAGATATTTATTAAAACATATTTTAACCCTACTTAAAGGAAGTTGCTCTTTCAAGAAATATGCAGTCGTATGTCACTTAATAATGGGGATCCATTCTGAGAAATGCGTTATTAGGCAATTTCGTTGTATGAGCATCATAGAGTGCACTTACACAAACCTAGATGGCTATACACCTAGACTTTATGGTACTAATCTTATGGGACCACCATTGTATATCCATTATTGACCAAAATGTCATTATGCAGCACATGACAGTAGTAAATTCTCTTTTTTGTAAAGAGCAAAACTGTAATTGGTATTTATTTAAATCTGAATTTTCACAGCATTTCATCCAGTTACATAACCTTGTTTTACAGATGGGAAAATAAGGCCCAAGATCCATTACAGGACAGAGTAGCACAAAGATCTAACTTCCAAAGCTGGCCCAAAGCAGTTACATTTATATTATCAATTCAGTCAAGAAATTCTTTGGATTTTCTGTCAAAATGACTTCAATCGTTGAGATCATATTTGATGGGGGAATATTTCAATATTTCTTTTACACGTGGTGATATATTTTGACTCTTATAAGCAGGGCCTCTACAGTAAAAACAAGAATCATTTTATTCAATCTGCAGGTAGCAATAGCATACTCTGAAATTCATGCTCACAGACAGTGGTTCTCAAACTATGGAGCACCTAAGGAATGCTCTATGTTTGTGTGTGTTTTAAAACACAGAGTCCTGGGTTCCTCCCCAAGACTCTGGTTCAGTAGCTCTGGATAGGACCTAGAAATATTCATTTTAACCAGCACCCCCCCACCACCCCCCCAGTTAATTCTCAGGCAGGGAGTCCAAGGCTACACTGTGAGAAATACTGGTGTGATGAAGAACTCTGACCTTTGTGCTTTGATACTAGCTCTGCATCTATCTGTAATTTATTTAATTTCTCTCTGCTTCAGTTTCCTTATCTATAAGGAGGGGTGGGAAATACTAGTTTTCTCCACCAGGGGTTGTTGAGAGGATTAAATGAAATAAGCCATGCAAAGGAATTATTAGCACAATCTTTAGCACATAGCAAATACTTAATAAAGGCTAATTCCTGTTGTCATTGTCATTGGCATTATAGTGATGTCCCTATTTCTTCATTGGCACATTTAAATGTATAATTTTAAATGATTGTCATTGTTGGTGGATTATTGATTGTGTTTGTTGTCCCTTCTGACTTGACTCAATTCTGTTTACTTAGATATTTCCCTCTTATTTGTCTCTTGTCCCCACTTACACACACCACTGGAGTTGAAATTGAATTGAGATCAAAAGCAGCAGGAACTACTCAGAGAGTTTGGTAAGAACAGCTGAACGAGCATCAATGAATCTTGTTGAAAATAAAATAGTGATTCCACTGCTCACCTGCTAAGAGATCCCATCGGAAAGTGTCCGTTCTCCAGGCCATGTAGGCCTATAATCGGCACCGTGTATCAGCCATTGCAGGCATTTGCATAGTTAATTCTTTCTCACCTGGTTCAGCAATAAAACCTGTGTTAAACAGGGAGATTTCTGGAAATGGATCTTGAAGTCTGTATATAGAAAATTCACTCAATAAATAGTTATGAAGTTCCTATACATGACGTCAGAACTGTGTTAGGTACTGGAGATACAGAAATGAATATATTAAAGGAATTTAATTCAGCCATTTTGTGTGATAATCTTTCTGAACAAAACAAAATGATATAGGACCTTCAGGCAGTATTCAATTTATGGCTACTTCCTACTAAAAAAGATTGATGTATCTGAAATTGCTGGCTGCTAGATATTCCAATCATTTCAGAATGTACTAATTTGGCTGAAGAACCTACTTTGACTAAAGTAGGGTACCTTAAAGCACAAGTCAAATGTCCTAAGAGAAAATATCATTACACCAGCAAAATCTCTGTTTAATCCCAAAAGAAAAGCCCTCTCAAAGGCCTAGTTATTTCAAGTCAGGTTTAGTTAAACCATATAACTTAGACATTCTCTTGAGTGTCACTGAAATTTTTCCCAGAACTGTGACTTTATCAAGCCAAGTTACCCTTCCTTCTGATCCACGGAAAGAGATAACATTTATTGAGAAGTCATTGTATGTCAGTTCTTAAACTGGGCGCTTAAATAGTCTCTCGTTATTTCTTTGTAACAGCCCTTTCTTACACCTAGGACCTTGCAAAGAATATGTCAGGAAGAGATAGGAATAGCCTTATAAGGTTCAGTCAGCCAAGAAGCTATTTTGCTCAAGTGCAGAAAGAAGCCATTGCTGCCAAGTACTTGGCTGTGGCTGGTAGAGGATGGTGTTTCTTAGAAAGACCAGGGGACATGGCTGGATCCATTGTCCTGCTTGCCCAGGGCCAGGCTGAGTATCAGACATAGTGGTTTGATGCCCTTTTATTGACAGTTGTCTTACTTTAATAGGATCCTGTTGCTTTTATGGTCAATGGATGGTCCTTAAATGGTTTGAACTTTGTCCCCATTTCATAGCAGAAATTCTTAACCTAGAGTCCACAAATAGGCTTTAAGGATCTGTAACCACTTTAAAATAATAACAATAAAAATTTAAAAGCACTTAGTGTCCCACATTGTGCTAATAAGCACTTCACATGTTTTATCTCATTTAAACCTCATAATGGCCCTAGCAGATGGGTACTGTTTTTATTTCCATTTTGAAGATGAGGAATATGAAATTTAAAGAGGTTAAATAATTTGCAGAATGTTGATAACTATATAGCAGCAGAGTAAGGGCTTTAATCCATGCTGTCTGACTCTAAAACCCTTAGGCTTAACCACTACGCCATACTGAACTTTCTGGAATGACATCAAAAGGCGTAGGGGCATCTGTATGTGTGTGTGTATGTGTTTATGATTTTTTCCGAAGGCTTACGTTTCTGAAGATTTTCAAGTCATTTAATTCTTAAAGGGACCTCGGATCTCCAAAATATGAAACCCCTCTGCTAGAGGATGGCTATATGTCTGGCCTTTTATTAGAATGACCTTGGCAGAAACAATCTGTTTCATACCTCTTGGCACTCTATACTTGTGTTATCAGTTGAACCACTTGGTTAGTTCACCAGGAAGATCTGGAGGTCTTAAGCTGAGAGCCAAGTGCTTCCCAGATATGTGCCTTTCATTACCAATACCATTTGACCCCCTCTCTCCTTAGGGTGCAACACCAGGTTGATAGTAGCTTTCAAAATAAAACATGCTACTCATCAAATATCTAGAGAACTAGGAAAGCTGCAAGAAAATAAGAAGTAGGTGAGTTCAGAGGCAAAGAAATCACAAGTTTGGTACATTCCATGTAGTTGTATCATAACTTACTAAAACTGGTATGTTACCCTAGGCGTGGATTGAAATATGCTATTGAATAATAAAGAATTTTCATCTAGTTTATATTAGTGAAATTATATATTTTTTGGAACCAGGATCAAAGTCACATCCTCTCTCTGCTCTAACAATTGCATAGCCACATAAAAGTCAAGTCTTACAGTCAAAGTAATAACAGAATTTTGTTCTGATAGAAACTATAAACATACTAACACCTCTGTTAAAATTTTAGTTGGACTGTCTGAACTGAGGAGGTTGTGTGTTGGCCATTAGTTTCAGTAACTGGAAGGGTTGCAAATGATAATTTCATTGGTATTTTACTGGCCTCAGAGATGCCTGCAGTGAGCCAAATTAAAGCCATCTTATTAAAATGTTGAAGAAATATGTAGGAAATTGCAGTGTATTTAAAGGGGAAAGAATTAAAAGGGAATTAACGTTTACTGAACACATACCACTTTCAAAACACTATCTTAGGTGCTTTAAGACTCATTAGCCCATTTTGGTTTTCTAAACATGAATGCTTTGTAATCCCTTTTCAACAAGTGTGGAAGCTCAGGCTCAGAGAGCTTAAGTAGCTTTGCTTAAGGTCCCAGAGCTGGCGAGGAACAGAGCCTGTTCCCATCCAGATCTGATTCCAAAGCCTGTGTAGTTTCTGCTATGCTATGATACTTTGGGGAGCTAAATACCATTTGGGGATCTAGTTTTAATGAGCTTCATCGGTATTTTAATAAGGGACCCCTGGATCCTAGAAAACCAATGAAACATAATGGATAAAAATATGAACTTCAGGCAAGTTATTTAACTTCTCTGAGCACTGTTTCTTTATTCAACTCAGTAATAAAAATCAAATGAGACAATGGATATGAAATGCTGAGAATAGTACATTCTCTGTTTTTATCATCCATTGTTATTATTGTGCTACCCTTGGTAAAAGGCCCATAGAATAAGGGCGGTTGGATCCCTGTGGACAGTAAATCACTCAGCTGAGGACCATCTGGAGGACTTGCCTTTGGGAGCTGCTAAGATGTCAGCTCTAATTCTGTCTGGGGAATGCAGTGGCAGAGAGGAGAGTTTGACAGATAGGTCTCCGTTGAGGAGGCATTTCAGCAAAGTAATGTGTTACCAAGGCTATGAAAGATGTTAGAGCCCACACTTTCTCTCAGGGACAACAGCCGGAGTTTGAAGCATCCAGGAGAAACCACAGGTATATGAACACACAGCAATCACAGCAGTGACACTTCGACCCCATGTGGGAGATTTAAATACTGGGTCTCCAAAATTATTTGCCCATTTACCTTTACCAAATGGAACTCCAGCAAGGAGATGGAGAAACCTTTTCTCCTGTGGTTCCTCGCCCATGTTCGTCATTGCTTAAGCAGTGTTTATTTTGGTAACAGGAATACCTGGCCTTCTAGAAGTAACTTAATCTTCACCATTCCAAAGATAACCTTTCTGAGGTAATCTTCACATCAGTAGAGGCCGCAAAACATTATCTCTATGCAATAAATAGCTCAGGTTTCTAGTCATTCCCAAGAACATTGACCTCACATTACTTACCATCTCACAGTCAAAAATACTTTTGCTCTTACCTCACACTATATACAAGACTGGAGAATGAGCAAGATTATTACATTTTGCTTGATGTATTTTGGCATTACAGGCAGCATATATTTTTGTTATTATAATTTTTAGCTATGTTGAAATGTGTATGAAATTTCTCAGGTGAAAGAGAGCCTTTGATGCAATATTCAAAAAGGATAACTCTGAGTCAGGGGGACAGTTTCTAAAGTATGGCACCTTTTTTCTCCTTCCCATTCTTTCTATTTGGTGGTGGGACCAGATAGAGGAAGAAGTCGGTTTTGTTTTTTCAAAGGAGGGCCTCAAAGGAAGTAACCCAAGCTGCTGGACAAAAGTCAAAGGATTTTCTTCCTGCTCTGTTCATAAATACATGAGAATTGATATTTCGTTCTGTTTAAATACAAAATGCACACTCCCATTTCTTTTTTCTATAGATATGTGTGTTGTCACCTGTTGTCCAAATACTCATCTAATTAATATTATCTACGAATCCAAATGGAAATCGCAAGGTTACAACACTACTTTTGGTCCCTGTTTTACAAGAGTTAGTACATTTGGTTGAGAAGCACGAAGGGCAAATATTCTGTCCTTGTGCTAAGCCTTTTATTAACTAAGTGTCTCTGTGACACAGGAAATAGCCAGGGCTTACGTAGTGCTGATCACATACCAGGCACTATTCGAAATGCTGTTTTATCCACTTCATGGAAAAGGAAACTGAGGCAAGGAGAGGTTGGTTAATTTGGCCGAGCTCACATGGCTAAAAGGGGGAGAGGCAGGATTTTGAACCCAGACAGCCTAGACTGTGTGTTCTTAACCACCATGATATAGTGCCTCTGAAAGTTTTTCCCTGAAGAGTAGAGAAGGTTAAATTCTCAGGAATAAATATACCCTCCACAGGTAGGCATATGCACAGAACTCAGACACAGTTAATAATAGAATGATTTCCTCTCACACAAAGGAAAGAAGCTAGCATTTAATGAGTACAGTCGTGTGCCACGTAACGACATTTCATCAACAATGCACTACAAATACCACAGTGGTCCCATAAGATCAGTACCATATAGCCTAGGTGTGTAGTAGGCTGTACCGCCAGGTTTGTATAAGTGCCACAGAGGAGGAAGAAATTTTCCTCTACCCTTCTGGGTTCTTCTGGCTGGTCTAAGAATTAAATTGGCATGAGACAGATTAGCAGGAGAAAAACAAATAAAAGTTCAATAGCATGTATACATGGGAGAAACCCAGGAAAACTCAGTAACTCACCAAAATGACAGAAGTCCTCACCTTAAATACTATCCTCAGCTAAGGACAAAAGATGTTGGGAGTGGGGAGAGCCAAGGACTTCAAAGGGAAGGCAGGCGGTTCACAGGTAGGTGAAAAGGCGTGAACATTTAGAAAACAAGTGTGTGTTTGGCCACACAGAAACAGAAGAACACAGAGGGGAGCCCAACAAACAGGCTTTTCTAGATTCCTCCCCATCTGCCACCTAGTTCATGTTATGCTAAGGTGATAGCTCCTTCCTGAGACAGGTTTTTTTGTCTTACTTCTTTTAGGCAGTTAAGGGAGAGGTAACAAGGAAAACTTTCTGAGTCTTTCTTTTTCTTAAAAATAATTCACAGGGTCTAAGTTCAGATCACAGCTCCATCATTAACTAGCAAGTCATTAGATTTCTCTATGTTGCGGTTTCATCATCCATAAATAAAGGGTGACAGTAATATGTATTCCATAGAAATGTTATTAAGAGCAAATAAAATAAAGGATGTAAAAGCATTTGCTAAATAGTAAAACACTATGTAAATGTTATTTTCATTATGATGATTAAAGTAAATGGTATATAGCCTCCCAAACTCAAATAGCCGGGGAGGGGCAGTTGATAAAGGGATAACTGTTTCTAAAAGTAGTTGCAGTACCCCAAGGTAATGTTTTGCTGAGGACCTGAATAAGATGTTTGGAATTGTAGGAGCAAGAATCAGAGGCATATTAGACATTGGCTAGTGCATGTGGAGCTTTGAAGAATAAGAAAGTTTTCACGGGTAGAAATAGATTGGGCTCAGATCAAACTTTATCATCTGTAAAGTGTACACCAGATAGTGAGGACAGCATGAGCAAAAGTGTCTTTGGAGGGACCAGAGATAAGATTTGAAGGGAGTTGGGACCAGATTTTAAAGTAACTTAAATTGCATGATAAAGAATTTTAGTCTGTTTTTTTAGGCAAGGAAGTAACATAATCAGGTTTTCTGACCACTGCAAATTATCTCTCCTCCCCTTCTTTCTTTCCCTTCCTCTCTTTTCTTTCTGCCTTCCATTCAACTACACACAAAATCCTGCAGCAGTGTAGAGAATGGTGTAACACAGTGAGACATGTGGGCAAGGACGCCACCCAGGAAGCTATGTGATAGTTCAGTTGAGAACAGCTTTGGCTCTGAATGCCCTCCCTCCCATGTGAGCAGAGTACAGGATTATGACCTGAGTTCAGCGCTGTGCAGGTGGAATCAGGAATGTTAAAGCTGGAAGGGGCCTTGGAGATCAGCGAGTCTGGTGTTCCTAACTTTACAATACATCAAATCACTTGGACAGCTTTTTAAAAATACAGATTCATGGGCCCAACCCCAGATCTGCTGACTCAGAGTATCTAAAAGGAGGCCCAAGAATCTGCATTTTTAAAAGTCTTTCCAAAGTGGCATGCAGACCAGTAATTGAGAATGACTGGTAGTCAATCTGTTTTATTGAGAAAATAATTAAGTTCCAGAGAAATCCAGAGGTTACCAACATCACAACTGGTTAGCAGAGTTAGAACTCAAACTTGACGCTCCCAATTCCCAAACCAGTAAAGTAGCCCAGGATCAGTTCTTATCTTTCTGTTATAAAGAAATACATTCTTTTTATCTCAAATATTCCTTAGAGTATGAAATGGGAACTCCTTTGGTCTTGCAAAGCTGGTCTGTAACGTACTTAAACGAGTTTAACCACATGGTTGTTTATTTTATCTTACCCCAAGTATTATTAAACATTTACCAAATACTCAAGGCATTACAATGTGGTTAGGATAATTAACAAGGTTACCAAAGTGGAGGACCCTTACTATAATCCGTTTCAAGTTTTTGTCATGCTATGATTTCTAGACATGTAAACACGTCCATTCACTCCAGCAAAATGTCACATTCTACGCAAAGGTTTTGAACATTATGCTCAAGGCAGCTAGATAATATCTCTAAGTGAGTTCTAATAGCGGACATTAAAATAAGAATTTGCCTTTGTTGCAAGCTTTATGAAATTAAAACTAATCCAATTGTTCAATCTTCCATTTAAATCTTTAGTGCAAAGATCAGAGGATTTTGGTTGGAGTCATAATTCAGCCACTTAAATCTTTGAGACTGAGTAAACCATTGCCCTCTTCTTGAGCCTCAGTTTCCTCTTTGGCAAATGAGGATAAGATTTTGCACCCCCCGCCCCCCAACCCCTACTGCCTGTTGCCCAGGGTCACGGTGTGATTTCCGTTGAACAATGGCTGTGACAGGGTGTTAGAAACAGTGGGACCATCTGAGAGACCTACGAGGAAAAGGCCTTTGGGAGAAATTCTTTTGTTTCCCCAGGACAGGTCCTCATAGTGCAGCTCATCAGTAGAGGCACAGATGGAGCTCAAGGACATGGCAAATGGCTAAGGCACCCACGTCACCCTGAGAGATTATTTCCATGCAGCCCGAGGGGCCAAATACATTAGTGGGATTAGTGGCAAACGTGGTATTCAAACTCATAATTACATTGCGAGTTTAAAGGACAGCTGTGTATGAAGAAACCAAGAGCAGAATAAGTATAAATGTGGTTTGGATTTTTTTTCCGTCTTGTCAAATTAAATTTCTAGTTCTAAATTTTACAGAAAAAGGAAAAGAAAAAGAAGGGTAAGAAGTCACATTTTAAGATTTTTTGAAGTTTATAGGAAAAAAGTAAAAAAGATACCTACAGTGAATGAACGCATATAAAAACTGTGATTTGGTTCTCGTGAAGTATAGGCATTTATGCCTAATTTCAAAACTTGGTCAAATTTAAGTTTTAAAGGTCAGAAACGTTTGTAATCATATGTGGGTTTTTTTCCAACTTAAGTTTAAAAACCTGACATCTGTTCTTTTTTAGACTCTCTTAAAAGTTTAATGTATGAAAAAAAACGAATTTATTTTACAAGATGTATTTTCTGTAAACATAAGCACATTTCAAATCAAATTATCCACCAGTAATACTCATTTTATATAGGCAGCCTGGAGATTAAGGTTCTATTTACATATTTACACTATGGGGTACAATGTAGTACTAAATGTTTTCAAGGCCTGGAATGAGAACAATTGTAGTTCCTATTAAGAAATACTATATCTGAGGATTCTGGCACAACCATCTATAGCCAGTTAGAGAAATCTTTGCTGGGTTTAAAGCCTGTCCCGTCACAGATGGCCTTGTTTACACTGTACTTAGAGCTTGGACTCCTCATTAAAAAAGCACAAGTCGTTTTTTAAAAGGCATCTAAATACGAAGTAATCAAAAAGTGGGAGCCAAGATGACACAGAATAAATTCTATGAAAAATAAAGAGGTGCCAGCCCAGTGGCACAGCGGTTAAGTGCGCACGTTCCGCTTCGGTGGCCCGGGGTTCACCAGTTCGGATCCTGGGTGCGGACATGGCACCGCTTGGCAAGCCATGCTGTGGGAGGTGTCTCACATATAAAGTAGAGGAAGATGGGCACGGATGTTAGCTCGGGGCCAGTCTTCCTCAGCAAAAAGAGGAGGATTGGCAGCAGTTAGCTCAGGGCTAATCTTCCTCAAAAAAACCCAAAAAACAAAAAAAAAGAAAAAGAAAGACAAAGTACACATAATTGAATATCAGAATCCATCCAGAAAATAGTTGAGTTCCACAAATGGATGATTATATACAAATATTAGAGATATATCATTACATAAAAATGAAAGGAATTTTAATGGCTAAAGAAATAAAACTTGAAAGGAGGTCAGCAATGATATTGCTTTGCAACTTGAGGTGATTAGAGAAGAGGTCGAATGTATTTAGAATACAGCCATGATTTTTTCTTAGCTATGGACGTGGTAAGTCAACAAGATTTATGAACAGTCTCACCAAGAATTTGATTGCGTTAGGGAAAAAAGTCCCATTTTAATTTAGAAGCAGAAACTCAACTCAACGCAACTGCTACAGTCCTTGTGTCTTCTCAATGAACATTTCCTCCCATTGGTGTCTGGCAATAGTAGATGTTTGATGAATATTTGTGGAATGGATAGACTTGTTTCTGTGACCTACTCCAACACCTTCAGTATTTATTGATCATTTGCCTTTGATCTCTAAGGTGACAAAGAAGTGTTTCTCAGATCAGAAATACATTGAAGCTCAGTGAAGGGTAGTACAAACGGGACGCCACTCCAATATTTCAGAGGCTGTATGGCCAAGAGAATGCCCTAGGTAACTTCGTTTCCTTCTTCTAGAGAAGCACATCTAGCTCTAAACAGGCATTTTAGTCTATGAGTTCAGAACAAGAAGAGCCTTAGGCATCTGATTCACCCTATAACATTCCCAATTTGAAGAACTTACTCAACTCTGATTCCATTGCAAATGAGCTAGAGAACAGTGAAGAGCGGTTCTGTTTGATGTTTGGGTAAACTATGAAATATTTCTAGAATTTTTCATAGACTCTGGCCCATAATCCTAGAAATGTACACACTCAGAAGGTCATCTTGTTCTGGAATCTACTTCTAAATAAGGCCGGCCTAGTTTGATCTGGTACTTCTGAGACCTCATTGAGTCAAGTGGAATGTAGATCTGAATCCTGAGGGAAGGTGATTCCTGGTCCTGTATCTCTTCTGTGATTCAGAGACAAATTCATGCGTCAGCTTCATGCTTGAGCTGATCCTTTCTAGCTTTTCTGATTATCATTAAGGCAGAACAGCACTGGACTGGCTTTTGCTGTTTACAGAACAACACAACTGTGTGTAATGATTATAAACTTATTCTCTAATACTTCTTAAGCACTTGGATGATAAGAAATGTCTTAAGGAAAATATGTGTAACCATGGAGGATCCAGGCGGGAATAAAAACTAAACCAAGTGTGAAAATGGTAGAATTAAAGAGCCAGTGGGTTTCACTCGGGCCTCTGAAAGGCATGTATATATTAGTTCAGAGGTAGATTGAATGTGAAATGTTTGGCAGTTTAATCTACCTTCAGTACAGCCATTTTAGTTTGGTGTAATGTAGTGCATTAGGTGTTATTGTGCGAGCAAATAAACCCCCAAAATAAGTTTATTTTTCATCAGGTAACTGTCTAGGGTGGTGTTTAGGAGGACAGGGCAGCTCTCCTCCTGCTCTCATTCAGGGACCTCCTATCTTGTATTTCCACCGTCCTTTGGCACCTTTGGCAGCCAGCTGGCAGAGAGAAAAAGAGCACAGAAATGAGCCTATGGGAGGGGTTATGAGCCAGTCCTGAACGTAGCAGGCAGTATTTCTCCTCCCATCCAATTATGTGGTCAAATCTAATTGCAAGAGAAGCACAGAAAAGAGGACTTCTTGTATGCCCAGGAACAAGCGGAGAATGGAATTTGGCAGATGGCAAACAGAATTCTCCACATTCATGGTCCTGATTACTGAATTCTGTGCTTTTCCAAGATCTTTTTGTCTTTAGTTAGGAGTATATGCAAAACCATTTCAAGGAAACGTGAAAAATATCTTTATTCTTCAAAATCATTGTTGAAGTAGATCCCACAACCTCTTCGGCAGCCCATCCCACTGTCTGAAAACCTTTGAAGGGTAATTTATAAGCATGTATAATTCATCCAATATAGGAAATCACAAGGGAATCTCAATGTGCCCACAACACAACGAGATGTATGCTGTTCAGTGTGAGCGTTTACGTCTTCGTGTTTATTCTCTGTGATTTATTTTTGAAGAATTGCAGAAGAGAGTGATTGTTCATGACCATCATACGATGATATTCTTATAATTACTTTACCCTGGTAGGACTGAAGACATGGTATCCACTTCAGGCCACACAGCTCTCTGAAGCCTTCTCTGTTCTCTTCTACTCCCATTAAAGTAGAAAAACCCAT
The DNA here is from genome assembly GCF_041296235.1 of Equus asinus. Taxonomy (NCBI): domain Eukaryota; kingdom Metazoa; phylum Chordata; class Mammalia; order Perissodactyla; family Equidae; genus Equus; species Equus asinus. The sequence continues at coordinate 64,726,944 of NC_091799.1, forward strand.
CTGTTTGGATCATTGAGGTTGGAAACTGAGTAATATCACTTCTCCAAAATAGGTTTAATAGCAGGGCTGCTGAATTGTTTCCTGACCTGTTTGAGGGAGAGTCCAGACCCAGAGAAAAACATGGTGTATGAGTTTTCACATCCATTAGTGGAAAAGAATCAGATTTAAGTTATATTCTTAAAGGCAATTTTAGTAGAACTATTACGGTTTTTGTTTTCAGTTCAATCTTGCCTAGACATTTAATCTATCTAAAATATAGTATTTTAAATAGTAAGTGTTTTTTACAGAAGATTCTTAATTTAACAATTCTTATTCATTTGACTAAGCCATTTGGAAATTAATTCTTAATGAGTCTAAATACGTGGATAGCCAGGATTGAGACTGAGGACCACATTTTAAAAACCTACCCGTGAAAAAGAAAATCATAATCTCTGTAGGACACCTGTGGCTTCCAGCACATCCCTCTTCAGACCTTCCAAGTGATTCTAATATCCTACCTGGTGGAATCACTCCCCTCTCCCCCAGGATGATGTAATAATCACAGATCTGGATGGATAAGCATGCAAATAGCAAGAACAATTTTGGAAAATATGAGTAAGCTTTGGAAATTTAGGCTATCAATCAAATAAAGAGAAAAGAATGAAGAAAAAATTAACCTCTAATAATAATTCACCTTTTTAGGAAAAAAGGTGGTATTACATTTCCATTTTCAGCCATCCCATTGTTTCTCCTGTCCTTTCCTATTCTATCATTGCCTCAAATGCAGCTTTACTGTGAAACTAGTGAAGATCCAGCTCGGAGCTCCTCACTGGCCTGGGCCATTTCCAAGTTCTAGGATGGAGAGTTGCTAGCAGTGGCATATAGTCATAGGGTCTATAAAATGTGCAAAAGTCACAGTTTTTTCTAATATCATTTTTCTCAAAGCCGACTCTCAAAATTGTCTAATCTTCCTGTGCCACAAAACCTGGATCCCACCCCTGATTCCATGGCTGATTGCTAGTCAAACAGGAAGATATTCAAAATAACCCCTATTAAAATGGCTTTTAACACCCCAGCCTTCTAAGCACCTTTCTAGATGATTTCTTTGACGGAAGTAATCAATCTCATTAGTTGATAGGATTCTTGCTTTAAAAAAGTGACTGATATCTGGCCAAAATAAAAAATAATAATAAAGTTCATTTGAAGGAGAGGCAAACAGGTAACTACGATAAATAATAAACAGGATATAGTAAGTAGTGCTGCATCTGAAGGTATTAATGCCTTCATAATACAGCTATTTAGTGAGCAACTACTACATGCCAGACACTATTGTTGGGTGGTGGGGATACATTAACGAACAAAGTAGATAAAACTCCTGCACTTGTAGAGCTTGCGTTCTAATGAGGAGAGTAAGATAAACAGAATAAGTAAAGTCTATCAGAGGCTGATGAATGCTGTGGAGAAAAATAAAAAGGCAAGGAAGCTAGAAAAGGCTAGGAGGATAGGGTGGTAATTTTATTTTTTTTATGACTATTTTTTTTCCAGCTTTATTGAGATGTAGTTGACGTAAAACATTGTGTAAGTTTAAGGTATGCGACGTAGTGATTTTACATATGTATATATTGCAAAATGATTACCACAATATCATTAGTTAACACATCCGTCATCTCACATAGTGAGAACTTTTTGTGGGTGTGGTGAGAACTTTTAAAATTTACCCTCTTGGCGGGGCTGGCCCCGTGGCCGAGTGGTTAAGTTCGCGCGCTCCGCTGCAGGCGGCCCAGTGTTTCATTAGTTCGAATCCTGGGCGCGGACATGGCACTGCTCATCAGACCACGCTGAGGCAGCGTCCCACATGCCACAACTAGAAGAACCCACAACGAAGAATACACAACTATGTACCGGGGGGCTTTGGGGAGAAAAAGGAAAAAATAGAATCTTTAAAAAAAAAAAAAATTTACCCTCTTGGCAACTTTCAAATATAAGGTACAGTATTGTTGACTGTAGTCGCCATGCTGTATGTCACATTTTTGAAGTGATTCATCTTATAACTTGAAGTTGGTACCTGTCAGGTAACCACCTTCACCCATTTCCCCCACACCCCTACCCCTAACCCCTGGCAACCACCAATCTGTTCTCTTATCCACGAGTTTGGGTGTTTTTTAGATTCTATATATAAGTGAGATCATATAGTATTTGTCTTTCTCTGACTTACTTCACTTAGTATAATATCCTCAAGGTCCTTCCATGTTGTCGCAAATGGCAGGATTTCCTTCTTTTTTATAGCTCAATAAAACTCCAGTGTGTGTATGTATATATATGCACCACATCTTCTTTATCCATTCACCAGTCAGTGGACACTTAGGTTGCTTCCATGCCTTGGCTATTGTAAATAATGCTGCAATGAACATAGAGGTGCAGATACCTCTTCTAGATAGTGATTTCAGTTTCTTCGGATATATACCTAGAAGTGAGGTTGCTGGATCTTACAGTAATTCTATTTTTAATTTCTTGAGGAACCTCCATACTGTTTTCCCTAATGGCTGTATCAGTTTACATTCCCACCAACAGTGCACAATGGTTCTTCTCACTAGGAGGCTAGAAAAGGCTAGATTAGAGTGACAATTTTAAATAGAGTAGCCTGGGAATGTCTCACCATGAAGGTGACATTGAGCTGATATCTGGGTAAAGAATATTCCAAGCAGAAGAAACTATGAGTTCAAAGGCCCTGAGAAGGGAGCACACACACTCGTTTAAAGCACAGCCAGGGGGCTGAGAGGCTGAGGCAGAGTGAGCAAGAGGGAGAGAGCTGCAGGATGAGATAGGAGAGGCCTCAGGGGCTCAAATCACTCATGGAGGGCCTTAAGCCATTGTGAGGACATAGCATTTACTCTGAAAAAATTAGGAAGCCATTGGAGGATGGTGAGCAGGGGCCCACGGGGATCAGATTTACATTTTAGTAGGATCGCTGTGTCCACAATGTGAAGAATAAACGTGTGGGTAGGGAGAAATGGGGGGCACACCATTAAATACCAGTGTTCCAGTGTGGGCTTATTAAAGCAATTTTAGTTGCTCTGTATCACAGATACATAAATACATAAAAATAGAAAAAGTAAATAAATACAGAAACACTTCCACCCCCAGCATTGTTAACATGATGCTGTTTCTCTTTTGGGCTGTAGCTTGATGAAGCCAAGTTTTGAGGAGAACTGCATTTTGGAAATATAACGGCTTAGAAGTGGTCTCAGACAGCAAATGGTGGGTAGTAACCTGTTGCATGCAGCGCAAGGAAGATAAAACCGAGTGAATCCTTGGGGGGCTGCATCTGGCACTCAGGTCCAGCCCGGCCAGGAGACAGATGTTTTACTGCTCTTCCTGTCTGTGCTCTTAGTTCAAGATCAACAAATGAAAACAGGACGTTAGGGAAAGAATACAGGCTTGTTTGTTTTGTTCTCAATCGCAGTGAAGCCTGAATGAAAATTTCAGTAAATTAAGGGCTACCAACAACTACAAAAATAGACACTTTCCATTGTCAGCATATATTCACGTTGAATGTGTCTTTAGGCCTCCAACTATTGGTATTTCTGGAGAATTGCTGCAAATACCGTCGTCACCGTGCTGCTGCAGGCTTTGCCTGTAACTCCCAACACCGCAGTCCCACATTAGCACCCACTCGAGATCCTTCTTAAGCAGAGTTTCCATTAAGAAAAGTTTCCTTTAAAATAACTATTAAAAAGTAACCTGTACACCTCAAGGAAACCAATTCTTAGTTTGGGTTTTTCATATTTAAATCTAATGAACATTTTTCAGGAAAATTGGCCTTTTACTACCTCATTTGGCAAAAACCTATTAAGCAAGTCCAGCTTGTCCCTTCCGGCTTCCAATCCAAATATCAGGCTCACACCGCTATTTTCATTGTGCATCTCTTTATTGCCCTACGTAAGTTGGGAGTGTCATTGACCAGTCAGAAACGAATGTCGTGTGTTTCCAGAGATCACCGGATATTTCTACATAAGTAAGCACCCACCTCTCACCTTTGTGCCAAGCTTTTGTTTATAAAAACTATCCTTGAAAACAAAGGGTAAAATGTTTCTGTTCTGAAATGCCAGTCCCCCGTGCAAACATCTGTATTGTGCAAGCTAACATGCATACCATCACTTACCTGTATAATCCACTTAAGTGGCTAAATACCACGCCCTCTCAGGGTTCCCTAGTTAATTTTGAGGTGCAGTTTTTTGATTGATTGGGAAAGATGGCCATTCGTGCATGTCACAGTAAAATGCTATTTTCTACAGTCTCTATAGATAATCTGAGCAAAGTAAATATTAAAATGCACAATCTTGAGATCCAGTATTTTCTTTACTCCAGAAAAGTTATTTGACCTGTAGGGAAATCTTGAATGAGAAATATCACTGGAATTAATTAGAAACAGGTTTCATAGCCTTGTGGTATTGATTACAATAGGTAAAATATTTGCTAAAAAGAGAAAAAAAATGTTTTCAGTAATTATCCAACTCCAGTTATACTTCCATTAAGCTCCATGGCGAACCATCCCCCTCCCTGAGTGGCAAAGCATCTAGATGGATTCCATTGTACAGCCAACAAGACGGGCCATGGTATAAACGAGGGAGTTGAGTTGGGTGTAGGAAAACAAACAGCGCTGTAGTTGTGACTCAAGGTCCCCAACCTACACCCAGTGGCTGGAGACCTGAGGTCTGAAGGACTCTTTCTGCTCATTACATTTGGTTGGAGCCCCACCCAGGTTGTTGGGACCTCCATGACTTCCACGGTTCCTAGCAGGAAATTGTTCTTTCTCCTTAGCGAGGAATATCGAGAGAAAAATCAATAGTCTCCACCCTCTGCCCAGATGTTATCACACTGGAATTGTGAAGTAGGGTGGAGACTTAAAAGCAGCCAGAGTTGTTAGAGCAATGTGGCTCTAGCATCTGTCGCCTCATTGATTGCCAAGTTGATTCAGGTGATTTGATTGCCAAGTTGATTCAGGTGATTTGGCTGACCAGCCCTCAGTTCCCTTTCTCTCTCCTTTCTCCCTTTAGGTTCTTTCCAAAGCAGTGTGCTCAGGTACAGAGAATGAATTAGATGGAAAGTCCCCCTCAAAGATAAAGGGCAATAACAATAAAAATAACCGTAGCTGCTAAATATTGAGAACGTACTAGCATCCAGGCAGTGCGCTAAATGCTTTCCAAACATTTTCCCCTCTAATATGTATAGCAGCCCTAGAGCTAGCTACTGTAATTATCCTTACCGGGCAGTGGAGGCTTAGAAAGGCACACTACCTTGCCCAAGAGCATGCAGCTAGAACGTGGCAGAACCAAGATTTGAAATTTAACCCACACTTTCTAACTCCCAAGTGAATGTCTTAACAGAAACGTTTTTGGTATCTCCCCACCTCCCAACAGGGAGCGATAGATCTTTATTGTCAACATGCTGTTGTTGTTAATACACAGCGACAGAGGCAGCTCTCCGATGGTCTTGGCATTAGTGGAGGCTTCAGGGTTCCCACCAGCATGCCAGCATCCAGCAGCTGCTACGCTCTCTCCAGGATCTTTCCTGTGGGAGCTCTTCACAGATGATTTGGTAATGGGACATCTGTTGTTAGGGGTTCCCAGCAGCTTCTACACTGGAGTCCTTGTATCTCGCCTCCTTTGGGCTCCACATTGGGGGCCAGTGTTGAGTGTAAGGTCCTGAGGGCCAGACTAGCTAAGATGAGCTATTTACCCAAGACAATAGCAGGATCATGGCTCAGAGGAGAGCCCACATCATGGTCAAGAAGAGATGCAAAATGTTTAAACCGGAGAAGCAGAGTCTAAGCATCAGGCCAAAAGGGTAAGAGATGATCCTAAGCAGAAAAATAATTACAAAGTCAGTAGACACAAAGTGTAGGAGCAGTGGAGGAAGCTGGAGGGAAGGTGGATTAGGACAAGTCATCCAGTAATGTCACTGACATGGAACAATGTGGAGAGCTGGGGAGCAGTTTTGTTCGGTGGTCAGTTTGTCTTCTGTTTGGTTTTTGTTGGGGGTGCATTCTATAGAAAGGGAAAGGCCTGTGGAGTGAATGGTCCTGAGTAGTGTTAGATCCACATAGCCTTCAAGAGTTCTGATTGAACAGGCCAGCTGGTGATTACTCTTACCACTCCCTCAGAGGGGGCCATCCACAGCTGCATCATTGCTTCTCCGCAGGTGCCTTCCTGGAAAGCCAGCTGTTTTCGGAAATGTGCACATGACCGAACTGCATTAAGAACAGCAAAGGTGTGGAATAATAGAGCATCTCACTTAGTTCCATTTGCTAAGACCTTTCATAGACCCACATACCCTCCTTATTCCAAATGAACTCTCAAACTCTGTAAAGAAACCCATCAGATGGGTTATAGCAAAGGTCCTTTAACACATTACCTTGTATCCAAAACTGGAAAATTGGGGGATTTGGCAAATTCCAAAATTTGGGGTCATATAAAGACCTAGTCCCAGAATTAGCCTCTGAACGCCTGATCTATAAGTCAACCAGAATGTTACTTTCAAAAGAGTTAACATTTGAAGTTCCATCCAGGTGAGGAAGCTAAGAGATGTTCTTGTACTTTTGTAATGGTTAACAGGAGGCTTTGCAATAGAGACATAAACACAGGGGCCATTCTCCCGGGCTCTAGAATCAGACAGCTTGAGCTTAAAACCCACTGATGAACTGTATGCCCTTGAACACATTACTTAACATAGAGTCACTCCTCTATGTCTCAGATTCCCCATTGGTCAAGGGCGACTTTTAGTGCCTACTTCAGAAGGTATTGTGGGGAGTCAGTGAGATAAAGTACATAAAGCCCAGGGCATGACGTCTCTCATAGATGGTGCTCCAAAAGTTTTATTATCATATCGTTATTGGTATCACCATCTTCATTATATCAGACATTATTACTCTCCCCTATTCCGTAGCTGCTTTCCCAGGCTTCTGCTGATCTTGTACTTCGGCTCCGTCTAATCGCCAGTGAATCCAAAGAGTGTTCATGAGATCAAAGGGTTTGCCGAAGAACGTGTTCAAATTTCACAACCCATATCTTTGGTACCAGCATCTAAGGTTAGGGTTGCCCCTCATCACCTTCTTTTTTTATGAATAATACCATGACATGGACTATTTATAAAGTTACGTTTCAGGAATAAGTAGCTTGTTTGAAGTTGTCTGTATTTTCAGCCTAAATTCACTCTCAGTTAGTTTACAACCCACTGAGCGACGACATGCTGCTTGTGATTTGTCCCAAACCAACCCTCTCCAAAGGGAAGCTCCTTAGTTCTAATATTTGAACAAAAGAGATTTTTTTTTTTTTAAGTAAGGGTAAATATCTACTAAGACATCAGTGACCATTCTCCGTAAAGCTAATACTAATGTTTCTCAGATTAATAGCATTTTATCAATATTTGATAATCATTCCCTATAGATTGTGAGGTTTTATTTGTTGGGTAATATTTAAGAGGATGTTTTCCTGAGTCTTTTAAGAAATAGTTTGAGCCTTTGAGTTTATTTACAATAGATTTTCCTTAAGAAAATGATCTCCATCTAGTGGACAAGTTGTTACATTACAACCTACAAAGAAAGACAAAGCCCATAGAATATCCCATATCAAGCTTTTTCTGAGCTATTAATAAATTTTTGGTTTTAATAGGTAATATTATTGGAAAAAAGTTAAATATTTTCAGATACTTAGCAATGTTTGATCCAAAACTTACAGTGGAAAATTTCTCTACGTTAAGACTTGCTTTTTAATTAGGAAAAATTATAATAACAAAAAAATACAAATTACGGGTTTTGGGGGTTATATTGGTATTTACTCAATTGAACTGAGAAAAACTAAATCCCACAGCATACTCCTATATCTCCTATATTTCTGTTTATGCATAACAAGGAAAAGATAGTGATATTTTATTTTTATTTATTTATTTATTTAAAGATTGGCCCTGAGCTAATTTCTATTGCCAATCATTTTTCTTTTCTTCTTCTCCTCAAAGCCCCCCAGTATATTCTAGTTGTAGGTCCTTCTGGCTATGCTATGTGGGACACTGCCTCAGCATGGCTTGATGAGTGGGGCTAGGTCCATGACCAGGATCCAAACCAGCGAAACCCTGGCCCACCAAAGCAGAGAGCACAAACTTACCCACTCGGCCATGGGGCTGGCCCCAGTTATATTTTATTTTTTTTTAATAGTAAAGACATCTTGATATTGGAGAGAAATCAACATACATTTTTTTCTTTTCTTTTCTTTTGAGGAAGATTAGCCCTGAGCTAACTACTCCCAGTCCTCCTCTTTTTTTTTTGTGCTGAGGAAGGCTGGCCCTGAGCTAACATCTGTGCCCATCTTCCTCTACTTTATATGTGGGACGCCTACCACAGCATGGCTTGCCAAGTGGTGCCATGTCCACACCTGGGATTCAAACCAGCGAACCGTGGGCCACCGAGAAGTGGAACGTGCGAACTTAACCGATGTGCCACCAGGCCGGCCCCTCAACATACATTTTTTTAATGTCTTCAAGTTAGGTCCTCCTCATGCTGAAGAGCTGTTATGACTGTTTTCTTAGAGCCGAAGTCTCCCCTATCTTCTCCCTAGCGGAAGTCTTTAATGTCTTTCAGCTGCATGCCGAATTCCTTCAAAAGCCCTCTTCAAATACTACTCCCCTGTGAAGACTTCTCAGATATCATTGCCTGGATTAATCTCATCTCCTTTATTTTTGAAGCTCAGTGTGTTCATAGTAGGTACCTGATAAATGCTTATTTAATTAAGCATATCCAAGAAGAGCTTGCCAGAGATCCCGAATAAGTCTCTTTAATGATTAGAGATGCCTTCCTCAGGATTGCCAAAAGTCCCACACGCATGAAGTGCCTGTCCAGGTGAAACAGATGTCCCCTGTTTGGGTGTCATAGTTGCTAACATACATTTGCAGTTGACATAATTATGCATTGGAGCTGGAACAACTTCAGGAACAGTAGATGATTAAATCCAGTTAGCTCAGTAACTTTGGTTAATTAACTTTTCTAGGAACTGGTATACTTGTCTGTAATGAGTCTATTCAGCTAGATAATCTCTCATTGTCCTTTAAGGACCAAATAAATATATCTGTAAAGTGACACAATTCTAAGAAAACTTTAAATTGGAATACATGTTTATGATTGGCCAAGATAGATTACGAGTTTTTCCTTTTTTTTTTTACTAGATGGATTAATTTGGAATCATTTTTTTTATTTGGTCATAGATTCATCATAGCTGACTCTTGAAACATCAAGCCCTAAGCTGATCCTTCCAATTTGGCCTCCTATCTTTGGGTTATAACACTATTTATTAATAACTCCAATAGATAAAGTAAAAGGATGTTTTAAAATTAGCTAGTTAATAGTTTCGATAAACGCTCTTATGGAGAAAACGTTGACAAGTAAGCTTGAATTCATTTGTTTATTTATTCATTCAATAATTCTTTAAACCACATACTTACTGGGCTATCCTGAGCTATCACCATCCTCTTGTAAGAACACAAGAAAGTTGACTTTATTGTGATATTGGTTCATGTTTGACTAGAAAAACTCTTTGTGGAAAGTTTATCTAGAATATAAGAACTGTGATGTTAAGAACTGTGCAAATGTGTTCTTTTTTCCCCAACTCTAACATCTATATTGCTGAGCACAATGCCTTTCATTCATTCAATCACTCATTTAAACCACTTAGTAAAGGTTTGTGAAGTGCCATGTGAAGTGCTCAGAACACTCAGTCTCCATTCTCAGAGAGCTCAGAGTCTAGGAATGGAGGCCAAGTAGCAAACATTTTTAATTCATTGTAAATCCTGTCCATAGGGAGTGGGAAAGTGTCCTGAGCACAGAGAAAGGGCATCTCTTAAACTCTGGGGGATTAGGGCAGCCTTTCAGATGAGGGCTAAATCCTCATGGATGAATAACAATTAGGCAGGGAATAGGAGAGTTGAGTAATTAGGGGAGCAGAAGGTTAAGTAGTGATAGCCTGATGAGATAAGGAGATGGTAGTTCAATATGAGTAGAGCATGAAGTGCCTGATGGAACAGGGTTGCATTTTGAGGTTGGGAAAATGGTTCATTGTAACTGAGAATGGATTGTTAAGACTTTATCAGTCTAGCCAAGAAATTTGGGCTTTATCCTGAGGCCAATAATGAGCTACTGAAAGGTTTTAAACTGACGAATGATGGAGTCGGATTTACATCTTAAGAAGAATCCCTCTTGGTACAGGGTGGAAAATGGATTCAAGAGACTAATTTAAAGACTGTTATAATAATGTAGGTGAGAATTGATGGAATCCTAAACTTAACATAATTGGCAGTGGAGATGGAGGTATGTGGATACAACAGAAATCAATGATTAGATAGGTGTAGGCGGGAGGGAGAGAAGCTCAGGTTTAGGGAAGTGATGATATTAGGCATATAAAGGGCGCTTGTTGAATTGAACCCAAATATTTCATGAATTAGTGTTCATTTTTGTTCTTTTCCTAAAAAGAATCCTGTACTTAGGAGAACCATTCTTTGAAGAATGGTTTATTTTTAACTGAAGTTGAGTTTAGAGAGACCTATATCTTGTCTGGTCATTAACAAAAGTACGCAAAAACTTAGGAAGACAAGAATATGAAGTCAATGTGTCTTTTACTTTTGTGTATTTCAGTAGTATCGGTTTTTAACAGCAGGAATCAGCTGTAAATCTTCCCACTTTCAATTCCTAAACTGAAATCTCCCTTTATTAAAATAGCAACATGAAATGTTGACAGCAGTGTCATTTCTTCTCCTCCATTACAGTTTTGATGTGGACAATGGCACATCTTCGGGACGGAGTCCCTTGGATCCCATGACCAGCCCAGGATCCGGGCTAATTCTCCAAGCAAACTTTGTCCACAGTCAACGTCGGGAGTCCTTCCTGTATCGATCCGACAGCGATTATGACCTCTCTCCAAAGTCTATGTCTCGGAACTCCTCCATTGCCAGTGATATGTAAGTATAAGAGTACACAAAGGGAAGAGGGAGCTGCAAGAAAATCAAATAAATTTATCTGTGGGGTTGATGATGTAATAAAACCAGTATATTTATTTGACTGCGTTGTTCTCTAATTTAGGAAAATGGTGAGTAAAATTATACAAACTGAAGATAAATGGTAGGTTTAACTTGAGTACACTGTCACTATTGATAAGAAACATTTATTTTCTCAGAGAATACACTGTCTGGGAAAAGTGAGAATTAGGTTTTTAAATAGAAACATTCACACTTGAAACATTAGCTTATATTCCTGTAGGACCTGAGTTTTAGCAACCTAGCCACATGAAGATTTATAATATTTTGAAAATCTTTAAACGCAGTTTGAAAATCCCTGTGATATTAGAGTGTATAGCATTTTGAATATATCTCAATTGATGTACCGTACAGATGTTAGCACTGGTTTGCCAGATCATTTGAGAGATCTTGTGGGGTTTTGCCTAAATTAAACCACTTTTGGAATAGAAATTACTGGAGACAAGCACGGAAAACATTAGACAGACTTGAATATCGTTTAAGACATGGCACAGCTGGGAAAATAATTAAAACTGATAAGTAGGTTTGCAGATCATACACCATCATTAGCTCATTTTCTCAGCACATTCCATTCTTCTGTTTACTGCAGGGTTCATTAGGTTTCTAAGTTCTGAAGGCTTCTAAATAGGACCTTACTCTCACTCAGTACATGCCCTGTCGCTTGGGGTAACTCTGCGTCTGTATAGAGTTGATTTCTACTTTGCTCCTCTGCATTTAGGCATTTGTCCAGTAACACTCACCATCTTCTCATGATGCCGTCTCAAAAACTCATGACAGGTTGCAATTCATCTCATAGGAATTAGGCTATATGGAGCTCTTGGGGGTCTGGAGTTATTCTTGGTATCCTAACAGATCGTCAAGGTATCCTAATAAGTCTAAATGGCATTCTAGAAATGAAATTGTGCTTTACTCATTTTCACAACCCACAGTTCTTGGTTGTCATTTTATTAACAGTTGTAAAATGATAGAACTGTTTATACTCCATTCTCCCTGGGAATGAGCCACTGAACTGTGGTGATTTTGATTCGAATACTGAGTTATTAAATTCTATTGTGTAGCCGTCCTGTTTGAAGCACTGCCAGAGACACAAGAAAACTATAAGACAGGGTTCTTGGTCTCAAATAACTAATAATCTTGTGGAATGACAGGTCTCAAACCAGATAATTAGTAGGAAAGACCACATGTAAGCCCTAATTTGTGTCCTGTGGGCTACAGCTAAAAGCATCTCACCACCTACCTTTAATTATGCATAGCATAGGTCTATGCCATCTTTCAAAAAATATTTAATCTACCCTTTTTTCCTCTGCTTTTTCGGCAATGAAACGTCGACAAGTTTTATTTCTCTCATCCTCTTACCCTCACCCTAAATATCTACATCTGTTCTTTGCATTTTTTTTACCATGTTGTGTTGCCTTAATATTATGAATTCTATCTTCCATTCACATGGACCTCTGAAAATCCATTTAATTCAAGAAATATTTATCAGTCGCCCATAAAGCAGAGGGCATGCTACCAGTTATTAGAGGAGATACAAGGTACATGTCATCTCCTGACTTTCATCATTGCTGTATTCTCTGTCCTCTCCTCCTCACAGACCTTTCCTTCACTAACTCCTCTTATCACCCTTTAACGTATTTCCCCAAAGCATAGCCCCTGGCCCTCTGGACTCTGGAAAACTCTTTCGTGCAAAGGTTCAAGTATTGCCTTTCATCAGATGAGTTACTGCGTATTGCCTCTGGCCTTGCAACCTCAGTGAGCTCCAGATCTGTAGCACTTAAATGCTTTCTGGAAATTTGCACTTTCTTATTCAACTGTGCCTCACAATCATTAATTAGTATGTAGCCATCATTAATATGTGAGCTCTAGATCTAGAGCACTTAATTGCCTTCTGGAAATTTACACTTTCTTGTTCAACTGTTACCTCACACTTCTTAATTAGTACATATTCATTATTAATACATTGTATTAATGGTGTCCACTCTTCTTCACCCAATACAACTTTCTTCTCCCAATCGCCCTATTTCTATATTATTTTTATCCCATTTTCTCAGGTTTGAAAATCAAGACGTTCATTTTATTTATTCATACATAATGCAAACACTTATTGAGCAACTATGGTGTATTCAAAGCTCCGAATTTGGAGATGGCGAAAGGTCTGGTATTTTAGGCAATTACAATAAAATACGGTGAGCACCATTCTTGAGGCATTTACAAAACTGTGGGAGCAGAGAGAGAAGAGGGAGAGTTTGCCAGCCAGGGAAAGCCAGGCTAAGGGGGCAACATTTGCATAATGTGAGGCATGAAAAATCATGGCTCAGTTGTGCAATGATGGTCTGCTTGGTGTGAGTAGGGAAATATGGCAGGAGAGAAAGAGGATTCAGCTGGGATTTGGCATGATCAAATTCTTGTTTTTATTGCATTCTGATTACTCTATTGTTGAATAATTGTGTAGAGTGAAGTGACTACAGGGGAATAGATCATATAGAAATTCATAGAAACCAAGCAGGCTAAATGTGATAGAGGCCCAGGTCAGGGAGTGGTGGTGGGATGAAGAGATTGGTCCAGATGCAAGAGGCAAGAGGCTTACAGAATGGTGTTTGTGTGTATGTGTGTGTGTGTTGGGGAACAGCCAGTGGGGAAGGAGAGTCAAAGAGAAGGCTGAAGTTTTGACCATAAACAAGTAAATGAATGGTGATGTTGACATAAGGAACACAGGGACGGAGTGAACAACATAATGGCAGATAATAGGTAATGAATTTGACTTTTACATGATGAGATTGGAACACGAGGGGAAACAAGACAACAGTTAAAGGACAAGGACAGAGAGCAGAAACAACAGTCTAGAGGATGAAGAGAAAATAGAAGAACCTATTACCTTCCGTAATTACTAGGTTTTGGGTGACACCTGAGTGAAGCTTCTTAGCGAGGTCATAGAATTAGAAGCACAGTGGGCTAAGGAGTGAATTGAAAGTGGAGATATCAGCCAGTACAGGCATCTCTTTAAAAGGTTGATAAGTTTAGGAGAGAAGAGAACTAAAGCTGCTTGAGGGAGAATTAGGTTCAGAGGGAATTTCTTTGAATTCAAGACACTTGAGCTGAAGGAAGGGGGCATTAAATACAGAGTTATAGCTGCTGACAGAAATCTAATCATGAGCTCAAGTAAAGGGACTAACCTTGGAAAAGTGTTGGAGACAATTATGTTCTTTAGAACAAGAAGGAATAAAACAAGTGAAAAGAGGAAATTTAAATTTAGAGATGGAGGGGTAAAATATTTAGAGAATTTGTGGCTAATGATCTCTACTTTTTCATTCAAGTAGAAAGTATAGCCATCAACAACTAAAGGAGGGAGGGATGGGGCAACTTGAGAGCAGAGGAAAGGCTTCGAGAGCCACTCTGCAGCGTGGAAAAAAGAACAGAATAGGAGTGAGTAGAAAAATGCTGAAAAGCCTGAAAGATAATAATAAATAATGTTGAATTGATGAGTGACCCAGGTTGAAAGTCTTCTTCTCCAAGTTCATCAAAGGTGAAACAACTTTGCTTCAGAGAGGCCAGAGACAAACTCACAGTGAGTGAGTGTACTCTATTTTCATAGTTATGTATTCTCTTCTCAAATTATACTAAATTGGTTTTCAGAGACCAGTGTGTAGACTGTTTCTTTTATACCCTCTACTCAAGTTAGTAAAGATGAAATATACACATGCATTTTATGAAAATCCTCTAACAGTTCAAGTTTAAATAGAACGTTTCGCTCCAAAGCAAACTTACCAGGATGACCTCATTTTCTCCCGTACCTCTTCAAGAGTTTCTTTATCTGATTGGACTCACATAAGACTGACAAATTAAATCAGACCTTGATGCCACTCTACATGTTGTGGAAAAATAATGTCTTGAGATGTTCAGGTTTCCCATTTCCTCTGGATATTTACGTTGGAGCAATAGGGTTTTCCTTGGACATTAACTGACTCCTGGAAAGCGTTCTTGCTACCAGGGAGATGAAGTTTCTCTGAGAAGCAAGGCAAATAGAATAAGTAATTACTGTTTCAGTCTTCAATCTGATACTACACGGATCTTCTAGACTTAAGGGTTATGGTTTCTCCTCATTTGACTTCACAGTGGCCATATGTAAACCTCCATTTTCTTATCTTACCTAGTTCTTGATAATGCTAGGAAGATTGTTCAGTGTCTATAATTCAACTGTACTTTATAAAGAATGACATTATATATTGTAATCACTTTTGAGGGTTTTATATTTATTGTTCTAATTAAGCTTTCCTATTGAGAAAATTCTTTAAAAATTGCAAATACAAACTGTACCAATGAAAGTTTGTGATTGTCTATTTGTATGAAATGTTTTGGAAAACTTTTAAATGCTTTTTAAATTAAAATAGAATTGTGTAATTTATTGAGAAAGTCAGAAGGAAAATAATTACTTCCTAATAGATAGGACGTCAACATCTTATCTTCTATAAATAGATACTATTTAAATAGCTGAGACTGATAACGGTAGTAATAATAGCCATAGCATATACTGCGTGTGGATGTCACCCTTCACTTTTCCAAGTCTTTTCACATCTGCTGTATCATTTGATACTTTTCACAGTCCTATGGATAGGGACATTATGCTATTTTACACCTGAGAGATCCAACTTCTAGACAGCTTAACCTTTTTGAAAAATCATTTGTTAAAAACTTCAAATATTTTGATCATTTCAGGGAGAACATTATTTTGATAATGCCATTATAAATAAAGGGCTGTGGCTATTATAGCAAAAACTGCTAAGAAACAGAAGTACCTGTTGACCAAATTCATCTGACTAAATTAATCACTTGGCACTATGAAAATTTGGTTTTTGGTTATATTTTAATTATAAAATAAGATAAAAGCTCAAACTGGTCAGAGAAGTAATAACGAAAATATGCAACCAATTCTTGGAAAATATATACATGTCCATAAGACTAGGCTAAACTCAATATCTGAAAATTAGCTTATAAGGCCAAAGAGAAGTTCCTGGCAGCTTCTGCCAGAAGACTATCACATGGTTTGTTAAATGTGTCCCCAGCAGCAACTTAATTCTTTGGAATAATAAGAAAGAGGAAAATTTTAGGTATTAGCATGAGTACAGTAAAGAAATAAATACAAGAAAAGTAAATTTGAACTACCATTAGTAGTAAAAGTGTCTTGTAACAATGGAAACAACTAGATAACAGAAGGTTGCCCAAGTGCTGTCATGAAGAAACAGGAAGAAAGTTACAGAATAAATGGATAATTACATAGAAGGTATGCAGCTTTGTCCCTTTTAAAGTTTTTCAAAATGCTTTTAAAGTTATTTTGACTTCTGAATAGCAGTAACTTCTGTTGTTGCCCTTCATCCAATAATGTAATGTTGTTCGTATTTGCAAATGCACGGATGTGAGACATTGGGAAATTAACAGTGACAACACAAATAGAATTTAGTCATAAAACTATGAGTTTATTGAATACAAGCTGCCTATCGAAGCACTTCAGTTAAAAAAAATTTCAATTCACTGGATAATGGGTCCTCTAGCCCCCATCTTCTGCTGAATAAACTCTAACATACAGAATCCAAAGATGATCTGAGTAGCTCTTTACTCATATTTATATACTTATACATACAGAATATGGGGGGATGATACAGAAGGGGCAATGAAGAGGAGATGAGTGGACTCAATATACCATAAAAAACTGGAGCACCCGAGGCAGTCTGGCTAATTTGTCCCCATCACCATACAGAAGTATAGGACCTCATTGATCAGGCCTTTGGAGTGCCCCATGTGGGCATTCTCTCAGCTAGTAGACAATGGCCACCAGTCCCTATCTCAAATTGCTCCCGTTTCTTTAGCAGTTAGCAAGTCCCTCACCACCTCTTGAGTCTCTGATGTGAGTTTTCAGTCATAGCCATTCCTCACTACTTCTTGTGACTATTTAGTAGAAGGATAGTGTTGCCTCTTGACCTGAGTTTGAAAAAAGAATGATTGCTTATGTCTATTCATCTTTTCTATTACATGTTACATTATTGTTACTTGCTCTTACTAGGGTATCTCTAAAAATAAAAATAAAAAGATATGTTGCATTACAAAGGTTCTAGTCCTCACTGGATCTACGTAAAAAGTTTGTAGCCCCACTTTGCTAGATTTTAGATTTTATTACACTAGTGATTATCTCTCTCCTCTCCAGCTTTGATTTGCCGTTTGAAAGTCCTCTAACATTATCTAGACAGAGAAAAGTACCATAGCCGAATAATTCCTTCCCAAGTTCCTGAGTTTTCCCAACCGGGGGGGTGTCCTCAGCCCTCACTCTATGGTGTAAGAGAAACAAGACTAGCACCAAGATTCCCAAAACATGCTGAGGTCCCCTGGGAGGATGCACAGGGAACTCACATGGGTGCCAGGGGTGTTTTAAATTTTCAAGGGAAACACAGAAACATTTGTCAGTCACCTGGGAACTAATAGCTTGAAATTGTTCCCAGTTTCAACTTTAGATCATTGCTTTTCTTTCTGTGATATCCTATCTTTGCCAAACTGGGTTTTCAACAATTGCTGTGATAAAAAGCAAGCACTGCACAAAAATCAGTGTAGATCAGGCAATGCGGGAGGCAGTGTCCAATCTAGTTCCAAAGTGAGAAGTTGTGCAGGGCTCAACAGCTGCTAAATCGTTGTGACAAACCCTTATTAAATAGTTTGGACCTAACGACTTAATTGGAACTATTAGTTATTTCTTTTGGCCAATGGGCTGCTCTAAAAAATTACTGAGATGCAAAGAGTGTCATGAACTGATAAAGTTTGGGAACTTCTAGATTAGGGTGTTTATCCGTGTCCTTAGGAGTAAAGCTAAATCAAATCTCTGTGTGAAGAGAAACAAAAACAATTCAGCAGGTTCAAATCCATGAACTTCTTGGTGGGCTCCGGAGTAGAGAATTGATCCTGTTCTTAATTCTGTCAGGACCCCAGGTAGACAAATCTTTTATTATTACCAAAAAATGGTATTGTTTTGGTAATGAGCCAGATAAACCAGGTTTTTTCTTCCATTCCCTGTGGGTTGGCTGCTGTTACTATTATTACTATGGAGCGTTGATGCAGACACCAACACTAGCCATTAAATCTCAACAAGCGTATTGGCAGAATATTCTAAAGTCATTGGCTACTAGAATACCTTCTTGCTACCTTTTTTTTTCCTTTTCTTTTTTTTAAAATTCCATTCTTTGTCCAGTCACTGAGGTCATTTTATTTCTGACTCAAGAAAACAGGAGTTCCGTGAATGGTAAAATAATACTTGCAAATTAGTTAACTGTGCTTCTTGAATCTTTGAATTAAGGAATTAAAATTACCAGCTGAATATACATTTTATATTTCTAATCTCATACTGAAAAAATAAAATCATAAAAAGGAAGCTCATTTTGAATGATCATCTTTGATAATGCCATAGGGTCAAAATAAAAAGTTGATTTTAATGTGTTACTACAGCGAGATGGTGTCAAAATGTTTGGGTATCGTTGCTCTGTGCCCCAATCTTTTAAAATAGCAAACTAATTAAATCATGCGTTCTAATATCCCTTGATTATCACTGCCAAAGTACTAGATATGTCTTGAGGTCTCAAGGGACATGGAGAGAGAAATATTTGTCATGAAAACTTCTTCAGCAAAGGGAAATGGAGAGTACCAAACATATTAGTAATTCATTATTTCTAAGAAGGCTACTGCAATTCTTAGGGGAATTTGCCTTAATGTTTAGTATACAATTTTCTTTTCTGAATTTCCTTCATACCCAGGATGCTCCTCGGTGTTTGGACTCTAGTTTTAATCGTGAAAAAAAGAACAATACAAACAAAAATAATCACATTAGTGTTCCCAAACTCCTGTAACTAAGAGAAAAAGGCAGTGTGAAGATGAATGATTTAAACGTGTAAATATCTGATTACGCAGTTGTGCTTTCACTTCAGAGTTAATAGTACTTTACAACGGGTAACATCTACTTCTTTTTTTCTTTCTGCTTTTATCTCCCCAACCCTCCCCCCAACCCCCGGACATAGTTGTATATCTTAGTTGCAGGTCCTTCTAGTTGTGGGATGTGGGACGCTGCCTCAATGTGGCCTGACAAGCGGTGCCATGTCCGCGCCCAGGATCCGAACCCTGGGCCGCCGCTGCAGAGCGCGCGAACTTAACCACTCGGCCATGGAGCCGGCCCCTAACATCTACTTTTTAAAAAATGTGGGCAGAAGGGGTAGCTTAATAATTCAAGGTGATTACCCACAATTCTCTGAGACATCAGATCCCTGCTAGAGAGCGAACTTGAATCAACCACAGTGAAGGAAGAGCTGACTTATTTCTCAGTGTATACAAAGAACACAATCTCTAAGAGCAATTTATAAGTAAAACGTACTAACTAAAATTAGGAAATTTTGAAAGCCATCTTCAATGAAAAAAGCTAGCACAGAACCCTGTATAGTGCTGTCAGTTCAATGTGGCTCTAGATGAATGAACCCGGTTGAAAATTATTGCCTCTTCCTGCCTCTTGACTTGTAAGGGGCAAACGGCCATTCCCAAAGAGGTTCTAGCCCTATCAATTGTAGATACTGTACCTGGTGGCTCTTACTTGCCCTCTTATGCCAACACACCTTCTCTCTGTATTAAAGGACTCTAAAATCAAAACCATGCTCCAGTGTATTATAAAATAAACATTTTCTGAAGAAGATTTTCTGAAAAATCTTGCTAGTGGGTGGTGGGAATGGAGCAGATGGTGACAGGCTGGGAGAAAGAAGAAAGTGGATTTCTAGTGGAGGTAACTGATCTGCGTCTTCCACCACATTCTGAATAAAGGATTGTAGTAATTGGCTGCATTTTTGAATGAGAGTGTCATGCTTTTACTCATTCAGCAAATATTGCCAGCACCTACTCCATGCCAGGGTATTGTTTGAAAATGACATAGACTCGTGAAAACAAGACACAAATTTTGTTTGGGTCATGCATTCTTGTCATTTTTTAAAAAATTCTAGATAGAAAAGAAGACTTACCTAGTCAATATTGAGATTCCCATGTAAATCTCTGTCTTCACTTACATATCAATCACTTTAAATATTTATGTTTCTTGTCAGTCTTAGATCCTTAGTGAATTGTTCTCAATGTCTTCTATACAGTTTTCTGAGCCATACGAGGAAAAATAATCGCAATGCTGGAACGTTGATGTGATGCGTGTGTTGAGATAAGATATGCTAGGGAGCGCTGGTAAATCACCCTCACTAAATCCTTGCAATATGAAACATTTAAAGCTGCGCTGTTACAAATAAGGAGAAAGAAAGCCTTCAGCTAGACTCGTGTTTTTTTTCAGAAAAATCAAGTCAGGAATATCAAACACAGGGCTTTGCTCTCAGATTGCTGGCCCTTTGTGGTGGGGTTCAGGTGAGATTCGCTGGAGAAATGTCCCCAATTATTCCATCTGCCTATTGCAGTTTCTCTCAGGCTTTGTGTCAGCTTCCCATTAACTGTCTTGAGACTTCAGGGTGTTTCTTAAACTTGGATGAAGAAAAATTTGTTGCCGTTGACTACTGGACAGGTAGGTCTAGACATATGGAAGGCATCAATTCCTACAACCTCTCATTGGAAGCAGGGAAGTTAAAAGCAGAGAGAGAAAGAACAGCTGCCTGCACCTCTGCAAATGTAGGAGGCTGCATTTAAGCAAATGAAGCAATCAGTGACAGGAAATCATTTAAGCAATTCAGTGGATGACATTGCCTCCTAGTAAATGTCATGAATGATTCCGAGACCAAGACCTTTTAGCTCCTTGTTTCACTTCCAGGGAGAACAAGGCTGCGTGCGGTTCTCATGTTTCCATGTCTCAACAGCCATTCCTCCTCTTGGACTCAGAGAACTTCAAATTGAATTTGTTGTATCCACCAGGGCCAGTTTTGTTTGTTTGACTTCTCTGTTTGATTTTTGTTTGTTTTTTTTACCCGGAAAAATCAGAAAATAAGCATTGTGATTTATGTATCTAAAGTTCCCTATGGTGATTTTTCTAAAGGGCAATAAAATAAAACTTTCATCCAATCATTGTTATTTTCAGTTATGAATACTTTTTTGCAGAAGCTAAAAAGAAGATAGTTGGTAAAAAGAACTCTTTTACATTAAATCAGGGAGTTAATTTCTTGTGTTGAAAGCACGCTTTTTTGTTTGTTTTTGTCTTTTCATGTGCATTTTTTATCTTCAATACACACCGAGTTTCCATTCATTTGTTCCACATACGGTAGAGATTAGGTAATATTTCTAACACATTTCACTAATTTTTTGTGTTTTCTTTTGTTTGTTTATTCATTTTGCATTTGTTTAAAGGTAGCCCATCTTGTCCTATTTATCCAGAAAGGAGCCTGATGTTTCCCAGACACACAGCTTGTCTATAATCCAGCTATCTAAACAGAGCAGCACTTTGAAAGTGGTAAAAGTGTGCTTCAAAGGTTCATAAACAAATGTCGCAGTCATCAGTTCAAGGTCAAGATGTTCACAACCATGCTTCCTCCTTTGTAACTCAGCTTCAGTGGACTCTTTGGGGAGTGAAGTGCATACCTTTTGTTTTTTGACAAGTATTTGGTGCATGCTCAGGAGTGTATAGATAGGAATATATTCTTAAAATTGTCTGGCACTTGTATAGTCTTTATACTTGATGTAGAATTCCCCCATGAAGTTTAATATGTCAGCTGAAAAAAGCAAATTAGCCTGTTATTTTACCCTCAAAATGAGTTTATTTGGGAATAGCCAAAAATATTGCAATATGGGAAGTGCATGCTATGGTGAAACACAGGCAAATCTGGAAAACAAAGGAGAGGAGCTGCTTTTATAGAGAAAAAAGGGGAGTGGGGAGGCGCTGTTCATTGGGGGAAAGTAACAGTTCAGGGCAGCAACAGCTTCTCATTGGCTGAGCTGTGGCATTTCTCATTGGCCAGGCTGTTGCTGGGCAGGGAGAAAAATCTTCCTTGAGTGGTAAAGTAGTTTTACTTCCTGTTGAAGAGGGAAGTGTAGGTCTCTTCCTGGTCGGTGTAATTGACGAGAGCTCCCCCTACAGGCCTTCCTGACTCCAGTTTAGTTACAGTTTCTTTTATTCATTTCTATGAATATTTGATCCTCAAAACAATCATATAAGGAAACTAGGGAAAATATCGTTAGCTCAGCTTTCGAAATCACAGAATTCTGCTCAAAAATGTTGTGTCTTGCACACACACACACACACACACACACACACACGCAAATGAATTAGAATCCAGGTATCTTGATTCTGAACCTAAGTTGGTTTTGGTCAACAGCTGCTGCTAGATCGTTCCTTTGGCATTTGCTGGCATATAGAGTAGCTCCTAGATGAGAATGCAATAAATAAATAAAGGAATGAAATGAAAATCTTTATTGTTCTTTAAGGAATGGAGAATCTTGATGGGCACCTGACCAAGTCTTTTGACTTAGAGTCTTTACCAAATAATTTGTAATTTTTGTTATGCTAATGTATTAATGCTTTTTGGCCCCCAAGCTTAGAGTAGGTGCTTTTTTTCCCAGTTATGTAAAACATTGTCTTCCCTTGGATGAATTAAAACTGAAGTTTTGTAAGGATTGCTCAAGAACTGCACTGGTCAACATGATAGCCATTTGCCATCTGTGACTTTCTCTTAGTTTAAATTAATTAAAATTAAATGAAAGTAAAATTCACTTGCATTAGCCACATTTCCAGTGCTAAGTAGCCACATATGACAAGCGGATACTGGGGTGGACTGCAGAGATAGAGGATATTTCCATCATTGCAGAAATTTCTGTTGGACAGTGCTGTTCTAGAGTCTAGAATATATACTTCTATGTGGCTTCAGAATAGTCTGAATTCATTTGAGCACACAGAAAGTGACATGTGTGGTAGAAACTAAACAGTATTTTAAATCCTGAGTTTAAAACCAGCTACACTGCACATTTCCATGCTTGGGATGGCATGACTCAGTAAGATCTCAGAAACCACCTGGGTGACTGGCCTAGGGTTACTAACTGCTTACTTTGCCAAGTAAAGGACATTAACAAGAAAATTCCCATCAATATACACAATGATTTTACTTTTAAAAGGCATTTCCACTTCAATAAAAAAGAAAGGGCATGATCTCAGAATAAAGGAGAGTTGTCCAAAGGAATATGTTTAGCTTTCTACAAACCTCTTTCCATGGTCCATGTTTGTTCTCACTCTGACAAAGACCAATGAACACTCTGTTGGGCAGGCACAAGATCTCAGCTTGGCATTTGGAAATCACTGAACTCTGCCGCTTGCCAAGGGTGTGACTGCCAGTGAATTACTTAAGTTCTCAGAACCTAGTTCCTTATCTTAGAATGGGAATATGAGCATCCATCTAATGCAGAGTCGTCAGATTTAAGTACTGTGTGCTGGTAGAGCACAGTGTCTGGCACATAGTAGGCACACATAAGACGTACTGCTCTCACTCCTCTCTATTCGATCACTCCCTTCCTTTTAACCTACTGAATCTTTTTACTGCGTAAGTATCTTAGAAAATTGTTGCACTAGCTACCCATAAATCTTTCTCCCAGGAAGCCAGAGAAACCAAGAGGGCAGAGCCATTGACGGTAAGAACGGCTGTCAAATAAGATAAACTGTGAAAGAAGAATCTGTTCCTAGAACACAGAGTGAGGGCATTTGTGAAAGCTTGCTGTGTACTCAACCCTTTCCCCCTTCCTTCTTCCCCCTCCAGGGAAAGCAGTATTCTGGGGATAATACATTGTGACATCAACACGCCTGGAAGAATCTCTCTATTGTATTGGCTTTTATTAAACAATATGCTTAGTGAGTGTGTCTATACACATGTGCAAAACACTTATTGAAGTTGGAAAATGTTTTGATACATAATTTTGAAAACAGATTGTCTTTCGTTCCATCACATAACTAACACATTTGAGGGCATTTACTGGCATCATATAGGTTTTCTAATGAAGCCTAAATTTTTGTTTTATGACAAGTAGAGATTACACAAAGGCTAGAGAATTTTGGCTTATGTTGTGTTAACTCCAATTCCATTTGTTTTATCGTCAGTGCGTGTGATATGAGCACACATGGGCCAAAAACTGAGGGTTTTTTTTTTAAGGATTTTTTGTTCAAATATCAGGCCACGTCTTAATTCTTAAAATGTGAATAAGAAGTGAGAAAATAATTTAAATTTCAGAAGACTAAGTAACTTCTAAGGTCACATCAATTTCTAAAGTCACATGGTATATTTTTCTTTTTTACTTTTTGTTAAGACTTTAATTTTTAGAGCAGTTTTAGTTTCACAGCAAAATTACTAGGAAGGTACAGAGATTACTTCCTGCTCCCACACCAGAGTGGTACATTTGTTCCAACTGATGACTCTGCATCAATACATTATATGATGTTTTTAATCATATAAAATATGCCTTAAAATGTAATGTTTGCAGAGCAGATGTTCTTTAAAGAGTTTTTCCATTGATAGTAGAGTCAAAATAATGTAATAAATTTTCTTTATGCTGATAAGGGTGGTGGTGAGTTTTTTCCCCCACAGTAACTTCTCCCTTGTCATTTGAAAGATGGAAGGCAGAAAACCAAAATGCTTATGTCAAAGGAAAGAAAGCCCACAAAATTTCCCTAGGATTAAACACACACACACACACACATACACACATAAATTTACATATGGATATTTACATACAAAGTATGTGCACATAAATGCCACCTTCAGAGGCCTTTGTTACTTAGAGCATGCGTGCAGTTTTACTACACTCTGAATATGCACATGTGATGTTTAACTCTCAGCCAGAACCATCACTTGTTGGGAAACCACAAATTATTTTCATTTTATTTATTATTTTATTTTAAGGTGGTAAGACATGAAAAGCAATAGTTAGGCAGAGCTTGTTTTGTTTTGTAAGTCATTGGTAATGTTTTTGTTGTTTTGATTTAAAAATTTTTTTTTCTATGGTGGTAACATTGGTTTATAACATTATATACATTATATAAATTTGAGATGTACATCATGTTTCAACTCTGTGTAGATTACATCATGTTCACCACCCAAAGACTAATTACAATCCATCACCATACACATGTGCCATTCATCCTTCTGCCCTCTTCCCTCCCCACATTTTGATTTTTTTTTTCATTTATATGTAACTCTCCTATTTGTTGCCTTTTTTTAAAATGCCTTTTTTTTTTGGCAGTGAAGATTGGCACTGAGCTAACATCTGTTGCCAATCTTCCTCCTTTTTTTTTTCCTCCCCAAAGCCCCAATACATAGCTGTATATCCTAGTTATAAGTCCTACTAGTTCTTCTGTGTGAGATGCCACCACAGCATGGCTTGATAAGTGGTATGTAGGTCCCCGCCCAGGATCTGACCCAGCAAACCCCAGGCCACCCAAGTGGAGCACACGAACTTAACCACTATGCTGCTGGGCAGTCCCCTATTTGTTGTCTTTATCATACATATCACTTTCATGAAATAGACAATGTACTAGAAATTGGACATTGGTTTGTACGTGCTTTGGCACTGATAAATATATTATAGACACAGAATTGCACAGTGTCTAAGCACAGACCCTTACTGCCTGAATTTGAATCCTGGCCCTATCACTCCACAGGCATGTGATTTTTGTCCTTCTTGGACCTCCCTTTCCTGGTCTACAAAAAGCATTTAGTAAGAAATAATCAATGTAAAGTACTTTGCATAGTCCCTGGCACATAGCAATCATTTGATGAATGTTGGTTATCATTACTGTTATAATAATTATAATTGTCTGCAATTATTACTGCTATTATTTATAATTTTGTTGGATATTTGTACTCTGATCTTTTAAAATAATTGTATTGAAAGCTCGTTTTAAGAAGTAAAAAAATAATGGTAACATATTACAAGGGCCCCCAGTGCTGAAACCAACAAGACATTGAGATACTTTACTGGGCGTCATGGAAGAGACTTCCGGATAAGTTACTACTCAAGTCTGTTAGGAAATTACATTTCAAGAGCAAGAAAGGGTTAAAAGTGCATGGGGTAGGCTGTTTCCTCATGAAGTGAAGAACTTGGATGGCCTCATTCATCTGTGTTTGTATTAGCTTATTTGTCTGTTACAATTCTTTTTAAAAGGCTATAATTTCATTTTTCCTTTTTGTGCTAATAAGGAATATAAATACAAAGGTGTTCTTCAAATGGGGATAAACGTTTCTGCTTGGTGACTGATAATTTTAGTTAGCATTATCAAAAACCCATCAACGCTGTTTATATAGATACAAATGTGGCTTAGAGCTCGACCCTGAAAAATTTCCGATTGGAAGATATTACGCTAGACAATCCTGAACAGCTTTAGTTTTGCTCTTATATTAATTTACATTATTTTTGGTTGTCAGTAGAATGTTGCTGGACTTTCTTGCCAAAATGGCAAGTTTCGGTAGTTGTGACTTTTGACCACAGAACTAAGCTTTGTGTTAAATGGATTACTTCAGTTCTAAGCGGCAATAGCTTCAAAGAGGAAAATCACGTTCAGCATTCAGGTGTGGCTGAGGTTGGCTTTGTTATAGAGAACTTCATTCCCTGGGGTTTCACAAATGGAGGTACTACTTAATTTTTTTTTTTTTTTTGACTTACAGTGGAGCTAGTTCTAAATTAAAAGGCCAAGCATTACAGAGGAGCCATATCCGCAGGTGAATCTCACACTAATGAAGCAGAGTTTTCATTTGTGTTTTTGTTTGTTTTAGCAGTATATTGTCTACTAGGAGGTTATCAAAATCATAATGCCTCCTTCATAAGTACTTTTAAAGTGTTCATTATATTCTCGAATGTGACATTTATAATTTCTGAGAGCCAATATTATTTTTTGGAAAAACAAATTATCCTTTTAAAGTGACATCTATGGAAAAATATGATTTGGTTTTGCAAAATGTGCTTGGTAGCCAAATTTTCCAGAAAATTCTTATTGCCTGAAGCTGTAGTTTCATTATTTTAATTAAAAAGGGAGGCAACATAAAATATTCAACACCTCCATGAATTTATTACTCAATGAACCCAATTTCTCATGTAGTATTTTAATATTTATCATTGTTTTATGAATGTTTTATCAAAATAGGCAAGTTTCCTTTACTGAGTTATTTTTAAAGGAATGAATGAACTAAAATGAATTTAAGTAATTCAAATAATTGTTTAAAATTTTTTATTTTAAAATAGAATTGGTACTTACATTTTAATACGTTTGAATTGGTATCTACTTGAAAATTTTAGAGATTACTAAACATAAACTGGAATCATTAAAAATGTTTTAAAAGTATAAAGGCATGTAAAATTTTTCATGATTCTATATGTTTAATGTTAAAAGAAGGGTATACAATGGAATGAATATACAGTATGATTCTAATTCTGTAAGAAATCATCTATTCTATAACAATCATATATAACATACATATGCTGACACACATCCAGAAGGAGAATGTTACTGACAGTTATCTTTGGGTTATTCTTATGGTTTTTCTGGTATTTCCCAAGTTTCTGCAGTTAATATGTGTTTTACATTCAAGCTATATACACATATATATTACTACTTTTTCAAAAGACGAAGTAGCTTGTGTTATGTATTTGTTTGTTTATTTATGTCTGTGCTTCTGTGAGCATGGGAGTAGAGAATGTTGAGTATATATGTTCCTCCTGAGGCGAATCCTTGGGTGTAGTCAAATAGCTTAGGCTTCCAGAAACACTTTTAGGTACATATTAAAAATAAGAACATACTTGTTTCTCTATAATTCTAAAAGAGGTGGATCAAAGGGGAACTGATAAGTGGGTGATAGTTTTGAATCTCAGGGAAAAAAGACACCAGGATTTCAAAATACCAATTATCTATGTGCTTATCAATTCCCTAATCCTGTCGACAAACTCTAGAGGAGAATTCCTTTCTAGTTTTATAGCAACAGAGAGAGACGCACAGAAGATCAAACCCTTTGCACAAGATTAGATGCAGAAAAGAGCCTCGCCTATGGCTTCTCTTCACAGCGCTGTTCATACACCCACTTGTCCTGCTGAGATTTGCGACGCCTGCTGTGCAGGGGCAGCGGGTACTTTGTGGCCACTAATGCTTTTAGTATCATAGGATTAGGGGTCTTCACTCCATAAAGCATAAACTTTGTTCTGGTTAACTGCATCTCCTTTTCCTTCTGGTTTGGTAATAATAAATCGTGGAAAGGTTGCTGTCTAATGTGTTTCAACACAATCTTGAAGTCAACTAGTTTCCAAAATTGTATCTTCAGGTGCTCTGTTGGTTGAACTTTTTTTTTTTAAAGATTTTATTTTTTTCCTTTTTCTCCCCAAAGCCCCCCGGTACATAGTTGTATATTCTTCGTTGTGGGTCCTTCTAGTTGTGGCATGTGGGACGCTGCCTCAGCGTGGTTTGATGAGCAGTGCCATGTCCACACCTAGGATCTGAACCAACGAAACCCTGGGCCGCCTGCAGTGGAGCACGCGAACTTAACCACTCAGCCATGGGGCCAGCCCCTGGTTGAACTTATTTTGTAAGATGATGAGGGACTTGTCCACATTTCAGTACTTGAATAGTTTCTGGATCCCAGTGAGGTCTCTGTAAGAGGGCTTGCTTTTGGATTTCTCTCCTTCAGTTTCTTGCAGTGTTTCTGGCTTCTTATTAGGAATGAATGAGGGTAGAAAATAAAGTAGTAAATCATGCAAAACCAGAGGAAGGCTGGCCAAAGGCATAAGGAGTAGTTCTTGACTCTACTGTCATTCCTCTTTGGAAAAACAGAAAAGTCAATAGTGCACGTTGAGCCTTGTATTTCCCTGCCTCCAGGAGCGCTGGCCCAGGACTCAGCAAGTCCTTCTCTTTGGGAGAGATGAGGGGGTGCCCTCCCCAAACAGGGGCTGGAGCTGGGGACTCTGGTTCAGCCCAGGGTGACCAGAGCAGGCAACTGAGCACCCGGCACCTCCTTCCACATCATGAGACTGGAGACCTGCACTGACTCTGCTGTGAATGTTACCTGGGTACCAGTCTGCTCATCACCCACATGCATACATGCTTACATACTGTCAACCTTCAAAAACAGAAACCAGTTTGAGAGGAAAAGTGTTTATTTGGGATTGAAAAATTGCCATTCGGGGAGCACAGAATCAGGTAGAAACCCAAACAGTGTCCCCCTAGGGAGTGAAAGTCAGGGGTTTTAAAGGCAAATAAGAGAAGTTTGTGTTACAAAGAATTTTAACTGGAGTTGGAGGCAGAAGTTAGTCGTGGCTAAACATTGATTGACTATTGATTCTATCTTCAGAAAGTCCACAATCCTCACTCTTTGTGATCAGGATATCCGTTTTCCTGCTGACTTCTCAAACAATTGCTCATAAAACAATTGCCATTTTGGCCCAGTCTGAAGGTTTGCTCCGTCCAAGGTTCAAGAGAGCAAAGCAGTTTTCTCTGGAAAGGCAGCCCCGACTTCATTTTAAAATGGCTCCCCTGTAGTCAATTTTGACAATAGATACAATGTCCCCCAAGCCCTCGTTCTCACACCACCTGTCCCTCGTGAATACT
The DNA here is from genome assembly GCF_041296235.1 of Equus asinus. Lineage (NCBI taxonomy): Eukaryota > Metazoa > Chordata > Mammalia > Perissodactyla > Equidae > Equus > Equus asinus. The sequence continues at coordinate 64,756,552 of NC_091799.1, forward strand.
CCAATCCTAAAAAGAAAAGCAATTTTTTTCCCTTAAAGCAGATCCCAGTTGCTTTTTTGTTAAAGTTGGTTGTTGTTATGTTTGTTTCTTTTTATTTAAATAAAAGACAATATTACATAAGCCTCTCTAGAAAAGTCATGTCAGCAGGAGGTATAATTTCAGGTCTCCAGCAATGCTCACTGTGCAAATCGGACTCTAGCTTCCTGTCAATTTATAGGGGACCCTAGCAGTCTCTTCTCATCTCAGGAAGCCCCAATAATCTTATTGTGTGGTATTATAATCTCTTTTAACCACACTCAATTGGTTCAGTTTCAGAGTGTCGTTCAAGTGCAGCATTTCAGAATCATTTTCTATCAGAGGCTTTTGTTGGTGTGTGCGTTTATTCAGTTCATTAAAACTCACACATGCTTTGAACGAAATTGTATATAACAACAAAACGAATCTTCTGCCTGGATCTCAGTTCTGATTTTTGATTATTATAAGCAAATTATAGGATACAATTAAAATATATGTCCATATTACATTTATTTTCTTCCATACACAGAATAATATCTTACCTGCATCATTGTACTTAGGACAGTAGTTCCCCTAAGATATTTTAATATTGAGAATATTGAGATGAGGAATTAGACAAAGATTTTAAAATTATATATTCAGTATATATTCAAAGATAATTTAAGCATTACATAATTTTGAAAAGGATAGACTAGAACCTGCCCTTTGTTGAGGACATTTGCCACTGAAATGCCAGAATAATTTCACTGTTACTAAAATGAGACAATCTTGAGATATTTAGAAAAAAACATTTCTCGGCCATATCTCCTTCATTAAAATTATAATTGTCTTTTCTTTATGTTTTGACAGGGAAAGGAAGCAAGGCTGATAAATTATCCTAAATATTGTATACTCTTTCTTTCTTTCTTTCTTTTGGTGAGGAAGATCGGCCCTCAGCTAACATCTGTTGCCAATCTTCCTCTTTTTCCTTGAGGAAGATTGTTGCTGAGCTAACATCTGTGCCAGTCTTCCTCAATTTTGTATATGGGACGCCACCACAGCATGGCTTGATGAGTGGTACACAGGTCTGCGCCCAGGATCTGACCGGCGAACCCCAGGCCACCAAAGTGGAGCATGAGAACTTAACCACCACACCACTGGGCCAGGCTCATGTCTATTCTAAATAGATCTTTTACATTGCATGGGAATGAAATACAACCAAAGAAAGAATTAAATATTTTAATAAATATTCACACTCCTTTCAGTTTAGAGTGACTCAAATCTAATGTAATTCATGTAAAAACTTAGAAGACACATTTTCAGAGATTAATTTCAGGTCAGTGATGTGCCTTGGTCAAGATGACTTAGTTCTCAGAAAATAAACTTTGTAGTTGGGCAATTATAAAGAATAAAATGGAATACATACATATTGGGAAAATATGTAGATTTCATATTACTTTAATTTTGGTTATCTGAATAATCTCTACAAAGAGCAAGTGCCCCTCAAAACATGTAATTCTGAAATTAATGGGATGCAAAATAATACGTTTCCTTTAAAGTGTGTTCCGACCTTTTTTTTTTTTTTGCCCTTTATTTCCCCACACTTTGAATTTCAAGGTCTCCGAGTCATTTGGTGATGACCGTAACAACTGGTCTAATTATTGGTAACGATCTGCTTGCTGATGTCATTCATACGCTGCTTGTGCTGAAGCGTATTTCATCAGTGTTGTTTTGGGTCACTCAGGCCCTTTTCAGAATTGTTCATGATGAGTAAACGGTCCAGTTGCAGTGTTCTCAGTTGGGGTCACATCCAGGAAGTTTTCCATGTAGAATAATTACATTCCCTTTTGATTAAAGAGCTTCAGCTAGCTAAATCAAGAAATATCCCTCGGAGATTTTGGAAATCCTTTTCACGAGTTATTCATGCTAAGAAACACCACGGAAGAACTCTGGGCCCCAGTTTCTCACTTTCCTCCAAGTGGAATGTTGCACAACATTCCTTGCCTTTCCCTTTGCCTCCGTGGCACATGATGCTGACACCTTGCTCCTGCATCCCGGGGCATGGTGTAGCTGAGGTTGCTGCAGCAACAGCACACACAGGGCAGCGTTCCCCCGTAACTACAGAGGCTGGGACATGAGTCAGTTGAAAAGTTTCACCGGGTTTTTATTAGTGTATGATGCAGCCCCATGTCATCTACAGTTCCTAGCCTGTCCTAGACTCACACACGATGATGTGGAACACTCCATGCTCATCACCTTCAAATGTTAGACGGTCCAGGGGCCTCTCACCGAAGCCACTGCAGGTGCTAGCTCCTTCTGCAGCACTCTTTACTAATACCTACCGTAAGAGGCCCCACTGCTGGAACTCCATTTCTGCTATTGTATATCCTGTGTGCTTACGTCATAAGCAACAGTGACCTCGGTTGATGATCAAGAAGCCCCTCTTTTTACCCAGGGAACTGGACAATGGTTAACATCCCGGAAGACATATTTTTACCCTCCTGGCTGGGAAGAACTATGTGCTGAAGAGTAAGGATGGAATTACTGTAATTCTCTATGAGAATTTTTTCAAGTGGAACTTACCGTTTAATATTGATCAAAAATGGTCATAGAGTCATCGGCAACTTCTAACACAAGATTTGGTTTCTTTTTCAGACACGGAGATGACTTGATTGTGACTCCATTTGCTCAGGTAAGCACAGTTTGTTAAACGGGCAGGTTTCTCACAGATCTGAAAATTTAATTTGGGGCATTAGTTCTGGTTCTTGATTTCATTTCACAAGTACAAATACAAATTCTATGGTTCATTCAAGTAATTCAAAAGCAATGCTAGAGAATGTGTCCTTGGCCTTATTGGTCTGTTTCGTATAAATACAAGACCCTAAGAGAGTCTTTGCTTCAAATTACAAATTACCTAACTGACATACTTAAATGGGACCATATTTCCTTAAGTGACATAAGCACTAGAAGCAGACGGCTATATCGTGGATTAAATTACATTTAGTATAATTAGGTACATGATCAGTGCATGAAAGTCAATATTACACTTCAACCTGATGCTTTATTTACTCTTTTTTTGACATGCCATTTGTACAAAAATTTAACTGAGTGATATATTTATGTCAGTTTGTTCCTTTTAGGTACACAAATCATGAAAATACTTTAACCGCATGACATAAATGCTAGAAGGTGATAAAATGATCTAAAGCCGTTTGGAATATGTATAAAACAGTTGCTAACCAGATATTCTTTGTATAGACCAATGTTTCTCCACCCTAGCTGCACGTTAGAATCACCTAGAAAGCTTTTATCCCAGGCCACCTCCCTGATCAATTGAATCTAAAAATCTGGGGATCGGATCCAAACACCTGCATTTCTTCTAGGAGAGTTGAGAGCCACTGGTATAAACAAACTAGGGACAGAAAAGGATAAAACTTATTTAACCTGGGGCATGAAACAGGATTAAAGCCAACACTGACTGTTAATAAGAAATGTTAAATACTGGAATACGAGGATCCAGAGAGGTTGTAAAAATCACAATCAGGGTGATGTCAAAACCAGCTCCAGGGCCTTGGGCCACTCATTTAACTTCTCAAAGACTTCTTTTTTTTCCAATTGGTAAAACTGAAGGACTCGGCTGGATAAAGATAGGCCCCAGTTCAAACCTCGTCTCCTCCTCTTGTTAAGTGAATGGCCTCAGGCAAGTCACTGAACTTTTCCAAGCCTAGTTTTCTCATCTGCTAAATGACAATTCCAAGACTACCCTGCTCATAGCGTTATTAAGAGATTGAAATAATACCAAGCTTGTAAAGTGCTCAGCACAATTTCTAGAAAATAAAATACTTAATGAACTTTAAGGGTTGTTATCAGTAAGGGCTCTTTCACCTCTAAAATGTTATAATAGGTATTTTTTTAAATGCCTAATAACATTTTTTATATAGTATGATTATGTATAATTCTTCCACTTTTGCAAATTTCCTGAAATTTTGCAATCGCTGTAATTTAGGCCAAAACTTTAATGAATCCATAAATAACACACTGTATAATGGTGGGTTTTTTAAATTAATGCAGGCAATTAAAAACAGAATACAACCACTATCCCTTTCAGAAGGTTAATGTCTTGTTTGCTTAAGGTTTTGCTGGAGATCATAAATTCTTTCTAGTATCTATATTTCTATGTTCAAAAAAATTGACACATTTTAATCATATTTTGTGATAACAAAATCATATAAAGCTAAGGATTTTTAATGGATCACTATTGAGGTCCTATAATTTTATTTCTAAGAGCTGAGAGCTAGTTGAACAGATAAAATCAGGCAAAATAATATAAATAACCATCACCAAATGTAGAAATAATCATTCCAACTTGAGTCTATTCACGTAGCTATTCTTGCTTCTAATGAAAATCTCCAGGTATTGTTGTAGGAAATATATATCCAAGTATAGAGTAAAAGATAAAAAATATTCTGTAAATGATATGTTATCCTCTTATTTCAAGCAGTATTTATTAATCTCCGATAAATAGATTAATAAATTGGACTTGGTCCTTGCCGTCAGGGCTGTTAAATTCTAAGGAAATCTAGTCTTTTGCATAATCAGACATTTTCTGTAGTGTACCTGTAATCTCCAAAAGACTAATAGAATTCCAGTACCCTGAGAAATATATATTTGTCAAATATCAGTCTTTGTTAGTAAACTGTTTAAATAAATGTGTACTTAATACCCTTGAAATTAGGACTTTGAATATAAACCAACTCTGTGTAGTATGTAGGCATATCTGATCCCTGAAAATGATCCTGGAATGTATTTACAAGCGTTTGCTTATGATTGGCTTAATGACTCAGAACACCTTGTAGAAGGTGGTTTTTGCCCCAGAGGCTGCAGATTCTTTTTAAGTGGCTTCATCACAGTTTTTACAAATGGCCTTTTACTAGAGTGTATGATCTGGAAAGCTCTACTAGGATTAAAAAAAAAAAAAAAAAGCCTGTTACCCTGAACAATTTCACCATTGATCGAGCATCTTAATGGAAAGCAGGTAAGACAGAAGGCCCGGTTATTGGCGGTTTGTCTGTGGCTCTCTTAAGCTCTATTGGGCACGACTCGCTTATTTTGTTTTCCTAACCAATAACTCCTCAAATTTTTAATACAGGATACAATATTCATCATTTAATGCTAAACACTATAGTGCTTAAAATATTAGATGCTTACGTCACTTGAAGTGATACCAACATTATTTGCCCTAATGTACCATAGCTGCTTTCACCAATGGACAGAAGACAGTCGATTTTAGACAAATCGCTCAGGGAAATGTTCAAATGGGCCAAAAACTTCTCCCCGTTCCCCAGCATGCTTTGGGGTTTGGAATTTCACATTAAATTCTTCTCGTGAAAAATCCTACTTTCAAAATAAAATCTTTTTTGCCTAAAAAGTTTAAAAAAGAAATATAAGCAAAAGGAAGAAAAAGAAAATTTCCCGTAATTCCAAACCCCAAAATAACTAGCATCGACATTTTACTTTATATCTTTTTTTTTTTCTGTATTTTCTTTCCAATAATTCTTTCAAATGGGCCTCTCCTTGTAAAAGTGGTCAAAGGCCTTTTCCAGCCGGTCTCATCTTCTCCCTCTTCTGGAGAGAGAACTCGTCTCTTTCTACCTGAGCACATCTCCAAAACATGAAAACGATCCCTCCCTGTTTTTTTCCCCAATCATGGTTTCCTGTGAAACTAAGAGAATAAAATCCTTTTATAAGACAATTAAGAAGTCATGCAAGGATATATTCCACTCTGATGGATAGGGCTGAAACCTAAAACATCTTAGACAGATGTGATCTTCAGAAAGAACCCTACAAAACTCCTCTATTACCATGTCTAGAACGCTGTGGGGTGGGAAATCTTGCTAATGTTTAACCTAAACACTTTTCTACTTCTAATTTCTAATGTTTTCTCCTATAAGCTCAGAATCCTCTTGATCCCCCCTAAAAGTGACAGCTTTAAATATTTTATTTCTGTTTTGAAATGTTCCCCTATGTTTGTGTTGAAATCTTTCTGGGTGGGGATTTCCTTAGGCAGGAAGGCTAGGTGTTGAGAGGAATCCCAATGTTGTGCCAGGTCATGTCACTGGCAACTGGCCTTTTCCTCCTGAGAGTGTAGTAACAATTTGGCCAGAGTTCTTGCAGGGTCCCAAGGAACACCAAAGGAACCCAAGGAGACAGACAGTGATAAGTGTTGGCAATCTGCTTTGTAGTCAGTGGCCTCTGACCCCACCAGTCGCATTATCTGTGACATGCGTACCTTGTAAAACTCTCAATCGATTAGAATTCTCATCTGAAAGTATGAAATGTTAATAAAGGAAAAAAGTGGAATCTTTAAGTAAAAGATAGAAAATATCCAAATAATATCTTGGAAACCTGGAGAGATCCTCATGTCATTCAGACTAAGGAGATATGCCTGATTTAAAAATACAGGGTATGGACAACTAAGTCATTTTACCGTTAACCAAAATACAGCACCTGGGATAATTTTATTAAAAATGTCGTTATTAACACTATAGAACATGACTATTCCATTGAAAATAGAACATGGCCAATATGTTTTTAATGCCTGCCTGGGTCCCTGCCCATTTCACCCAGCAGCAGCCGTCTTGCGGTCTCATCACAGTTCCCCTCTCACCGAATCCGCCAGGATCTCCTTGCCCGGCTATTAAAGAAGATAATCACATTTCAGTTGCTTCTATCTGTTGGTTTTTCTTTATTCTTCATTAAAGTAAATGACAGCATCTGCTAGGAATCTAAATACTTTTTAGGTTGAACTATGTGAAATTAACATTCAACCTTTTTCGTCATACAAAAGCAGCATTTCATATGGTTTAACCAAAACATAACTTGGAAAGAGGTTTTCTTTTCCATCAAAATACCTTTCTATCCTATAAATAATCGTAATGTGACTCCACTTTTTTTTCTGGACGTAAAAACCAAGGCCCCAGCCCGTGGCAACTCATGATCTGTGTTTTATCGCCATCTAGTGGCATAAAGTGTATTTGGAACGAAAACAGTCCTCAAAATCCTTCCTTTCTTTGTTTTTGTTATTTTTTAAGCAGGAGTTTTTAACAAGAATAGTATTGCCCCCCTCCTTAAGAAATCTCCTCTTTAAATCTTTTCAAGAAATTATTATTATGTAAGTATACATTTCATTTAGGCTGTGTTCAGTTTAACTTTTTAACGAAGCCCACATTTTTCTGTGATTTTCAGTGACTCTTATTGGTTAATAAATGTTTAGAAGTACCTAAGAAGATCTGAGACTAGTATGTGTAAATAACGTTTAGTCTCTCTCATGGGTTAGTCCATGAGCCATCTCTGTGCAGAAGTTTTCCACAGCACTATCGTAATTCCTAAAGTCTATGTATTTCACATCATCCCCAGTCTATTTTTGACTCTGACTGATTACACTTTTGCTTGGAGGGGCAGAAGAGAAAGAAATGACCTTAATTTTCTAACCATCGAGCTGTGTGACAGAAAACGCTGGGGACCTTTTTGGTTAGAAAGCATTAAGCAGTGAAGAAAATTAGAGGAGCTTTAAAACTCTGACTATAGTTCTTTTTTTTTTTTTTTTTTTAAGAATATTAGCCCTGAGCTAACATCCACCGCCAACCCTCCCCTTTTTCTGAGGAAGCCTGGCCCTGAGCTAACATCCGTTCCCATCTTCCTCTACTTTATATCTGGGACACCTACCATAGCATGGATTGCCAAGTGGTGCCGTGTCCGCACCGGGGATCCGAACCGGCGAACCCCGGGCCACCGAAGCGAAATGTGCGAACTTAACCGCTCCACCACTGGGCCGGCCCCTTGCCTCTAGTTCTTGAAGGGTTGACTTCAGGGGAGTGAGAGCTGCCCTAGAACAAAAACAGAGAATAATTGAACCCTAATTCAGGGCCTTGAGTAACACTGTTTCCACTTCTCCCCCACCACCCTAGCCGGTGGATGCCTCATCTCTGTGTCCTGCAGTGCAAGTGAGAGCATAAAAAACTAAGCAGTGCACTGGGGATGCAGACCCCAGGACAATCAATGGGCCCTAGGGCAACACCTCCTTATAAGATTTGTCTGGAACTTTTATTTACACTTCTGCCGATATCATATGTGTCATAGTGCAGAAGATAATGGTTTATACTCAATATAAAATTCATAAAATATTATTTGTCCTACCACGAAAACAATGATCTAAGACTTGTGCACATACGCAATGATGTATCTACAAGTTTATTTTCTGCAGTAGTCTTTGTAAAAGCTAAATTTAGGAGACGACCTAAAAGTCAATTAGCAGAGGGGACAGGCAGCCGTATGCCTGGAGGAGGGGCTGGGAGGAAAATATCTTTTTTCACTTTTTACTTTGAAGTATTTCATACATATAAGTGACTATGTCTAGTGATTATCTACCATATAAAGAATAATACTAAAATCAACAGTTTAAGAAATAGAGCAGTACCGATATTTTTAATGCCCTGAAGGTCCCTCCGCAGCTCATCCACCTGCCTCCTCTCGGAAGTAACAGTAATTTTTGTTTCTGTCTTTGTTACTTAGGGGAAAACAGTTTTCTTCTACTCTTTTGTTCTGTTTAAATTCTGCACCATGTGAAGATATAGATTATGCAAAACAAATACATTAAATTTAAATTAAAAACCAAAACAAAATAGTCTAATTTAATATCTTTGTTGTAACGAGTGAAAAACCTTTTTTACAGAAAAACAATTGCAGTATATGTTCCATGAACTAAGGTTTCCTTTCGAATGAGCATTTGACGTAAATTACCTGCAGGGCTATTTCTGTTTACCCAGCTGTCAAATGCAGTGCCGTTACTATAATTTATTAGAATAAAATTCTCAGAATTCTGTGGTTAAAATTTTGCCTAGAAAAAGGATCGACTAGGGAGTGCAATAATCTTATTTAAAGTGCTTTATCAGTGCATTTGATGTTCAATTCTTAAAGCATAAATTAAACCTGTGTAATTTAATGACAGAGGATCATTTGTCAGGTTTATTTCTGCATCTTTCAAGATTCATGCCTAGTGAAAGGCATGGTGGTCTGATGTCAGCAGTGGGCTATTTGAATACTCCGTCATCGGCAGCGTGACATTTCAGCGCTGGGAGCCGTTTATATGTGATAATGAGCCAGGTTTTTCCAGTGACTGAGTTTATCACGATTGGCACCTCAGGAAGCACCATTGCCTCTTTCAGGGGATAATGCTGTAGGGTCACTGTCCCGGGATGTAAACAGCACCCCTGTGACTTACAAGAATTAATGCCAATTTCAAAAATGTCTGAAGATGTTTTCATCTTAGAAAAAACTTACACTGTCATTAGTCTAGGTCAGTGCCAGATGAGAAAATTCTAGAAACGCTTGTGGAACCCTTGGAGCAATTATGAATTTGCCCCTCCCATACTATCAATGGTAGCCATTAACTAAATTCCCTTGGCACCCGCCAAATCATTAATCCAGTGGAATGTTGCCATAATGGGCTTCCTATTCACTGAGTGCTTTCTATTCACCAGACACTGTTGATGGCACCTAACCTGTCATTTCATATCATCTTCACAGCAACCCTATGAGGTAGATACCACTATCCCAGTTTACAGAAGGGGAAACTGAGGTCGAGAGTTTATGTAACTTGACTAAGTTCACACAGTGCATGCATCTCAGAGCCAGGCAGTCTGGGTTGTTATGCAGTGCCCCATAGGACATTTGGAATCTGTATCTTCGATAAATTTAACATTCTGGTTGTCACTCAGATTACCAATAATCTCACCTGATATTGGCCACACCTGGGGGAAACAGGCCCATTCTGGGAGAAAGAGAGGGAGGTAATGCTCTTCTAACTTTTCTCTCCTAGTCTCACTTCTATTTCTTCTGCTGCTTTCTAGTTTCACTAGAATTAAGAAGAGGAAGGGCGATCGGAGATAGTGGTCCTGTGTGTGTGGATATGTCGTGTCTGTGTATTCATTTATTCAGCACATTTTTATTGAGTATCTTCTGTGGGCCAGGCACTGTGCACACACAGGGCAGTCCCATTTGATGTGAGAAATGCATTCCTGAGAACCTTCTAATTCGTGGTTCAGATCACCTTTACAGAGAAAAGAATTTCTCGTTACTGGCTAGAGTGGCCGTGTGGGAAAGGTGAAAAAATTTAAAATTGATTTAGCTTGCTGACTTTGCAATTATGACATTTTTGGTGAATTTTTGAAGAGAATTTGAGGATAACTTGTTTTAAATTTTATTCCCAAAGTGAGACTTGACAAACATTTTATATTCACACTATCTCAAGTTTGCATAAAATGCAACACTATATGTATGTTGCCTGGGACATAGTTTTGGTGACTGAGGAATCCAGGAATACTGTGGAAACTGCTGCTGCTGTCACCATATTCATAGACAATGAGGAGAAACATGTGGAAAATCCTTGCAGTCTGTCCTCTCTGGATTTTGAATAGATACATAGAAGCTTCGCTAAGCACTGGGAGATTCTTTAGCAGTATATGAAACTAGCTTGCAAGCAATATCAAGTTTTCATTTAAAAAATCATTTTTTAAAATCGCCAAGTCATTTTAAAGTGCTTTAAAGATGGCCCTACTTCAAGAAGTTTAAAGTATCCTTTTTTGTTGTAGGTCTTAGCGAGCCTGCGAACTGTACGAAACAACTTTGCTGCGTTAACTAATTTGCAAGATCGAGCACCTAGCAAGTAAGTTATCCTTCTTTTCCTCTCCTTCTTGCTGAACTGTTATAGGGTGTTCTCTCAATTTGAGTGAACTCAAGGCAATATATTAGATTTCTCTGAGTTGTTGCAATGCTGTCTAACCATTTACACTATGTCATATGATGTCCTGTTAATATTCTATAAATACTTTGTAGTGGTGGTTCTAAGATCAGAAATGAAGCAGTATGACAAATAAGTACGGTGATTCCATCTGTCAGAAATCACCTGGCTTACCCAGCCCTCTGCTCAGTTATTCACACTCAGGGTAACTTTATAGGTTTGGCTAACTTCATAAATTAACCATGGACATACCATCTCATCAAGCCTTAAAGTCAATCCAGAGTCATCCTCTTAGTTCTGAGACAAGGATTCCTTGGAGAAGTACCATATCATAGCAAAGATCTTTGATTTTCCTGCTGTTACTGACTCTCATATCAGCAGCATCATGGAACAATCGATCAAACTGTGATATGTGATAACAGGGAAAGCCTTTGAAAGAAGGAAAGCCGAGATGGAAAATGATTATAATTTGGGGGTTCTAATAAAGGCAAAAGATCTAAGAAAACAAAATTAATATTTTAAGATTAAATGGAAAAATGATTAGTTATTCAAATGCTCATTATTTTGGCAATCTATTGTTAATAATAAATAAAATGCTATCACTAAAATATCAACTCCAAAGAATTTTCCAGAAGAAAAAGCATTTCCTTAAATCAATATTGAGAGGACAGTGAATAAAAATTTATTTGGAATTATAACTTATCTAAGTGTATACAATTTCATAGTAGTTGCTACTTCTTAAAGAACATGAAAAAAATCTGAACTTTCCGTTCCATAATGATATAATTGACCTCCCAAATTCATGCTTTCCATGATTAAAAAATGCTCTTGCCATTATGTACGTACTTCCTGTGATAGAAAACGGTTTTTAAAAAATCAGTGTAAGTGTCAAAATGCAAATAATTGGAATGGAACCCAGAAACTTCAGCTGTTTGTCATGTTTCTGGATAATGAATTTTTGCAGGCCTGTTCCCTCAGTCTGAACATTTCTCACCTTCTTCTTCCCCTCCTCATCCACTGGGCTAACTGTAATTCATGCTTTCGGTCCCAGCTTAAACAGAATTCCTTTTGAGCCATTCTCCCAGACTAACACCCGACATACACACGCCCACCCCAGGTCCCAAACTGGGTGGTATGCCTTTCCAGCTCGTCTGATCGCATCTTGCACCTAATGTCTATTTGAGCACGTGTCTCTCTCTGCTCTAGTTGCGGATTTGCCTGTCTGAGTGCTCCTTAAGAATGTCAGGGCCCAGTGAGCAGTGGTTGTATCTGGTTCACATTTGCACTCTTGGTACCTAGCATAATGCTCAGACAGAGTACTCACTTTGCACGTGCTTGCTGCCTGGAAGAGTGAGGTGGTGAGGCAGCGTGTGGAACGTGAGGATGTGCTTCGAGGTATTTCTCCTTTGCCAAACATGTCTTCTCTCCTCCACGTCCATACAATATCACGCTGATCTCAACGGCCCCGTGGGGCTTTTGGTGTTTGGTAGCTCATAGGTGCATCACCTCCTCTTTGGAAAGTCACAGCACTGCAGGAGGAACGAAGTTACTGGTGTCACTCCCAAACTTTTTTAGTCTCAATTTTTATCTAAGAAATTGAGGTATTGTTTTTAAAAGGCAAACCAGAAACTTTATAACTGCTTTTACGCTTCCTTCAGACATGGTCACTTGGGGACCAGCATTTAAACCTGTGACAGATAAACTTGATCAGAGAGGTGTGAAGGCATCAGATTGGCCTTCCGTCTCCAAAGAGATGACGTGAGGCCCATTCTGTGCAAGACAGAAGTTTTCAACTCATTTACAGGGACAGACAGATTAAAACAGGAAAGAACAGCTGGAGGAGGGTAGAAAAATCATAGTTTATGCCCAGACTTGACCTACAATTGAATGCCCAGGGTGATGTCTAACCAAACAATGTTATCTGGTAGACTTTAACTAAAGGCCTTTGAGGTCTCTCTTTTGGTCAGATTTGTACCTCCTTTACTGATGTAAACCCAATCAGCCTCCTCAGAATAGTAGAATTCAATCTGTGTACGGCCAAGCTCTGTTCTGTCAGTGTGGGCAAAGTGCATGTAACTCTGGTTCATCACATGATGACCCTGAAGGAATCGGAATTTCCCTACTGGGCACTCCCAGTACCACTGGAGCACTTCCAGACTCACCCTTGGATTCTGCGGAAGGCATGTGCTACCTTGCACAATCCACTTTTTAATTTGCTAGGAGGAAGAAATTTAGGAAGAATGCATTTGAAGCCCTGACCTCTGTGGGTACTCAAATGCACATTGCTGACTTTTATTAACCCATTAAGAGTCCTATTACCTTGCTCTTTCTTACCCTTGAGAGTTTTCATTCCAGAAGGGAGTTCTGGCTCATTCTTCATTAAATGATTTATCACCGTAACCGTGGATCAAATGACTAATATTCTCTGCTTGCCCTTATTTGCTGAAATATCAAGTTCCCAAAGTGACCGTTGTTGGATTGGTATTAAGAGAAGACAGTAAGTAACAAGTCAAAAATGTGGTTTTCCAAAACTATAGAAAAGTTTAAAAGTATTCATTTGATACCTTTCCTAGACAAAATTGATGCTTTCTAAATTTTCATAGAGCAAGGACTAAAAAAAAAATAATCAATATATAAATTATTTGAATAATAAGCTCTCAGCAAGAAGATAACTATTAGTGTATAGACCAGAGGTGTTTTAGAGCAGCAGTTTAAAACAGTAACCTTTCTGTTCCATGAAGCATTAATCAAGTTTCAAATTCCCCCATTTTATTTCATAATAAAAACTAAAATAATTCAGAAGTAAATTTTGGTGACTTTTCAATCAAATACAAAATTTCAGTCCCAAACTGACATCAGTAAACGTAAGAGCAGTGAGACAGAGCCAGACACTGACTGGAACCAAGACTGAGAATTGACAAAGTACCAGGCCGCTTTTCCCAAGGGTCTCCCAGCCCTGCTAAGAGATTTGTCATCTCAGGAAGGCAGATTTGAACAGGGCTCTGCGAGAGCCTGCCACCTGCACAGATGTGTGGCTTTTGGTCCAGGTTCCACAAAAGCATCCTCAAAATAAGGCAGCATAGCAGAGCGCAGGCCCTAGAATCACATTACTTTAGTTCACATTTCAGCTTTGGCACTTGGAACAAGTTATTCAACTTCCCAAAGCTCTGTTTTCCTCATTGTAAAATGGGAACAATGAGACGACCTGCCTTAAGGTTTCTTGTGAGGAGCAAAGGAGATAATTCGTTTAAAGTGCTCGTTTAGCACAGTGTCTGACACACAGTAAGTGCTTATTAAATGTTAGCCACTGATAGAAGTACCAAAAAAGAGAAAAGCACCAAAAATCAATAAAAACAAAAATTTTGCAGACATCCTTGAATGTGTCTGTTTTTTAAAGTTTTTTTAAAGATCATTATTTTAAAAGCTTTCCATTGTAAGTAACAACTTTATAAAGTTATATTTCAAAAAATCTTAGTGGATATTGTATAAATGATAATTCTTTTCAACGTAATTTATTAAGCGTTAGATACATTGTGCTGTGCTCTCTAGGGAATACAAGTTAGTCATAAAGCATGGTTTTCTGCCTCAAGGGGTTTATAATCCTCTTGTGGAACTTGGCAAACATCTGAAAAATTAAAGACTATGCGATAGAATCTAGTTAAGCACCTTTAATTTACAGTATTTCTAAAGTCTCTAGAGCATCTATTGGGACAAATCATTAGTATACGTTTCTAACAAATGTAGCAGAGGTGTTTCTCCATATAAGAAATAGAAAGGAAAATGTTAAAATAGCTTCTCTAATTGTAATATAGTTTACAAGGAGTCATTTACTTCTGACAGTGTACAGGCAATCATAGAAATGTATGCCAAAAGTAAAAGTTCATTAACACTGTGTTAGGAAAACCAAGTATAGACTGACTACTTTTCCAAATTCAAAGAGTCTGTGTTTGCTCTGTAAGCCCTCTGTAAGCCTTTGCTGAAATAGTCAATCAATGAGAACTTCCTCCTCTATCATGTCCCTGTGACATTTACATCAGCTTTATTTACCCCACAGTCTATCACTATGAGATTTAACTGTTTTCTTCTTTGACGTGTGATCTGAACTATGGTACGAAGGGTACCTAAGGACTTGACTGGCTAGTCTGAAAGAAATCTTCGTTTGCATGTCTTAACTTAAAAATAATTCTTTAAATTAAAATGGCATATCTGAAATGACTCAGAGAGTCCACAGATCACCAGGCACCGCATATTTACTGCTTTGTATTTTTTTGTCTTTGTCAGAAGATCACCCATGTGCAACCAACCATCCATCAACAAAGCCACCATAACAGGTAAGAAAGATCTGGGAGCTTATTCTTCTCATGTCTAGGAAGAAACCATATCTTCCAGGATTCAACCTAGCATTAACTCACCAATTTTATACTGCAATTCTAAAATTTTAAAGAAATTAATTCCTTCTTCTCTATATTATCATTTCTCTCATTGATCTCACAAGTCATCCATTCACGCTATTACTTGTAAAATATTTACTGGTGTACCATTTTTAAAAACCATTTAAATTTGTGCTCTAAGTTTAGCATTGCTCTGGGCATTTGTATTTTGGGAGACAGCATTACCTTCAAAATGTTGACCATGTTGTTTCCATGCTTACGTTATCAGTGTGATGTTAATATATGGTAACTTGGTTTAATGGACATGAAAGCATAAATAAAATGTGCCTTCTTGGTTAATCAGTATCCCAGTTGTATGTAGGAAGGAACACCATTCCAGTAGTCCTGATTTGGACCCAGAGAGTTGAGAATAAATTCAGTTTGGGAGAAGAGAGAAGAAGTAATTATACAACATAGGAAAGTTCAATGAGATCAAAAGAACAGATGGTTTGGGGAAGAGAAGTGGAAGGAATGATGAGGGACATAAAGGGCAGAAAAATAAAATTACCTCGATTCCCCTTAGTCTATTTTAAACGTAGAACTTGACCTCAACTGAACCAAAAATGGAACAAATGATCTCATTTTGCTGAACCTGAAACCAGACTGAATTCATTTAATCATTTCTTAAAACCCCACTTAAAATAATTGCCTGGAAAAGGAAACCTAAGTTTTCTAAAATTATTACCAGAAGAAAATTAACATATTTTTCAAACTAGACCAATACTTCATTTGATTCAAGTGTCTTCTCTGGACTTGAACTCATAATGTGCTGAGGAGCTCCTTATTAAGTTATTACTGAGTACGCTCTGCGTGAAAGTTAACTTCATCATGTCCAGTCAGCACTTTTCAACTGGTCTCGTTTGTGGTCACTATGTCAGAGTTGATTCTGGAACAGTTGTTAATTTTGTTCTTTCCTAAATGTCTTTCTAATGAGGCTTGTATTTCAATGAATATTAAGTTATTGGTTCTTTTTTCCATGTTTATCTTTCAAAATCTTATTGGTGATGATTTTCAACTGTCATTTCATAGTATGTGTCTGGCTCTCCAGTTTTCTTCTTGACATTGATCAAGAGATGAACTGATCTGATAACTGAAACTCCTATAAATTAAAGTAGATTCTTTAAGTAGCAGATTTCTTCTTCAGAAACCCAAAGTCAATGTAAATGAGCCTAAACTGAGATGGCAGCATAGAACTGGACTCCTCTGTTTCTATTCACTTGGCTGATTATGTTGAGGGATGAGCAGACTGACTTTTGTGAGCATGTGCCTGAGGCCTCTAGTGAGACAGGCCACCTGGCACCTGATTTCTAGCCCTGCTCCAGGCACCAGGTCTGACAGCCATAAAGAGGGACAACCCCCCTGCCTCCCATATTTTTGCAATAAGCAGGCTCTCGATGTTGCAATTTGAGTAGAATGCTGTGCTATTTTCTTCCCTGAACGCTTTTGTGTCTTGAGGTCGTATATGAGCCAGCCCCATAGGAACGTCCTCCCAGAAGAGCCACTGTAGGTACCTGTGGAGATTGTTGTGTCCAACAAGAGGCAGAGGCAGTGGATGCTCAGTGGTCAGGGCAGCTCTGGCTGTCCCCCAACACTGATTAAAGGGAGAGTAGCTGCACTCAGGAGCACACACTTAGATACATGTGAGAGACCCCATAAAAGCGCCCAGAAATTTTCATGTAGTATTGAGGCCCAGGGGCAATACCAGAGAGAATTATGAGTTACTGAAATATGGGAATTAAGGCGAATATGGCCTCATTTGTACCCACAAGCTGCTGACCTAGGGTCTAGGGACAGTGGGGCTACAGAAATATCTTATCTAGGAAGGGAAACTAATTAACTATCATTAACTGCTTAATGCAGCTGTGTTCATCACAAAGCACAACAGGAAGTTAACTGACTAGAGAGTGGAAGTCTTTTTCCTTCCCCAAGCTTAGCAAACCAAGGTGCAAAAGTGGAATGGAGGTTGAGGGGCTGAGGGCAATAGCAGGGGAAGTTTCTCTCCTCTGAGCCCATTCTGGAAAAGTGGGCCCTTAAAAACATAAATAATAATATTGGTTGAGACTTTGGTAGAAGACTTGAGACACAGAAAAAGTGATGCTTGTGAATTCCCTCCCTCAGCAGCTGACTACTCAGGTCCTACCTCCAAGTTCACTCCCCCTGGTGTTGGAACCCAGCTATACCTCTGAGGTTGTCCTGGGAATGGTGGAGAAGAGCATTAAAAAGAGTCGATGGGATACCCTTTAACATGAATTTGACCTTCTTAGAAATTTTATTTAGAGTCTAGAGGAACAGTGTAGCATATGGTTAAGTTCATGACCGGTCCAAAAGGCTGCAGTGGTGCACAGCTCCCAGGCACCCCTGGAGGGCAATTTCATAGACCATCACTGCTGGAGCACTCCTGGAATCATGCAGTGTGGGGCCTCTGCATGTCCAGAATTCAAACCATGCTCTATCATGATAACTTGTGGCCCTGGGCAGGTTACATACCCTTTCTCTGCCTCAGTTTCCCCATTTATAAAATGATGATCATACAGTTATTGCTAAATTAAACGAGTTCACATGTGGGCTGCTTTCAGCACAGTCCTTCACAAAGTAAGCACTCAGTACATCACTTTTTGTGTAGTTTTGTTGTTTTTATTTCCAAGACTGACTCTGTGTGTAGAACTAGGGGTGATGGAAAGAACAGGCCAGAAAGATGACAGAAGGAAAGGGAAGAATGAGAGACAGATGAGGTTGCAGCATCATAAGAGTAAAAATTATGGAGCTCCCCCAAAATGGTTGAAATGGACACACTTCCTTTGTGCCTGTCAAATGTGGGGTCTCCTGTTGCTGCCAGTGCTCTGTCCCTTCCTCTCATCACAGCCACAGACCTTGGTGCCCTTGTGATATGGCTGATAAACTACTGTTCAGGGTTATTTTCAAAATCTAAGAACTTACTTTTGAGTCATAGCTCTTTGAAGGAAAAAATTACCTCCCTATAACTTTTCTGTGAATCAACTCTGTGACTTTTTAAAAAGAAGAGTTGAGAACTTTGTCTATTATGTCACACTATGTTTTCTAAAGCTTTCCCCCATAGATCGTAGAAGACCCTTCTCCCTCTTTGAAGTTATTCCATTTGACGTGTGTCAAGGCCAGGAAAGTTTGATTTTATAACATTAGGGTTAAAGCATGTTAGTTACTTATCAGTTTTTATTTGCATACATAATAAGTAAATGCATAGCTCTAAAATTATTTAAAAATTAAAAAAAATAAAGCTTCCAAATGTGCATGTATAAAAGAGCCTTAGTACTAAATAGCTATTATGTTCTTTAGTGTGACATAACAAAAAGATGGTGTGTCGCATTTGGAGCTTGAGTGCAAACCCTGTCTCTCTCCTTTGCTTTATTTCCTCATTGGAAGGATGGAGATATAGGTACCTAACTCTCTCGGTGCTGTTGCAGGAATTCAAGGAGATGAGAGCTAAATAACAGAGCTCAGCATGTTGAGAGTAACTCACCAAGTGTTTCTTTCTACAACCCTGCTCCGTGCCTGGTGTTTTTTTACTCCTAAAGCTAATTTAACAACTAGTAGAGTAGAGGAGGAGGACGTTGATGATGTATCAGCTTTTATGGTATGTTTCATTTATGATTTTCTTTTCAAACAGTAATGACAGGAGATATTTAGGAATCCTCATCTTATTTAGAGCAAGGCTCACCTGAGTATGTCCTCATGCAGTGGTGAATGACAGAACTAAAGAGTGTGTTGAAACATGAGAGGGCAGCAAAGAGTCAGAGATGCCCAAGCCATACCTATACTGTGCTGTTTTCTCCTGTTTTGGGAGTACAGCCATGTCTCTTTGGGGATGATTAATCTTTTTGAGCATTTCATTTTCAGACGATGTTAACTCAAGAAAAGCCATCTCAGGAAACCTTGTCATGTCTCCACAATATCATTTTTCAATATGTTTCTAATTTCTGTATTTACAACCCCTTTATTTAATCATCTTCAAATTGAGGATTTCATGCAAGAATGTAGGTCAGAGAAAATTTACTTAAACTTCTCTGTTTTAAAGATGAGAAAACGGAAAACTAGTGTAAGAAAATGCTACTTAGAGGCAGAGCCAGATATAAATACAGGATTCCTTTTTCTGGGTCCAGGGGCCTTCTTGCACCCCTGTGAAATCATCCATCAGATGATGGTAGCCTTCAGACCCACCATAGAAGTATATGTTTTGGAGAAAGTAAAAAAAGTATTGCAAGATATTAATTTCTGAGCAATAGATATAGCATGGGGTTTTTTTGTACATGGACTTGAAATTAGAAAATATCATATTCCATCTTCTCACTGGACAGGTCTTTATATTTAGAGCTGTTTTGATTATATCCACTGATTGTATCCTAGATGCCCTCAGATAAGCAAAGACTGGCTGCCTAAGACAAAGGACTTTTGGCTTTGGACTTTAGAAAATACCAGTTCTTCTATCCAAGCAATAAAACTAGTACAATTGTCTCTTCTCTGCCTGTGGAGGGAGACACGTGGTGCAGTGACAAGCATAAAACAACGCAAAAGTAGTTTTAGTCCAAAAAAGAATTTGGTGTAAATCTTCCCTCTACTTCATATTTTTAACACTGAATATTCATAACTACTTAAAAAAATGAGTGCATTCAAAATAGAATTTAGTCCATTGGTAAGGAGAGGATTTAAAAAGTGAACTGTCCAAATAATACTAGCCAGTCAAAACACAAAGAAACTTAATCTTATATGTTTATTATTCTTCTAAAGAACAAAGTGACTCCTTAAGACCAATGAGGAGGAAAAAAATGAAGATATTTAACTGGAACAATTATTTTGTTATTCTCTAGACTAATCATTTAACACTCTGAGCTTATTAAAGAAAGGAAAGTAAACTATTTTGTGGTCACAATAATGATGCTAGCCACCTATGTAGGTCTGCCTTTTAAGTCTGTGTGTGTTTATATATGTGTGTAATAAAAACAAATAGTATATATAATATAAAAAGAAATATGTATATATAACAGATACTAGTTGGAAGCAAGAGCCACTTAAAGAAGGAAAAAGGGATCTACATGAGAGAAATATGTGAGGGCTGAGGAGGCGCTGAGCAAGAAGATGTGTCGGGAGTGTGCAGGGAGGAGGATGACGCCTAGCTCGTTGCCCCAGAAGTCCCACCCTCCTCCTCAGCCACTAGCGGGCACTAGCTTCATCTTGTCGTTCTTTTCTTTCTTTCTTTTAATAAGAGCAGAGGTTGTGGCAACACTTTAATAATTTCAGCGAACGAGTGCTCACTAAGCTTTTTTAAGAATGGGATTGAAAAATGCTAAGGACACCTTATGTTTAATAGCTTTAACAAAAAAGTAATGAAGATTGTGTATGTGAGTGTTTGTACATTGACCTTTTTTTGGAGTTTTTTGCTTGTTTTATCTTTCTACTTAATACATCTAATGACTGTTGAGAGTTCTAAGTTTTTTGAGCCAGGGGAGTTTAATTTTACAAAGATCCTCACATTAAAAAGAAGTTTCCGGGAAAAACATTGAACTAAAAGATTTCCTTAAGTACACAGAATATGGCTATTTATTAGTTAAACTTAGGATCTTTTAGAAAAGTAAAATCTGTTTTCTTCCTTATAAAACTATCTTGTTTCCCCTTCCTATACTGTTGTTTAAATAAGTGGAATTATATCTATTAATATGTAAAAAGACCAGGGCTGACACAGTGACTTCTTAATCAGGAATTGAAGTAATACTTGGTTTTATAAACAGCAAAAACAAGTGATATGTCATAATCATGGAGAAAAATAATTTAATTGTGTCTACATTCCCTGAATATCTGTTCTGAGTATTTTTTATAACTTTAAGTGAAATAATTGAAAGAGACTGCATATTCATTTAGTCAGCACAGTAAAAAGGTTAAGAGTCAAACCATATAGGTTGAAACCAACTTTCTTCTTACTAGCTAAGTAATCTTGGTCAATTTACTTAAATTCTCTAAGCTTTTATTTTGTCATCAGTAAATTCTAAGTCATTGATTGGTACTCATAATATATTCAATGAATGTTAGGCATCGTTATTCCTGTAATCTTTTAGTGATTATTATCCATTTAGTGAACAAATATTTTCTATGCACCTTATACATGGCATGCAACAAAGTAGGTGTTGGAGATAAAGAGATGAGTAAAATGTTACTGCTGGCTTCAAGGAATTCATAATCTAGGGAGAAAGAATCATGAATAATTAAGTACCGTGATTGAGGCAAATTCAGATATGTGTATTTGCAGGAGAGGCAAGTGGTTCTATCTAGGGAAAACGCCCTGATGAGCTTTGAAGGATGTGGAGTTCTCTGTAAGGGGACATCACCTGATGCCAAGGGACCATCAAGAGTAAGATATGGAAGCATGGGGTGCCTGTCCAGATCAGGGGACCGGAAACAGCAAAAGACAAAGAGAGTTGAAAGTGTGTGGGAGCAACTGAACATGACGCTCTAAGAGTAGATTAAGGCGATAGTGTGAAGAGCATTTGGAAGCTTGTGCAAATAAAGGTGGACTTTATTTTGTGGGCAATGGAAAATCATCAGTCATTTCTAAGCAGAGGAGCAAGTATGTATTTTAGAATGACAACCTTGGAAACTGTATAATAAGCAGACTGAAAAGAAGAAAGACTAGAGAGCCCATACTCATTAGGAGGCTGTTACAGGTCAAGTACACACTACAGATAATGTGACTCTGAACTGGGCTGGTGGTGTTGAGGGTGGAGATAAGGGAATGGATCACAACTCTTTTCAGAGTTGGAGTTGAGAACACTTGGCTGTTGGTTAGATTGGGGAGTGAGGGAAAGAAGTGAAAAATGAAGTCATATACACAGACGTTCACCACAACATTGCATGTGTGCCTAAAAGATTGAAAACAACCCAAATGCTAAGTAATACGTGCATTCTATTTGGGTATTAAAAAATCCATAAAAAATTTTTTAATGAGTCATTTATGAGAAAATTTTAATAATGTAGAAAAATCCTTCCAATTTAAAGAATACATGTTAAAATGCTAAGTGGGCAGTAGGTACACATTTAATGCATTTTAATTATGTGTATTGGATTAACTTAAGACTTTTTTAGATGCTGACTAGTAACTTGCAAAGGCAAATAGCTTCACCATTTTACATAGAATCAAGTGACAAATATATAAGTTTCTCTCAGGCCTCAGTTGTCTGTTTGCCTCTCCTCATCTAAAAAAGGTAGTAATGAGACGCTGCCTAATAGTATTTCAATACTGGGGTGCCACAGTGGAGCATTAACTATATTTTCAAATAACAATATCCCTTAGATAGAAAAGCACTCTATCCATTGATTATTGAGCCTATGACAAGACAGTTTTATTATCCTGCAACTGATCAGAAAAGCTACCACAAAAATAGAGGATCCAAATGTCACCAAAGTCCATGTTAGCCAGTACAGTACCCCTTCCTCACTCTCTGAGTTAGAAAAGGGCAACATTTTCTAAGCCTACCAATCAAAGGAATCCCCAAAGGATACTTGAAAATAAACCCACAAAGACAGATTCCCCCACAGTCCAGAAGAGAATCTCCGGGATAAGGCTCAGGATCTATATTATGAAGAAGTGCTCCCAGGTAGACCATTCGATCAGCCAGATTTGGGAGAATAATGGAAAACTGAATGAAGTAGATGAGAGTGCTGCTTTGTACACTGTTGTCAGTGAGTTGCTGATAACTTGTTGGAAAATCACTGTCTCTCTGGAAAATGTATATAGTGACACCCACACTCCCACGTAACAAACAATGCAGTCTAGGATAAACAAGAAAATATGTTTCAAATGTTCCGTGATTAGTGGAAGGAAATACAAGGTGATGTTATTATCTGTGCAATTCCCGTCATCGCGGCCATCATCACCCAGGCCATCATCGCTGTTCTCTCTCAAAATGCATACAAGATTTTAATTAGACCAGCTTGCTCCCCTCCTAGAAGAAAATGAAGTATCACGTCCATGTTTATTTATGGGGGTGGGAGCGAGTTTGGGAAATGTAATGGTTAGTAACTGTATTCTTTTTTGTCCTCTCAGACATGGTACGAAGTCTCCTTAAAAACAGAACAAAAAACAACAAAAGCTGCATTCTTCAGTCACTCCCTTTATCCACAAAATGCTTCCCACCCATGTTTGCCTTAAAAAATATTCTAGGCATACTCAGAAATACAACACTGTGGTGGGGCAAAACAATGAAAATTCCTTTGGGTCTAATTTCCCAAATTTTACTCATTAAATGTTACACTGAATGATTTAACTCTGAATAAATGTGGAGTTTACTCACAGCATCTTTTCTTTCACTACCTCAGAAAATGCTTTTAAAAAACCACTTAGATGTATTATTAATCTTTGTTGTTAGTGCCATTAAGTCGATTCCTACTCCTAGTGCCCCTGTGGACAGCAGAGCAGAACCCGGCCTGGTCTTCTTGCGCCATCCTCTCACCTTCTGGCACTGTATCAGACAACGCTCCGCTGTTATTTTTAGGGTTTTCATGGCCAGTTTTTCAGAAGTGGGTGGCCAGGTCCTTCTTCTTAGTCTGCCTTGGTCTGGAAGCTCTGCTGAAACCTGCCCACCATGGGTGAACCTGCTGGTATTTGAAATGTTGGTGGCATAGCTTTCACCATCATGGCAACACGGAGCCGCCACCAAGTGCTGTGGTTCCCGGACTGGGAAATGAACTCCAGCCACGGTAGTGAAAATGCCGAATCTTAACCAGTAGGCCACCAGAGCTGGCTATATTATTGATAATAATGTTAATAAAAATTAACATTTTCTGACATTTGATATGTACTAAAGACTCTACATGCAAAATCTCTTTTAAATCTTATGATAATCCAATATATAGCTACAAATAATAAAGTATAGATTAAGTCTGACTCAAAGGCAGAACATTAATCCTTCTCTCCCTCAAAATTTATTGATACGTGCACAGAAACACACAATCTACTGTCATGTTCCCCTCCCCAAAGTTATTCCCTAGAGATCTCTTCGCTTTTTTTCTTTTAGTAAAGAAGACCAAGCAGAAAATGAACCCTTGTTGTCTGTTACTGAATGTGTGTGAATGGAGGGTAGGACAGAGGAAGGATAAGATGTATGGATGTGGAGCAGCCCTTTGGGAAACCCTGAGAAGTCAGTTGTGTAAGCTAAGGAAAGAACTCGTGCCTGGGGTGCAGAATCCCTCCCGCCTTCTTCCATTGCCACGGTTCTCTTCCTGAGTCCTCCGAAGTGCCTGTTGTCATGAGGGTGCCCAGGGCCGGAGCACCAACCGGGGAAGGCCCCCATGGTCTGTGTGAGAAGTGAGGCAGATGGAGTATGTCAGAAGGTTCGAGCAGAGCCATGCTTGAGCCTCAGCACTCACTGGGCTTCTAGGACCACTCACTATTAGCCCCTGAAATAACAGTTTTTCCCCAGTGGTGAATTCATTTCTTTGTATTTAGACTTGCCATAGGCTTGTCATATCCGTTATTTTTTTTCTTGGGTACCATTTCTAGCCGTGCAATTCTCTAGCTCTCTATCTCCCAAATCCACTTCCTGTAGATATTTCTGATGTCTAATATCCAGTGTTTTTTCCTGTTCCATCTTCTCTCCCTTTTTTGCAGTTCTTTTTCGGCACTGTCGGCACACTGAAATTATTTCTAATTCACTGCGTTCTACGTGCCTGACAAAACAAATGGGTGCTTATGTCATGTTTTTCTGGATATGTTTCTGATATTTACATATTGCACGCTGAATCATCCACGCGTGTGCTCCTGGATTCGCTAGGATGTGAAAGACTGTGCTTAGGCTCTGAGGACCCAATGAGGCATAAAATACCTCCAGTGAGCTTTAGGACCATTATCCTAGAGGTTCAAAGAATTTACAAAGATAAACTGCGCTCTGTTGAATGCAAAGGGCATTAAGTAAATAGAAAACGGACGGTTTGTAAGTGGATGGATAAACGAGTGGATAAAATAAGGAAAGGAGGAAGAAAGGGAGGGAGGAAGAAAGGGGACAGAGTGAAATCTTCTTCCTAGAGAATCAGGAAGCTGTCTACACTGTTAGCTTAGAGACTGGAAAGGGTCTGGGGAACCGATTTAGGAACTAGGGAAAATGTAGCCGCAGGAGAAAGTAGAGGACTGAAGGTAGTAAAAGAAGAATGTTTTCCAGATCACCAGAGGAAAATAGAAAAGGATGGGTCCTGGACCCAAGACCTTAGCTGAGGAACAGGGGAGGGTCTCTACGATGCCTAAGTCACCGACTGCGCACTGACTGTGTTATTTAACTAAAATTGTTCATATACAAATAGACCTCACTTTTCTCTTCCCGAAGGTTTTTGTTCGGAAAAAATTCCAAACTGTTGTAAGTTTTGTTTGCTTGTTTTGACATACAAGTCAGAACCTACATAGAGGAGAGAACAAAACTCAGATGTCAGAAGATCTAGGCTTCATTACTGGCTCCTGCGCACCCACTCTATGACCTTATACAAGTTACTCTATGTCCTAAGTCTTTTTTGTTAAAATGTGGTGAATCATAATAATAATACCTTCCCAATTTTGAGGAATTACGTTAGGTAATCCATGTAAAAAATGTGGCACAGTGTCTGGTAATAATAAACATTAGCTCTTATTAAAAGGTAGGTGAAAAGTGCTTTATATATTGAAAAGCATTAGAAAACTTTCAATAGACATTATTGTGTTATTCTGTTATTGTTGATCCTCAAAGTGGTCATCTTTGAACACTGTACATTTTTTCAGCCCTGCTACCAATGCTGAAAGCATTTTGGAAATAGCTTTAAAGCCATGGTTTACAGGCCATACAAGGAAAAGCCATCTCATTGGTTTACTGTCACACTTCACTTTTGACCAAAAATATTATTTCCAATATGCTTACCAACTCAAGTCACCAAACAAGATGTCAGATTAGCCTGGATGAGGCTAATTCTGGAAATGAAGCCACTCCAAGGGGTAAGACCTTGAGGCTCTTGAAACAAGTATAACATGGACTCTGAAGGCGGTTCCAAGATATAGTCTCCTAGAATCTTTAGAGTGATGGCACCACGTGGAATAAGCATATATAGGTTTTCTCAGGTGACACTTCAAAGGAGACAGCTTCATCTGAATTTTAGTCAGTTTCTGAGGGGGACTCTCGGTAGAGTGACTTTTTATCCTTCAGCCACGCCTTTTACAGTCTGTGTTTCTACAGATCCTTACAGGCAGGTTCGATTCACTGGAAACTGCTGAAGGTTCTGGAGTTGAAGGAGAAGGCCAATGGGTCCCAGCCCACTGGCTCTGAGAGGGGCCCAAGCCCTCATCACTTCGACAGAAAGGGCAGCAAAGGAAGTTAGCCAGGCATTTTGTCACACTGTTATTTCTCACTGAGTCTATTAAATTACTACTGGGTACTTACAGTGCTTCAGCATCTTGTTCTTTGAGGGTTCCATACAGTTCTCTCCTGGGCTGGCTCATAATCTCCCCTTAGGTAATGGTTGCTGATTATCTGATTATCATTGCTGATCCTCTGGTTGCAAGATAGAAACCAACTCTGCTAACATTAGCAAAATGAAATTTAGTGGAAGAATTTTAGAGGAAGTCTCAATTCCCTGAGAATTAGTTGGGGCTGGAGGATCAGGTGTGAAGGAATCAATGCATCTTCAGATGCTAGAAAGCCGCAAATTAAGGGAAAGGTCTCATGGCAGGAGCAATCTAGTGAGATCCTCGCAACTGTTTTTAGTTTCTTTGTTATTCTGTTTGACTTGAATTCCAGTGGTCTGGGTCTTGGGTCTTGGCTAAAGGAGAACAGGGCCTCTGATTGTTCTGCCAGTCTATGTAATATAACGTAATAGTAAGAGCCTAAGTTATGGGGCTGGATTACATGGATTCATATCCTAGCTCTGCCACTTATAGATGTTTCTCGTCAAACAATTCACTTAACTTCCCAGAGCCTCAAGTCCCTCATTTTTGAAATGGGCATAATAATAGTAATTATGTCATAGGGCGTTCATGAAAATTATTTGAGATGATATTTATGAAGAACTAAATACAATGCATAGCACGTGGTAAGCACTTAATCATTGTGGGCTATGCTATTATTAGGATTATCCAAAGGAGACGCCAAGTAATTTCTCGAAAGAAATTAGAGCATTGTTATAAAGAGGAAATAAATGCTGATGAGCCAAAAATAATTATCAATTACAGTAAGATAAGAGAGTTGGCCTCAATATACTATTTATTTTGCTAATATATTTCTCAGTAAACTGTTCTTTATAGTATTAAGGTTCTTAGACATGCAGGATGGCACCTGTTTGTTAATATATCCCTGGGAATGCAGTTCCTCTGAAGTCATAAAAATGATTTAACTGCCTGATTATTGGATCTACGTGCATTTATTGTTGCTTCTTTTATGCTTACTTTCATACAGGGTGCCATGATCTGTGGCTTCTGGTTTACTTACAAGTATGGGAATCAAAGAGGGGATTAATTTGCATTCCTATGATCTTTGTTTAATAGTAATCTAAGTGGACTGTTATCTAATAAGTCACTACTTAATTAGGTTGACTTTAAGGGATACAGGGTACTAGAAAGAGAAAGATTATTTTTAAGCTTCTCAACTTTCTGAGAACAACATATAAGTAGGCCCCAGTCTATGAATGAGTTGGACTTCTAAATTCCTTTGAAGTTTCATTGTTTGAACTTTAGACATGAATATCCACACACTGACATTCATCAAAGGCCCCTGAGAACCAGCCTATACCTCCATTCCAAGAAAGTGCAGGTTTCTCAAGGAGAAGGAATCTGGTGGAGAATTGAGGTCTCCTAGAAAAGGCATTTAGGTCCACCAGTGGGATGATGGATTTAAATTTCTGAAGACCAATGGAAGCTCACTGTAGAACAATGTATAACCTACCCACGTGGAAAGTCAGAGTCATTGTGGGGAGGAGGGCCCACCTCCAGGCCTTGGGGAGCTAGACTGAGTGTCACGCACCATGGCAGAACCAGTCAGATAGAACCTCGCTGCCCTACAGCTGCTGCCTACAGAGCTACCACAGTGCTGGCCTCTGACTAGATGCTTCCACCTGACTACCATGTGCCCCACCCTACACTCTGACCAAGCTCCTGAAGCTACCCAGCCCTGGCCTGTCTCTGTCATCTCAGCCCTGACCCCTATGTAGATGATCCACACCTTAAGTGTAGCCGTTCCTCTCACCTGGGACCAGTCATGCCTTCCTCACCACACCTTCAACAATATCCAGTCTTCCCCAGACCTGACTAACTCTGGCCTGTCCACCCACCTCACCACACCATGTCACCCAACACAAGAAAGGCGTTATTGACTTGAAACTGAAAGTATAGCCACCTTTAGTGTTAGTTTTTTTTAAATGTATGTATCTTTTTCCCAGGGGGTAGCTAGGCACTGTAACAAGGTAGACTTTGGACTCAGGAAATCAATACAGAGAATCCTGGCTGTGTCACTTCTAAGCCATTTGACTTTGGGCAAGTTATTCTCTGAGCCTCAATTTTCTCACCTATAAAATGTACGTAATAACAAACCTATCTCAGAGAGTTATTACAAGGGTTAAATGAGATAAATAACCACCAAGCCTAGCATCTGGTGCATAGTAGGAACTAAAAACAAAATGCTAATTCTTGAATAAACTCTTTTTCTTGAATATAGTATGGCACTTCCATCAGTGAGTTTCAAGAGGCAAATGAATCATCTTTAGATTTGGAAGCTTGACATAAGGAAGAATAAAGTAAAGAAAACAACGAAATTTCTCTTAAAATTATTTTCCTTTACTAACTTGTCTTCCATTGTCTGTGTTCATGAGAAACTAGCTCTGCCTGCAAAAATGTCTGCCTGCTAGTTCTTTTCTACATGTTTAAATTCCTAATTGCGCATACAGTCTTAGTCACTATATTTTCATATGCAAGCAATTAAGACTCATTTAACAGCCCTCCCTCTGGAAGGTTTTGTTCTCCATCTGCCACAAATCAGATTCCTTAGGAACATGTTTGATTTTGAAACAATGTGAAAGTACTGTTCATTTTGTTCGAATTTCATTTATGTACCGTTTTTTCAAGTGATGGAAATGGGCACCACACAAAGCTCAGCAGCTGGTCAAAACAAGACATCAAAGAAACCATTGAAATGGGGCGAAAAATTAAATAAAAAACTACAGCCAAATAAAAACCATAGTCTGATAAATATTCCTGACACATTTTGCTCGTAACAAATATTTACTTTACAACAGATTCAAAATACAGGAAAATAGGAATGCACCCCAGTTCCCACTCTGAATCTTAGCGATCTTGAGCTCATAGCAAGGTATGTGACGAAAAAGTGAAAGAAACTAGAAGGAGGAAAATAGAAAAAGATTAGATTTGTACTTTTTTTGGAGAAACATGGTACAGAGCTACAGTTTGAATAGTAACCAGAAGCGTCAAACAGATTTATTAGACACTTTGTTCATTTAAAAATCAATTAATGTGCTCCCTTACCACAGGTAAAGTCATTTGAATTTGTTCAATGAGTTTTTTTTACTTTAGAACATCAAATAGAAGCTAATGCTTGATCAAATTGAGGGGGAAAAAAGAATTATTAGGTTTTGAACACAAATAAGTGTCTGTGAACTGGTAAGCAAAATTCAGCAAAAATTTAGAAAGGAACGGGCCAGCTTTTCTTGAAAATTTTCAAAATTGAATGTCACAATTTGGAGATATACTTTGCAGAAAATAGTTTTCTCTGCTTTTATTTCCCATTGTTTGGGGACTTGAAACAAATCACCAACACAATTAATGCAATAAATTCTCATCTATATATCAAATGGATATTTTGTCCACCAGCTTCCTAAGGCTTTATAAGCTGAATTGTTTTGATATCATTTGATGAAAGGTTCTGTAAAAGTTCAAAGTATTGTTATTTTGGGCAGTCGCACCTGCATGTTTAAAATGCCTCTGTGCAAAATGTAGCCCAATCTGCTTTCAGATCAGACCTTCAAAGAAGGATAGATTCATAAGTGTGACAGATCCCCTTAGGTGCTTCCCTACAAAGAACAAGTAAAGCTAAGAGAGCCACTCCCACCCACCATCTTTGTCTGTTTGTGCCTAAGCATCAAATGGCACCTCTAAAAAGAAGAGCAGAAAACCTTAGTACCTGTCTGCTGGAGAGCCACACCAAGACACAGACGGTTTTCTGGAAGAAATGACGCTTAACAGTACAGATATAGTTAAGTAAATGGAGGGAGAAAATGGAAATGGAGAGGACCATACTTTTCACTAACAGGGATTATCTATTAAAAGGCAACTCTTTTTTTTAAAGAGCAGCTAAGCTCAGAAATCACACATATGATGTCTGCCATTAAAGGAGTCAGTGTAATTGAGTCAAATGAATGGGGTGCTGAGCATTTAGGGTAGTGGGTCACAAACGTGTCTGTTCATTAGAATCAGCAGGGCACACAGATCCAGAGAACAGATTGGTGGTTACCAGAGGGGAAGGGGATGGAAGAGAGTGAAAGGGGTAATGGGCGCCATGTGTCCAGGGGTGGATGACAAGTAGACTTTTGATAGTGAACAGGATGTAGTATAAACAGAAGTTGAAATATCATGTGCACCTGAAATTTATGTAATGTTATAAACCAATGTTACCTCAAAAAAGAAAAAAACACACAAAATGAAGAGAAAAGAAAGAATCACCTGGGAATCTTAAAAATTCCAAAGCACGAAGGAAGAAAATATCAAAAGTTCAGAGACCAGTTAGGGGACAATAGCAATGTCCAATAATAAGGCCTAACAAAGGCCCTGCAGTGGCAAAATAGCTGGGTAGCAGGAGTAGACAGAAAGGAAGAGAGAGTTGCAAAAGGTAAAAGAAGAACAGGTGTGTAGGATTTAGTAACTGCTCACTGTATGATTGTACTGGGTGGATGTAAAACGGTTCTGACAGTGTCTGAAGCCTTATGATCCTTGGTATTATATATAGGATATATAGGTTATATATAAGATAAAAATAGGTTGATGCCTGGATCCCAATATAGAATTTAAGGCTGATTTAGTGCCTAGCTTACCTACATTTCATTTAGGAGAAAATGTTCTATATGTCAATTATTCTAGAAAACCAAGGTTCATAATCTTATTTGAATCATTTGGAATGAAAATCTTTGAAAGGTATTATGCTCATTCTTAACCTCTAGAAGGTGTGCACTGAATGTAGCTCAGTCATTTTTAGTAGCTCTAGTCATCATTATGGACATCTACTTTTATACTTCTCTGTCATTCACAGATGACCTTGGGAGCTAATGATCAATGGGCTTTTTTTGCCCCTACAGTAAAGAGCCTCAAACTTTGTGGCACTTTAATTCCTCATCTGCTGCTCCCAATGGTCACCTCCTGATGTTTTCCTGGACCTGGCCTTAGTGGCATCTTTTCTGATCTGTTGTTGCTTTCTTCTTGGCAAACTAGATTACTAAGTCATTGCACCAAGCCTCAAATAAGAGCAAATTAACTCAAAATAAAAGTGGGTTTTGGGGGCCACCCATCTCTGAGGTTGGGCTTTAGGATATTTAATGCATACAACAGATAAGATTGTAAGTGCATTTACTTGACTATTCTGGAGTTCTTTTCACCTACCTACTGGTGTTGAATAGTATAAGTTCCTGGATAATTAATCTCTAGATAAGTAGGTTGTTACTATACTCCTACAGCTAATAAAATTAATATTGATTTGTCATCAACCAATCAACAAAAACGTACATAACTCTGTGCTCTGGGTTTCAGGGAAATAGAAATGCATAAGATGTAGTCCCACCCCCAGCGACTTGATAAGATGTAATTGTACATGTGAAAAAGATACCAAGAATCTTAGGTAGTCCCAGGATTGTGCCACAGAGTGTAAGTGTCATAAGGATTCAGAGGATGCAAAGATCAAATTCAGATAATAAGCAATGATGGACCTTGAATCCTTTAGAGTTAGTTAAATGTCCCACCTGGCCAGACTTTGTGAGATGGGCATGTTCATGAATGATCACTGCCTAGCCACAGAGATTTAGGATTGCTTCCAGCATCCCAACACAGTGCCCCTTTTCATCCAGGACCATTTGCTATTAGAAAAGAGAGGTGATCACTTGTGATTTGTTAACATTCCCTCATTTTGCATCTGGCACTGGACTTCTGAAACTTATAGAAAGATCAATGACCTCAGGGTTTAGGGACCTCAGCTATAGTCTCAGCTCTGCCACTAGCTCCCTGTTTCACCTTTGGTCAGTAATTTAATCTGTTTTTTTTTTTTTCTATAAGATGAAGATAGTAGGTTAGATCATATCTAAGGATCCAACTAGGATCATCATGTTTTACTATTTTAAAAAATGCATTCTTCTGATTAATTGCCTTTATTTTCTTTAGTTACATTTCCCTAAGTTATAAACTAAGTCAATGGATGAATTCCACTTTGCCCAGTATGGATCTTTAGAGGATATCCTTGACACCATTTGCTATTTTGAGTTTTCAACAATGAGTTAAAAGAAAATTCTGTCTCCCCAATTCTCTCCAGTTGGCAGAAATCTTCATGTGGACTTGATGGTTGCCTAGAGCAGCAAAATATTAGGGACTGAAACATGTTCAGGGGCCTGATTGGATAAGTGACTCAGAGCTGAAAGACCTTTCCCAGCTTGACTGGAGCCCATACTTAGCTAGAGTGGGTGTTTGTCTGCGCTACTCCTCTGATTTGGAGGTGCCTGTTACCTTGCTTACTGAAATACAGAAGCCAACCTTGAAGCCGACAGAAAGGAGTTAAATCATCAGAAGGCAATCTTCTTCGCTTAGCAGGTCTCGCACATGAAAGACCATTAGGACTAGTAAATATAAACTAGATGAGGAAGCTGATCATGGGCTTTGGAGAGCACATGCCAAGAACATTATGAGCACTCAATAAAAATTCACTATAAGAGCTACTATTCAAAGCCAATTATCTCTTTTGAGTTAGGAGAACCCAGTGGAGGTGCTGCTCATGAAAATCGATACTCTTTTCCTTCTCTGTTAGAGCCAGACATCTCTAACTATGCTCTTAGTTAAATGTGAATTAAAAACATTTTTTTTCTATTACTAAACTCCTTAAATCCTGAGGTCATCCTCTCTCTGTTCCATCAGTCTGGCTCCATGATACCAATTACTCTAGCTTGTTAAGGAAGTTATTAGCGTCTGGGAGTCACATCTTTTGCTTTTAGTCAACGTTGGCTGGAGCAAGAATTGGAAGGAGAAGTATTAGCCAAGTCTCATTACTCGAAGTCCTCTCTCTTTAGCTATTTAACCAGGTTCTTAATTATGTATTTGGTTGGTGGTGTTTTTATACCCAGTACACATTCTTCCCACTTGCACATGAGCGAGGTCATTATGGTAATAATAACAATTATATACTATTACTTTTTATCTTGTTTAAATACTTGTGGAGTGTCATTACAATCAGAGACTGGCCCTCTTGGTTTGGACGTTGTGATTTGTAATGAAAATTATTTTGAGTGATTGGAAACATAGTCCTAAAAGAGTTTACAATAGTAACTCTTATCTGCATAACCATAGCAGCTGTTTGGAAACATGGCTCCAGATCACTTGTTTGCAAATGTCTTTTTCCATACAATCTTGGATGGAGTGAAATCCATATACGTTACTTGACATGTGAAACACATGTGACCCTGGCAGATGATTTGGCTGACCTTGAAAACTACAGCTGTTTAGTCACTTTAAGAAACAACGCAATACAAGTGATTTACTAGGCTTGGGCTTAAACCATTTTATGCTGACTGATGGGAATTCTGACCCTTCAGAGAGGGAGGAAAAAGTGTAAGACAATGGAAATGTGTCATCCTGGGTGTTAATGTTGTCATTAATTTTAATACTTTACTTTACAAAATGTGCAAAGAAGGCTTCTTGGTGTTACAGGGAAAAAATAATAACATCCATGTGGCTTTATTTTGCTTTATTTTTTAAAACTTTAGTGGAGAAATCCAAGTTTTGACTTTTGTTTCCTCTCCATCCAGATCAAGAGCAGTCTATAATCTCCTAAAAAAAATCAAAGCTTCTTTGCTTATTATAAAATATGTTCTCTCTTAGGCATTACATGGTGGAGGATTAACATTCTCTTCTAAGGCAGCCCTATAAGTTCTCCAGTTGCTATGTATACACACTATTTTAGCCAGAATTTGGTTCATCTAGAGTGAAAGAGACCTGAAAAATTATGCTTTAATCAAAACAGAAGTTTCTTTCTTTTTCCTATTAAACAGACACAGAGTGGGCAGTCCAGGGCTGGTATGGCTGCTCTGAGATCATTAGGGGCTCACAGTTCTTTCAGGTAATTCCTCCGCCATCCCTGGATTATGGGCTTTGCCTCCAAGGTCCAAGCTGACTTTAAGAGCTCTAGCTGTCACATCAAAATCGCCAGCAGCAGGATGGAGGAAGAGAAGAATAGCAGACCTCATCCTTTTCAAAGAAACTTCCCAGAAATCCCACATAGTGCTTCTACTTACATCTCCTTGACTCAGTTTAGTCACGTGCCACATCTAGCTGCAGGGGAGACTGGGAAATAAGGTATTTTTTCTGGCAATCACCTAATTCAGGGATTTCAACCTCCTTTAAGCAAATACGCTCTCTCCTAACCTCTCCTTGACTGTCCAGTCTCTCTCAAATTCCTTGCCATCCTGTTTTCCTTCTTATACATCTTGGGAAAACCCAACACTGTCAGTCCCACAACCTGCCATCTCTACTTCCTTGCCAGAACTCCTAGGGGAAATTTCCTGGGGCTAGCCCAGTGGTGTAATGGTTAAGTTCGGCCACTCCACTTTGGCTGCCCGAGGTTTGCAGGTTTGGATCCCAGGCACGGACTTACACACTGCTTATCAAGCCATGCTATGGCAGCGTCCCACCTGCAAAATAGAGGAAGATTGGTACAGATGTTAGCTCAGGGCCAATCTTCCTCATAAGAAAAAAAATTCCCACATCACTTCAAGCTGGAGTTCCCATAAAGTCAAGACCACTCACCTCAGCTGGACCCTCAGGGCCACTTGACACTTTGTCCTTGCTCTGCTCCCTCTCTCAGTCCCCTTGGTTTTTATTGCAAACCTCCTCCCTCTCAAGCCTTCTGATCCAGCAGCTGCTCATCACCTTTCAGTAAATGACTTTACTTGTTGCTTAATGAAGAAACTCATTGTCAAGACATGAACTTCTTCAGCTCCTACAACCTCTTATTGACATCTGTACACATCCTTTTGTCCCTTCTTCTGGTCTCAACAGATAATGTGTCCCTTCTTCCTGAGTAAGTCAACCCCTGCATCTGTGCTTTTGATCGTCCCTCCTCTCAGCACTTCCAGGTCCTTGCTCCATCTAGTTTCCTTTCTTTTTCTCACATCTTCAGTCTCTCCTTTTCTTCTGTCTCTTTCCCTATTCATGTCTCTCTTAATCTTAAAAAAAAAAAAGAGAGAAACAAAAATAGCGAAGTCCAGTAACAGACCATTTATTGATCCTTTAGTTAGTTCTCTGTTCGTCTTTTCCCAGCCAAGTCTCTCCACCTCGTCATCTCCCACACGCCCCTCAATTTATTGTAGTAGAACTTTTTCGTAATAGGACTAACACATTTTCATTGGAAGCCATTCTCTCCCAGGTGATTCTATTGTCTTCTTTTCTTGCTACTCTGAATACTCTTGCTCCCCATTGTCCATGATCTGTCTTCCTCCCCCTTTCCCCCTTAAACATGAGTATTTCTGGAAGATTCATTTTTGACTCATTGCTTTTCCCATTCTGGGCACTCTCTACATACTTTAAAAAAACTTTAATAGTTTTAGCTACCATCTTGTAATTTCCAAAACTCTGTCTCTACTCAGACCACTTCCCTGATTTTCAGACTCATTTATATGAAAGCCCAATGCCTGGTGATATTGGACCATTTGAATACAATATGTTCAAAACTAGACTCACATATTCTTCACAAATCTGTTCTTCCAGTCTCAGTTAGAGGCACTTTTATCCTAGGTTGAAACTGGAAATTATACTCCCATCTGTCAAATAAAGAGCTATATATACATATATATTTCTAATATATTTACATATATAATATATATAAATATTTATTTATTTATTTATTTTATTTTTGCTGGAGAAGATTAGCCCTGAGCTATCGTCTGTTGCCATTCTTCCTCTTTTTTTGCTTGAGGAAGATTAGCCCTGAGCTAACATCTGTGCCAACCTTCTTCCACTTATATGTGGATCACTGCCACAGCATGGGTGCTGAGTGGTGTAGGTCCCCACCTGGGATCCAAACCTGTGAACACAGGCCACCAAAGCAGAGCCTGCAGAACTTAACCACTACCCCATGGAGCTGAGCCCAAGAGCTATATTTTTATTTTACTTTTAAATATTTCTCAAATCTGTACTCTCTGCTCCAACTCACTTCCTCTAGTTCAGGCACTCAGCAGCCCGCCCCTGTATTACTGTGGTAGTGCCTGAAATAGTGTTTTTTGAAACTGTCAATTGCATTTGACGTTTTATTAAAAATATGACATCGAATTGAACAGAGAATAATAGAACATAAAACCGCATTTATAATATCAGGGATAAGTATTGTTTTATAAAATTGTTGATAAGCACACACATATAAACCCACATATGGCCATTTTTCCCTGAAAATGTATTTCTTACTATAAATCAAAAGAAGTGAGAACCACTTTCTTGAATAGTGTATCTCTGGTGTACTCTGCTAGCTCTGCCTTCCACAATGCCACCAAACCGATCTAGTTGAAAAATTAATCTGAAAGTGTCACTTCCCTGCTTAAAACCCTTCTATGCCTCCCACCAGCCGCAAGATAAAATCTAATTTCCTCAGCCTTGGTACACAAGGCCCCTGCCCAGCTCTGTATTACACCTCTTCTCCAGGCATCTCCCTGCCATTTGACTCAGTAGCAGGCTTCTTCCAGCCACACACACCATGTTTCATAACTCTCTGCATTTGCTTCTCTTCTCCCCCTCTAGAACTCATTCTCCTGTCTTAATTGCCTGGCTTGCTTCAACTCATCCTTTGGGGAGAGTGACACCTGTAAACCAAGCCATCCCTCCTTCCCCGGGCTGGGTCAGATCCTTCTCGTCTGTGTTTTCACAGCCCCCGTTCATATCTCTAGCATAACTCTAATGAAATTTTTCTAAAAATTGTTGCCTGTGCCTCTTTATTCTCAAACAGCCTGCCCGATAATGTATCAGTTCTTTTATCATGTCTTTGATGTATAGTATGTGCTGCTAGGACGTCATTATGCTCAACTTGCCTGTGTTCCATAGGCGTGGAGTCAAGAAGGTCCATGCATAGCTCTTCTCAGAACTTCTTAAAATTATTATTAAGTAGAATATGGAAGCAAAAGATAGGGCAGTAGAAGCCAACGTTAAAAACTTTTTCTCCTGCACAAGAAGGAAAGTGGCCTCTTAACCCCTTTGATGGAAGGGAATAACTTGAAAGAAGTGAATGATGGATGCTCTTTTCCATATTGTCATGCCTCTGAATCAGAATGAGGAAAATGCGGGAAGCAATGCCACTACTGGCCTTTTGTTTCATTGGCCAATATTTTAAATAACTCACATGGCCCTGCAAAAGGACATGTTTTTGTGAAAAGAATAAAACTCCTTTTAGTTTATTCTGTGTGGCATTTAAGAGTAGCCTTACTGATGGTCAATGGAGGTTGGCCTCTCACCCCACCACCACTGGTGAGTCTATGAGCGCACTGTTTATTCAGCTTTGCGGAAATATTAGGGAGGCATGTCTGTGATCTGACAAGGGTGCAGCTCCGTGCCAAGTGTACTTGGGAGTGTTTCTGTGATGAGGGTAATGAGTTTTTTCCTTCTGATTTGGACTGTGGCTTCATTCCTCCTCCCCAGTGTAAGAATAGATCTCCTTGAAACCTTTTTCATATTTAGCTATCCTATGCCTCCACTTTTCTTGTTCCTTTTCTTAAGAGGGTAAGAGAAACTCTGTAGTGCTTTCTTTTCATTCTTTGGGCCAATTTCTGTTGCGTTGTTTCATGTCCTTGGACTTAGAGCTGCCTCAGCACTCAACACTAGCCCCTAATGAGAAAAGCAAAATGACTTCAAGTAAAAAGAAGTGGTTTGTGTTGTGGAGAGAAACTTGGAAAGATACACCACCAAGAACACTAGGGGCTCTGTTTTTCCTACTGTCCACAGCTGGGTTAACACATTTCAAAATAACCAGTCAATTTAGTTAATACCATCAAACAGCTCGTCGATACAGTAAAGAGGAAGAGAAAATAAACAAATGGTTTTCTGGATGACTGGTTTAACTTCGTGTAGCCTTGATCTTACTCATTTCCAGGGAATAATTTCAACTCTTAAGGAAATGCAAACTACTACAGGTTAGTTTAATAGAAAAATACATTTAAAAAGGTATTCATATTCAACACATACTTATTTTTCCGAAGTGTCATTAAAACAGGGAGAAATAATATAGTGGGCATAGAAAGTTGTATTATAATGTGGGAAAGTAAAGTTGAAATCATTAGAGATTCACGTCTTCCTTTTTCATTCTTCTGCTGTCTGAATATCTCTCCTTCCTACTCCCTCCTTCTTGTTCTTTCCTTTGCCCTTCTGTTCCTCTCTCTTTTGACCTCAGTAACAATAACACAGACTCTCTGCCCACTGCTGTCCTAAGACTTGACACACGTGAGCACATTTAATTCTCACAACAACCCTATGAGATAGGTAGAATTAATATGCCATTTTACAGAAGAAGAAAAGGAGGCTCATAGTCACTATTTCCCATAGTCATTATTCTGAAAAGTTGTAGAGCTGTGATTCCAGTCCTGGCAGTCATAGTTCAGATCCCACACCCTGACAACAACATTCTACTGCTTCCCTCTCATTTCATGGCAGTTCACTTTTGTTTCCTCCACATTCGCTCCTGGTCTCATATTCTCCACTATACTCTCCCTCCTTTTCCTTTCAGTATATCCTCTGCCTCTTTTTTTCACTCTTTTCTCTCACTCCTTCCTTTATTTCTCTGTGATCTCTCATTTCTGAGTTAGCATCCCTTTCCTTACTCCCCTCACCCTATTCCTTCCCAGCTCTCTAGTCCTGCATCATTCTCCTCTCTGATGTCTCTTCATTCCCCACTGCGGCCTCTCCCAAGTCCGGACCCTGCCCCATCTGTCATTTTTCACCTCCACTTTCCTAACATCTCTCTCTCTCTA
Source organism: Equus asinus (assembly GCF_041296235.1). Taxonomy (NCBI): domain Eukaryota; kingdom Metazoa; phylum Chordata; class Mammalia; order Perissodactyla; family Equidae; genus Equus; species Equus asinus. Next base: position 64,796,002 of record NC_091799.1, read on the forward strand.
AGTTAGACGTGGTGCCCAGTTTCAAGCACAAGACAAGGCAAGGGTATGTTCAGGGAGAGCCTCTGTTCTCATACACAAGGAGTACTGTCCATGATTATAAAGTGATTATAAAAGAGAATTGCATTCCTGCCAGAGATCTTACAAATTAGGTTTTTGTTGAACTCCAGATGGTCTCTAGTGACCAGAAAAATATAATGCCTCTCACTATGATCACTACCAGGAAGTGAGCTGAAGAAGACAACAGATAGAAACCAACTCCAGAACTGTGAGATCCAAGACAAGTGGAATTTCTGTGTATAATTCAATTGCAGTAAATGTTGAGGAGTACACCATGATGTAGTGCTTTGAACAAAACTGTATTTTACTCAAGTGACGATATTTTCAACCAGCTAGTACAGAACAGAAGAGTTTCATTTCCTTGAATCAAAGCTATTTGATGACTTTTCCTGGAAATACACTAAGAGTTCCAAGAAAAGACTCCAGATTCCCAAGCTACTGGCACAGAGTAAGCATCGTTTCTTCACACAGTAATTCACAAAGTCCCCCATCACCATATGGTCACATTCCCATCAGATTGGCTTGGTTATCGGAAATAAGTGAGTTGAAATAAATGTCATTCTTACACGGATTAGGGTGTAAAAGTTTTGAGGAATCATCACAGTTCTAGAGACCTGCAATTTCGTCTTTTGCTTGTAGGACATATAGTACCTTTCTTGAGACTCTACCATCTGTTAGTTTGTTTGTTTATTTGTTTGTTTTTGTGTCTGGTCTGTTTTCTTTTTCTGGACCCACTTTTTCTGCTTTTCGTAGTCTCTTCTTTTTCACCATCCCAGCTTGCACATGGCTTGCCACAGCTTCTCTAGTCTCAGACCATCTTTACTTCAGGCTGTCTATAGATGCATTTTTTTACTCCTCCTGACACCAACTACCTTATTTGCAATTTCTCATTTACAATTACGATTAAACAGAACCTACAAATTTACAGACACAATTAGACAATTTTTCAGTCTAATCGTATATTATAGGCCTCTGCCTACTGGTGAGCCCATGAATTGCGTGTCTTGGGGTTAGACCTCCAGACCTGGGCTATTTAATAATTTGGACAATATTCTTTTAACAAATAATTTCTCAGGAGTCTCCCATGTGCCAGACCTAAGCAAAGCTCTTGGAATACAGTGATGACCAAAAGAAGAATTATCCCTGTCCTGAGACCCTCTAATCTGGGGGCCAGGAGAGGGGAGATATGTATTAATCAAATAATCATAGTCCTGAATGTAAAATTCCAAACTGAAGGATGTGATATGAAGGAAAATTTCTATGAGAGTGGCAGATCAGAAGCCCAGTCTGCCCATGCTCTTGGAATCTCCTGCAAAAATAAACACTTATGTCTAGCAGACTGGATCTTCTGAGAAGATTCCAGAGGCGTGTTGGCCAATCAAGAAGAATAAACAGGTTTATGCCAAAAGCCATTTCTTCCGTTGTTGTGCTCAGTTCGCGATGATTCTCTTGCAGAATTTGAAAGGCAAGCACTGGCTTCTCTCCCTCGTGTTCTCCCACCCAAAAAAGGTCTGTTCCTTTGAAAGGCAGGCACTGGCGCCTCTACCCCACCAACACAAACTGTAACATCTTCCTCCTAGCTCTAAGGCTCTGAGTTTGGACCTCCCATCTGGTAGGACTCCAGACTAATCCATTAAGTCTGCTAGATTTCCAAAACATTCATTCAAATTTAAAATGCCTGCGGCTTCTTGTGTAGCCCTGGCTGTGTTAATTTCTGCACTTGCATTTTAAACCCTTAGAGTCAGGATTTCACCTGAAGACCTCCAAGTAATTGCTTAGATGACACAAGAAAGATATCCAGGTTAAAAAAAAATTCTATACTAATGAGTCTGTTGTTCCTTTGCAAGACGCAGTGATCAAGGGCTTCCTTTTGGACAACTCTGCCAAGCCATTCTGAATTCTAGTCACGCCTCATCCCAAATCTGTTGACAAGAAAAATTCAACGGAGATGGGGAGAGATGAAGTTTACTCTTGTCATTTAACTAACCTGCACAACCACAGGGAACCAGCCCTAGGAAGCTAACACGAAAATCTTAAGGACTGTTTTTTCAGACTCTGAAATTCTCCTAAATCCCCATCCCAGTATCACTCAAGGTCTTTACAACCTCTGTTTGTCCCCAGGCTGTAACTTGTGCCTGGAATTCCTACTCCAAGGTTCCCTTGTGGTATTTTTAATAGTGCTGTTTGATGCTGCAGCCAGCTTCTCCGTGGTTTGAGAGTTAAATGGCATACAGTGATGTGGTGTGCTGTAATAGCTCTTGGAGGAATGTTAGGACAAATTAAACTCCAAATAAGATAGCACCTGAAAGAACCTAGTCCCTTAGTGAAAGAACTTAATGCTATAGAAAGAAGGGTCTGGCAAACCTTGTTGACCCCTAAATAATTAAGAGGAAACACTTACTATTGATCAAACTGAGTTTGGAATTAGTTTTGGACTCAAATGCCACGTATTCACTTAGATTCTCTGGTCGTTTACCCATCTAGTTCTTCAGTGTTTGCTTTTCTGCCTAGTTAAGCCTGAGGATGTATGTTTAAGAGAAAATAGTACTCTTAAACTAAAGGATACTCTTAAAGAAAAAGGGCAAGGGGAATAATTCACAACTTTGCTCAAAGAACCAAATCCTGTGAGCTGATGGTTGCCAAGTGTAGGCAATGGTTACTATTACTATACCAAAATAGGTCTGGCATCTCTTACACGGAATCCTGATGCCCAGGCCCACACTGAGCAAAAGCATTACAGGATTCCACAGGCTAATATTGGTCAGCTTTTCCTTTGAACAATAGTTAAACATCGTTCATGTCTTTGAATCACATGTGGTTTTAGAATAATGAAAATATTTTTTCCTGCTATTTAGAACAAAATCAGTATTTTAAATGCATATATATGTTATAATATATGCATATTATATTATTATACATTTATATTATATGTATATATATTTATATTATATGTTATAACATATACTGTATTATAACATATATACATATATATGTATTTTGGTTTTGGTAAATAGCTTTATTTCCAGTAGATCTTTACTATAGGCCCACTGAATAACCTATCATCTATGCAGTTCCTTTTAAAAAATCTTCATTGGTGATGGGTTTCTTCCAGGGAGGACAGGTTATATGTAAAATACAACTAATACTGAGTTAAAATAGTAAGAAGTAACCTGTATTGAGCGCTTCCTACGCCGCATGCTGGGCTAAGCCTTCTCCCTGCCTTGCTATTGCACCCTCGCCAGGCCGTGTGAGGTTCAGGTCTGTTGCTATTTTCTCCATGATACAGATGAGAACACAGAAGCTTAGAGACCAGGAATAGCTTGAGGATTTAGACAATATTTGAGGAGTTTGAGTAAAAAGGAAAAGGAAAAGTCTTCAGTTTTTATAAATGTGCTTCTTTCCCACTATTCAAATACAATTTTTCTTCTCTACTCTCAACTGAAATAAGGTCACACAACATTGTAGAACCAGGACTCAAGTCACTTCCAGCCAAATCCCAACAAAGTAAAAGTCAACAATTTAGGAAAATACATATTTTTTTCTAGTTGAGGATACTTCCATTAGTGACGTGACTAAATCACCAAATTATTGGCTTGAATACCAAATCATTCCTCTACTAAGAAAAACAGGAAATAACTCAGATAGAAATGATGCAAGTTGCTGCTGAGTTAGGAAGACGTTTGAAAATTCCCTCATACCAATAAATTACACATTGGTGGCTTAGTATAATTTAGTGTGGGCGATAGTCATAACTGCTTCTTTTACTTGAAAGATTACGGAGACTAGAGAATGGAAAGGTCAAGAAAAAGCTATTCAAATAATAGAATTTTGTGGGGAAAAAAATAACTTAATCAAATACCATTTCTCACTGGACATTGTTGGAGAGAAAGAAATTTTGGCAAAAGAACCAATGATAGGAAAAATAGTTACTCAGCTTAAGCTCTTGAATTTACTTTATAAATATTTCTAAATCCAATTTAGAATTGTAGAGACAAAAACAAGACCTTAAGAAATTCTAAATGCCATTCATTTAGAGAAGATTTAAACAGTGTCAAAACTTGTGATCTTCTGGGGTCGAGCTCAAGATGAGATTGTAGCTCACACATGCTGCATTCTAATCTAGCCAATTCAGTCATACTGCTGCCCAACTCATTGAAAAATGTAGGCAGCTTTGACAAGCAATGAATTTTATCAATTTGTTCAAAACCGAATCCATCTTAGGAATAACTGGAGGGTTTTAGACAATGTTTGAGTTAAAAAAAAGTCTCCTCCAGTTCAACTGAAAACTCTCAATAATTCTTTTCTACTTTTCAAATACAATTTTTTGTCCTCTACTCTCAACTGTACCATAAAAATTTTTTTGTTGCATTATAAGGGATATTTGGAACAGAAGTTGCAAAGATACTTGATTTTAAAAATTTACGTGGAACTGCTGTGTATCCTTAACTGCTGACATCATGGCCAGAGATGTAAGGGTTGTTCAAGGGGAGTGTAATTCTAACTTGAATATGCTCTTTTCAGCATTTCTATTTATTTTATTAAGGTGAATTTTTCACTCAGGAAATAAAACAGTGGACAATTGTTTTCTGCAGTTTTTCTGTAGAGCGCCTTATCCAATTACATTATCAATTTAAGTCCTACTGCTCTGCTCTCAGCAGAATCTAAAGAAGAAGAAATTCTCCAAATCCAATTTGGAAATAAAGTATCAAAACTCATTCAGCAATTTGCACTGGACTGCATTATTTGATTGAGAAGAAAGTGAGTCAGACCCTTTCCATTTCTTGGTGAAAGAACTAACGTATTTACTCACTTTAAAGAAATGACTCTCTTCAGTTGCTTCGAAAGTGTTACATTTCTATCCTACATTACTTGTAGGAATTACCTCTCATGCCTACAACTTTTTTTTTATAATTGAAAATATTTTTAATAAATAATAGATACTCCTGCTTCAAAATGCAAAATATGTTCTAGAAAGAGTCAACTCTTAACAGTTTCTTATGTATTATGTAAGCATTTTAAACATATTTCATGCATATACAAGCAAAATACATATTTACTAGCAATCTTTTAAAAAATAATAGGAAAGTGTTTAATCTTATTAATATTTTGAAAGGTATTTATGTGGAAAGAAAAGCTTCCTGTAGTTCTTTCATATTTTTTTAATGAGAACAGGATTTTATTTTATTTAAATCTATTAAACTCGCCTTCAAGGACACATATTTTAAAATTTCCTTAACTGCTTGTAAATATGTTTAGACCCATTAGAAACATTGCATAATTGGCCTGAACATGGAATTACATAATTCCGTTTACATATACGAAATCAGCAGTTTTCAATTAGGGCTTGATAATATTAGATATATCTTTTACCCTTTGCATCTCTAGCATAGAGTTTTTCTTCATTAATTCAGTAGATTTCTTACATCTCTAAGAAGGATTTGTACATTCTTTGTAGGAGGAAATAAAATTGCATTTAAAACTTATTCACTGGGGGCCGGCTCCGTGGCCAAGTGGTTAAGTTCGTGTGCTCCCCTTCGGCGGCCCAGGGTTTCGCTGGTTCGGATCCTGGGCGCAGACATGGCACTGCTCATCAAGCCATGCTGAGGCAGCATCCCAAATGCCACAACTAGCAGGACCCACAACTAAAAATATGCAACTATGTACCAGGGGGCTTTGGGGAGAAAAAGGAAAAAATAAAATCTTTAAAAAAAAACCAAAAAAACATTCACTGGGAATCTGATTTTCTAAAACTCACTTTAAAACTCATTCAGGGAAGATGGATGTACATTTTTAGTAACCTAAGCAGATCAATGAATCTCATAGAATTATTTTCTCTTAGTCTCTGTCCATCAGATGTGAAAAGAGGCTGCCCCCTCGCCCCTCTGTAAACACAATTCGAGAGAAGCACTGAGAGTGGGCAGAAGCATGAAAGAGTAGGAAGAACATGAATTGCGGAGCCTGACAAACCTGGGTTTAATTCCACCTCATCAATTTATTTACTTGGTGAATTCAGGAAAATCACAGAATTCACATGAGCCTCAATGAAAATCACATGAGCCTCATTTCCATCATCTGTCTCATAGAGTGGTGATGATACCATGTGTCATTGCAAAGATTAGAAGAGACTGTATGGAGAGTGCCTAACAAAAACACTCAGCAAATATGCCTCTGCACTTCAAAACGGTCATTCCATTAGATCCACCCTTTATTTTCTCTAAGATTTTTAAAAATCTCTTTTCTGTTTTTTCCAACTTGATATCTTTAATGGGTATATATTCTGTAATAAAAACAACACACTGGTTTAGCATCTCTTTAAAAGAATAAGGACATCAATAAAACAGCAACAACAAAAAGTAGCTTCTAGATAAGAGTTTTTCAATTGTTGAAGGGAGAGAGTCTCTAGCAGGGAAAGCCAAAGACCTGTGTGAAACGTAAACCATTCGAGTCAGAACCCTAAGTTAGTCAACTTAACTAGGCTGATATTTTGTTTTGATGTGATTTATATGTCACCTTTCAAGCAATTTATATTAAATCTGCATTTTTCTTATCTATCTACTTGATTGCAGGCTGCTGCAGGATAGACTTTGTTTGAAGCCAAGCTTTGTTGAAACCACGACGTCTAGAAATAAGCTTTATGCAGCCACGTGCCACCTAACAACGCTTTGGTCAATGACAGACTGTGGTCCCATAGGATGAGTACCATGTAGCCTAGGTGTGTAGTAGGCTATACCATCTAGGTTTGTGAAGGTACTCTCTGTGATGTTCGCACAACGAAATCGCCTAATGATGCATTTCTCAGGACATATCCCCGTCGTTAAGCGACGCATGACTGTACACTGTCAGTGCTCAAAAAATGCTTGCTTGAGACACACAAAACCCTGTGATATTCAGTCAGTTAACTATAAAGCTAATTTTAACAAGTGAAATACCCTGGAGATTAGTATTCAAAACACTGCTTATCTTTTTTCTCATTGAACAATGAGTTGTGTTCATTGATTTTTTTTCTTTCTTTAGAAAGAAAGAAAGATCTATTTTTATTTCTTAAAATGCACTGTTTTTTAACTCTGTCTCATTTTTCTTCTCTGAATATACCATTTACAGCCTTCTAGCTCATCTGAAAATGCCACTTGTTGTGATATAATAGGCTGTTAGAGCTGGAAAGGATCTCACTGATCATCAACACAAGGTCCATTTTAGAGACAAGGCAAGTGACCCGTCTCAGGATTCAGTGGTCACAGCTGGTCAGCAGGCAGAACTCACATCTCCTGACCCACAGCAGGCTTGGCTTTCTACACAACTGGCTGCCTTGGTTAAGGACAAAGAAAATAACTTTACCAAGAAAATTAAATTCATAGTCATAAAAGATGTTTCCCTCTTATAAGGCATGGAGAAATTCCTGATAGTTCCTTTATTTGGATATATGATCTTTAAAACATGTGACTAACACCTATAACTGGATTAAAGTGAAGGCATGTGTTTATGAAGGAGGTGAAGGACCTTCGCCTAATTCTGTTTTGCCAGCCAGCTCCAGGCATGGAGATACACATTGTGACAAACAGTGAATCAACATCAGCCTGGTGGAATTCTTGAGACTGTTGAGCTTCCCCAAGTTCAAAGCCTACCCCTTCATTGTTGGTTCTAAGATCTAAGTCAGCTGGGGCATCAAACAGTTTTTACAAATCGTCATTTGAATGAGATAATTGTAAACAACACTAGAAGCCCATGAATTAAATTATTGCTTGAATACTCATTTGCTTACTTAGGGGAAATTTTGGAATGTCCTTTGCTTTATCACTTTGCAATGATATGAGTAGTCTGAGATATTATGATGTTTTGTAGCAGTATATTAATTATAGTATTTCTTGAGTGCTTACTAAGCACATCTAAGCTTTTTATTTGCATATTATCATTTAATCTTCAGTTACACTTGGAGATAGCCTTATCCCCATTTTTCATAGGAGAATGTGAATTTACTTTAATTTACTTTAATTAACTCGCTCAAGTGGTGGAGCTGGAGTCCAGATTGGGTCTGGCTGACTCACTAACCTCTTAATCTGTATGCTGAATCGATTTCTCTGCCCATGCTATAAATCTACTTGATCCTTTAGTTGATTTATTGATGGCGACATTTAATTTTAGTTTTCTTCAAACTCTTACTGTGGAAGCCAATCAAACTGACTGGAGTTTGCATTTGAATAAATGTTGAGAGATAACTGAGCATTTGAGAATTCTAGGAAGGAAGGGACGAAGAGGAAGAGAGAGGGTAGGCAAGGGAAAGACAGGAAAGGAAAAAGAAAGTGCCTCTCTAGACCCTCTATTACTGTTTTGTTTTTTTGAATATAAATTTTAGAACACATTTCCAATGCTACTTTTAATTCCTATCTAACCCCTGAATAATCCATTACGTACAGATCATTCTTTATAACCATTATGAAATCCCATTTTAGTGGGGAAAAAAATTTCTTCCAGATTCCACAAGAAAATACCTTCAGAGAAGATTTCTGAAGGCCTTTGATGGAGAAACTGACTTTGAAAAGTCTTATTCTATGGAAGATCTTTTCATTGTGATGATTGCAACAGAAGAGATTTTTGTCTTTATAACTGGTAAAGCATAATTTTTAAAGGTAATCATTGAAGTGAAAATATAAATTGTACAAGTGTTAATAGAAAATATTTTCTCAGACCCCCCACCCAGCTTGAGAACTACCACTTTGTGTGGTTTCCACCCTTTGTGTGGTTCCAGAAAGGGCCCACCTTTACGCAAAATTTAGCAAGAAGTCACTTAGTCATTAATTGCCTGAGGTCTGGTTTTCCAGAATCAAACTGTGAAAGGAACTTTAAATTTGATGACTACTACTTAAAGTTTGCTTTGAGATAGAAATAATACACAGTGTCTGGGACTGTTGTTAGCCTAAGTGACCTGATTTCCAATTAGAATTGAAAGAGGAGGGAAAGTGAGGTTGGAGAGCATGGAGGTTGGAGAGAAGGGAAACTAAGTTTGGAGCCTCTTTATAGGCAGGAAAAGATGAGATGCATCTCAGGAATAAAATAGTAGACAAAAGATGATGGAAAGCAATCCTAAAAATTTCTGAGAAGATGACTAGTAGAAAGCTAGATCGAACTCATTTACCGTCCTTACGTATCAGGGACTCTCTTACATTGTAATTTCATCATTGTTATTTCTGTTGCTTCTTATTTCTCTCCCTGCAATTATTATCAACCTAATATTTATTTGTTCATTCATTCATTTATTCACTCACATGAGTTTCAAGGCTTGTACAGAGAACAGGGTGGGTCCAGTTTGGGAGACCGTGTCCCCAACTTGAAAGTAGGTGTATCAGGGAAAACTCTGGGCTGGCCTTAAGAGACAGGAGCTAACCACATCCCATGGGTGGGTGGAAGAAAACAAGGAGATAATTAGACAACTGTGTGAGGTCAGAAGGGAGCCCCTGGAGGTATAACTACAAGAACCTCCAGACCCTGTAGCCTTTAGGCCCCAAGACACCAAGTTAGATTCTGGGGAAAATTCTAAGCTGAGTAGGACATAGTTCTGGCCTTCTGGAACATGTAGAGTGCTCACTGCTGTCCGGAACGTCTTCTCTTCTACATGCCCAATATATCAGAATAGTCCAGCATGTACTCATTTAAAAATTTCATTTAGCAGAAGAGGTCTGTCTTCAAATAAATGTCATTTAGAAAGAAACCTACTCTATAACTCTGTGTGACACGGCAGACAGCTTTAGCTGAAGTGGTGGAGTAGGGGGAGGGGGCAGGTGGAAGCCTCTTTATCGCATGTACTTTCCAGAACAGGTCCCTCAGGAACTTCCTCACAACCAACAAAACACCAAAAAACAAGACCCTGAAACTGTCTCTAGTCTTGACTTTGTTAATAACAGACTCTGACTGCATGACCTTGGAAAAATTATTTGACCTCTTTGGGCCTCCTCAATGAAATACCCGTGTACCCTAAACTACTTTTTAAAGATAGTTTTAGTTGTGAGTGTCCTGAAAACTGCTATCACAACTTACCTGGGCAAGCAGGTTAGCTACAGAAAAGCAACTGAAAGATTATTTAGACTGTGGTGTAATTTACTCTTTGGGATATTTTTATTTTGTAAGTGCAAAGAAATGGTAATCTAATTGTGAACTTTCAAGTAACAGTGTTTGTAGGAAATTTGTTTTATTAGGAGTTTAAAAATCACCAAATGAGCTGCCAGTTAGTCTACCAGTTATATGGCATTTAATTCCCACCTACGGATCCTGAAACCTCTGGAACTTTCCTTCTGCTACATAAGTAAAATATCCATTTATAGCATATATAAACCATTTGTAGTTTATAAACAGAGTGTTCTTTCTGATTTTATAAGTAGAATGTGTATGCATAGGTATACTTTTTACCTTCAAAGGATCAAAGTTTACCTTCAAAGGAATGCCCTGATGATTCCTGAATCTAGACAGACTTTTGCAACGTTCAAAGAATGACTATCTCTTTGACCTTAAAATGTAAATCTAGTAAAAGTTTTAACCTTTTATGCCAGAATCACATCAAGGAATATTACTGCTTTCCAGTCCCTGTAACCATATCTTTATGATAAGAATGTTTGCTTGCCATCTCAAACTCCTGCCCCTCTGGTGCAAACACTTTTACTTTCTACTGAATAGAGATGTCTTCTTGTTATTTCTGAAAAACATCTAGCAGCAAAATTTTCATTGAAACATTTTTTCCTAATTCTCTCAGAAACAGTCTCTAGCCTTCTTTACCAGAGCTTATGATAAAGGAGTCCTTAGTCTAAGAACTTCAACACTCCCTGATTTTCGGTTTACCGCTTTCATGTCTGCAAAATGAATGTGTATCTAAGGACCTATATTTCCAACCCAAAGATGCATTACAATGATCATCAAATTCTCAACCCAGGAAGTAAATTAACTCCACCAGCCCTAAGTGTATATCTCTGTCCACCCCTCTCTCTCATTCCTGAGTCCTTTAACTAGACTCAATTTGCAGGAGATGACTTGACTGAAATTTATAGCTACACTGAGACATGCAGCTAAAGAAAGCTCTCAGGCCAGGCATCATCTCAGACTTCTCATGCAATAGGATCACTTAACAGAAGTGTAACTCTCTCAGTAATTACACAAGAGCAAGTTGCAACTGCGTTGTCTGCTCCCAGCATCTCTAGCTATTGCCCTTAAGAAGAATGGATGTCTTCTAGCCAGCCTGGCCATTCACACAAGACTACATCTGCATATATTTTAATTGTGTTTCTCAATTTTGGAAATTTATTATTATTTGCCCTTCTGCCCCTCCTTCAATGCCATTCCCCTGTAAGATGCGTCAGAGTTTCTGGGATCCAACATCTTCGATTTTGTAACTTACGTTCACACTTGCTTGTTTCTAAGCATAATTGCAAGTATGACAAAATGAAGGCCCAAGGAAACCTCAGCTTTTCTGCATGTGCCACTAGATGCTGACTTTTGTTGCAAAAAAATGAGAAAAATGTTTCTCTGTCCTCCTGGGGAAAGCTCCCTCCCTCTTGTCCCTGCCTCCAGTTCTTCCTCTTGCACGTAACTGTCAGAGCGGGTTTTCTTCTAAAATGCAACTCTGATCATGTCCCTCTCCGGCTGATAGCCATCAGAGTCTTCAGTGCCTTAAGGGTAAAGTTTAAACTTCTTTACCCTTCAGGTAGAAACAGTGCCCTAGGGTAAACTGACCAGGGACTTTGCCATTGGATCTACCTGCCCTCAAATTGTGGGTCAGTCCAAGTGTAATCCTTCTCATCTTTTGTTTCCTCATGGCATAATGGAGTAACAAACATTGTCAAGGGGTTATTGGAGTAATCATATGAGATACCAAATCTAAAAAGCCTGGTACAAAGCAAGTGCTCAATCAGTGTGAGTGCCCTTTCTCCCGCCTTCCCCTCGTTGTCTGGTCATACTTACCTCTTCAGGCTCCTTCCTTCCACATGCGCCCCTTCCATCCTGTGCTGCCCTGGATTCTAGCCCACAGTTTGTGGTTTCCTGATCAAGCCATGCTCTCCCATGCCTCTGTAGCTTTTGCATGTATTGTTCTGCCAGCATTGGAAGTCTTCTCCACCCTCATGTCTTACAGAAACTGGAGGGCACCTCCTTGCCCTGTAAGATAGCAATTCCTGAATTCCTCCTGAGTTGAAGCTTTCCTCCTCTACGCTTCCATAAAATCGTTCACACACCTTTCATCTTACAGTGTCATAATATTGGTTAGTCTTATCTGTCCTCCCTAATGTACCATTACCTCTGAGAGTGAAATCTGTGTCTTACTCATCTAGGAAACCCAGCCCCCCACTCATTTCCTAGCAAATATTGGTTAAATGATTGAATGAATTGCCCAGAGGGCAGAATAAATATGGTTTAGAAAAAGTGGCATAGCTGCTGATCTCTCAATGCCAAAAGGAACACATCCACTCTCTAGAAGGGCAAAAATGTTGAAGGCGAGACACTAAATAGCTTGAAAATAGTATTGAGGATTTCTTTCTGCAGGAAGCCTTAGAAAATGCAACAAGCTGAAATGGCTTCAGCTTTCCTTCAGTAAGTGGTTACTGTGGGGACGCGTGTGAGAGGAATACCAACAGCATCATGACAAACACATGCGCCAAAGGGCTCTGCTTCTGAGGCCATTCTCGAATCTGAAACTTTACCCGCTTTCAGGCACAAAATTGAAGGAACATGTGTCCCCACTGTTTGGCTTCCCTCTGCCATGGACACTGTAAACAATGAGACTCCCCAGGGACTTCTCCTTTAACCTCGTTAGGGTTGATAAGGGTGATCGTGTGCGCACAGCACAGCACCTGCCACTGGGGATAATTTAGGTCTTTCTGCTGTTAGTCAGCTATTCCCTCCAGAGTACCCTGGGTCATATGGAAAGTGTCAGAAGCATCTGCATTGTTGATTACATCCAGTAGTTTCTAAGGATTGGCATGTTTTGTTTTGAAAGTTTCTCCCTAAAATGCCCCCATTTTTATCTAACTTAATTTCATAGATATCATTTCAGTTTTTCTAATAAATACTGCTTTATCTCTTCCCATCTATATCATGAAGTTTTTCCTTGCCTTGAAAACCTCTTTCGATTTATTATTCCTGGCCCCATAAACAACTTTTTTCCCCTCATATCCAAATTCTTTCCTTCCCAATTCTTTCACAATAGCTTCCTTTCTCCTGTAAAACTGTGCACAAACTCCAGAAAACCCCTAGTTTTAGAAATCCTCATCGAAAAGGTCACATCACCAAAGCAAATGTTGAAATGCTTGCAACAAAGGATAGAGATGGAACTTTCGGCTATGGAAAATTATGAGGACCCTTTGGCATCTAGGCAAGGGTACAAGGAAGCTGGAATGTGGGCAAGAAAGAAAGTACCTCAGCTTCTCCTATGCACATAGTTAATGCATAAGTCTCTGTAGCAACTCAAAGGCAGGTGAGAGGGACCAGCTGTTCCAGTTGCCTGGGACTGAAGAGTTTCCCAGCATGTGGAACATTCAGTGCTAAAACTAGGAAAGTCCTGAGCAAATTGAGATAAGTTGATTCCGCTACCTACCCCTTGTTGCTTGTTTCTCTCTCTGTCCTTTTTGAAGTCCTCATTCCTTTGAAAACATGTTTTGATCTTCATTTCTTCCTGATTCTAACTGTATACAAATATTCGAGGATCTTGGACCAGCACATCCCTCAGGGAGAGCCCTTCTTATAGGAAATGTCATCATGTGCGAGAGCAGGAGAGCAAAGAGATGTCACTTGTGCCAACTCTAATTGCTTGCTCATGGCTGTTGCGAGTAAAGAGTTAATAGTTTCTTGCGTATCTTTCCAGATAGTATTACAAATACTATTCTACACCATGCTCTTTTTAATTCAACAATCTATCTTGAGGCTCTTTTGTATGTGTTTATATAGATAATGAGCTACAGCTCATTCTTATTACCTGACACATAGTATTCCCTATGTTATTTGCAATAATCCATTTCACTCTATTGATAGACACGTAGATCATTTCCACTTTTTTACTGCTATAAATAACATCGCTTGCTTCCTTCTACCTGAACAGTTTTGTGTTCTGTTCTGAGTATATTCATTGGATAAATGCTTAGCAGTGAAATTGCATTTAAATATTACGTAGATATTGCCAAGCTGCCTTCCAAAAAGACTACTTCAAGTGACTGTCTCATGATCAGCGTAAGAAATAGTTGTATTTCCACACTCACTGACCCTGGGATTCACAAATGAAATATTTTGCCAATCTAAGTTAATTATAAATGGAGCTGATCACCTTTTCGTATGTTTATTGGCCACTGTTTTGTTCCCTGTGAGTCATTAAATCAGTTATCCTTTTAGGGATTTGTTCTGTTTTTTATTGAAATGTTCATTTTCTGGGTATATTAAGAAAAGGAGTCTCTTTAATTTTTTACAAACTTTTTTTTTTTCTGTATTCTAATTTAACTTTGTTTAGAGTTTTTTTTTTTACTATTTAGGTTTTTAAAATGTTTTTTAGTCAGATTCATCTTTTTCATATGGTTTATAGACATTCCATATCCTTTATTCTTGCTTTCTTGGCAAGGATATGCTTGGTATCGAACCTGTCACATAGAAGATCTTCAGTAAATGTTTTCTGAAAGAATGGGTAATAAACATGTGAATAAATTAATGATATTATTTGCTTCTTCTTATTCCTCCTTATGATACGTGGAGATTCGGGAAATGAGTGCCAACACCTGTATTTCAACAGGATGCTGTAGTGTGTCATCTTAGGGAGGGGTCTTCCTCAACATGTTATCCCTGTCACCTCGCACAGTGCCCAGGATGTAGACGATATTATATGTGTTGAATGAATGAATGAACTATGAGAATAGAGATAAATAGAAGTTGGATGGGTTTTATCTTCCTGCACCCATGACAGGCATTTCTTGAAAATGAGCCCACACCAGAGAGGGCTGTGCTTACAGGCCCAGAATTTCAACTTATCTTAATATTGCTGGAGCATTACACTTATTTTCTTGGTTCCAAGTAAATAAAACAAGAGTGACAAGAATAAGAAAAAGGGTTATGACCATCAATCCAGGACCAGGGACCACATTTAATTGAATTTATAATGTCCATAAGATCTCTGCTGTGTTTGAAAGGTTAAAAATTTCCTAGAGAAAACAACTATTACTACTGCTTGCCAAAGTACTCATAAAATAGCCTGATTGCTAAGAACAGAAAACAAACCAAACCAAAATAAAGTGAACGAAATAGCAACAGAAATAAATGTGCCTTAGTGTAATTGGGTGATTACCAGATCTGCTCTCCAAAGACCACCCTCCTTCAGAGTAAGGGCATGTCCTTCAGGATAAGCGCATCCTTGTCAGGGGATGTTCAGCGAGGTGCAGTCCCTTCCATGTGTCAATTTCCTAGGTCATTTGGGGTCTTAAGAAAATCCTCTTGTTAGTGCACTGAATTGCACATGCATTATGTAACTCATTGCAACCCAATAGCTGAACCCACGGTTTCATAGCTATTAAAATATGCCACAAACCAAACCACCTGTGAGGCGCCAACTCAGCAAATGTGCCTGTGCAAAAAGCAGTCATAAAAAATACAGAAAATGAAGATGAAAGAAGCCTGAATAACCACCTAGATAGAGCTCATATAGTCAATGTCATGAGGCAGAAGAGGAAAAGTGTTCCATGTAAGTTAAAAGAAGATGGCAGCCAGGGATGCTGGAATTGAAAACCATTGTCACTATATCAGAGGGTCATTTAATGTGGAATGAATCAGAGTGACTACTGTGGGTCCCCTGTTGGAGAAACTGCAATTATGGATAATTATGTGCAAGCACTAGGAGAAATGCCAGACATTAGAATCTATGTTTAATGTGAAAATTGCATTTCGCTTTTTGTGCAACCTCAATATATAGCTTTCTGTATAAAATGTGGGCATATTTCTGAAGGAAAGAAAAATGCCAGGGTTGCATTTTAACATCCTGTTACATTTTAGTTAAACAAAAAGAAACATGACTTTTCAAAGAGAAAAATCTCTTCTCTCTCAATATCTCTATCCTTCTGTCTCTCTCTCTCCTTCTCTCTCTCTCTCTGGTAGGAAAGCATTAAGTGATCCCAAACATGTTGTCTTAGGTTATAATTGAAATTAGACTCTATGGAAGGAAAGAAATGATGGATCGTCCTCAAAGGCCCCTTGATCTACTGATTTGATCAGTTTTTCATTGTTAATAAGGTGGTAGTGTGGCCTTAAGAGCTTCCCCTATTGAGGGAATCCAAGAAATTATCGATAATTAGAAGTGGTGTGGAATATTATCTATTTATTGTCTCTCATTCTTGTACCCTAGTTGCCTCATTCTTTCCTAAATTTTACAGTCTTAGCCCAAATTTCCTTAGAGATAGCTTACGTGCTAAAGTTTTATGGAGGAGGAGTCATGCGATCTCAAGGAAGCAAGAGTGGAGTGGGGTGAAAGGAAGAGCAGTAGGGGAGAAGAGAAAGTAAATACAAGGTAATCCATTACCAAGCTGGTCATATCTTTCTAAGAAACACAGCTAGTTGCTAAGTTACAAAAGATATTGCCTGTGAGGTTGTATAGAACCACTGTGTCTTGGAACATTCCACTTAGGAGAGAAGGGGTGAGCAATTTTTCTGCCCACACATCTTTTGTCTCTCATTGATCAGTTTGCTCTACAGAACCTCAACTCTCTTGACCCTCCCAGAAGTCCCTGGGGAAGCCAGAGGCCCCATGTATCTTACATGTAGCCAGGTGGTTCCTGTCCAGGCCAGGCCAAGCCCTCTAGGGTGTAGAGGCGATGAGACAATTTCAGTGATGGCCAAGAGTTTACTGGAGCTCCTTTGGCCAGGAAGCTGGCAAAGTAACTCATGCCCAAGGGGTAGGTTGGGCAGAGCTGACCTGGGAAGGCCAGTAGCAGGGCCCAGTGCACTTGCCTACAGTTTACTGGCAGAATTAGAATGGTTCAGACCAGAGATTTATTAACTAAAGCTTCTCTATGTCCTGGTATGGTGCACTCTAGTTTAGTGCTATCTCCTGTTGCTTGAGTGCCTCATTTTACTGACTTGTTGTGGTAAATGCTTCAAATAAATTATCTTGCTGAATCGTCAGAAGTCTGTAGATTCCATTTTACAGAGAAGAAAACTGACACATAAAAAGATTAAGTAACTTGCCAGTGTTCACATTGCAAGGAAGTGGCAGAGCTGAAATTTGAACCCAGGTCTTTGTACTTCTAAGGCCATTGATCTCCCACGCCACAGAATCAGCATCCATTTTACTATTCCTGCCAGAAAAGTACGGATTCTAGCTATGAGTAGCAGCGAGATTCTAGCTATGAGTAACAGAGAGGAGGGGAGGTCTCCTTTTCTGCTTCATGCTTACAGCAAAATATCTATCTTTCTTGTGTGTGTTTCATGCACATAATAAGATTTTCAGAGAGACAGAAAGAGAGAGAGAGTGTGTGTGTGTGAGAGAGAGAGGGAGATAAGTTTTTGAGGGGAGTTTTCAAATAATAATAATAATAATTTCAAATAATAATAATCCTCCAAATAATAAGAGAATGGAAAAACAGTGGATGAGCAGAATGTTTGATGCCAATGTATTCCTTCACACGCAATGATCACAATACTAATTTTAGCAAAAGGAATAAAGAAACTCCTGCTGCAATAGGAAGATCTCCCTTCACTAGAACAGTCTTGACTCACTACCTTTGGCAAATCAGACTGAGCGTGTTAAACAACATGATCATTTCTACAGCTTGTAGGTTTTGACTGATGAGGACACTTCTAATATATCATCATAAAATCACGTTAATAATACTCCGAATCAGAGCTAAAAATGAATGCCACTTCCCGCTATCAAGTGGAAATGTTAATAATGTCCACGTACGTAAATGCCATGAATCCCTATGCCTGTATATGTAATAGGAATAGCAATAGGAACTTTGCCTAAAGGGAGATGAAGCTAGTGTTGTTTTCATGTGTTTATTAATTATGCTTCCCTATATTAACTATTTAAAAAGTATACCTGAAAATGTACTGTAATGTAATGTGAAATTCGAAATGTTATTTTTCCATGGCATAAAGGCCTCCGAATAGTTTTGAAAGTCCGTATTTTCAGTTTCAACTTACATGTGTATTGAACCACGTAAAAGTCATTTCGATCAGGGCTTCCCCAATGGCAGACATAGATAATTATATTTCTAGTGAATACTAGAGTAAATAAAGAATGTGGCTTGTGTTCAGTCTCCCACTCATTTGCTCCAAGGGCTGTGGGAAATCACCGACTTGGCTTAACTATGATCCCTACCCCTTGGCATACAATTCAGAAGTCTAATGTCTGTAAAGAAAACTTAGTTTACTCTTACCTTTAAAGGCTATACCTTTAATTATTCCATTGAGCTGTGGGTAAATATATCAGACCCATTCTTATAATTTATATAATTAGAATTTTAAGATCTTGATCTACTCTTAAAGTGAAATCAACTATGTAATAAATTTGGTGGGGGGGCCTAAAGTGGGGACAAGCACTATACAGAATTGCACATTGAAAATAAAGTTAGGGAAAGGTATAGTCATGAGGAGTTTCAGAAAAGGTAAAATATAAAGATGAGGAAGTAAAAGACAGAAGAATTTTGAGTTGGAGCCGCACACAATTAGGAACTAAGACATGCATCACAAAAATCCTCAAGTCTGTGTTCCCATGGGAAAATTCTGCTAAGTCAATGGTTCCCAGACTTTGGAATTTCAAAATAAAAAAATTGAGAGATCCAGCATAAGATTACCAACTTATCAACCTTAAATTTTTGCCAAATGAAGCTATTTTCAACAGGAAAATGACCATATACTGGAATCATGATTTCATATTAGGATATTTATGTCCTACATCCTATATAACATTTAGTATCACAAAATAGAAAAGGACGTAAACAGCAGTCATCCCCAAAATGGGGCTATTGAGACCTTTCATTAGTGTGTGTGTGTGTGTGTGTGTGTGTGTGTAACTGTGTTACATTGGCCTTACTTTTTTTTATTACTTCACCGAGAGCCAGTAAGACTTTTTTGGAATGCCAAATGCCCATGGTGTTCCATTTATATCCTCATGAATGACTTTACCATGGTAGTTTGGAATGACCATGATAAAGTCATTCATAAGGATATAAAATTATTTCATGTACTCTCAAAAATAACTTCTAGTGAGAAACAGCAACTTTTGACCATGACATAACAACCAACTTTATATCACCAGTGTTCATTGACCAACTACTTGTGTACGAGACACTATAAAAGGAGGTAGGGATACATAGGTGAACTATGTGGTCACAATTCCTACCTCGCAATCTAGTAGGGGAAAGAAAAATTAAACAAAATACATGATTGAAATACCTTAAGTACCATGAAGGGAAAATACAGGTTGCTGTGAGAGCATATAATCAAATCAGCATTAAGCTGTCCCTGAAAGGACTGCTTCTGTGCCTTTTCTGTTTTTAAGATGACTTTTGTATATTTTTAAAAGGCACAATCTCTCAGCAGATAGATTACCAAAGAGCCATCCCCTTGGCTGGATGAATTAGAAAACGGCGCCCGTTCCTCAGCCTTGTACAGGTCTGCCCACTCGAGCCAAGGCGAGGTGAATGGAGCACCACTAATGAAGGGCTGTGGGGAAGGGAAAGACATGATCAAATTTGCATTTTAATGTTACTTATTAGTTTGGAGTAGTTAGCTATGACTAAGCCCTTTCTTTCCATTTGCTTAGTGAAGCGGGAGGAGTATCAAATACTCTAAGGTGACTAAGATATTGATTGGGTACAAAACTTTGGTTAGGTAGCTAAGACCTGATGATTCCATTAGAAAGGGGAGCTTTTTTTTTTCCCTGGAGCCCCAGGTAGAATTGATTGGTTCAGGGTTAAATCACCAAGATGGACACCCTCACACCCTCTTCTGAATCACACACGTCGTTTGACATCTGTGTTTCCTTGATTCATATCCAACCTGGCACTTACCACAGCACTCTGGTTTTGCTTATGAAATTTCAGTAAGCCACCTTAAACAGGCGTGGCTGTGATTTGTTTCTGAGTTAAATGCTGTTATTATTTTATATGAAGTTATTGATTTCTGCAGATGGGAAAGCATTTATGTTGTGATAAATTTTGTTATTAATGAACTCCCTTTTGCAGTAACCTGGTATACAGTGAAAATGTGCTTTATGGGACACTGTGGCTTATTTTACAAACGGACAGCTACACTCTCCAAACACCTTGTGCCCTTGATCTGAGTCTGCCTTTAAGTTTAAGAAATTAGTACATCTTCTGACCTCAGTGTACAGAAAGCTACTTATCGCCTAGATGAGTATCAGCAGTGTGTCTCAGGGAGAGGAGAACCAGACACTAGCTCAGTCCATAATCGCTTACCCCTAAAGTAGCTCTCACAGACCAGTTTCAAAATAATCCTTGAAGAATTTTTAAGGGCACAATTAGGTTTTGTAGCTACTTGACATCCAGTTGCAATCAAACACTCAGGGCAAAATGCATTCCACTAACATTTTATAGAAATTTATCATGCAGGCCTAGGCTGATACTTACTAGAAAAATTCTTTAAAGAAATATTGCCCTTCCAGTTTTAGTGGCACTCCTCAGATCTAACTCTGGTTACAAGGGGAAAATACCATCTATCCTTTGTCTGTCCTACTTTATTAGTCCTTACCAATTTTATGGTTCTCCCCATTTATTTTTTTGTCATTGTCAGTATCATTATCCTTTACTGAGTTTCTCCTGTGTGCCCTGAGGCATTGTGATAGGAGCTTAGTAAGCACCATCTCCAACTCTTTTAGTAACCTTACAGGGTAGAGATTATTATTCCTGTTTTACGGATAAGGAAACTGAGACTCAGAGAAGTTAAGAAATGCCCTAAAATTATATAGTAGCAAGTGGGAAAGCCAGGTTTCTAACTCAGGTCTGTCTGACTCTGAAGCCAGCATCTTTCCAACTAGGTCCTATCTCTTCTCCTCCATTCTGGACCAAAATGTGATACATATCCATCAAAAAGAGATTGCCACAAGGTGACTTAGAAAAGCAGTCACAGTCCTCTGAGGAGAAGGCAAAACTAATGTGGGGAGTGGGGTGGGAGTAGAAGGTAACTATAAAGATCATATGTAGAAGTGAGCAAGTATTAAGCTGATGGCTTCAATTAGGAAGCAAATGAATTACATTAGCATTATGACATTACATACATTAACATATGTAATTTATGTATTAATACTAGGGTATTGCAACATTGGATGCCCTAGGAAGCTAGGTAGTAAATAAGGGAGAATGATGACTGGGTGCAAGGGGCTCACATCTTTGGAAACTGAGTAGATCTTTGCTCCTTGTTCCCAGACTCCATCATTACTTTTTAAAAAAACACCTGAATTTCATGCATGCCAACATATATTCTTTTGTTCCATTCTGTTTAATAATTTTTTCACTAGTTGTGGAACTCACTGAAAACAAAAAAGAAATTTATTAGAACTCTATTCATCTGAAAATTCACTTTAACCAAGAAATTCAGAATTACTATTCATGTTTGCATGAAAAGTGGAAACTTCCTGGGAAGAGAGAGGACCTAGGCAAATGGGTTTGAGGTTTCAATAGTCAGGAGCAATATGTTGCATTGGAAATAGCATACCACTTAGAGTGAGATAGCTTGAGTTGGTCAGTCCTGCCACTTAATAGTTGTGTGGCCTTGAGTAAATCACAAAACCACCTGTGGACCTCAGTTTCCTCACGTGGAGTTGGACGGGTTAAACCAGATGTAAGCTGGTGTCCCGTTAATGTTATGAGTCTAAATAGTTCCTGATGGAATTAATGATTGTACATTTCATGGGTTGTTAAATGGCTTCTTTCAGTATGTTTGCTCCTAATAAGTTTACTATGGGTGGCTCAGTAATCTTCAAGAGGATCCATCACTATTTGGTTAGTAGATACCAAGATCATTTTGATTTGTCTGTGTCAAAGATCGGGCAGATAAAACCTGCCTAGATATATACCATTCTGTCATCATGTTAAATGACCTTGACTTCTTAAACATCTAGATTTGAACTATAGACATTTCTGAAATGTTTTGGGAGTAGATTTGGACCATAGTAAACTCTACTGCAAATTAAAGTTTTATCATTATCATAACCCCTGCCCCCAAACTGCTAGGTGGGAGGTGAATGGTAGATTTTAGTATCTAGAGGCTATCTTGGAACTCCAGGTTTTGAGATCAGGCCTCTTAAAAAGTTATAACTTAGAGGAACATGTTAAATTCTCAATGATACTGTTTTCATGTTCAGCTATTATTATTATTACTATTATTATTCAGCTGTGATTATTTCCCCTCTCCTCCCAACCTCCTAATTGTTTTCTTTATTAAAAAAAGAGGAGGGGATGCTTGCTGCCATCTGGAGACTGTGAGTATGCTTGGTTCTTAGACCTGGGCTCTGGTTCTGGCCCAGGGAGTAAGCCAGGTACACATATAGGAGTGAGTCTGGGCCACTGTATAGGGAAAATCACCTTAAAAGGGCTTAGCAAAACCTAAGGACTAATCAGAAGCCAGTGGACTGATCTTGCCTTGGTGCAGGCACGCAGACACACACACTCACACACTAGCGCAGTTCTCTGCAAGCTCAGATAGAGAGTAAGCGCTGTGATGCACCTAGTCCTTTTTTCTCCTTCAGGGGGGTCTTTTCAAGAGAGGACACTAAGGGACAAAGCCTTAAGAGGCAGGCTGCCGGTTAGAAAGAAGGGTGTCTTCTGGCTGAGGGCAGGGCTTGCGAGGACAGAGAAACGAGTCCTTTCATCTCAGAAATCCGGGCCACGTTTTACCGAGAGCCCAGACACCGTGAACAAGAGGAGCCTCCGAGGGCTGGTTTCTGATGTCGCACTAGGCACGATAAGAATGCCATTGACGTCAGCAGAGTCATCATCAGGGAGAATGGCACCCCAGCTCTTGAAACCACACCAAGCAATTGCAGTGCTTTTGAAAATTAAAAGCCTGTGCTTGGGGGGAGGGGAAGGGGGGGAAAGCAGCAAAGACGGAGAAGCGGTGGCTCCAGCTGAACTCCTCTTTCTTTTATGCATTTCCTGTATTTTCAAAAGGCTGGCCCGCAGACGCTCCTGTGCACACGCACACACTCACTCTCTCACGCTCGGTCTCAGTGGGCCCCTTGGCCTAAATTAGTCGGGGGAGAGGATGGGAGACAGAGGGAGAGGAGAGAGAGAAAGAATTTAATTTTGGTAACGTTTTTCAATTCGCATAAAACAAACCGTGCCACCCAGGTGCTGGACAGAGGCCCTGAGCCACAGGAGAAAATATAAGCCTCTGAGAATGAAATTGTTGAGCTAAAACTGATACCCTTGAAATGTGTGTTGATGAATAGATTGCAAAGGAGGAATTAAACACTTCAAAAGGGCTCCTTAGGAAGCAACAGAGCCTCCCGCCCCCAGAATATTGCTGTGGATTCTTGAGTGTTTGTGTGTCTGCCTGAGAAAATGACACAGTTGTGGGTGTGGGAAGGGGACACTGCAGGCGTATTGTGACTGCAGCTTTCAGAGGCGGCTCTGCGAACATCACCTCCAGCTGGAATTCAAAGGTTACCTAGACTGGAAAATGTCTTGGAGGTTAGGAAGTCTTTGAAAATAATTCTTTAGTGTAAATCGTCCCCACTTTCAAGTTCCATAATTAATCCAATCCTTTCATTCTGTCCCATTCCCAATCGTTCTGCCAGCTCCCCCTCACTCCAGCACCACCCCCCACCCCAGCAATATTAAAACTACATAGAATAGACTTGATGATATCAGTGCACAACAGGCTTTATTTTACAGCATTGACTGGCAGCTTCCCAAGTCTGTAAAATCTTTTGCTGATCTGATTTTAATATCCATATCCTTCAGCTGTACCACAAAGAATGGTTTCTGGGTCGTGGAAATATTAGGAGGGAAACAAAAGAACATATGCACATGAAGCAGAATCTGGCAGAAAATGTGGATTTAATAAATTGCATGATTTGAAACTCCTATTTTAAATGGACTGGTACCAGAGGGGTGGCTGTATGAGAGAGAAGCACAGTAACGGTTCTTCGTTTTCAAAGACCTGTTTCTTTTTGAAAAGGAAGAAGCACAAAGCTGCACTCCTTTCAAATACACAGATAGTACTTGGGGTAGGAACCACACCCCCCCACCACCACATTTGTTCTTAAAAAATAGTAAAGGTGACGTTAAGATGGGCTTCCTCCATTTAATGTGACTGAGTCAATAAAGGGAGGAGTTTGACAAAGCACATTGACCATGTACACTTAACCTGTCTTGCTTAGTGTAATAAAGGAAAGATGGCTGACCATCCATGTGGGACTTTTGGTTAAACCCTCCGAAAGGATACCGGTAAACCTGTAACTTGGCTCATTTTGGCTGGTTTTTGTTTTTGTTTTTGTTTTGTCTGAGACTTATAAATGGAGTCTTTCCTTCCTTCCTTCTCTTTCTTTCCTTCCTCTCTCCCTCCCTCCATCCCTCCCTTCCCTTTTTCTTTCTTCCTTCCTTCCATTCTTTTGTTAAATACTAAAAACTGTTTTTAAAACCAAAAAAAGAAAGGATTCTGAACCTGCAGTCCCAGAATCTTACCGGGTCCTGGATTGTGGCTCAGAGGATCAGAGCCCCTCCCCGCAGTCGCATGAGCCTGAGTGTGTGATGGTGCACTGGGCGATGAGGTGAGGATGTGGGTGGGGATGAGCCTTCTCACAAGGCTCTTCGCTCCCAGAAAGTTAAAAAGCACTGACTTAGATGTTAATCCTGTCAATACGATATGGACCCCTGTTTCCATTCCCTTCACCATTTCTGCTATGTTGCCGTCATCACAAGTGTTCTGACCTGTCTCTCCGGGTTGTTCCTGTTCCTGTCGGTGTGTCTGTCATCCCCCCATCCGGCCCCACCTCTCCTCTTCTGTGGTTCTCCATTATTCTCGGTCCAGATCGTTTCCTCTAGTGAAAAATAACAAGAGCCTTTCTCCCTTCTTCCTACCTACAGATTCCTTTCGTCTCTCACTGTTCCTTCCTCCCACTTGCAAGACTCCCAGGCCACAATTGATTGATCATCCCCTGGCGATATTTAGGTGCCCTTCCACCAGGAAGCCAGGAAGCCCCAGGAGTCTGGGTTTGTTTTGGAGATGTCAGGCTCAGGTTCACTGAACACTAATTTGCAACAGGAAGTGCTTGTGAGCCTGATGAGGGATGGGAATTAGCAAATACGGTTGGCAGTCATTTGACAGAGGAAGCTTAAGGAAGCGGATCATTTAGAAAAGGAAAAAAAAATTAATCCTTTTCAGGTGTGTTAATTTCCTTTCTGGGCAGAATTACCATGGGCTTGGAGTATTTTTTTAGTCTTTCTTCTCCCTAAGGTCTGGCCTCATTCCATAAGGAGGAGGCAAGGATAAATGCCGTGAATTTGATTACGGACACCAGTCTAACCCTAGCTTAATGAGCCATGGCAACAAAATAGCTCAATATCCTCTAACTGCTGTAATCCAAAACTGGAAGCAGGGAGAGCCCTGTGGCTTCAGTTACACATGTTTGTAGCACAGGCCTTACCCCGGCATTTGAACTGCTCAGCAAGAGACCTGAAACTTCTCAGTTCTTTGAGTGGCAGTGTGACTCTTTCAGAACTAGTGTGATGGAAAATTTACCAGGAAATTATCAGATCTGAAAAAATATATACATAACTTAGAATTAACAAATGTTAATATTTGCCATAGCTATCTCAGATTTTTTTTAAAAAAAGAAAATAAAACAATAGAGATAAATTTGAAGATGCGATTTCCCACCACCACCAGCCCCATGCATTTCCCTTCCTCCTTCTCCAGAACAGCCTCTGCCATAAATTTGAGAAATAGTCATCCTATTCATATTTTTGTCTTTTTACAATAAATATTTTTATTTGTAAATCATGTGCTGTAATTTTAAAACTCTTCAATGTCTTTTAGCTTAAAATTTTTTATACAACATTTTGAATTATGATTTTTGGATGTCTTTTCTCTTTTCCAGTTCCACCATATAATTCCCAGTAATTGACTGGTTGCAGTAGATCAGCAGTAGTAAAGTAACTGATGTGGGGCGGTTAATAGAATAAACACTTTAAGAAGAGATATCAGAGAGGGAACTAGTTAGGCTGCGAAGTTATCAGTGCAAAATTCAGGGAGGTAGACGTGAAAGGGGCTTAGAGTCAAGCTGAGTGGAGATAAAGAAGGAGAGGGAGCTAAGAAAGCATTGTCTCCCCAAGTGGAGATGGAACTTGCTGGGAATCAGGTTAGGATGAACTGGTTTTACAGCATGCCTTTCTGTGTGACCTGGAGCAAACCACTGGCCATGATTACGTCTCTCTACTCCTCAGTGGTCCTCAGGTATAAAATAAAATCACAGAATCATAGAGCCAGAATTCAAGGAAGAGAACCCCTCACTCAACCTCACTTGGTTTATAATTAAAGAAGGAAGACCTAGAAAGGTCTTATGGTTGATAGATACCTATCAGGGCAGAATCAGAAGCTGGGCTTGAAGTAGGAAAAGTTGTTCCTCTTTGAGTACATTTTCCAAAAGTTATAGCTTTTTAGCAGTTTCTGAGGGAATATGTTGATTGACTTGACAGTTGTACAAACACTAAAAGTGGTGTAAAGACAAGACCTGTGCACTAAACAGTGCTGCCTTTTTACAGCAGTTTTTACAGCTTTTATAGAAAGCTGATGCTCAGAGAATTTAAACAACTTTTCCAGGGCCATGTAGCTTATAAGTGGAAGACTCAGGGTTTGCACCCAAGTGTGTCTGACTCCCACACACATGTTTTTATCCGCCGTGCTATACTATGACACAATGCTGCCTCCGTACAGGATCCTTCCAAAACGCTTTTACTTCCAACCTAACTCTGCCACTTAGTCCTCCAAACCCAGAGGCTTTCAGATTTCCAAGGGTATATTTCCTATTGGTAATTATTAGGGGACAGGGTGTCTGGAATGGAGTAGAGCCTTAGAAATGAAGGTGAAACATTTGGTTTGATGCTAGTATTAAGAACTTCAGTGTCAAATGCAAGAAACTTGGCAACGAATATCTTAAATGAACTGGTTACAGGTTTAGGAATCAAATGTTTTGATGGCAAGACATCATTGTAGGAACAAAGAATTGAAGGTGTTTAGTAAGATTAAGAAGTAAGAGGATTTTTAAACAGCAAATTATGGAAGTTAATCTTTGTTTTACCCAGAAAGAGTTTTTTTTTTTTTTTTTTTAATAAACTGAATTACGTGAATTGGCAGAGAATGTAAAGATCAAAGAAGGATTTGCAGATAGAAAATTAAACAACGAAGATGCAGTGGAGACATTTTAAGAATCAGCTGCACTGTTGCTCATGGCTGAAGATAGACAGAAGACTGTGCGGGATTTAAAGATGAAGTCCTGAGGCACGGAAATAAATAACACACAGATCTGAGAATTGTTCATGTTGGGTGATCTTTAGAAATTAGGTGTCGTAATATCATCAGTACAACAATGCCTTAGCCACTGGAACAAAGGAAACATCCACAAGCTTGGGGAAATTGACAAAAACTGAAAACAAAACAAAGAAAGAAAATGAAGAATGTCATTTTTAAAACCCTAAAACAGGACTCTGACTTGATTTTAAGGGTTTTATGACCTCAATGTTTTTTCTCTATGCCATTATTTAAGTTAGAGTGATTATTAGTGTAGAAGAGTTTTGTCAAAATGTGTTTTGACATGAAGACTTCCCACACATTGAAATTTAAAGTAGTCTTGAAGAGAAAAACTGCTTAATGGGCAGGGGTTTTATTGGAATGATGGAAATGTTTGGAACTAGACAGAAGTGGTAATTGCACAACACTGTAAATGTGCTAAACATCAATGAATTGTTCACTTTGAAATTTTATGTTATGGGGAATTTCACCTCAATAAATTATTTTTAGAAAGAGAGAGATTGAATTTAGCACTAAGAACGTCAGAGTACAGCTTTATGAGTGAAAAAAAAAAAAAGTGGTCTTGGTTACCATAAGCCTGGGATGTTCTTGAGAGCTTACTTTGTGTCTTATTGATATTGGAATTCTCAGTACTCAACGTGCCTGGCACATAATGGGATTCATGTGTGTTTAATCAATGACCGAATGGATGATTCTGACCAGGTCATAGTCAGTAAACTCTACTTCATGGGCCTACCATTTGACTGTATGTTGTAGGATATATTAAAGGAAGGTAGGACACAATTGTGAACAAAATGAAAGCTACCTTCAGCTTTTTTTTTAAAGTGGGTTAGTGGAGGAATAATTAATGTGTTCAGATTTTAGAGCGTTGCTGGGTTGATTTTGTTTTGTATTTTCCTCATGGGCCTCTGTAGAACTATAAATTACAAGCAGGATCTTCTTTTGTCCTGCTTTTCTGTGTCAGACCCTTCACATCCACTTCTCTGAATATGAACGGTTGGAAAGGTAGTGGAATTGAAAAGAATCACAGGATGTTTCCACCATATCCCTTTTGGAGTATGATTGAACAGCTAATGTTAAAACTTATAGCAAAGCTCAGTGATTGAAAAATAGTGTTAGTGAAATGAAAGTCACAATATTCTGAGCTTTCTTTATTATAGTCTTCTGTAATTTTCTTTGTCATATTAGCACCACTGAAAAAACACAAGTTGGAGGTAGGATGGAAACATAATAACAATCTGGTGTTTTATAAACAGTAGGAAAAATCAGGCTTCCAGGGCCAGCCCAGCCTGGTGGTGTAGTGGTTAAGTTTTCGTGCTCCAGTTTGGCAGCCCATGGCTCACAGGTTTGGATCCCAGGTGTGGACCTACACACTGCTCATCAAGCCATGCTGAGGCAGCGTCCCATGTACAAAATAGAGGAAGATTGGCACAGATTATCTCAGGGCCAATCTTCCTCACCAAAAAAACAAATCAGACTTCATAAAATTGGTCTATATCATCTGCTCTGGTGTTAGAAGCTTTTTCAATTCCTCAAATAATATACTTCTGTAGACAGAGTCTGTACATTGGTAACCCATCTATTCTATATAAAGGGCAGAACTTTCCTCTGCTTTCTTGGTATTTAATATTAATTAGAGTTTTTCTAAAAGCATTTTAGTTTTATTTTCCTTGCCCATTGTTAAAATGATTCCTGGATCTATAAAACAAAATATAAGATCTTGGCAATTTAGAGAGAAACTCACTTTTATGAATATGGTAACATCAGCTACCTTCCTTAAGGAAGGAGGCAGGCCATAAGTTTGAATTAAGAGTTTTGGAGTATTACTACCTTATTTAGTTCTCAAAAAAATTTTTTATTTATTTTTTTTTTATTTGAATAACACATTTAATAAACTTTATCAAATTTATATACAGGAAAACATATACCTCTCCTTAAAGAACCTTCTTATTGTTTTCAAGTACACACAGACTCTCAAAAATTAACTCTATAACAGGCTACAAAACAAATCATCATGAATTTTAAAGAAAATAATGTATTACATATGTCCTTAATGAATTTAGAAATTAATGACAAGAGAATAGCCAAGAATTATGTATCTCTAGAAATTTAGGAAAAAAAAACAATAAAAACACACAATCTTGTTATATAGAAAAATTATCAAAAAATTACAATGCACAATGTAATTATGAGAGTAAACAATTACATTTCAAAAGTTGTAAGAACTAACTAAAGTGATGTTCATCCTCCCTTCCCCAGTTTATACAATTCTCTCATGCTTTACTTCACTCTCATATCTTTTCTCCTTTCTTGATCCTTTCATCACCACCCAAGCCCCAAGTCCTGTGGCCTAATTTTCATTTGTATGGTATTAAGCATAGAACAATAGAAGAGGTGTGAAGACTTCCCAGGAATAATCAAGATTTCACTTGATTGTGGTGCATCTACTGTTGGTACTGAAGAAGGGGAGAAAGAGGACAGACAGATGCATGCACACAAGAAAGGACATCTAAACCAGAAGACCAGACCATGGTCCTGAAGAGACAGGAGGAGTCAGGCACATGGCATGGTGCCTAGGAAGAAAGCTCTACTTACAGTACTCGTAGAGTTGTGAATAACATCTCTCCTCTTTGAAAGTCATGCCCTGATGGTTGCTTTGTAGGAAAAAGAATGTGGCAAAGTCCTGCCGCCTGTTGTTTAGAGTAATCAATTCTGTGGACAAGAGCCAAAGCAGAACTACCTGATATAAATTGCTTTATTCATTTATCTGAATTGCTCTATTCACTGTCAACAAATACCTATTGGAGCACCTTCTATGTGCCAGGCATCTCAGACCTGGGATACACAGTGGGAAAAGATAGGATTTAACATTTAAGCAGCTTACTGTATAGTGGAGAGATTGAAAAATCAATAGACAATTAAAATATAATGTGCTTAAAGTGGAGAGTTGTTAAAGCCAGAAAGACCACTAAATGGAGTTTTTGTTGGTGCCATCAGTTGATTTCAACTCCTAGTGACCCTGTGGGCAGCAAAGCAGAGCCCTGCCCAGTCTTTTTCTGCCATCCTCTCACCTTCCGGCACAATGTCAGACAGTGCTCTGCCGCTATTCACGGGATTTGCGGGGCCAGCTTTTTCAAAAGCGGGTGGCCAGATCCTCCTTCCTAGTCTGTCTTAGTCTGGAAGCTCTGCTGAAAGCTGTCTTCCAGGTCACCATGGGTGACCCTGCTGGTATTTGAAATAGCAGTGGCATAACTTTCAGCATCACAGCAACACACAGCTGCCACAGTATGACAACCACCAGATGGGTGGTGTGGTTCCTTGAACGGGAAACAAACCCAGGCGGCAGTGGTGAGAGTGCTGAATCGTAACCACTAGACCACCATTCAGTGGAGGGAGGGCTTCACTTAGCTAGGGCCAGCCAAAATGGAGAAATGGCAGCTGGAAATTTGCAAAGGTAAGAAATACCTGATATGTTTGAGGAACAGTTCTAAGGTTCAAAAAGGCCAGAAGTTAAAGGGCAATGTGGAGTACTGGAAACTGAAGCTTAAAAGGCAGAAGGATCTGTTTTTTATTACACACTGTGCTGGGCGCCATGAAGAATAAAAATATAGAGGAGCTATTGCTAGGTATTGTCAAGGCTACAGTCTAATTTACATACATGCATACACGTCCATGTTGGAATTTAATTCCTTGGGAGGTGATGGATTACTTAGTTCTGGAAGTATTTACATTTATACTGGCTAGCTGTAAGAGGGAGCTGATAAAATATTTTAATTGTAGTAAGAATAGCTGAATTAGAGAATCCATTGCAGCGGTATGCTGATAAACCAATTCTCTTTGTTTCCCCCTTTCTCACCAAAAAAACAGACAAAACCAAACATGATCTGCAGTGTTTGCCTATTGCCATGGTGTAAATACTCCCACCATATTTGATGTCAAGCTACTGCTGGTTTAGCAGTCCTTTTGCAAAATTCTTGAATATTTAACAATCGACAACAACCAGTTGCAGCATATCACTGCAACACTAATTCTGTAATTATTCATGTTAAATAAATAATAGAACCAATAAATCATATAGATATGAAGAAGAAGAAAAAGAAGAGGAGGAGTTGGGGGAGATCTTTGAAAGCTAGATTAGTCAGGAAATGATCCATGGAAGAAGTAAGGCTTGAGTGAAGTCTTAATGGATAAGGTATTTAAATAGATAGAGAGAAGCAGGTACCCCAAATAAGATGTTGAATCAGGGATGTGTGTGACAAGTGTGATGAGCCTGTATCAGATGGTCCAGATGAGTGAGGTTAGAGAGATTTAGGCTGTGAAAGCCTTGAACAATCAGACTAAGATGCTTTAGACGTCAACCTAAAGTTAGTAGATCTAGTCATCAGTGGTTTTGGAACACAGATGGGCATAGCAATGTTTTGACAAAAACATTTTAGGAATATTTATCTGACAATAAGATAAATAATTGATAGCAGTGGGACCCCAGAATAGAATAGTATGCTAATGAGACTTACCTCATGTAAACGAGAGTAATTCAACTCAGCAGCTGTCTTGGAATTTTGTAACAACTCCCGTGTTGAGAAATTTTATCCTAGGATGTTGGGTAAAGCCACTTTGAAGGCAGAGAAATAATAGTGAGTAAGTGTAGAGAAATTGAGTTCGGATGAAGAAGTTGGCACATGGACCCCCTGTGTACTGTAGAGTATTTTTATTGGTATTTAGTCTTGCCATTACTGTTGCTAATGATTATATTGAATGATTACCAACTGTTGTTAATTATTTAAAACCAGGTGTCTAAAGCAACCTCCCATTTGTAGAAAGTTATCTTTCTTTGAACATTTTAAAAACTTGTTTGAAACATGGAAACTTGGAATGGGTGGTCTATCCTAGCAGCCCTTCCGCAGCCCCTTTCATTCCTCTAGTCTTTTCTGCCCTTTCATCTTCCACCCCCTTGTCCTCCCATCCTGCCTGCCAATCCAGCTTTCCAAGCTTTCCAGTCGTTTTCCCACCTCCTGCCTGGCTGCACAGTCATCATTCAAACAACTCTGGGTTGGTATCTCCTTTCACCAGAATTCCCGCCACCGTGGAGTAGTGCAGAGCATCTTCCTTTTGACTCTCTTAAAACCCTGGGGGGTGTTTCCGACATGCATCGCTTTGTAATTCAATAATAGGGCAGTTGTGGTTTCTTTTCATTGCAGTTATGCTGATTTTTAAAAGCACTCAGAGTGAAAAAGAAAGGAAAGATAGTAAAATACGTGTACATAGATGCACTTTTGCGCATGTTCTTGGCAAGTGTTATTTTCAAAACCTACCTGAACAGGTCTGAGCTGGGTAATTCAGTAAATCAAGGTCAGAAGGCAAAAAATTGGTTTGTATCCTGATCATACCATGTAAACTACATATAGCATATACATTAAAAAGAAATCCAAGAGATGAACTTTCTGAAAATTATTCCATTGCATTTACTCTGATTATACAGTGGGGAATTGTATGCTTTATGCCCTTTTAATTTCTTGGGTATATTTGCTCATGAAAAGTACATTATAATATAGCTTAGTACTATACATGCTGAAAACTAGTTAATAATGAATTTAGACAAAGATTCCCACTTCTTTTCCTGAACTTCTACACATTTTCGGGCTATATAGTTATTACTTAGGACTACGGCAAGCATTAATTCACCAACTCTCTGAGATAAGAAATGTGTTTTCCAATAATAATTATAAATCTACCAGGACATTGTGGGAGTTACATTGTTGGGGATCTAAACAGAACCAAAATCATTACAAAGTTATTTTAAAACTGTTGTTAATTATTTATGTAATTGTAGATTATTCCTTGCAGAAGACTCTGATGAAGTCAGTCAACAAACTAACTATGTAGATTTTGTCGAAGGGCAGTAAATCTTGAAAAGTAAGCCCAGAGTGTTCCATCAGTCTTTTCTCTGTATAAACACTATGTTTTAAAAATTTTATTTTTTCCTTTTTCTCCCCAAAACCCCCCGGTACATAGTTGTATATTCTTCATTGCGGGTCCTTCTAGTTGCGGCATGTGGGACGCTGCCTCAGCGTGGTTTGATGAGCAGTGCCATGTCCGCGCCCAGGATTCGAACCAACGAAACACTGGGCCACCTGCAGCGGAGCGCGCGAACTTAACCACTCGGCCAGGGGGCCAGCCTTTCTCCCACACTATGTTTTAATAAGCACAATATATGTAATTATTTACAGAAATATACGTCCTAACGATGAATTAGCCCCCAGCCCCCATAGTGTCCCCTTTCTTCTGTAGTATAGATCAGCACCAGAAAGGAAGCAACAGAGGTCTCTGAACACCCACAATAGATATTTACAACTTCACTTACTCAAGATAATGCGCTACCCTAGCAAGAACGAGGTATAAGCATACTTTTGTGATGATTCATACAAGCCAGATCATGTGGTTCCAAGCCTTCCATAATCAGATGAGCAAACTGGAAAAGGAGGAGTAGGAGATTCCAGAGAAAGGCTCAATTGATAGTAGCCAAGTGACAGCTGATGACCCGAAAACAAAAGGAGGAAAAAAAAGTCTATCGAAATCATCCAAAAAACCACAGCTGTTTGGGGCCTTTTTGAAAGGGGCAGTAAGTTCACCCTGTCTTAGGAAACCCTAACAACATCTCTATCTGGACAGCCGAGCATAAGAATTGACATTCAAATTGATGACATCAAGTGATATGAAAAAGGCTAAATCGTATTTTGCTCAATCTCTATTGATTTTCTGTGTACTATTTAGAAAGATATTTATTTTATGCACTTAAAAATAAGGTGTCAAAATACCCCCAAACCTAACCCTGTCTGCCTGGATATTGCTGCATGCATCATCCCTTCTTCTTGTCTCTTTGACTTACTCTCTGGTGGCTTCTTCTCCCTTGGACTGGTTAAGTTCCTCCCTTCCTAAGGGAAAAAACTTCCTTCATCTTTGATCCTGTATCCCCCTCCAGTTTTCACCCCACATCACTATTGATTTTCTCTCCCAAACTGATAGAGAGGAGAGTTTACACTCACTACCTCCATTTTCTTTTCCTCCCATTTATTCCTCAATCCACTGGCAGTCAGTTTACAGTCCCACCAATCTATTGCAACTACTTACTCCTCTGGTGGTTCCTCTGATCTCTTAATGGCCAAATCAAAAAGATAGTTTTCAGCTCATTTCTAACTAGGTTTCTCTATAGCAGTTGTCAGACTGCCCTCCATGAAACTCTTCCTCCTGGCTTGAGGTCGTGCACTCTTTCTGTCTCCCTTCTAGATTCCTCTTCCTCCACCCTTCCTTTGATTTTGGTGTTCCCAGGATCCCATTCTCAGTCTCCACTTCCCCTCTTTCTGCATGTTCTCCAGGATTCCCTCGTGCATTCTTGTTATTTTAATCACCGTCTGCATGCTGATAACTCCTAAATTCATATCCAAGTTCATCTTAGCGTCTTCCACAAAGCTTGAAAACCCACCTATTCATTCAAATTCCCACTTGAGTTTATCAAATTCTTCAGATCCAAAATTGAATTTAGCTTTTCCCCTAAACTTGTTCCTCTTTATGTATCTCAGTTGGTGAGCCCTTCTTACATGTTAAGACAATAGAACAAAAATAAGTCACAAAAGCCATTAAAAGTCTGCAAATATAGTCATGCAGAGATAACCATTGTTAATATTTGCTTTATGTCCTTCCAAATGTTTGTGTACTTATATATATTTTTAATGAGATCCTAACATTTGACTGTTTACCACTATCACATTTCTTTTCATTTAACAAAAACAGTGAACATTGTTCTTCTTTAAAATCATTTTTGTAGTTCGTGTTCTAGCCAATAGTGTTATTTAATATCATCTTTGTCAATTTTCTTTCCCTTCTTTCTTTTTCCTTAAGAAAGAAATGACTATTGAAAATGAAAAAAAAAAAGACATATGAAATCAAATATAAAAATAAGCTCCTGGGAAGGGAGGAGAGAGTTCCAGGGTGTGTGGTAGTAGTAGTAATATTAGTCTAATTACACTCAATAGCTCAATAAGTAATGCGGTTAATTGAGTGTTTTCTGTATGCCCCACTGTTCTAAGGACCATGCATAAGCCTGACCATAAATCTGTGATGTTGGATGTCTTATTGTTCTTGTTTTATAGTCGTGGAAACGGAGGCACAGAGAGGTTAAATAACTAGCCCAGGCTTACATAGGTAATAAGAAACAGCCAAACTTGGGCTTTCTGTTCCAAAGATTGGCCTCCTACCAATGAAGCTAATCTGCCTTTTGTTGTTCCCCAGGGCATCCTTTATACTGGCGTGTACCACTTAGCATTAATTTCTTAGAATAAAAGCAATATTTATTTATAGAGTTAGCTGAGTTGTCAAGACCTTTAATGGATAATAGAGAGAGAAACAAAAAGGACACCATTCCTATGAGATAGTAATGAATGTTTCATTCATATCAGTGGTTATTCTAGTTTGTTTTTGATAATATGGTGGGCAAAAAAATATACCAGCAGGGGCTAGCCTGGTGATGCAGCGGTTAAGTTTGCATGTTCTCCTTCGGTGGTCCGGGGTTCACTGGTTCAGATCCCGGGGGTGGACCTATGTACTGCTTGGTAAGCCATGCTGTGGCAGGCGTCCCACATATAAAGTAGAGGAAGATGGGCAAGATGTTAGCTCAGGGCCAATCTTCCTCAGCGAAAAGAGGAGGATTGGCTGCAGATATTAGCTCAGGGCTAATCTTCCTCCAAAAAAAAAAAATACCAGCAACTTAACAATGGAACCCTAAGTTCAGGTTTAACATGATTTTCTAAGTAGAATCGATGTGGAAGTATTGATACAATTTCAAAATTATGGTTTAAAAATTGTGAATTATTCAAATCTGCTGATATCAGGAGCCAAATTTTTAAGAGGTAATAGAATGTAGGAGGTCCCCTACCATCAAGTCCACCTCTCCCCCTCATTCTGTCATTCATATTCTGTTTGCTGGTGAGGGGGCCTTGCATCTGTTATATCTCTAGGTACAATGTCTGGCATTTGTAGCCGTGAAAGAGGGTGAAAAGAAGAAAAGTTGTAGGGAGAGATGGAAGGAGGGAGGGAGGGAAGGAAGGAAGGAAGAAAGGAAAAAGGAAGGAAGGAAGGACTGAACTTCAGACTTCCCCAACTTTCTCCCATTCAATTTGCTCTCATCATTGCTTCCCCAGCTCTGTGGCTCAGGCGAAAGGTTGGAGATATCCTGTGTCCCTTCTTTCTATCACATCTCATATCCAATCCATCAGGAACTCCTGAAGCCCACACTGTCAGAATATACGCAGAGCCCAATCCTTCTCACCACCTACAGTTCCTACCCTGTTGCGAGTCATCGTCTTCTCCAGCCTGGATGGTTGCAGTAGCCTCCTGGTAGTTCACTCTGCTTCTACCCTTGCGGCACCAGAACCTACTCAAAAGACGGCAGTCAGTGCAGTTCACGTCATTCCTGTGCTCACAACCTTGCAGCGGCTCCCCCTTTCCCTCGGAGTTGAGGTGCTTATTGTGGCCTGCAGCATCTAGCCTGGTTTGGGACCTGTTTCATTTCTGGCCCTCGTTCCCACTCTTCTCCCCCTCATTCACTCAGCTCCAGTCACACCAGGCTGTTTGCTGATCTTCGAGCACATCAGGCACACTTCCGTCTTAAGACCTTGGTGCTGCATGGAATGCTTTTCCCCCAATAACTTCGAACTAATTCCCTTATTCATTTCAAGTCTTCGCTCATGTTTCATCTTCCCTGTGAGGTCAGCCACGAGCATCCTGTTTTTTGACTGCATCCTGCATCACCCCCATTCGCTGTCCCTGCTCTGCTGTTTGCATGTATGTTAGTTTGTTTTCATAGTATGTCTTTCATTCTAACACAGAATTTACTACATTTGTTATTTATTGTCTCTTTCCCCTGCTAGACTGTGAACTACTTGTGCGTAGGGATCTTTGTCTATGTTGTTCACTGGTACAGATAAATAGAGAAAAGTGCTTCAGTCCTCATAGGTGCTCAGTACATTCTTGAATAAATTAATAATCTGCCTACTAAGGGTCTCTTACAGAGATGACTTGGCTTCATTGGTTTCCCATTAAGAGCACTGTTCTTATCACCAAATCCGCCTCCTCAGTCGAGTTTCAGCTAAGAGATCAGGTGCATCGAGGGCATCAGTCCTTCAGCTCCTGAAAGCTATGGTCTTGGTCTCTGGCTGCCTAATTCCCTCCAGAGTTAGGATAGAAAAATGTAGGTGGAGAGCACATTCAAACACCCTACACTTAATATATTTTAGAAGAAAGAAAGGATGACATTTAAAAAAAAATATTGTCGTAGTTACTGATTGAGGTTTATGTAAATGGGGTCCTGCCTTGGGGCAGTTGCACAAGAGGAGACATCCAGGGGGACAGTCCTACCCCCAAGAGCCTATCCAAACGTGGGATCCTAAGTAGATTTCTATTATCACCTTGGGAAACTACAGAAAGTGACCCCAAGGATAAGCCCACAGTCTACTGACCATGTTTTAGTTCCAGGATCATGCTCACATAGTTATAGGTTGGAAGGACACAAACAGTAACCAATTAAAAATATGCAAGAGCTATCCCCTGTGAGACTACGGGAAAGCCAGAAGGAGAAAAGATGGAATGGCGAGTAGGAAGCTGAGCTCCTTCTCCTTGTTTTGAATGAAGCTTTGGAGAGCCCAGAAGAGAAAACAACACAGCCTGTGCGACAGGAAAGGCGTGTTGATCATCAAAGCATACAGGTAGAGGTCCGTGGTTCTCCCTTTTCTCTTTAAAGAAAACAAACTTCACAAGCCATATTTTGGAAGCAAATGGACTTTTTGACATAGCTCAAATCTTCCTTGGTGCGTGGACATCGATGGGAGGCAGTATCCTATATTAGTTACGGTGCCAGGTCGGGAATCAGACTCCTCGGAAGCCCGGCTCTGCCACTTACTACTTGTGAGACCTTGTGCCTCCCAACCTCAGTTTGCATCACATTGAAAGGGGGATAACAGCACCTCCCTTGGCATGAAGATTAAGTGAGATCATGTACATGGTGCTTGGCACGGTGCCTAGTACGTGGGCAGCCTTCAACAAAAGTTAGCTGCTCTTGTGCTGCATAGCGGCAGTAGCTGCTACCCTTGTGGAAATTTTAAGTGAAAAATGGTGTGTGGGGGAGGGTGGAGGGGAAGGGAATTACCCAGGGGTATTGGCTGGGGAAGGACAGTTGGCCAGCCTGAAAGGTCCTTACAGAATAGTATTTTTCTTGGTGAATTATCTATACTCCAGAGTCTGCCCCCCAAGCCAGGCAGTCTTGGAAAGGTGATCCTGGGCTGACTCCCACTCTCAAAGCTCGCAAGAGCTTTAAAACCAGATGATCAGTTGGTTCCTTAAAAGCTACAAAATGTTTTGGCCCCAGCAGCACCCACATTGTCCCTCTGTGAGTAAATTCAGAAAGCCAGATTACCACATAGTGTGGGTTCAGAATAGACAGTTACGTATGATCAGAATGTTTACTCTCTCCTGGTTTTGAGGACCAGGAGCATCTGTGTGAGCAGTAGGGATGGTCCTTTTCAGGACAGGCTCACTCCCTGAGCCTATACAGGCACTGCCTTTCTGCATGGGCAGCACAAGGCAAGTCTCCTTTTTCTCAGATTTTCTTTCTGCCACCTTCCCTCTAGTGGGAGTGTTCTTTCTCCAGATATGTTAACACCTCAACTGGTTGACATCTGGGTCTGCTTGAGAGTCTCTTGGAGATGATTTTGCATAACTCTGGATCAGTCTCATAGTTTGATCTTGAAATATAGTGGACAACTTTATTTCTGGACCCTAAGGGGAATACTTCAATGTTGTCCCCTTGCACTCTTCCCTCAAGACCTAAAAAGCCAACAATTGTTGGGAACTGCTAAATACAAGCTGGGCCCAACAGGCTAAAGGCATGTACTGGCCCCTGCAACCAGCTTTGGGATTGGATGGAGCATCAGCCTGCCTTAGGGCCCACTTGGCTTTTTCGGCAGCCTCCTGCTGTCCTCCTCTGCTAGCACTTGGCAGGCCAGAAAGTCTGGAACTGCTCTGTCTAAAGACTGACCTCGATTGCTTTGGACTTTCGCTGTCTTGGCTTCCATGAACAGATCCACCCCAATGCTCCAGATTCAGTGAATCTCCTTATCATAGTTTCTCATGGCATCCGTGCTTTTCCTTCTCAGCATTTATTACAAATGAAATTAAATCATACTTTGTGCCTATTTTGTTGTTGCTGTTGTTTAATGACTATCTTGCCTATGAGAGAACTGTACCCAGGAGATTAAAACAATGCATGGCACATACAGGGTTTAATGAATATTTATTGGGTGTTAATGCCTCTTAGGACAATGATTTTCAAACTAAGTGTCACAACCTATTCACGCATAATGAATCCAATTTAGTGGGTCACACAATCAGTAAAAAAAAGAAGAAGTGGAATAAAATAGATGAGTGTGCATCACACATGGAATTACTTCATGTCAGTTTGTTTCAGTATGGATATATGTGTGCAATGCAACACACACACAGGCACATATACACACATGCACGCACACAAACGCACACACACACTATAATCTGTCTAAGATGCTCTTGTCAAGGAGGGAAGA
This sequence comes from Equus asinus, assembly GCF_041296235.1. Lineage (NCBI taxonomy): Eukaryota > Metazoa > Chordata > Mammalia > Perissodactyla > Equidae > Equus > Equus asinus. Next base: position 64,836,180 of record NC_091799.1, read on the forward strand.
TGCAGGGAGTGTTGTCTGAAAAAGCCTGTTCACTTTTATAATAATTTTTCCTTGTAAAAAGAAAAAGATACTGGAATTTTGTATACTAAATTCCAAAAATAGGGCTCAAAAGAAGTCTTGACTAGTGTGTGGCAGAGCTACATCTGAAACTCCAGGTGGGTGTATGAGTTTTATATTTATCAAAAGAAGGTACTGATTTAAAATGTTGGTAAACACTGTTTCAGTTTTCTATTCCTGCATAACAAACTATCAAAAAATAGTACCCTAAAATACAACCGTTCTGTCCTGCTGTCAGCGCTGGGCTCAGGGGGGCAGTCCCGCTGGCTGTTCCACAGTGCTACATGTGGCTACATTCACTTGGCCGGTTGACTGGAGGCTGGAGGCTCAGCCAGGATGGCCCTACCTTCTGTCTCTCTTCATGGAATCTCGGGGCTTTTCTCTCTCTCCGTGTGGACTCTCCATGTGGTCTCTCCAGCAAGGTAGTCAGACTTCCTTACCTGGCAGCTCAGAGCTCCCAAGAGCACAAAAACCAGGCCTTCTTAATACATAAGTCCAGAACTGACACATGGCCAATTTTACCCCATTCTGTTGTTTAAAGCAAGTCCCAGGCTCAGCCCAGATTCAAGGAGAGGAGACCATACAAGTAGTAATATTACAGCACATGTAATAGAATGGCATGCTCTCCTTGGTCCAAACTGCATGGTCCCTCCACCCCACTCTGCACTGCTTTGCTAGGGTGAGCCCCTTTGCCTGAAATGCCTTCCTTCTACTTCTTCGTCTGTTGAATCCTACTCATCCTTCTGGGTCCAGCTCAAAGCTACTTCTGTGACTATTTCCTCCACACAATGCCCTTATCTCATGCTTGAAATAATCACTCCTTTATTAGCACTCTAAGTACCCAATACTCTCATAGCATTATTTTTATATTTTATATCATGCGTTGGCATATAGTTTTACACACACACACATATACACACACACATATAGATGTAGCTCCCTTTCTAGATTCTAAGCTGCTTATCGAAGATTAGGTGATCAGTAACTCTTGAAAAAATAAACTGGTTCTGTACCTTTTAAATGACAACTCTAAATATTTATAATTTCTCACCAGTATAAAGAGATGGGTGATGAGATGCTCAAAACTATTGGAGAAAAAACCCGACATGGAGCGCCAGCATAAAACAACAGTTGTCCTTTACATCTTTAGAAAACCCTTTTCTATTCAGTAATTTTTATACCTGGATCTTTGTCTTGTGTTTTTCCAAAATAGTATATAGTTAACTTTTTTCCTTTTAAAGATTGGCACCTGAGCTAACATCTGTTGCCAATCTTTTTTTGTTTATTTCTTTTGTTCCCCAAAGCCCCCCAGTAGATAGTTACATAGTCTAGTTGTAGGTCCTTCTGGCTCTGCCATGTGGGACGCTGCCTCAGCATGGCCTGATGAGCGGTGCCATGTTCACACTCAGGATCAGAACCGGCAAAACCGTGGGCCACTGAAGCAGAGCATGAAACTTAACCACTCGACCACTGGGGCCGGTCCTTGTGTTTAACTTCTTAATATAGTGATTTCTTCTTACTTAATGTGAAGAATCTTAATGTCTTCCCTTTGGAAAATATACATTTCAACCTGCTTATATTTTATGGCAGTGTTTGAGGAACAACCCATCTTCGTACAATAGTATCATCAGCCACATACATCAGCAGATTTGAAGTTGCCCTGTCACTCTTAAAACTATGGCTTTTTCCCCTGCACCAGCCACATACATTGGTAGTCTTAAATTATGATCTGCAGGCCCCTGAATGGTTGAGGCCTTTCAGAAGGAAGTTCGGTGAACCTTCTGAAATGTATGCAGAAATGTGTATACATGTTCATGTGTACATTTTTCCAGGGAGAGAGTCCAGTATTCTCGTCAGATTCTTAAAGCTTAAAGACCTCAATTATGTACCAATTGTAAATCTGCTTACTCTCTAGAATTCCTCTCTTATTAATCCAAAAATAATATTTTTCTATTTCATGTGTAACCAATTTCTTCTGGAGAATTGGACGTTTACATAAACACTTCAATCTCTCTTTGCTGCACTATACTTCTCGTTAACACTAACGTTATGTTACAAACCTTCCTACTAGAGGTTCTCTGTCATCTCTCTGGCAGCTTCACCAGTGCGAGCTTTCTTATATGGGTGGACTTGCTACTCCAAGTGTGGTCCCTGAACCAGCAGCATGAACATCACCTGAACACTTGTTAGAAATGCAGGCTCTCAGGATTCTGAAATGCAGACCTACTAAATCAGACTCTGCTTTTTAACAAGATCCCTGGGAGATCTCTAAGTACATTAAAGCTTAAGAAGCCCAGGACTGCGCATCACTGATACCTCACTTCCTGTTTGTCAGCCTTTCGGGATTGGTGTTTTAAATTCTCTATAAATACCGTTAACAATTATCATTGGATTTCTATTTTAGTATCACCTAGCAGTTTGATGAAATCTTCTCTTAACTTTAGGATTTGCAATGGATAAGGGATGGAGGAGTGGGTGAACTAGTTGGTCTTATTTCTAACTAACACTATCATTCAGGACATATGCGTGGTTTCTGTGATTCCCAACAGAATTTTATGTTACCTACAGCCTCTACTCTTTGTTTTAGTGTCTATCTTTTTCCACTGTGTTTAAAAACATTAAGAGGGGGAGACTGGAAAATCAGTTATTTCAAGATGAATACTATAAGTGAAATTACCAAAAATTGAAAAGGCAAGGATTATGTTGAATTAAATTGAGAAAAGTCAGTTTACACTCTGAAAATTCCTAAGGCAGAATTTTGCTGTTCCAGTTTCTCGTAATAGATCGAGCAGTACTAAGTTAAGCATACATCTTTTCTGCTATACGGTGTGTGTACCAACTCTCTTTTTCTCCAGCATTTGACTTTCATCTCTAAGAGTTTAAGGAATTTATGGCTTGGTGCATTTGATGTGGCACAGTTCCACATGTGAGGGATGGTGATTTGGATAGTGCGATAGAAGTACGTGCCAAGAATAATTGGCTTCTGTATTGAGGAACAGCTCAAATACTATGTGTATCACAGCATGTAATTTGGGTGTACAAGATGCCTGTAGTTCAAAGTGTTTTACTCCTCTGCAGTGGCAAGCTGAGCTTCCTGTTGGCTGGCTCCTTGTGTTTGCATTAAACAGCCTGGGTGCAGTTAAAAAGAAAGCATCCATCTAGTCAGTTCTCATAATCCTGCAAATGGCATAGACTTTAGTTCCAGGATTCTTTTTCTCCCTTGCTTCCTTCTTTCTTTCCTTCCTTCCTCCCTTCTTTCCTTCCTTCCACTGGGCATAATGCAAAGCAATTCTTTTTCTGCTTACTTTGACTCTGTCACAAGCTCTCTCAAGCAATGTTTCCTTGCTATTATTAAGAATTACCTAAGGCTCTGATACAACATGCAGATTCTTAGATGACTCTGCTTGGAATCTGATTCAGTAAGCTTGGGAAGGAACACGAGAACTTGTATTTTTAACTAGAGGCCCAAGTGATCCTTATAATCAGGCTACTTCTTACATGTAAAGGCTTGGAGTAAGATGGACCCGGGTTATCAACACTTGCTATACGACTTAGGGAAAATTACCAAAACTTTTGGAGCCCTGGTTTTTAATGTGTAGAAGTGGGATAATACTACTCACAGTATTGCTCTAAGGGGACAGTATATACAGAGCATCCAACACAGTGCATGGTTTTGAATTTACAGGTAAAAAATGTTAATTCCTGGATCTTGTTGCAGTGTAAGCTTCTGAAGGGTCAATTTTGAAATTTTTCCCAAATGTTTATCTATGTTGGGTATAATTTCTAAAGTAAAATGCAGGTAACAAAACACATCCAAATTTTAATTCGACAAATATTTTTGAGGGTCTGTGGTACGTCAGGAACTTGAAGGTACATTATCTAATTTAATCATCCCAATAAAATCTATGGGTGGTAGACATTATCATTCCCATATAACAGACATACAAACTGAGGCTCAGGGATAATTTACATTTAGTGAGTGGTAGATGCAAATCTAGACATTAGGGGCCCAGTCCAGCACTCTTTTACTCTACGACAACAACCTTTGCCCTTATGATTGTGTCTGTTTTTCAAAAGAACTAGTTCAAAAGAACCCTGCCCACACATATACATAAATAGCTATGAAGATACGACATAAAGTTGAGTTAATTTTCAGAATAATTTATTCAAATCATCTCAATTATCTATTTCATGAAAAATATTCATATAGATCAGTGGTCCTCAAACTCAAATGCCTCAGGGTTCAAGTGGTAATATAGAAGGACAGGCTGGCCGGCGTAGGGCAATAAGGAGTCATAGGGACCGTGGCACACTGGCGGGAACAGCTGGTCTAGCGAAGCAGTTTCTGTTTAGCTCCAGGCTCTTGCCGAAGTGCCAGGATGTGGGTTCCCTATTGTCAAATCCTTAGCTTTTTTAAGAGAGGAAGAAATCCAAAATTTTATGTGAAATTTCCCAATTTTTAAACAATGTGTGTGGGCCAGACAAACCACATCTGTGGACCACATCTGGCCGGAAGTCTGCCAGTTTGCAGTCTTGACCTAATTGCCCTTAATTCTCTGCTTTTTTTGACCTGGTAAATAGTCCACTTAAGTGATTTGGGTATGTAGTGGACCCTTCTGGGCAGTGTCTGCATAATATACACAGATTTGAGGGACTGACCTTTAGTTTTCCAGTTTCAGAAGTTTGATTTTCTCAGAACCTAGTTAGATGGGATGCTGTTACTGATACTCAGAACTCAAGAACTTAACGCAAAAGCAAGAACGCTAATTAAATAATTCACAGTGAGAAATATGTTGCTAAGTAGACACGCTACCATACTGGCCTGATCAGTTGATTCTCTCCGTGTAATTCAGCCTTCTGGGAAGCGAACTTGTAATCAGAAGATGCTTTGGTGCATATGGAGTCAGAACCCAGGAACTGAGGGACTTTAAAAGAAATGCTTCTCTTCATGGGATCTTATACTTTTCTTCTCTTTATGGTAGTCTTGCCACTGGGTTAAAATATTAGGACTCTACCCCTCTCCCAGATATGCTGAATACATGCTGACCTAATGTCTCCATTGTCTAGCTACTATAGACGTGGTTCTCAAACTCATCCCCAGAGATTTTCTTGGAACACATATTGCAGGGCCCTACACTCCAAGGATTCTGGTTCGGTACTTCTTGGGTAGGACTTGAGAATTTTGCATTTTTAACAAGTTGTCAAGTGATGCTGATGCTGATGGACTGCTCCATGGGGAACCACCTTTGAGGACTACCTTGCTCCAATTCACCTTCACCTACCACCATTGTCTGTCTTTGCTTTAATATGCTAATATAGTCCCATCCTGATCCTGGCGTTGGAACCTGGTGGTTTGAACAATTCTAGGTTGTCCATTTTTAAAATATTTCATTTAATTAAAAATAATGTGATTAATCCAAGATGCCATTGATTGTAAGACATACCTGGATTTCAGAGGCATTAAAAATGTGGGAAAAGAATGTGCCTTTTTAGAGTCATGGCAATTCGGTAAATTAAGCCTCAGTTTGGGGTAATCTCCTCTGGATTATGTTATAGAAAGCCCAACTAGGTGGATACATTTGAAGAAAGGATTGCCCTGTATCTTCTTTAAACAAACACACCATGAATTTCAAGACTGCTTTGCCCAGTTCTTAATGGAAAAGACAGTGCTGGCACAGTGATCTGTGGCTGACTTTGTCATCTAATTGAAATTTATTGTTATTGTGTTTGTCCTCTCCTACTCAAATATGACCCTGCAATGCCAGATCTTCACTTAGGGAATGAATCTGTTTGTCTTATTGGATTGGTAGGACCATGCACCTTTTTTTTTATAGTCGATTATCAGACTCACTGTTTCCTTGGCCACTTAGGAAAGGACAAGTAGGACAAGGATTGTTCAACTGTCCTAATCCTACCTTGTCTTTATGGTCATAAATTAATGTTCCTACAAAAAAAAGACTTGGAAAAAATGACGCTGTTAATTTCAATAAGTATCTTCATGCATATGTAAGAAGATGGCCGGAGAGGAAGAAATTCTAGATCTCTTCTCGCCACTTCTCAGTGTATTATTGGAAAACCTCCTGGGGGTTCATTTATTTATTATTTTTGGGGAAAAAGTCACTAAGTGGAGTCCCTTAGTTATATAAATATAAGGCCTCAAGGCATCTCTTTCCTTAGAGAAGGAGAGTGACAAGATCTCCCCCGATCTTCATTCAAACCTGCCCCTCTCCTTGGTAAAGTTTGAGGAGAGAGTGGACCAAATTACCTAAGAATTTGGGGAGTCTGCTGGCCGAACAGAGACTGAACCCTCAGCTTTCTCTCTGAATGACGTAAGGGAACCCCATTAGAATGGATCAAGGTGGGGAAATGTGGTCTGCTGTCAGGCGAGAAGGCTGATACCACAGGCCCTGGAGGGGCTACGCATCAGGAGTGAAGGGGAAGCCTGGTTGCCTGCTCAAGGCAAGGGCCTAAAGTTGTTGAGTGAGGGCTGATTTTTGTCTAAATAAGTGAGAGTGAACTCAAGGAGCTACAATCTTGGAGTTTAAGGTTGGGCCATCCTAGAAACCCATGGAGGCCTGAACCACCAGGACACAGGACTTCACAGGACCACTGTTCAACTGTGATACCACATGGCTGTGGCAGAAACCTTCATGCTAATTGTCAGTCCTCTCTCTACCTGAAGTTTAGAAGCAAGACTCTACTTTAGACTGAACAGCCCCTGAGGCTGTTGGACAGTTGGAAGGAGGGGGAGTTTTCAAGGAGGGAGAGACTGGATTTTCTACTGAAAGGGAAGCTCTAGGCTCCAGTGATTAAACGGAAAAACAAAAGAGATGTGACAATATTTATATCTAAGTGTTATGCTAGCCTTTGTGGCTATAGAATCAAATGAGACAAGATCTATTATGACAAGCAGGTGGATTCCCAAGAAAATTATTCAAACCTACTTAGGGAAACTAACAGTCATTCGTTTGGCAGATTATTGAGCATCTCCTGTGTGTCAGAACCTGGGACCTACAGTGAACTAAAATAAACACAATTTTTACACTCATGGAGTTTTCCATATTCCATAGAAGAGATGTGATAATGGATGTACTTGTAAAGATATGCTCAAGTTTGTTGTCTAAGCTGCCCTGTCTTCTAGAAAATGCTGGATATACATAATGTAGAGTTTCACAGATAGTAATTGAGTTACACCTTGGAGGCCATTTGGAATCTGTCCATAAATGGCAGTAGGAAGAGCATTTTGGACAGAGGGAACAGCAAGTGTGAAGTCACAGACGTAGAAAAAGAGATGACTATTTCTGTGTAACTTATAGGACGTAGGGTGCAAACAGATGGAATGGCAAGGAATAAGACTAGGTGTGAATGCAGGTTGGAACCACCTTCTAAAAATTTTTATTTATATCTATAGATAGTGCACCACCAAATAGGTATAAGTGTGGATTTCTGTGTTCTACATTTTTGGGAAATTACTTAGGAGACTTAGGTGGAACAAGTGATGAGTGGGGCTGAGAGAAGAGGATCTGTGAAACCACTGGAAACAGGGAGGCCAACCAGTTTGGAAGGGTATTAAAATGCTGTAAGCACAACACTATGAAAGAAAATTGGAATCTTTACCATATGCTGAGTGTTCTGAAAAATAAAGATGGTATAGACCTTGCTCTCAACAAGCTTAAGGCATAGAACAAGTAGCACATGAGAGCAGGGGCATAGTAACGTAGTTCAAAGGGCTGAAGGAAGCATGAGGTATATGAGTTATCAGCGTGGACTGTGATTGGTTGAGAATGCTGCTGGGAGGTGAGTGTGAGGAAGTGATGGCCATAGTCAAGAAGAGATAAGAGGATAAGAGCCATGGCTTAGAAGAAAAAAAGCCTCAAAACAGTCAAAACTCCTATAATGGTGGATGTTATTTTGAGAATGTCAATTTCAGAAGCCACCATAATAATGTGTTTGTGTGTGTGCTTAAAAAACCACCGCTATGAAAGACCTTGAGTCCACTCATGAAGTTCAAGTACCAATTTTTGCCCCTGCGTGTGGAACAGTCTGCTCTCATACAAACCCTAACTCATACTGTCACATTATATGGGACATCTCTCATTTTCTTGGTAATTTAGTAGCCATATAAACACGTACATGACTTGTGGTAAGTATGGTGATTCTCACATTATAACCAAAGAGGGTGGATGTAACAGCTTGTAGAACACTTATGACCGTAAAGCCTGAAGTGTGAGTCATGGGGTCTGACCCAGGTAGTAAGATGTGTTATTATGCGTGTTGGTTAGCTGAATTTCCTGGGCTAACCTCACTGGAGTTTGCTTTGTCAGTAAAGAACTGGGTCTTTGCTGATCGATCAAGGGTCTAAATTCTGCTTCTAGTTCTCTAGCTAACTGGTTCTAGAGTTTAGGGAAAACTTTTAATCTTTCTGCTCTCAATTTTTCTATCTGTAAGCCAGAGATCAGAACAAATTCCATCCAATATGGAGAAATCAGTGATTCTCTGATGTGGCAAAGACTGCTAGTGCTGAGTAAATAGCCTCAACAGATTTGTTCAGTTGTAACCAATATAATTAACTTTACGAAGTGTGCCTTAATTATATTGGGTGACATCTGCCCAGCCAAAAGACTGCATTGCTCAGCCTCCCTTAGAGACAGGTGTAGCCAATGAAATGTAAGCAGAGGGAGCTGTTGCCCAGAAGCATTCCCCTTTACCCTTGCTCCTCTTCCTGTAGTATTGACTTGGGAATGTTCATGTGATGGCTGGAGCATCAGTGACCATCTTGCAACCTGAATGGCCTTGAGAACAGAAGGCATATGTAGAGGATAGTGGAGCAGAAAGATAATAGAAGCCTAGATCTCTGGTGAAATTGGTGTCCTCATTCCAGCCTTGGCCTATCTCTGGATTTTCTTGATATGAGACAAATATAAACCTCTCTCTTATTGAAGCCACTACTAGCTGCTTAATTCAATTTCTAATTAATATATTGACATCAAGTTATTTTTATATAATTTTCTATCACTAGGCTCTCTCTTTGCAATATTGGAGAGAATAGCTTAATAATGAACTAGGCACTATTGGAGATTAGATGTAATTCACCAAATTACTAAAATTAATTAATTATTGAATTTATGAAAACACAGCAACAAAATGTGAAGAATTACCAGAGCTTGGTAGAAACTGTGAGAAGAAAAATTGAGGGAAGTTTATTAATCAGAGAAACAACAGAATTTTTAAAATAATGGAAGTTGTTGGGGTTTGGGGAGCTAAAAGCACTTTTGATCTTAGTTTGTTGCAAGTTCGCATTTTATAATAGAAAGGAAACTCTATTTCTCAATACACCTGTGCTTTGATCTCCTTGTCTGTCATTGCAATGTGATTATGAGGATTACCCGGTCATTTTCAGCCTAAGTTGTTTTTGTGATTTAATTTTCTGGAAAAGGAAGGGGATCATTAAAGGATATCATTAAAAAGAGAGACACGAGGCTTGTAATTGACCTTCCTTGAAAGTACTCCCATCTGGAAGATTTTTATCGGTAAACATTTATCAGTGTATTTGGCTTTTAAGCAGATTCTCCTCCTCTGGTCTGTAAAACAAACAGGCAGAGGCTAAAATGGAAGCACATGGGTGCTCGTAGGTGACTTTGTGCATGCTCAATGGGAAGAAAAATTATATTTAAGAAAAAAAGTTTACTTCTAAGATAATATGATTCTTTTTTCAGTTTGGCTTCAATGATCCTCTTTCCGAGATTGTAATTTCCACCTTGTGGTGTTCTTCAGTGACTGTGCTTTGTTGTAATTTGTTTGTGTGTTTGTTTAGAGTGGAGGCGGTTGGAGGGATGGAATGTTTTTGAAATCTAGTGAGCAGAGGCTTTGAAAATATGTTACAGCTCCGTAGGTGTGTTAAGCCCAGCTCTTGTCTGAAACTTCATATTGTACTTTTCTAGAGCGCAGGAACTATTTTTAGGAACACAAACGTTGCTGTGGTTTAAATAAAAGTACTAACATGACGTATTACCAGTCAAAATACATAACCCAAGCAGTCTTGTAAAGCTGTGTTTTTTGGCTATCAGAGGAGTTGCTTCATTTTTCACACGTCTAGAAGTTTTCCTGCTTGGTTGGTTTTGCTTGTTGACTTGCATGTGTCAGTAATCACAACCCTTGTCATTTGCCAGTTCCTTATCCATTTTCAGAAAGAGGAAATTCCTTTTTTAAAATCTATTTTGAAGTTTTACATTACATTTACTCAAGTATTTCCCTTCGTTGGTAGCCAACTCTGTTTCTTCCATTCCTTTGAGAATACTCCTCAATTTGAAGGGTCAAATTTGACATTGTGGAAAACCATAGTGAGGAGTATCACACTCTCTTAAGTAGCTGTTACGCTTGTTATACACTTGTTCTCACACTTGGTAAAATATCCTCCTGGGTGCATTCCTCCTACATGTAGTATATTGATGGCTTCATCCCCCTATTAAATGTGGTCCCATGAGGCTTTAGTAAACTATGGGTACCATTTGAGTTAGAACTTGTTATGAGAATTTGGTTAGTCTACGGGTCCTGTATCAGAACTATTTTTGACTTCATTCTCAGTTTCCATACGCATGGGGACAGCACCAATGTCAGAATCTCAGCCCTGTATCTTTTCACATTTTTCATCCAACAGAGAGCATTTCTCTCTAGTAGCTCCCACCTAAATAAGGTTGTCCATCCTACCTGAACCAATCACAGTGGTCCCACCTAACAGTGGGGAGATTCCTCAAAGGAAATCAGGATATTGTTTTCAAAAGAAAGGAGAACTAAATGCTGGGCCTCCGTAACTACCAATTGCTCCCTAAAGATACAGCCCTATTTCTTGATGAGATAGCAACTTCTCATCGTATACCGGCTCCATGACAGATCGATCATAGTTAACTAGTAGTTTCTGAAGTCTTATTGCCTGTTTGAACTCTAGGCTAGTTACATCTATTTATAGCTCAAGAGGCTTGCCAGGGCAAAGGGAACAAGACAAACACAAACTACATTCCACTAATTATCAAATTAACCCTGACTAGGGCCCGCCCACTTTTATTCACAGCTTAGTTCCTCATTCTAACTTTCCCCAGCCCCTCCTTCCAGCAGTTTCTTCTGAGCACCCCTACCACTAACTCCCACACCAATTGTCTCATCTCCATCTAGGAAAACACTAGACGTTTTTTTCCCCTTAATTTCTTTCACAGTAACCGGCACAATGCTTTGTACATGGTACACAATTAAGTAATATTTGTGAAATGAGTAAAGAACGGTTGAGGAAAATAAAAAGCAATCTCTCCTTGTTAGGAATGAGTTAAATAGCTTATTCAACAGCTTAGCCTGAATTCTGTTTCAGCTTCTGGAAACTCCTTATTTTAAATAGAAGTGTTTATTATAATTATTTCATACGAATTAATCTATTGTTATCAGTCTTAGCCAATTATAAAAATGGCCTGGAGAATTAGGGGGAAAAAAAAAACCCTGATGTTATAAACAGTTCAGCATACTGTATAAGTAGTGCAGAAAATATTTTCTTCATTTTTTTCTGGTAGTCGAGGCAATGCTAGAAGAACTCAGGAGTAGATTTGAAGTGATAGCAGACGAGGGTAGTGACCCAAATTTACTGACCGCTCATCAGGTAGCCAGAAATAACAAGAGATTACAACAGAAATGTTCAAAGAAAGTTTTCTTGGCATGCATAGCTATTTAATTATCTTATTTCAGAAAGAGCTGTAACTCCACTGTTGCCTAAGTTTATCCTTTAGCCATTTAATATAGTAATATCCCTAATGTAAGAGAGGGAATCCATTACTGTGATAAACTGGATCCTTTGTAAAAGAATACCAGGATACCAAAAAAGATTTTTTGTTTGTTTGTTTTAGTTTAATTTTGTTCCATTCCTTTTAGGTAAGAATTAGCATCTGAAAACACCACGTTATGGGGTCGTTGATAAAATTTTCCCATTGTAATTTAATAAGCATGAAAATAAAAAAAAATACTTCTCCACTTGGTCATACAAGATAGTTGAATGCTGGATCATTAGTTGATAGCAAAAGGTCATTCTTAGTTATTTTTAATGACTTGCAATAATTGGTGACAATATACAAAGTCTAAGCAAAACTGACTTCAGAATGAGTATTTGGCTTTCATTTCTTGCTGCATATTACCCACTGGCCCATCTTTTCAGAGGTATTAGATGTATGAAAAAAATAGTACACTTTTTTTTTTTTTCAGAAACACAAAGTCTGGCAGACTTTATAACTTTGGTGAGCCTCCTGACACCGTGACTCAACGGTGTTAGCGGAAAAGAAACTTGTTGTCTCCAGGGCTCCAGAGTCTCAGAGTAGTGCTAAGAGGACCCGTTATTCATTCTTGTGTCTCTACATTTAGTTTCAAAACTGAGGATAAAACCTAGGTTTTTTGTTTTGTAAAGATTTTATTTTTCCTTTTTCTCCCCAAAGCCCCCCGGTACATAGTTGTATATTTTAGTTGTGGATTCTTCTAGTTGTGGCATGTGGGACACCACCTCAGCGTGGCTTGATGAGCAGTGCCATCTCCGCACCAAGGATTCGAACTGGCGAAACCCTGGGCCGCAGCAGCGGAGCACACAAGCTTAACCACTCCTAAAACCTAGGTTTTAAGATTTACTGTTTATGAATCTTTTCTCTATACTACTCAGGCCCCACCAGTTCCTCCTTCGAACTCTGTCATCTCAGGCATGGATTAACTGCAATTGAATTCTAGGTTACAAAGGTATTTTTTTCAACCTTTTTGCAGGCATCATTCCACTGTTTTCTAACATTGGTGACATCATGACATCTGTTCAAAACCTATTTTTCTTTGTAAAAACTTCTATGAGTTTCTCTTCATCACTGATGTAGCTACATTTCGTGATCAGTTGTCTTGGTCTGGGTCTTCATCCTTTGTCCTGGGCACACGCTAGACTGTTTCACTCCAGACATTATGGGTCCTTTAATTCTGAAAGTTTTTCTTCTATTAGTTCATGGATAATTTTATCTTCTCCATTTTCTCTGTTCTTGCTTCCTAGGATTCCTGTTAGTTGAATGATGGATCTCTCAGCTCAAATCCTTTAATTTCCTCACTTTTTTCTTTCCATTTTTCATCTCTTTGGTGTTTTGTTCTACCTCCTAGGAGACTTCTTCAAACTTATAATCCTTCTACTAAAATTTTTATTTTGGCCACAACTTTTTTGTAAATTTCAAAACTCTTGTTCTCTGGTGTTTCCTTTTTAATAGCATTTTTCTCATGTCGGGAATGTGTTATCTTTCTAAGGGCAAAATGATAGTCCTTGAGAGGTTTTCCTCTGTTGCTGTTTCCTGTGGATTTCTTTATTCGTTTGATGTGGTCTGCTTATTCTAGTCTTTCTTCTTCATTCTGGAGAATGTCCTCAAGTGGCTATCCCTTCTTATTTAAAAGTGGACACACACACACAAACAACAACAATGATGACAACAACAAATACGCCATCAAAAGCTCTATGAACACGAATAGGGCTTATCAACCAAAGGGTTTCACTTTGGCCTGATTGGTTGTTCAGTTGGCTTATTCTTTGGAAAGTTCCCCAATGTTATTATTAGGAGATTCCCCAATTCCTGCCTGGGAGGCAGCCACCTGGGGGCATATAGCTGACTGCTCCTGTTTGGGGAGCATGACACATAATGAGGCTGGGTGTCATATTGGGAACTCTACAGTTATGCACCTGTTTTCAACCTTGGGCCTCACTTGTTTGACAGCACCCGATGTCCTCAGTTAGAAGTCTCTCTAGCTTATTTTCCCCAGAAAAGAAGATTCAGTTTCCAGCAGGAGAGGGAAGTAGTTAGTTGGGATTCACAGGCTCTTATAATTTTAATTGACTTTCAGCCTCTCACTAAACTCTGCCTTGCTTAGTATATGTGCTGCCTCTAAGCACTAAGTGTTTCTGGACTTGGCAGAACACGTCAGTTCACTTTCTCTTGGAATTTGCTCTCTGTAATCATTTCCTCCACTGTGCTAAGGGAGTTTCTACTGCTCTATCCACTCTCTGATTTCTGGAAATCAGTTGAAATTGCTCCTTTACTGATCTCTCCTCCCTCATTATCTATCTATGCCTCTGTGGATTTGTGTGTTTTTATTTCTTTACTTTCATTTTAGTGAAGTGTCATAAAGAGAAAGAGAAGATAAACATGTATGACTTTACTACCTTTTGCTAGAAATACAGGAGAACCATGGCTGTGGATGAGCGTGGGCTGGAAGAGCACTTTATAGTAGAAAACAGTGGGATAAGACAAGTTGGATGAAAAATCAGCAAGATTCTAGAAGGTGTTGATGATGATGATAGCTAAGATTTATTGCACGCTCACAATGTGCTTGGAGCTTTGCAAAGTTCTTTACATAGGATATTTATTTTTGTCCTTGTCAGAATACCAGAAAGTAGGTACTGAGGCATAGACAAGTAATATGACTTGTCTAAGTTAGTAAATGGTAAAGCTGGGATTAAATCCACATCGGACTTCAGAGACCATCCTCAACCACCACACTATCTTGCCTCCTGTCAATTGCTTAAACAGGGATTTTAAATGGAAGTAGATAGGAAAAAAGTCATTTTCTACGTCCATGATTTATGAGACTTTCTTCTCTACCAAATTATTAATTGGCCTATTTCATAATGTCTTAGGAATATAAAATGATTTTAGGTTTGAAAAGTAGTAAGAGAACTTTCTTCAGATGAATAGATGCTGTCTGTAGGACTTGATGAGACTTTATTCATCATTATATAAATCCATAGACAATCTATTTGAATTCTATCCTCTTGCCATTTTGTGAAATAAATATACTCTTTATCACTATGTTTTAAATCATATGCAGAGAGATGGAGGTTTTGCCTATACTACACCAAACATCTGGAAGAAGAGAATTCCTAGCCAAAGCTTGTTAAAAAGAGATTCATAAGCAAAGTATGCCTTTGACTTGTGAAAACAGATTCATGTCCAACATCTTGAAGAACTCACACAAGTATGTTTATGTTTCAAACATGGCTTAGAGATCATTAAGATTAAAAGTCAATTAAGTGTGCTCTGTTGTCTTTGCCATCAATTTCCATTAAACCAGACTTGCTTGGCAATTTTAGAGATAAAAGTCTTTAGTTCATTCCCTTGCTAACAATTTGGCAGTTTGGACTTTGTGTTTTTTCCCCAATAAGTACATGATGTTTAAGGAGACTTTTCATGTTAAACCTTCAAATCATCCACCAGGTGATCTTCATTAGCACTTACATAGATGAAATAGAAGTAAAAGCTTCCTCATAATTAATCTTTTTAGTCTTTGTAAATTTTTATGAAATTCTAAGAAGCCACAAGTGCTCAGGTGTTTGTTTTTTGTTTAAATAGAAATTTTTTTTAGAGCAGTTTGAGATTGACAGCAGAATTGAGCAGAGAGTTGAGGTTTCCTGTATACTCCCTTCCCCTACACATGCATAGCAACACCCCCCACCAGAAGGCATTTGTTAAAACTGATGAACCTGCATTGACACATCATTATCACCCAAAGTCCATAGTTTACATTAGGGTTCACTCCTGGCGTACATTCTATGGAGTTTGGAAAAATGTGTAATGACACATACACCATTAGAGTATCATGCACAGTGTTTTCACTGCCCTAAAAATCCTCTGTGCTCCACCTTTTATCCCTTCCTCCCCTCCTGGCACCCACTGGCAACCACTGATCTTTTTACTGTCTCTATAGTTTTGCCTTTTCCAGAATCTCATGTAGTTGGAATACATACAGTATGTAGCCTTTTCAGATTGGCTTCCTTCATTTTATATTCATTTAAGGTTCCTCCATATCTTTTCTTTTCGGCACTGAGTACTATTGCATTGTCTGGATGTACCACAGTTTATTTATCCATTCACCTACTGAAGGACTGCTTAGAGCATCCACGTTTTGGCAGTTATGAATAAGGCTGCTATAAACATGCATGTGCAGGTTTTTGTGCAGACATAAGTTTTCAACTCTTTTGGGTAAAAACCAAGTAGTGCAATTGCCGGATTGTATGGTAAGAGTATATTTAGTTTTGTAAGAAACTGCCACCCTATCTTCTAACATGGCTGAACCATTTGCATTCCCACTAGCAATGAATGAGAGTTCCTGTTGCTTCTCCATATCCTCTCCAGCATTTGGTGTTGCAGTGGTACAGATTCTGGCCATTCTGATAGGTGTGTAGTGGTACCTAATTATTGTTTGAATTTGCATTCCCCTGATGACATATGTGGAGCATCTTTTCCTATGCTTATTTGCAATCTGTATATCTTCTTTGATGAGGTGCCTCTTAAGAAATTGACCCATTATTTAAGTGAGTTGCTTGTTTTTTGATTATTGAGTTTTAAGATTTCTTTGTATATTTTGATTAACAGTCCTTTATCAGATATGTCATTTGCAAATATTTTCTCCCTGTGGCTTGTCTTCTCATTCTCTTAACGTTGTCCTTCCCAGAACAGAAATGTTCAATTTGAATAAAGTCTACCTTATCAATTATTTTTCCTATGGATTATACCTTTGGTGTTGTATCTAAAAAGTCATGACCAACCTTAAGGTCATCTAGGTTTTCTCCTATGTTATATTCTAGGAGTTTTATAGTTTTGTGCTTTACATTTATATGTTATCCATTTTAAGTTAATTTTTGTGAAGGGTGTAAGGTCTGTGTCTAGATTCATTTTTTTTTTTGCACGTGGATGTCCAGTTATTCTAGCACCATTTGTGGAAAATAATATCTTTGCTCCGTTGTACTGTCTTTGCTCCTTTGTCAAAGATCAGTAGACTGTAGTTATATGGGTCTATTTCTGGACTCTCCATTCTGTTTATTCCATTGATCCATTTGTCTGTTCTTTCTCCAATACCACACTGCTTTGATTACTCTAGCCTCATAGAATCTGGGTAAATTTTTAAATTGTGAAATATAACAAACATATAGAAAAGTACATAAAAATAAGTGTTAAATTTAACAAGTAGTGCTAAAGTAACCACCTACTTTAATTATTCCCGAGAAGCACCATATTTCTTTCTGTTTCTTCTTCTCCAAAGAAATAACCACTATCATGACTTTTCTTTTTCTTTTCCTGCTTCTCTTTGTGGTATGGTTTACCATCTACATATGCATCTCAAAACAATGGAGTTCAATTCAGTTTGTTTTTGTATTTTATGTAAATGGACTCATCTTGTAGATGCTTTGCATCTTGCTTCTTTTACACAATATTAGACTTGTAAGATTCATCAATGTTGCATGTAGCTGAGGATCATACATTTTCATGACTATGTAGTGTTCTGTTGTATAAAGGAACCACAATTTATTTGTCCAATCTTCTTGTTATGAAGTTGGGCAGTTTCCAGTTTGGGAACATTATGAATAAAGATATTTTGAAGATTCACGTATGTATTTATCCTGTATATGTGTGTGAGAAATACACATACACATGTACATTACATATATGATATATACAATATATATAATATGCAATATATATAATTTCTGTATGTGTACCTTGGTGCATATAAGCATGCATTTCTGTAGGAAAATATATCAAGGAATGGAATCCTGGGTCATTTATAGCTTTACCTTTACTAGACAAAGGGAGACTGTTTGATAAGGTGTATGAAAACTGTATGAGAGTTCCTGTTGCTCCACATCCTAGCCCCAACCACATGGTATTGTCAACCTTTCCAATTTCTTCCAAATATGAAGGCACTGTAATGGGATCCTTGCATTTTCCTGATTACTAATGAAGGTGAGCACTCTTTCATATGTAGAAGATACTTGAATTTTCTTTGTCTGCTGTATCTCTTGATGAAAAGTATTTTGTAAAAGGCGTTTTTGAGCACCTCTTAGGGAGCCAAAGGCCTCATAAGTTAAAATATTCGCTATGACATGTTAGTGAGAAAGGCTGATAATACCCTGGAGCACTCAATGAAGGGCTTTTCTGAGAATCTATAGAACACAGAATGCAAATATTAGCTTGGATTCAGTGTCGTTGTTGTTATTTCCTAGTCTATAGCTTTCGGCATCCCTACCCAACATTTTTATAATTTGGGACTGCCTCTGAGACTTTTTTTGGTTCTGAAAATGTTTAGCAATTTGACTGTGTTTGTACAGTTTTATTCCTTCCTAAAACCCCTTTTACCCTGCTTATCCTAGAAGTCATTGTCAATGCTCTTAAACTGATCAAGAACATAATTTATATTAGTCTCTAAATAGCCAGGCTTCATACCTTCTTGCTTCCCACTCTCCTCCCATCTAATCTCTCCCTAAGGCTTAGCAATAGAACATGCAGCTCGGCATAGTTAGTGGGAGTCTGAACATTCAGTGCTGGTGTCTCACCTCTCTGCCTTCACATGGGCTTTCTGCAAGACTCTCCTTTCCACCATCTGAAAAATAACTTTAATGTATTGCAAAAATTCTTGAATTTATAACACTTTTCAGTTTATAAAAGACTATATAAAGGCTCTGCCTCACAGTCTGTAAGGGGTGCAAGGACAATGAAACTCAGAGGATAAAATAACATACTTAAATTCACTCTACTATTACATGGTGAATTCGAAATTAAAAACCTGGTTTTGTAACAGCCAGTCCAGGCCTCCTTTTATAGGCAGCATAATACAAGAGTGCAGTTGCCTGTGTTTGAGTTCCAGCTCCGTGCTAGCTAGCTGAGTTACTGTGGGCAAGTTACTGAGGCCCTCAATGCCTCAGTTTCCCCAGCAATAAAATGGGCATAATAAGAGTTGTGTAGATTCAATGGATTAATACACATAAAAGTGCTTAAAACTGAGCTTATCAACAATATAAATGCTCCATAAATGTTAGCTCTGTTGTTTTCTTCCTTATTATTTAGTATTAAAGGGCAATGACACGTTTATCGAGAAATAATAAGAGAGCCACAAGAACGAACAGTGATTTTGTGGTCACACCTATCAGCCTGAATCAACTGCTTCAATTTCTTCATCTATGAATATAAAAATAAATAAATAATCAGTAAGTATTGTAAAGCTAACATATAGTGTTGACGAAAACTTAATACCAATGTCTTTCTCTTGATGAAATCAGTATCATCATCAGAGCTGAGCTAATAATCTGGAATCATACAGATTCCAGAACTCTGGAACTCATAATTCCACCCAGCCCACCTAGCACATTTGTGCCAGAAAATATAAATTACCACAGTTGCTTGAAGTGTGGTACTCGGGGTTTCCACGCAGCAGAGACGTCTGATAGAAGTGTGCATTAATAGATATCCCCTTAAAGGCAAAATAAGGCTATTCCACACTGTATTTTGAACTTCTACAATAGTCTAAGACCTGCAAGGAGCAGAGAAGATGTTATGATGAGTCCCTGCTATTCTTTGGAAGAAAAGGCCTACACAACTAAATGATTAGAGCAAAGAAAAAGGATGACACAATAATATAGTGCTCTGTAGGGGCAAGGACAACGTCTTATTCATCTTTGTGTTCCTTGAAACTAACAGATAAGTGATTATTAGTGAATGAGTTAATTAATTGCAGTAGAAAAAGGAAAGATAAATATAGATGGACATCGTTGATCCATTGAGTAAGTGTGTATTGAGTGCCTAGGAATTGTACTAGGCTTGGATCCTGGAAAATGGATTAAGTCGGTCCCAAATTTCCAGGAACCAGCAGCCAGGGGTGTTAAACAGAAAGGTAGATGATAAATTACATTCCAGCATGCTGTGGATGTGTAAATGCCATTCCAAGACTGGAGAAGAAGATCAGACATTCACCCAGAAAGGAAAATCTCAGAGCCAGGGCCTCAAGAATGAGAAGTTAGCTAGATCAGGAAAGATGCACATGGTTTGATAGTCCAAGCAAATATTGCAGTGCGAAAGGCACAAAAGAGCCCCAAACAGGTTGCAGTATGTGGCACAATGGGTGATGGGGAAGGGATGAAAGAGATGGTTAAAGAGAAGCAACTTATTATGAACTGATAAGAAGTCTTGAATGTTATGCTAAGAAGCTTGGACTTTTTAAAAAGACTTTTAAGCACTGGGGCACCACTGGGTGATTTTGTTCAAGAGGAGAAATATCAAGCCTTAAGTTTTATCGTTTTTTAATTTTGACACAGTTTAGAGTTGCATATTTATAGGGTTCTTTATAAGGATTTTATTTTGTATTTTTACTTTTTAAAAAACCAAATATAAGCGTTTTCTGGATCATGTGCCTGGATTTTGCCTTTGTATTTACTAACGCATGAAGGATTGCATTAGCCACACATAATCACCTGAAGAAAAGTATCTAACTTTTAGCTCCAGTTTTTCTCATATGGAGACTGTCTGCCTCTGAAGGGTGGTGGACATGTTCTTAGAAATCTGTGACCTCTCAAATTTGAGAAATGCTGATGTGGAGATAGAATTTGGAGTGAGTAGGGGAAATGACAGCCACCAGGAAAACCAGTTCAGAGCCTACTGCAATAATCACATGAGAAATGAAGAGGACTTGAACCAAGGGAGCTCAGAAGAGAGGGAAAAAATTCGATAGTTATTTATGGAATAAGATGGCAAAGCTTGGTGACGTCCAGGAGGTTGGGCTTGAGAGAGAGTATCAAGGATCATGCTTGGATTTCTGGCTTCAGGGACTGGGTGAGTGAGTGAGTGATGGTGGCATCTCAATTATATAACACAGCTAGCTAGTGGACAGGGTAAATGACAAGGCTGGAAATGTGGAGTTTGAGGTGTCTGTTCCACATTCAGGTGGAGATTTGTGGCATCCGTCTAAGTTGGAGTTTTCAGAACATAAGTAGGTAAATATTTTGGGGGGTAAATGTACTCACCGGGGCAATGAGTAGGGTGAGAAAATAAAACTATAAATAAAGAAGAATCCAACAGAGATTGAAAAAGAGTGACTGAGAGTTAGGCACAAAACCGGGAGATGGTATTCTCAAATCCAAGGTAGGAGAGAATTCCCAGAAGGATTGGAATTTCTGGAAAATCTTTGGGAAGAAGGCATTGGTTGAACTGGGTGTGGAAAAGGCAAAGGGGATTGGTAGGGCAGAAAGGAAAAGGTATGGATTCTGGGTTGAGAAACATTATAAGCAAAGTCTCGCAGACAGGTATATAAAATTTATACCAGAGGGTTCACTGGAGTAGACAATACAGCATAGGGCTGAAAGGTGGGCCCTGAAACCAGACTCCTTAGGTTTAAATTCCGACTCCCCACACGTGCCATGTGATCCTCCACAAGTTATGTAACCTTCTAAGCCTCAGTCTTCTCATGTGTAAAATGGGGCAATAATAGTACATTCTTCATTAAATTGTTTATTTTTTACTCTCCTGTTTAGACCCCTTGCAAAAGGCAGGATGATTTCATATATACGACATTGTCTTTAGCTGCCGCTGAATATTTTATACTTTGTCTTTCTACCATCCCAACCCTCATTTATATTTTTACTTTTGAGGATATTTTATGTTAATAAACAGAAGTTTTAAACTGTTTATATAACCTATATATAAGTATATTAAAAATATACAAATGTATTTTATAAATTCTTAGCAAGTCTTTTCCTACCCCAGTATATTTACCTATCTTTCATTTTAGTTCTTTATAGATTTACATTACATGTTTAATTTTTTGATAATTATGGAATTTATTTTGTTGTAAGTCAGGACTCTGATATTCTTTACTAAATTTCTTAAATTTTGAGAGCACTATTTATCTAATAATCTATAGTTTCTAATAAAGCCAATAAGGCTTGAGATGTCACTCCCATATTTTACTAAATTTAAGGATGATTGGTTCTGTTTGTTATCTCTGTAGTCTGCTCCTGTACAAAAAGCAGCGTGTTATAATTATTATGGAGAAAAAAATACATTTTATTATCTGAGAGAACATGTGCTCTCTTAACTAATCTTATTTTACAGGATTTTCTCAGTTATTCTCGCTTGGTCTTGCTAATATATAGTTGTTAATTTTAAAATTATAAAAATTAATTTTATAATCTATTTGGAAGTTCTCCTCAAAAAATCCCATTAAGATTTTTATTGAAATTGCTCAAGTTGCTAATTAAGCAGTTTATAAGTACTATGCAACTGCTTATGAAACCCCTGCCAACCATCTAAGAAACTTCTAGTTCTTAAATTATAAACATTCACAGTCAACAAAGGATCACCAGGCGTTTGAAGAAAACCAATAGCATGGACAAAAAGAAACTAATGAATGAACAAAACGAATGTATTTTCTGTTTCCAGAAGAAACAGCGATAATAAAAAGTATAGAAAAAACCTTAAAATATTAAATTTTCAGAGAGATTAAGGGGAAGAGTATATTCAGTAAGTATGATCAGGTTTCTGTGACATAGGAGCAGGATGCAAAAAGAAAATTGGAAGATTGGATAAAAGACTGGACATCCTTGAATATTGGATTAGTCAATCAGATCTCCCAGAATGTAGAGCAAAAAGACAAGAATATAAAATATGATGGAAAAGTTAAGAGATATGAAGAGTGCAATGGGAGTGGGGGAGTCAGAAAGGGCAGGGAAAAATAATTGAAAAGAGAATACCTTGACCTGAAGAGTGACTCAAGTCCTCAGATTGAAAAGGTTCATCTCATGCCCAACAGGGGGAAAAGAATACACACCAAGACACATGCTGATGAAATTTTGGAATTCCAAGGATAAGAAATTGATCCAAAAAGCTTCTAGAGAACAAAAAAGGATCTTTCAAAGGTGTCAGCCCTCTCATCAGCAAAGCTGGAAGCTGGAACAGACTAGGCAATGTTTCAAAGTTTTGAGGAAGATTAATTAGAATCCCAAATTGATAGCCAAACAATCAAGTGTTAGGACAAACTAAAGATGCAGTTAAACATATAAGGGCTCGAGTTTACAAGTTTACCTCCTACATTCCTTCCTAAAAAACATTACTTGAAGACATATTTGAGCAAAACGAAACAACGAGAATCCTACACAGTAGATAACCTAGGGTGCATAGAGCACTAGACCAACGCGGGTGTCTTATGAAGATGCATCCCAGGATGACAAGTACGTGTAGCACACCTAGACCTCAGGGAGCCTCAATTAAAGAGTTGTCACAGGGTTCCAAGAACAATGTCTTCAAGAAGACCGGGAGGCGGCCCAGCGGCCCAGTGGTTAAGTGCTCACGTTCTGCTTCAGCGGCCCGGGGTTCGCTGGTTCAGATCCCAGGTACAGACATGGCACTGCTTGTCAAGCCATGCTGTGGTAGGCGTCCCACATATAAAGTAGAGGAAGATGGGCATGGATGTTAGCTCAGGGCCAGTCTTCCTCAGCAAAAAGAGGAGGGTTGGCAATAGTTAGCTCAGGGCTAATCTTCCTCAAAAAAAAAAAGAAAAAGAAGAAGAAGAAAGTAGCTATCATCCGTCAAATTGCATAATTGAGAATCTTTTAACATCTTAGGGCAAAATTAATTGCATTAAAATTATAGATTAATCTATCTTTATAATAATGCGTGTTCCCACCCAGGAAATTAGATATATTTATATTTTTCTAGGTTTTTACAATGTCCTTCAGTGAAGTTTTACAATATTATTTATACAAGATTTTTACTTTTTTATTGCTTATTTCTACATATTTTATATGTTTTATGACTATTGTAAATTAGATACTTCATTTTCTAACTGGTTATTGCTGGCATATGGAAGACCTATTGTGTATGTGTATTTTATAATTCTTTTCCTTTCTTATAAATCATGATATTCTCCCTTTCTTATACATTTTAATTGATTCTCTTGACTTTTGAGTTATAGAATTGCCTTGTGAAAATATAATTTTCCTCCCTCCTTTCAAACATTTGTTCTTCATGTTTGGTTCTTTTATTTGATTGCTTAGGTTAGAATTTCCTAACAGTAGGCAGTCTTGTCTTGTTTTTGAGTTGCTTTATTAATTATAGGTGTTGAGTGAAAGTGGCTTACTAGCATGATAAGGAACCATGCTGTTCTTCTTCTTTTTTTTTTCTGAGGAAGATTGGCCCTGAGCTAACATCTGTGCCAATCTTCCTCTATTTTGTATGTGGGTTGCCACCACGGCATGGCTTGATGAGTGGTGTGTAGGTCCACACCCAGGATCCAAATCTGCAAACCTGGGCCGCCAAAGTGGAGCATGCTGAACTTAGCCACTACACCTTGGGGCCAACTCCCTCGTTCTTCTGTTCTTATTGTACTAAGAGTTCTATTTTCTATCAGGAAAGGATAGGAGTTCTATCAAGTGTGATGGGCTACACTATGGACATTATTAAATATTAGGAAAAAGATTATGGATTCAGTTTTATGCTATAGGGGACCAATAGAGAATAAATATGATTTTGAAGAAAAGATATAGAAAACTGTTTATTAATTCAACCAGCTAGTGATAATTGTATAACAATGTGGACAAAGGTAGAGGAAATAAATACAGAAGGACTGAACTTAAGAGATGGGTCAGATAACAAATCTACTTTCCTTACTTGATTTCTACTTGCCTATAAGACTCCAAATATTTGATAACAAAACACCTTAAAATCTATATTGATATTGAATGGAATTTGCACATAACTGCTAAAAACAGACCTACTTTTCCGAGACTTATCATGAATACTTGTAAAAAGCAAAACTGAACAGCAGGAAGTTATTACTCCCTAAAGATAGGACAGCATTCAACTTTCTCTTCTAAAATAGAGAATACCAATAATTGATACTCTAGTATTTCTCTCAACAATTTTATAGTTTCTAGAAAATATTGCTTAAATTATATTTGGCTCCAACACCATCTATTTGGGTGATTTTTGAAATGTTTCAAATGAAAAATAAATGATTTTCTTATTATGGATGATTTGACATTGCTTAAAAACATGAATTCTCCTTGGACACAGTAGGAATTTATGTTTTTTCCTCACTGTCCTATAGAAAATAAATTTCCAATCAAAATAATCAACAATTTGAGGGGGCTGGCCCCGTGGCCGAGTGGTTAAGTTCACGCGCTCCGCCGCAGGCAGCCCAGTATTTCGTTGGTTCGAATCCTGGGCGCGGACATGGCACTGCTCATCAAACCACGCTGAGGCAGCGTCCCACATGCCACAACTAGAAGGACCCGCAACGAAGAATATACAACTATGTACCGGGGGGCTTTGGGGAGAAAAAGGAAAAAATAAAATCTTAAAAAAGAAAAAAAATCAACAATTTGAGTATTAATGTTTACTTGAAATTAATCTATTCCTGTTTCATTAGAAGTGTGTAACACATAAAATTCTTGGGATATTGATGAAGACTTTTCTTATTTTTCTCCTTCAAAGTGGCTAATAGGTAGTATCAAACCATGATTTTAGTTTTAAGATTTTACCTAGTTCATTATATTTAGGATAAGCCTATGTATTTATTTACTATCTCCTTCATATTAATAGTACAGATCTTGAATTACAATGAGTTTCATGGTTGTATTAGAAGACTAAATAGAATGTCGGGAAAGTTTCACATTTCCTGTTTGTGAATCTGACTTCCATGCCTGTCAAGATTGGTACAGATTCAAGTCTGTTTTCAATAAACTTCAAAGAAGATCAAAACCAGGGATCATCGATATCATTGCTCTCTCCATAGCTGTTTGGGGCCCCTGCTTTGCCCTGCAGCCTTTGCCTAAGGAGGCAGCCACATTTTCCAGCTGAGTACTTGCTTCCACAGGTTTTTTACAACTTTAGGAAGTGAGTGGCAAGAAACAATAGAAAGATGTTGGTAGACGGAGAGATATGCTCCTTCACCATCTGGTGAGCATTCTGGAAATGGAGACAAATACCACACAGTCAAGGAGTGAAGTCATTTTATAGGAAGTTTGGCTTCGAGGATTAACTTAAGAACTCTGAGAGCAGACCATATTGTAGTGATCAATTCAACATGACTCTTTGTGGTTTTTAGTAAAATACAGACTGTTTACACTGGAAGGGACAATAGAGATGAGTTTAGAGATGAGGAAACTGAGGCCCATAGAGCTCTAGTAGCACGTCCGTAACATTTATTGGAGCCACATATCAGAATCCACATTCCAAAATGTGCAACTGCTGTCTTAGGGAATTTGCAGTGACACATTCTGAGGTCATGCAGGAAATGGTCCAGAGCAAAGCGATAGCAATTAGGTCAGTAGCTTGAGAGAATGCAGTCTCCCAGGATTGGGAACATGGAAAGTGTGTGTGTGTGTGACTGTGTAGCATCCTTGTTCTATGTGTCATGTTTCCAGCTGAGCTGTAATCTGTGCAGATAGAAGCCACAGCCTACTTTGGCCAGTAGTCCCTAGTGCTGCTTCTTGGTGTGAATGAATTTTTTTTTTTGGCCGTTTCAAACTTTTTAGGGTATCAGGCCAATGAGATGATTAAAAAATTTAATGTGTGTATTTGTGTATAGAAATTTATTGGAAAAAATATTTTTTTACAGTAATAAACATTAGGTTGTAGAATTATACATGCTTTTTCTTTGTCTTCTCTACTTTTTTGTATTTCCTAAGATTTCCACCATGAGATTTTCCTTTAAAATGTGGTTTTATTACATAAGTAATAGGTAAGTACTTTCACGTTATAAAATACTTAAAATGTTACAGAATATGGGAAAGTCCATCTTCATGTTCCTTTAGACTTGCTCTCCTTGAAAGTAACCACTTAGCGATGGATACAGTTTGGTGTATATCCTTCCAGAATTTTTAATTGACTATTCATATATTACAATTATGGAAAATCTTTTACCGAAAGTGATATACTACATGTTATTGTGCGACTGGTTTTTATATTTAATATGTTTTGGGGATTCTTTTCTTTCCGTACGTATGAATCTATTACCAATATTCTTAAATTGTATGTATGTCAAATTTCTCATTTGTCTTCTTATTGATGGACATTTTTTAATATTACAGGCAGCACTGCAGTGAACACTGTTGTGCATGCTTGCTTCCACATGGCATTGATTTTTAAATCAGTGCCCTAGTCATAAAGACAGAAAGAAAGACCACTAGCAGGCAGATGAACGTAAGTGAAGAAGAGGTTAAAGGAGATAGAGTCAGATGTTTCTGGAGAACAGAATATTCATCCTCTGTGTCTCATCAGATGCCACAAAAGATTCAGATGCTCACTTAGGAAATAGCAACTTCACTTGCAGAATACAGATTTTTAGGAATTCAGGGGCTCCTAAGAAGAAGTTTGGGTAATAATCCACACCGCTAAGGTGGTGTTTGCCTTTGTCGTTCTTGTTCAAGAAAGAGTGAGCTCTGAGCTGCAGACAGAAGGTTGCTGTCTTGGAGTGGGGAAGGGAGGGAGCTGTGTCTGACGGGTCGAGAGGATGGGCTCTCTGCCAGTCTGTCCCTAAGTTGCGGGGCCTGTGCTGATCATATGCATGTGATAGCCCTCAGGTGTGTTTGAGAAAAGACAATGTTGGGAACTCTTGCCAAATCTTGAAAATGAGCTGTCAGTCTGACTCATGTACAGTATGGTGTAGCTGCTTCAGCTGCCTACAAGTCTCTTTCACAATTCAAAACAAATTAGAGAAAAATGGGGGGAAATTTTTTCCCTAAGGAAGCAAAGTGACAAAGAAGAATTTTAAAAATCATGGTTGTATTGAACGCACCTTAGAGATAACTCTTTAATTTATTTAAAACTTCAGTTCTCTAACAACTAAGCCAATATTAGTTTTCATTTTGTTAAATATTTACTCTATGCAGATATTATGCTAACAGCTTTATATATAATGCCTTTTTAATACTCAGAAGAGCCCTATAAAAGCTATCACAACTTTACAAATAAGAAACCTGAGACCAGAGAGGTTAAGTAACTTGACCAATTGTCACACACCTTATAAGTGGCAAAGCTAGGTTCTGAACTCAAGTTTTTATGTATTTAAAATTCTGACTGTTAACACTAGACTGGAAATGAACTCTTATTTAGTTGGTAATCAAATGTTTTCATATTGGTGGCAATTCCAGCAAGAATATAAAATGTTCCACATACTATATATATGTGTGTGTTTTCACTCACGCACACATGCACACACATATATTGTCAATTAGTACTACTTTGTGGCATATTATTGCTTTGAATTGTGGTGTCTTTTATGAGATATTGAAATGCTGCATTATAGATAAGACCATGTAGCAGTAAGAAAGATAAGGTGTTTACTTTTGTGTGTGTCAATCGTACTTTCATTTTGTTTGCTTGTTTTTGGTGAGGAAGATTGGCCCTAAGCTAGCATCTGTGCCAATCTTCCTCTATTTTGTATGTAGGACGCTGCCACAGCATGGCCTGTGTAGGTCTGTGCCAAGGGCCATGAAAGCAGAGTGCATGAACTCAACCACTGTGCCACCGGGCCAGCCCCACAATCATGCTATCTTGTCTGAGCTTTTGAGGAGGGAGAGGGAGGGTGGAGATAAGCAGAGAAGATTAGTTGGTATGTATTATCCTGAAATCTGAGTTATTTGACATTTTTAAAACTAAGCATTGATTGAATTTTATGAACATAAATTGGCAAGAAAATTAATACCATCTGCTCAGTAACAATTCTTTGCTCTTAGCAAAGAGCATTTGTTTCAGCTTGAGAGTAATAATCGTATTTATCAAACTTGCTAATGGCATGAACCATATATAAATTGTCAGGCTCATAAAGGTGTATATTTAAGTTACCAGGTGCTCTTCAGGTCCCACATTTTTATGTGTTTATAGAGTTAGCTTATTTTTTCCTGTTCTTATTGTCACTGGAGACTTCAAACAGTCAGTCTGGTGTTTTCTTCGATTATACAGCAACATAATTGTTTACACAGAGTACAAATCAGGGACTTTTTATATTAGGTTTTTTAAGTCCTTGTTCTCTAGATTTAAATTCCACTGTTTTATTAATGGGAATAAGTTTTTCTTTTATTTACCAAGAGGCTCCACCTACAGCAGGGGATATGTGTTATTTTCCTTTTTATAAATGTCAGTGTAAAGTATGTTCTGTATAAAATATAAATTACTGATAGGAAAATGGCCATTTTAGTTTAGCTTGATTGCCAAAATGAGCCAGGGGATTCTGTTTGATTAACTTTAAGGAAACTATAGTGTTCTTTTGTCTCTTTAACCCTCTAGTTTATTCCAAGAATTCTCAGCAGATTGCTCAAGAGCTCCAAAGTAAAGCACGATTCTTGAAAAGTCCTTTCTAGAGGGATCTGCAATGGCATTTAGGACTGCCAAGCATCAGGAAATAGAAAAAAAGAGAAATAAACTACCTCATTTACAGAGAATGTTGTTTTAGGTTAAATCACATAGAAAAAAATAGTATGAGTCTCTAAAAAATAACTGAAAAATATGGTTAAAAATAAAATAAATAGATTGTGGAAAATATGTAGAAAAATTAAAATAGTATTCTAAAAGATAACACATCTGCCTAATGTCAATCTTAGAAAAATGGTGAGAATCTTTTGAATGCTCTATATCTGTAAGAAGTAATAATAGATTTTGAAATAATCCCATATTATAGAAAGTCTTTTCTTCTTATGCACCTGATTCTAAATAAGCAAATGTTTGAAGAAAATCTGTGATTTTTTTCATTTATAAGAAATTCAGCATATTAATGAATACCTATTTAGTTGAGTGAGAAAATAAGCAAAATCTGACAGAATGAGTTTTCTTTGCAACAAATGTGCATACTAGTAATTTGAAAGATTTTAAAAAACAACTAACATTCTGTTCAAAAGGAATCAAGGTGATAAAGAGTAGTTTTGTGTAATCTCAAATACTGAGTCGAAAGTATATCCAGTGTCCAAAAGAGTACACTAAAAGAAGAAAGAAATTAAAGTTGAAAAAGGAGAGGTTTCAGATAATTTAATCCAAAATGTAATGACTTTTTCAAAAGAATAAATTTGATAATGTAAACCAAGCCAAGATGAGATTAGTCATAAATTACACATGGTAATACACATGGTACTCTTTTTCTTCTTATTTTTCTCTCTCTGTTCCCCATTAGGTGGTTCCTGTCCTTGGAAAATAATTACATGGCATTTCTCCCATCCTATGCTTATGGTAGACAGACAAAATTAAGAAATTGTACTTTTTCTGTGGACCTCAGAATCCTTCTTAACAAAGCACTTCGAAGGAGCCACTAGCAAAGATTAGAACTGAGTCCCAATTGTGTCTCCTAGATCTTCTGATCAGTTCTTTTTATACTTGCTCTTAGGAAAATAGTCTGTCTATAGTGTGGAGTAAGGAACTGTGTGATATAATAAAAAATGCTCTAAAAGAAGTCAGAACATTCTGTCCTAATTCTGATTCCATCATTAAGAGTGGAATCTTTGACGACTTACAATTTCTCTAGGACTGATTTCCAATCTGTAGAATTAAAGGAGTTAGGCTAGACTCTCTTTCTAAAATCCTGTCCAGTTTCAACTTTTTATATTCTATACCTTCAGCAACGCCCAAAGACTTCTCATCATTCCCGAAATACGCATTTTTTTACATCTGTAGCATTTTGCACATTCTTTTTTTTTCAGCCTGGGATGCCTTTGTCACCTTTGCAGCCTAGCAAAACTATTACTCGTCTTCAAGATCCAGCTCAAATGTCAGCTCGTTAGCCTTCCCCACCTCCCCCAACGCCCCCTTGCTCACTGGTCAAGTGAGTTGTCCTCAGCTTCGTGCTCCTGATGGAGATCAGTCCTTATTGTTTTATGGTTATTTATTGATCCGTTTTTTCCTGAAAATCCTGTAAGGAAGGCGCTTGGATCCTTGGTATTTGTGCTCTCCAGGATATGATGTTCATATATGTCAACTGTTCAATGGGAGTTTACTGAATTAATCTAGTTAAACATCAATATCTGCCTGTTACAAGTTCAAAGCCTAGTGATTGACGATTGATCTTTGTGTGATTTTAAATGCGTGTATTTTGGTGAAATATTCGAGGTAAGTTTCATTACATCTGTTCCATCTAATCAATTCATGGCCTGTGTACATTCTCAACCATAGGAACCACAGATTACTCAGCGGGCTTTGAGATCAGTCGTCCTAAAGATATTGCAGGTGATCAGTTAATACACTAACAAAGAAAAAGCTCATGCAGATAAGCCAGGAAAACACTAATGTTTCAATGTTAAATGGTCAGAGACATGTACAGATAATTCACAAAAGAAGATATAGGAATAAGTTAGAATATTAAAAAAACATCGGGTAACCACCTTAGTAGACAGGTAAAGCTGAATTCTATACTAGCGTTGGGAAAAGCCAAAAAAGCAATCGCACGAATAGTGCAAAACAACCAAAAGACTCAAAAATCAGCCATACCCAGTACCTAAGAAAGTAGGGTGAAGACTAAAACTGTTTAAGAAGCAGTTAGTCCTACAGATTCTGTCTTACGTTCTGTGGAGCAGTGTGACTGTCCCTCATTCACTCCAGCAAAATACTGGACATTTAGTCTCAGAAGGGTAATAACCCCAGTCTTCATAACAGAGAAAGTTATTTATTGAAACACCATCAGATCGAGTTAATAGTGCCAAGAATGGAATCTGGATGAAGACTAACAAGGCCATCTGGAAGTGTGAGTCATTTGAGCACCATGGGCGCGAGGCTCCATGCAAGTACTAGCTGTGTTGACAGTGACTGCTGTTTTTTTGGTTGCTCAGGAATCTCCCAGGAAAGAAGGAGAGAGCTTCCCTGTTGGATGAAAGATGAACTTTCTGTCCTGGAACAGAATCCACAGATAGTATGAGTGATAAGGAATGGGTTTTTATTAAGGTAGAAAATTATGGTTAGGATGATGGTAGGAGCATCACTGAAATATCCCTGGACCAATGTTTAGTCCTCTAATCGCATCTTCTGGACCTACTGGAGCATCCACGCTCTCACATGGAACATATTTGCTGTCAACTTTTCGTTCTCTTTTTTGTCCAATACTGTGAAATCTGCTAATCTTGATGTACCAAATCTCTCAACACTGAATTATTATAAAAGAGAGGTGTGTTTCAGTGGTATGGGGAATGGAGAAGGGGTAAGGAGAAAAAAGGATTCAAATTGGTTTTTAGAATGCTTTCCTTTGTTTCACTTGAAAGAAGAAGTAGATAGACATTATTTAGATAACATTATGCCCCAACTCCACAGAACTATTTGTCATTCCTCCAAGAAACCATTTTAATTCTGGCCACTTGAATTTGCACACTTCATTCCTTCTCTCTGAAACACCCTAAGAAACTTTTCCTGCCTGATAAACTCTGCTTACTCTTCCAGACCAAGTGGAAGTGTTCTCTCCAGGGTGAAAACTTCGATGACTCCAGAAAGTAATAATTGTAACAACTATAATTTTATGAACCACCTGGCCCTTCAGCCAATTCTCATGCTATCAGATAAGCTAGGCAGTTTTACCCTCACTTTACACGTGAGGAAACTGAGGGTTGGAAGACTTGAGTACTGGCTCAAGAGCACAGAGCTAGATTTGAAACCCACATCCAAAGGCGAAAACCCCTTGTTTTTTGAAATCTGCATCACCTACTGATCATTTGGTTTTATATTTTTTACATGTTTACCTTCCTCCCTGGACTGAGTCTTTATTCCTTAATGAGAGATAAATTGTCTTTTTGGGGGGAATGGCAGTTTTATATATAACGTTAATCAGATTTAAATTTTTCATTTATTGTTGACATTCCTTGTTTGACTCCACGCTCCGCAGGGCAAGATGCTTAAGCATAGAAACCAAATGTGTTTTAGTCATCATTGAATCTAGCACTCGTCACAGTGTCTGCCACAGATATTGCTCAATATATATTTTTAAGTGAATATATGAATTGACTAACAAATGAGTAAACAAGTGAATGAGGCAGAAGGACTGAGATCCAGCTCGTACCAAAATAATACTTTTTTTTTTTACTTTCATTGTCCCCATTGTCTGAATAGTCAGTGATTTCTTAAGCTCCTATGAAATATACTACCTATATCAACAATCTTGTTAACCCAAATGAAATCTATACCCGCAGGGAATCTTAGCATGCTGGTGGGATGTGTGAGGGGCAAGTTTTACTTTTTTGTCAACAAAGATACTGAGACTTCAGAATACTCAGCTGTAGAGATGTCAGATTTTGTATTACCTAAATATAGGCATTTTTTAATCTAGGCTCAAGTAGGCAGTTTTAAGCTCTGGACCTCAAGCCAACGTGATTCGTGTGTTGTCACTATAGGGCCTACAATAGAACTTAGTTTCAGTGATCTTATGAGGTTTTTATAAATCTTCAGTTATTAAAAACTAACCATATCACAGATATTAGCCCAGGGCCACTCTTCCTCAGCAAAAAAAAGGAGGGTCGGCAGAGGATGTTAGCTCAGGGTCAATCTTCCTCAAAAAAACCCCAAAAACTGACCACATAAGAGTAATATAAAAGATTTCATATATTATAAGGCACTTAGCCTATAAGTAACTATAATGTAGTTAGAGTCAATTAATAAATGTGTTTATCTGATAACTTAAAAAGTTCATAAAGTCTAAAAATAGTGGGGTTTTCATGAAAAGAAAGTCCATGTCCTGTTTTTCTTTCTTTTTTTAAGATTAAAGCTTATGAGAAATAAGAGGCAGTAGAAGGTATTAAATTATTTCTTCTGTAACAGCACAATCCCACATCAGATTTTAAATACAAAAGAATAGGCAAAGGAATAATGGCACTGGCTTCAGTTCTAACGCAAATAAGGCAGGAAATTGAGTGAAATCAGTTTTTCCTCTAATCTTTTGTGGAAAAAAGAAATGTGTCATATGGCAAACCCATATGAATCCAATCTGTTTGGTTTATTCATTGCTGCAGTGACATCCAGACTCCAGAAACTGTATCAGAAACCTAGTCAATATCTCAACGCCATCATACAGACTAGAAATATGGTAAGGTATGTGATAACTTACCGCCTTGCAAAAAAACATGTCCTGATTGGGACAGGGTATTGATCATATATATTTTCCTCTCTGGAAACCTATGGCTGTTTTCTACCTTTCAACTCACTCTCCATGAAGGCACATTTTCTCTTCTGTTCTCCATAGAATGAGAAAGAAAAAGAAGAAGAATCAGTGTCTTAAAAATAAAAATCTCTCCATGGTCCCTCACCACTTGGGGACATGACCAGCTTCTCTCCAGCCCCATGTCACAATGTTCTCCTGCACACGCACCCTCTGCTGTAACAAGTGCAGTGTGTTCATATGACTTTGCACCTTTGCCCATGTTATTCTCTCTGTCTGGGACCCCCTCGTCCTCTATCCACTCTTTCCCCCTCTCCACCCTTGCTCCTCTTCTCTGCCACTAATTCCTCTTGCTTTTGATGTATCAAAAATCACCTCCTCTAGTAAAACCCCCACCCAAGCCCCAGTTAGAGCCTCTGTGTTCTGTGTGTGCTTTTGGAGCCCATATCACAGGGCCACACTAGAATTATTTGTTAGCTTCTCCTTCTCCTTGACCAGACTGTGAGTTCCTTAAGAGCAAGACCTTATCTGTTCATCTTTGCATGTCTAGCATCTTATCCAGTGTTTAGTACATACTACATGTTCAATAAATATTTGTTGAATGAATCAACGGTTTTCCATTAGCAGAGTGAATAAGGTATATTTCTTAGAACAGAATCTGAAAAGCACACAGGAAATAGGACAAGTTTGCTTGAGATAAGAGTACTTTGAGAGGGACCACCTTTGAAACTTCATCTACTTGAGTCTCTTTTGTGTTCTTCATGAACTAGGAATGGTAATTCTAATATCCTATCAAAGGAGGTCTAGTTACCAAGAAACAAAACAAATTGATATAAAATGGACTTTCTTATAAGAGAGTCCCAAGGCATAGATCCTAAGGACAATATTTTGTTGAAATGTTTCAGTAGCTTCCAAATACTCATATGCATGATGTCATACGATCAAAACAGTATGAGCCAAAGGAAGGAACAGGATTTCTAGGTTTTCAGTGTACTTGGTACTCCTTGAAAGGATATCTTATACTAATAAGTACATCTCTTGACAATTACTTTCTGATCTTATTTCCCAAGTTAGATTCGAGATGTTTATTCTGCAAAGAAAACTTTGTGATATTTTATTTTCATTAAAAATGTAACAAGCAGACCACATTTATCCTTTGTGGCCAGGGAATGAAAGGAGCCTTATGTGCAGAAAGCAGCAAAACTCCCAAAATATGAAAATTGGGTGTTGGTGAACTTGAAGTCAGTGTATAAGGCAAGCACAGAATCTTCTGACTTTCTTTTCTTTAATAAAACTTAATTGTTTTCTGTTATGAAAGTAAGGCACACTGTGGACATTTCTACAACTGAAATACTCCTTGCTGTTAGAAATCAGGCTATTTTTTAGAAGGATAGAGAAAAGCTAGTGCCTGAAAAGAAAACTAAGCATGAAGAAGGGACCATCACTGATGGATGTATTAATTATGGTTACTGATTCTCTGATTGAATACATTTTTTAAAAGTTATTTGACAAACATAAAGCAGATGGTTTATTGGTATTTTAGAAAGGAGTAAAAAACTCTAGTTAAAAAGAGACCCAATCTGAATTAACAAATCACCATGTCATGCAGGATATTGAAAATTCACTGCTAATAGATTTATGGCCCGTTGCTGGGTATTTCTCTGTTTGGTTCATTGTGGTAAAATACTGGGACATAGATAGTCTATAGGGCCTGACAGCAATCTCCACTTTAGCAGGGTCAGCATCAGGGCTGGGTGGTTTACTTTAAGAGACTGTGTTGTCTACCTAGCACTCTGTGGACCAATGAGAGCATGGCTAGGACTTTCTGATGATAGCCAGAGAGCTGACCTGAAGAAAGGGCACCAAGGATGTAAATGTCACTTTGCCCAATGGGTCTACCAATTGATTTAAAAAGTACAAACCATTTCTAATGTATTTTAGCAAAATTTTATATTTGGAAGGGAGACTGAATTATAGCATCCTTTGGGATCTTAAAGCTGGATTTTTGTTTCTTTCCAGACTTTGTCTCTTTATCTGTCAGTTTCTATCTCTGTCTCTGTCTCTGTCTCTCTCTCTTTCTCCCTCCTTCTCTCCTGCTGGGTACCAAGAGAAAATATATATATTTTTTTCTTATGTTTCTTTATTAACAACAATAATAACAAGCAAACGCTTGATTTCTGGCTACAATCCAGGTCAGATTCTTAATTTAAATAGCCTCTTCCTTCGAGTTACCTTGGAATTGGGCTCTTATTCCCTCACCATCCTTTTTGTATTTCTAAATGATATTCATCAATTTAAAATAAAGATTTCAATTTCATGCTGAAGAACTAGTAGGATCCCATTCTCGCTTAATTTTAACTTCCTTCTCTTTCATTCCCCACACCTCTGCCACTGAAAAGTAAACTGATTATCTCAATTTTTATGTTCTCTTTTATGTTTTTAAGGCAATAACCAAAACTGCCTTGCTCAGAGGATGATACTCTAGGTGTCAGAATAACTTGAGACGTAGAATGGTTTGCGTCAATTTGTGGTGGTTTTGATCACGTATATCAGTTTTTATAACCTGCCATTCATAATAGATCTCTTCCTAACCTGAACCTGGCCCTAGCTCATCTCAAAAAACTCCTAGCGTAGTTACTAGTAGACACTTAGACTCATGTCTTGAAATTTAGTGGTCTGAAGGAAAATTTCCAAAGGCATTATAAGGAAATTTAATTAAGAGCTCATGTTGACCCAGGAATATTATGTACAGCATTGATACATAGTGTAGCTAATAAATTCATTATGCTCAAATTATACGTGATTTGTTAGTACATTGACCAGTAAGAGTGAAACCTGCCTCAGCAGGAATCTTGCAAAAGGCAAAGCAATGAAAACGTTCATCTCCACTGGGAGTGAACTAACTTGCCACATCTGGGCCATCGATCATAGTAAATGTGTTCAAAACAAATCATACATCTTCCACAGTTCATTGTATTCATCAGCACTTTTGAAGGAAACAGTCCAAAGTAGTCACTTTGGGCCAAGTTTTCAGTACCCTGTGGTTTAGGCAATCCGCCTCAGCTGTCTTTTTCAAGGATGTCTCCTCAGGTAGTTGTACTCTGTGGGCCAGTTTCAACCAAGTCTGAAAGGACAAAAGGGTCTTTATAAAGAAGGACATTACATTCAGTCTTTGAAATTGTTGTCTTCAAAATCAAATCATTGTCTATAAAGTCCCTTAGAATCACTTAGAGCTTGAATGCACGAATAGATCAGAAGACTGAATTTCTCACTCGTGTCCATGCTGATGCTCTTTATGTAGGCAAAAAAGTACAGTGAGTGTCACTCACGTGCATCTCCATGTGTATGAAGTGTGTGTACGCGGAGCGGCAGGAAAGAGCGCTCAAACATGAAATGATTTAACTATTCATTGTCACTGTTCCGATGGCCTCTTTAAAAAAATGTTTTATTTGGAAATAGTTTCTAACTTAATGGGAAGCTTCATGAATAGTCTGAAGCACGTGTGTATATGCATATCCTTCACCCAGACTCACCCATTGTCAACCTTCTGCCTCATGTGCTTTATCATTCTCTTTCTCTACACACACACACACACACACACACGCTATTTTTCTTCTCTGAACCACCTGAGAGAAGGTCACCCATCATGGCCCTCTATCCTCAAATCTCCCAAATAACCCTCCCAAGAACAAGGACACTTTTCTTTATAACTACAATACAGTTTCAAACATCTGATTGCCGTTGAATATTTCAGCATGACTTATTTATACCTTTTTACCTCAAATTCTAACCTAGGTACTGAAACTAATAGAAGGAACAGCTCAACTATCCAAAAAAAAGGTCATGTCACTAACATTTTAAATTTTGCAAACATGGTATATCAGTATTTGGGAAATGACTCAATGCTGGTTTTAGGGAGAATAGATGAGTTAATACAAAGAGAGATTTCCCTTGGTTAATAAATCTTATCTATTTAGTGATGCATCTTATCAATGGCATTACGGTTAGCTGGCATTCATTAGGACAAACAGAACATCTTGTCTTTCTGTGTTTTTGATCCTGTTTTTCCTCTTGTGATCAGATAACCCCAGGTTTTGAGACACGGAAGTAGTTTAATTAGACAGTGCCATTGCCTTGCCCCCTGACAGTAAGCAGTAGAGAAGTGTAAAGGGCACTGGCAATGCTGAAGGGGTCTGGAGAGATCAGGGGTCCTGCGGGGGATCAGCCTGACCCTGCACCACAGCTATCCCTTCACTGAGAGAGAGAGTGGTAGGTCTCTCCCAAAATGGTTCTTATACCTATTTTTACTTGCTATCTTAATAAAAAAAGAATGCAAGTTTACACTGCTGTGAACGAATGGAGCTGAGATTTATGTTTTATCATCTATGCAGCTAATTTTGTTAACTAACCCATTTTGGACAGTGCAGTTTTTTCCCCAAGGGCGCCTGAGCATGCATATCCCTCTCACCCCAGCCTGCCCAGCAATATGTCTGTGTAGTGGGCGATGTGAGTGAGAAGACAGAGCTTCAGGGGTTTAGGATGGGCGGCAAGATTCTCTGTAGGAGGAGGGCAGTGCTGGAGTAATTTGTGAAAAAGGGGTCCCTTGGTAACTGTGGTGGACACGCTAGAGGCACGGTCCTGCAAAGTCATCCAGGAGGCTGTGTGTACATCCAGCCACAGTGTACACAGAGGTGGGCCTCGAGTGTGTGCAAATAAGTTTACTACCCCAGGCAGACTCTTCCTTTATTCTTTCAACAGATTTACATCGAGGGGCACTGTTCCAGGAGCTGGGG
This sequence comes from Equus asinus, assembly GCF_041296235.1. NCBI lineage: Eukaryota > Metazoa > Chordata > Mammalia > Perissodactyla > Equidae > Equus > Equus asinus. The sequence continues at coordinate 64,874,948 of NC_091799.1, forward strand.
ATTTGGTGATAAATAAGACAGCCATGGTCTATAACCTTATGGAGCTTACACATAAACTGTTTTGCTTTAAAATATTGTACATTCAGAGGTATTTATGTTCTGACCATATGACCACAATATATCATTCTATAAACCTTTCAGACATGACTTGGATCCATAAGAATTTAGTTTTAAAGCTATTGGATTTGCAGGAGGAGAGAACATTGGTTTTAAATGACAAATCACGGGAAGAAATGATTTTGAAAAGACCCTCCAGCTTTTAATGATTTAACAAGAGCAGTGTGCTTGGAGACCACTGAGTCAGAAAAAATACGTAAACATCCACGTGTTCAAGTGTACAAATGAGTTGGGGGGGGGGCGGCGCTGTGGGAAGGAGAACCTTCCCAAAATAAGGACAGTGTTCTTCATGGCAGTGAAGCCACTTTTTGGTTCATCACAATGGCTTCCAGGCTGGATTGACATCCAGATCAGGCTGGAAAGACAAATACCTGAACCCTAAGGGAAGCTCCAGGGTGGTTCTCGTTGGGATTTGTTGGCCATATTCTCTAGAAATCATTTTCAGATCCTTCCGGAGCAAGCTCTTAACTCACAATCCATTACTGCACAAGATCTCCAAATTACAGTAAGCTAGAAACAGTCATCCAATATCTAAATTTCAGCCTGGCCTACGTGAACACACTTCTCCTTGGCAAAACTAAGCCATGGTCCTAGATCATAGCTGAACAGGAGTTTTGTTCTTGGTGTTTGTGTTAGTAGAGATTGTGTTTGGCTGTGAATACAGAGATTTAAAGAAGGAGTGGCTTAAACAAGATGAATGTTTATTTCTGTATCATGTTAAAATCTGAAAGTAGGAAGTCTAGAGCTCATGTGGCAATACCATTCTGTAAAGTCTTCAAGGACACATCCTCCTTCCGTTATGTTGCTGTTAGATGTGGCCTCTATGCCTAAATTCAACTCATGGTCCAAAATGGCTGCTCCAGCTCCAGCCATCAACTTCATATTCCAGCCAGTAGGAAAGAGAAAAGAATGAAGGACAGATAAAATATCTATGACAGATGTCTTTTAATGAAAGTTCCTGAAACTTCCACATAACACTTCTGCTTCCAACCAGTCACGAGAACTTAGTTATTTGGTAACACCTAGATACATAGGAATCTGGGAATTTTCTCTATTTTGAGCAGTCATATGCCTAGGTAAAAACTGGGATTCTAATACAACTGATGAAGTAAGGCACCAGCATTAGGGTACAGCTATCAGTCTCTGCCACAATGTTGCCTATTAATGATGTTGTGTGTGTTTTAAATACTTAATGTCAGTCTGCAGTACTGTATTTGCAATGTCATTTATAGTATGATCTTTTACAGGATGAGCTTAGTAGCTGAAGTGTTCAGGAAAGTTGTGGTAGGTTCTGCTAGAACATTCTACCCACCTGGGTAAGGGCCTAAAGATTAAATTTGCTAGACTAATGGCCAATTAATTGTAATGGAATGTGGCAATAGATTCTCTGTCTTGAGGCTTACATGTCCCCCTGAAATTGAAGAAAGGAGAAACTCGTAGCACAAAATAAATGTAGCTTGAGTTCTTAAAACTGTTTGATGCTCTTCATGTTTTTACCAACTCATAGCCTCGTTTAAATTTGAGTCACAGGTACATTTTGAACTCATGGTAGAAAGAGTCCCAAAGTGTCACAGGAGAATTACTCTGCTTGTTCTAACAAGATTGTGTCCCAGCAGGAAAGCCAGAATTTGATAGCTACAAATCGGGAGATCTGAAATGAAAGGGGCAGAGCAGGTAACTTCTTTTAAGTCGACTGCAATGTCTTGGATTAAGGTAGACAGTGGTTACCATTTTGCTGACCTGAGGCAGACATGTCACTAATAGGGAGAATGAGCAATCAGAGAGCTGATTTAATTTCCACTGGGGTTTATGGAAGCACCAAAACACGATGTAGCCAAGCGTTCCTAAAAGTATGAAGTAATCTAATTTGTTCCATCATTACGAGAAATTGAAGCCAAGTACAATTACATCCCAGTAGTAAAAAGAGCCCGTTAAAGTGCCATTGTTATCGACTGAATGAAGTGAGCGTTCTGATTACCTTGACCAGCCACGTTTTAATTTTTGTCTGTCCATTCCTTTCAAATCACAGGAGAGGGCCTTAACTGATTTTGACAAAATAAGCTACATTATGAAGGTGCAGCTGAGCCTGAGAAGCTTAAGTTTAATGACTTAGATTAGAATTTTCAAATGGGCATGTCTTCTAGATTTCAGTAAATTTGAGGATGTAATTATTAGGGGTTTTTTGTTTCTTAGAGTTTATAAGAGGTCCAAGAGGAAAGGAAAGACTTAAATTTAGAGAATTCATTTTTGTTGTTGTTGTTCCGCCGACCGTCTCTCCGGAGAGAGGTGTCTGTTCTTTGAGGGATGGGCCCAGAGCTCCTGGATGCTGTGATTGACAGAGCTGCCTCCATAGAGGAAAGTGTAGCCTGCAGACTTCCAAGGAAGGTAGAGCTGGGTGGCTAAAAGATGTGCAATAAACTACCCTGTAAGGAGAGTGCCCGTATCATTTAGCTTCCAAACCAGGACACTTTTTAGAGTGAAAGGCAATGCTATTGATAATTACGCTGGGATAACAGCCATGAACCTGGGTAAATTCCAGGCCAATTGGGATGTATGGACTCCCTACCCATGAGGAACAGGGGACAGCAGATATCTAAGCAACTAAATGTAATAGTGTTTTTAGGTACCTGGAGAAGAAACTATCCTGTTGGGAAAAATAGAGGGAAAAATGGAGACAAAGGTCATTCCACTAGGGATTTCTCTCCCTGGCACGAGAGTGACTCCAATCGTGCGATACCTCAGAGCGTGAGGTTTACAAGCGCCTGAACCATGTTAATATTGCTGCAACAGTCTAGTTATTGATTCTCAGATGCGTTAGAAGCTCTGGAAACATCACAGAAAGTAGCCTTAATAAAAGGAAGGTTCCAGCTTTTAGAGTTCAGTCCAATTCAACAAACAAACGTTTATTGGATACCTGGTAGGTGACAGCCAGTGTTTAGCAACAGAGATAGAAAAATGAATTTGCTGTGGTCCCAACCCTGGAGAAAATCAGTCTAGTAGTAAAAAAATCATTCTGATAGATTGTTTAGTGATTGAATTACTTCAAGAGTTACCTTCTGATTTGGGTCTCGTGCATCAAACATGATCTTTGCCAGTCTCTGTCCTAGAGGGAACTCCTGCTAGGTGGTAAGCCGGATTTCCCGGTCCCCTACTAATGCTAGACCCCCTGGCAAGGGCGAGCAGGCTGTGTCAGTGTGGCTCTGGTCACTCAAAGGTCCTTGCTTTCCAGACTGCTAATTTATTTTTTTCCATCCAGAAAGCCCTTCCCAACCATCTCAGCAGAAGCAAGCTCCAGAGATTTAGAATGCCTGGTTAAAACAGTTTGCTGGTTTAATTAGATAAGAATTTGAGAGCACTTTCCAGGATTACTGCTCCTAATCATATTGATAAAGGCTGGAAAGTCCCTCTCAGCCAGTGAGTAACTGAATGTGGGAGAAGGGAGAAGTACTGGTGGGCGCTGGAAATAATTCAAAAAATCCTAACACACTCCATGTGCCCGAATATAAAATCTATCATCATCCTCACTTTTTGAGCACTTACTATTTTTCAGGCACTGCTTTACACGCATAATCCTATTTAATCTTCAGAATCATCCTATGCCGTAGGTACTGCTTTCCCCATTTTACAGTTAGAGAACAAGCTTGGGTAAGTCAATTAGCTTCGATGAAGATCCCAGGCTAGTCAGCGGCAAAGCTCACGTTTGGAAATAAGGACTGCCTTACTCCAAAAACTAGTATCTTGAATTTTCAGTCCTTCTAAGGTCCCTCTCTGGCCCAGAATAACCCAGCATACAGTCACTCAGGGAGTGAGAGGAGCAGGGACCCACTGACTTTGTTTTTAAAGAAAGGAATGGAGGGTGTCAGAGCTGGAGTAGAGGTTTTACTCAATGGAACAGGGACCTTCCTCCAGGATCCCACCACTCAGGATAAATTCAAGGGCCAGTCCCACCCTCGAGGAGAATTACGTAGGCAATGGTTACTTACTCTGATGAATTCATTTCTAAACATTTATTCCCCACAAGGAGAGCAGGGCCCTGGGGCCACAGGGCCGAGCTCCTGGGGAGGAGGGAGAGGCGGGCGAAGGGACCCACAGGTGGGGAATTCAAGCTGCAAAAGTTAATCAAGTTTTCAAGGTGCCAGATTTTCTTCACCCACTTATCTGGCAGCCCAGATTTTCTCCTCTGCCTTCCACAATTGCCAGATTGTTCTTTTTGAATAAACATTATCTTCTTTGTGTTCTCAGCTTCCAGTTAGTTGAGTTTCTCCAGTTTTAGAGACCCGTGCCTGCTCTTTCCTCCCTCACTCCAGTGTTGTGCCCTCTCTGCCTCCTTTTCTCCCTCACCCCTAGGCTTCCACTGCAGGGAATTTGGAAAGTTGGAGAAGGGAAAGACTGTTTTGTGCCCAATGTGCCTGAGACCTAGTGCCATGAGCTGATACTTGCCCCATCTGAGCCACCAGACCCTCTCTTCCTGTTGTTCTCACACTCTTCCCTGAATCCCAGCCAAGTTTGCAAACTCCGCTCATGAGTTACCCGGTGGAGGAGGGCACAGAATCCTCTCCAGGAAGTGGCTGGATCCTCTGAGCTTTCCTGACCTGCGCATGCTTCTGCCATAACGCACCTGCATTTCTTTTGAAATCATTGCAATTGTTTATTTGTTGATCAGCTCCTCTAGATAGTGGACTCTCTGAAGCCAGAGATCTTCCGAATTCAGCTCTGTAAACTGAGCACTTTTAGAGCACCATATCCCCCAGCAGGTGTTCAACAGGTATTTGGTGAGTAGTGAATCGAACCAAAGTTTAAGTAGACATGGGTGAATCATGTAACAATCTCTAGCTTCCCAAGTTTGTCTGTGGGAAAGGCTCACCTCCGGGTTAAACCAAATCAGATGAAGTACGTGGACTCCCTCCAACTGCTGAGCCCGTGGGGCTTAATCTCCTCCTGAGTGCCCCGCTCCTGAGTGATCTCGGGACTGACTCCACCACCCCAGGCCTTCCTGCTGCTCCTGCAGAGAGCTTGTCAGCTGCTTCCACACAGAGCTTCCTCTGAAGGAACTTCTGTGTGAAGGAAATAGCCTGTGTGAAAGGTGGGCACTGAATAGATGGGAGGAAGGAGGGAAAGAAGGACTGGACAAGCAAGTGGTAGATATGACCAAATGTGCAGAGATGGGCCTCTGAGGAAACCCAGTGACAAGAGGTGGGGGTGGAGGTGGGGGTGAAGCTGAGGGTGTAAGTGGGGTCAACCACGAGGGATGGTGAGGACAGATGGGTCTAGGGAGCTGCATTTTAGAGGGGCTTTCGAGAGTCTAACTGAAGGTCGGATACAAACGTATATATGTTACAAACCCAGAGTATGGTCTTGAGTAAGGATGGATAGTATACAAGAGGTGCTTTGGTAACATAAGATTATGTAGGAGGGATTGAAAAAGGAAAAGACCCCTAGAAATGGAAGAAACAGCTAGGTTTTCCAGGAATTTATTTGTAAGATTTTAAGAGCTAGAAACAAAAATGAGGGCCAAATGGAGAGATTTCTTTTTTCCTGTTCGTTTGCCAATGAAAGGTTTAGGATGTATGGCAGTCTTTGGGACACAGTCCTCCCTGTTTGGTCATTAGTAATTGTTAGGTCATTGGAGTGAGATATTTTTGGTCAGGCCAAGTTCCTCACAGCACATCTCAAAGGGGTCCAGTTGGTCTACAGACAGCTGAGATCATTTGGCCCAGAGCATCCCTGAGTAACCACTGGGACCAGCAATCTCTGTCTTTTGACTCCAAATCAAATAGTCTCTCAGTGATCCCACAACAGCATTCCAGATTCCAGAAACACTTCTTAACTTAATTTCTCTCCCTGGAAATTCTAAGGGCCTTATGAGCTTGTCTAAAACACTGCTCTCAGGAAGGCTTTTGTCACTTGTACTGAGCACCGTTGATATTAGAGGTTGCAAACTAGCCACTAAGGGTTATAGACTTTTTTGTTCGATCTTTGAAATGCTCAACTTTTAAAAAATTAGTTGCCAAAACTTTACAGAACATAGATTTTGCATTTAAAAAATCCAAATGTGGGAATTCTTTTGAAAAATATTAAGATCTAGCAACAGTTGGCCAGCATTCCCACATGTGCCCTCCGAAGTCCCCACCTACCACTCGTGCTTCCCCACCAACCTCATCATTCATTCATTCACGTGACCTGTCTGGCTCCTATAGGCCGTGTAGTCAGTGACCTCTGCCGTATGAGTTCACCTGGTAGAACTCCAGTGCCCTGAGGAAACTCATGTGTGGAGAAATTATTTACAAAGTATCTGTGTATTAGACAGCTCATACCTTAGAGAACCATGGGTTCTTACTTTTTCTTGCAGTAGAAAATTCAAGGGTGAGTTTTTATTACAAAGTGAGAGGCAGAGAAGAAGAGGCAGACAAAACTAACATTTATTAAGCTGGGTGATTCCTTACCTCAGTGTTTTCAAACTTACTGGTAGTTTGAAAAATCACTTTAGTGGGTCATAATCAATATTTTTCTAATTAAACAGAATAGAAAACATCAGAGTGAATCATACATAGTAAGGGTAAATATTATTTCATGTAAACTCTGTTTCAATTCTTTATCTATATATGGATCAAATATATATGTGTGTGTGTGTGTATACTATTTCAATTATATATAGATTTCCTTTATATTGTGTATATATAATTCTTTTTGTTGCTTTCACTTAAACCTAAGTGCGTAGTTTGTTAAACAAAAACTATAAACAAATTTTGCCATGACTATTATATATAACAAATAGGCGTTGCTTTTAATGGGAGTTTACTCCCCCTGCCTTTATATTTCATTTATTTATTTATTTATTTATTTATTTATTTATTTATTGTGAGGAAGATTGTCCCTGAGCTAACATCTGTGCCAATCTTCCTCTATGGTATGTGGGACACCACCACAGCATATCTTGATGAGCAGTGTATAGGTCCTCACCCAGGATCTGAACCTGCAAACCCTGGGCTGCCAAAATGGAGCAGGTGAACTTAACCACTACACCACTGGGCCGTCCTCCACTTCCCCTCCTTTTTAAACAAATACAGGTATCAAAACATTCCTGCACATATTTTTTATGCTAGAAGTCAGCACCCACACCTCTTCAAAAATGAGCACAATTTACAATAGTATTCATTGCACCTCCTACTTTAATCAAGTGTATGAGTCTTAGTATAAAATATATTTCTTACTGTGGTTCACTGTCCAAAAATTTTGAAAGCCACTGCCTCATCTCATTTAATCTTCCCTCATAACTCTGTATGGGTAGAGTCTGAGCCTTCAGAAGAATATGGCGGTCTTCACAGAAGTTGAAGTTCCCCATAATTTTTGCTTGTTGGAAGATGTCACAGAATGCCCAAAAGGAATGATCTTGTTAGCTGGGCCCTTTCAAGGTAGGCAGGCATGATTATGAGGCTACCAAGGGTAAATTATGAAGACAAAAGTTATACACTGAAATTAGAATGTAGATCTAAATATCCAGAAGCTTCTCCATTGGTTAGATTTGCAACAAAAATGTATATGAATTAAGCATGAATTCCAGTGAAATAGTGGATGCACTGAGCATAGTGGCGTTAGCAAAATGGCAAAATTCACAAAAGTTAAATAAAGTCACCAGTAGGACACACTACAACAGTTAATTTTAGTGGATCTCAGAGTTGTCTTAAATAAAAAACTTTCTGCTCTGATTAATACCGTAATGACCTTAATCTGAAATGTCCACACATTAAATAAAATAATTCTATCTAGTAAATATGCCCTGGAAATTAATAAAAATGTACATATATGCAGCCATTATGTTTTCAGACAATGGGAATAAAAGGCTATGCAATTTTTTTTTCCTTTTATCAAGGAGCTGTTCATTTAAGCATAAACCTGGAATACTCGAAATAAAATTTGGATTTCCAAGATCAGGACATGGCAAGAAGCGTCTATATTGCTGTGAAATAATGTATGTTTTCAAAAGTTAATCTCAAGAAGGAAATAAAGCATGAATGGCATGCTTTATGCATCTTGCTTAGTAAAAGGACTGCAGTTTAATGTAGCAGGTACAATGAATACTGTTGCTAATGGTGTTAATTTTCATAATGACAAATATGTACAGAATTGTTTTGATAACTTTGTATTTTAAGAAGAGATGAGGAGATGGAGTGCTGTTAAAAGCAGACGTTATGTGTTACTTGCAATAGATGATAAATATTGATAATTTTCAACAAATCATGCATTTAAGTGAAATGAAACCAACAAAAATGAAATAGGCATATGGATATGTGATTTTAAAATCAAAGTTAGTCTTAAAATTCAAAATAAAATATGGAAAATTGCCTGGGGGACAACTTTCTGTGGGATGTATTTTTAGCCCTATTTTGCAAAAGAGAAAACTGAGGTACAGACAAGTTAAAGAATTCACCCAAATTTGCCACATGGTTGCTAAGTTGCAGAGCCAGCATTTGAATGTAGGCCTCTGTCCCCAAGGTCACACTCTTTCTATTCCTCATAATGTCATAGCAGGCCACTAAAATGGATACCTCTAGAACTCTTTGCGTATTGCTCACTCACTGTCCATCTGGACTACTGCAATGGATTCTTCATCTCCCTCCTTCTCTCTTCTTCATTTTATCCTCCTGGGCTACCAGTGCACTTATGCAATTCCCATTAGCTAATATCCATTAGCTCAAGGCCACACATGTAAGTATTTAACTCTGTTTCCCTTCTCCTCTCTCGAAGGAGTCTGCTCCATCCAGTCTATTTACTGCCCACACATGTAGCCCTTTTTCAGGCTCCAGAGATTTCTTGTACCTGAAAAGAATGCCAGGTGACTCCCTCCTCCCTCAGCCATTCAAGTCACAGACTTTGTTGAAAACCTACATCGAGGTTCGCCCTCCTCCTAGAACCCTGCACGCTTAGCTACAGTGCATACCTCCCTCTCCCAGCTCTGAACTACAATAGCACTCTCAAGCTGAATGGTTTCTGTGCCACCTTACACTGTCTCTAGGCAGCAGCTGGTCATGTGTCTGATTTTCACAGCAGGATATTATAAGTTCCTTCCCAGGTCCAGGCCACTGAATCTTTCATGTTCTTGTATTTCACAGCAACCAGTACATCAGAGAGTCTCAATAAATATGTGTGGGGTTTTTAGTGCTCTCGTTCTGGGGAAAATAAAAAGGAGAAAGAGGAGCAAAGGGAAGAAAGAAGATTATTCTCCAACCACTTCTCAACAGTACGCAATGGCCTGAGGAAGGGAAATAAGATGTCCTTGATGGAGATTTCAAATATATGGGAACATACAGAACACATGTATTGTGCTTATGTTTGGAGACTCATCTGGCTTGGTATAGGACAAAGTTTCCCAAAGTAGGCTTCAGGAGATGATAGTTGTATGAAAAAAGGCATTCCAAGATCCCACAAGTTTAGATAATACTTGTTAAATGACATTAAACAAGTCTTTTTGCTTTAGAACTTTTAGGTTTTGATAGGTTCCTGTCCATTATAAATCACTGTGAAGAGCCTCCGTATACAACATTCCTCAAACTTGTTTGACCACAGAATTCTTTGGGTAAGGAGAATCTTGTAGGAATAATGTTCATTTGAACATTCTTTGGGAAATGTTAGAATGATCCTCCCAGTAACCTGATAGTTAGTGGTGCTCTGTCATTTACTAGTGACATCTTTTGTACGTATTTTTTATACATAGTGACTTTCCATGATTTGGTATGGTCTTGTGAAGGCTATTTTAGATCTTAGACTCTTCACTCCCATTCAGACCAGAACTGGCTCATTATTGAGCGTTGATGGTGATGATAGGAAGATGGTCATTGGTTTAGGATTGAGAACCTGTGAGAGAGAAAGGAAACCCTCATGTATTAAGTACTTTATTACGCATTGACTTATTTCAACAACCTTGTAAGGTGACTCAGAATAAAATTACTATTGATTACTTCCTATAAGTCACATACAGCCCTTGGGACTTGACATGTATGTTCACGTGCATTTCTCATAAAAACTAATTCCCTATTCAAAGGGCTCAGATATTTAAATGAGTAATTTAAGATACCACTGTTTACCAGTAGGCCAACATGGCTTCTCATTCATCTCTTCTACTTATAGTACAAGTAGTGAGAATAAAAATTGGACATAAGAAATTACCCTTCTCAGACTCTATTCATAGAGTGTTTAAAGGAGCCTAGTCTTTCATTGGACACTGCTTGTTTATTTTTTTCTTAGCTCAGACTTCAATTTTTTTTAATGGAATAAATGTCTCTTTGGCATTACTTCTCTGTCAATGTCTCCTAGTAAAGGGGAGTGAGAGAACAAACAAGGCAGCAGAGGTACTGATTCTGAATAAAAGATTCTGGAGCAGTGTTGATTAAAACAATTATTTTCTCTTCTCCATTCAAGAAGGAATTCTCAATCTGGAGCTCCTGGTGACTTCAGGGAGGTCAGGGAACATTTTTAAAATAAAAAATGCGGATCACAGGAAAGTTTTGTATCAAATTCTCAAAGGATTTATTAGACTTCCAGAAAGCTTAAGAAGCACCATGCCTTTTGAAGTGCAAGGAATCAAAAAGTATACCCACCACCAATATCTCCTTTATGGGTGATCGTTTAAGGAAGTTCTCTTCCCACGTGAAAAGTCAGAACGAAGATCAGGAGATGAGGATGATGGAGTGTGCAAGATAGAGCAGTGAGTGATGAATCAAATAAAATTCACACTGAAAACAAATGCACATCTTCCTCAACTTACGATGGAGTCACGTCCCAATAAACCTATTGTAAGTTGAAAACGCTATAAGCCAAAAATGCATTTAACGCACGTAAACTACCAAAAAAATAGCTTAGCCTAGCCTACCTTAAACATACTCAGAACACTTACATTAGCCTACAGTTGGGCAAAATCATCTAACACAAAGCCTATTTTATAATAAAGTGTTGACTATCTCATGTAATTTATTGAATACTGTCCTGAAAGTGAAAAATAGAATGCTTGTCTGGGTACAGCATGGTTGTGAGCATATCAGTTGTTTACCCTCGTGATGGTGTGGCTCACTGGGAGCTGCAGCTGGCTGCCGCCGCCCAGCATCAGCAGAGAAGATCATACAGCAGAACTGGAAAGTCAAAAAATCGTTAAGTCGAACCATCCTAAGTCAGGAACCATCTGTACATGATATGGAAATTATAATATAAAGATTAAGGAAGTATTCTTAAGACAGCAAAGTCATGTTCTAAGAAAACTCTAAATAAAAGTCTGGAATTTAAAAATCTGTTATTTTTTACAAAAGTAAAAATCAGCCGAGTATGCATGTGTGTGGGGTCTAGGAATGGGAAAACAGACAGGGATAGATGGATGGTGGAGATGAAGCAGTGAAAACACAGAACAGTCTCATGGCGAGGCAATAGCAGTATTTAATTTTATTATATTGAGAGGGAAATATAGGTTTAAATATGGCTGTTAAGAAATAACAGCGCGCACTACAGGCTGGCTAAACTTAGGGCAGCAGGAGTAGTTAGGAGATTCAGCTCTTCTCCCAGTTTTAATTTGCACGGGGAACCCATTCTCCTGATCTTGTTAGGATGGCACATGACCTTTAGTTTATTCACCTGTTTCGCCTCAAACTCCATACCTGTGTATTGATGGATTCTTCTGAGATTTGACCCAATTTTGTAAATATCATACTATGTATTTATTATAATACCTTGCATTTTAAGTCTGATGTTAATATTTCATTTCAGAAAGACACCATGCTGTGCTTAACCATTCTGAAGTTCTGGCAATGTTAGTTCTTGATACTCTTTAAAAAGAGACAAAGAGCAGAGTTTGAAAGCAAGAGATTGAGTATAAGAGATAGATAGAGATGAATACATCTAGAGAGCCCTTCCCAGGACAGTATTACTGCTTGAATCTTACTTGGAAAGAAATATTCTTATTTGTTATACAACATTCATATTTATTGGTCAGCACTCACAAATATTTGTTGAGTGCCTGTAAATTTCAGGAACTGTCCTAGACATTTATAGAAAGGCCTAGAAATAGATATGAAAGTGATATAAAGTCATAGAAACAGAAGCCAGTAAATTGTATTCAGGTGAAAGGGCTGGCTGAGAAGGGCAGTCACAGATGGCATGGTGAATAAAAGAGAGCTGAGAAAGGTACTGAAAAGCCCACTGAAAGAAGGCCGTCTGTGAACACAAGAAGTGTGGCACTAATACAATAAGGAGGAACGAGGTTGTGGAGCAGGTTTTTGAGCAAAGAAGTGACACATTAAAAACAGAGTTTAAGGAAGATGATTTTGATGCTATAAACAGGACTATGGTGAGAAAAACTGAACCCAAGGAGATCCAGTAGAACTCTGTCACATGAATCTAGGAAAACATTGATGAGGATTTGACTGAAGGTGGCCGTTACAGAAATTAAGAAGAAGTTCTTAAAATCTACCAATCTCGAAAATCAATTGGCAAAGTGTTGGTTGGAATATGGTTGGGGCAGGAGTAGAGGTGGATGTAGATTAGACAGCAGAGATGGGTGTGAATATACTCCAAGACGTCCTATTTATCAATAACTTTCTCAGAATATCTCAATTTCAAGTATAAAACATCTATACCTTGTGTACAGTTGAGCTAAACTCACAGAGTTCCAGAACTGTGGTATCAGATGGGATCTTTGAAGGCATCTAATCGATTCAGAAATTCTCTCAATAGTAATACCTGGCCCCACCCAGGTTAACCAATAGTGGACAACCTTAAAACCAACACTCTCCCAGATAACACAGTGTCAGAAATCACAGAATAAATAAATGTGGAGCTGGAGAAGCTCTAGAGATCATCTGCTCAAACTCCTTATTTTCTATTTTCTATAAGGAGTACTTTGTGCAGTCAAAATGTGACTGACAAAAATAAAGATCCAGAGACCACGTCCCACCTGAAGGTTGATTGTATGTAATGGCAGCACAGATCCCCTCCCACACACTCCGACCATGGGAATAAAAATGATTCCTAAGGTTGTAACAGGAGTATGAAAATAACATATGTAGTTCTAATACTTTTTTCCAGCCTTCTTGCAAAATGTTTATTGTTACCTTGTTGAAACAACTTCCCAGACAAAAGCTTCCGTCACTAGCATTCCTTTAACACTCTCTCGTCTTGTGTTGTTGAAATATGAATCAGGAATGAAAATCGTCTTAGCCCAGACTGGTGGGTATATATGGTCTGTCTTGAATGTCAGTGGCCATGTCTTGATATTCTCCTTTGAAATTCTTTTTCTTTGTTCTTGAGAGGTTCTCCTCCTACTTTTCTGGCAGCTTCCTCTCCCACTCTAGGCCTCGTAACTGGTCTTGTCTTCTCCAGTCCTGCTTTCACACTATTCCCAGAGTAATCTTTCTGAAAAGCAAATCTAACCATGAGACTTCCTAGCTCGGATTTTTTTTTTTTTTTTGCTGAGGAAGATTCGCCCTGTGCTGACATCTGTGCCAGTCTTCCTCTATTTTGTATGTCGGTTGCTGCCACAGCATGGCTGACTAGTGGTGTAGGTCCATGCCCAGGAACCAAACCTGAACCGCCAAAGCGGAGCACACCAAACTTAACCACTAGGCCACAGGCCCAGCCCCATAGCTTGGATTTTTAATGGCTCCTTCAGAAAAAGATGTAAACTCTTAGAATAGTATATTAAATCCCCCATGACTTCTTCTCCATCTGTATCTTTGTCCAGTGTCAGACCTAAACTTTACATCCTTATCTGCTTGTAGCTACCAGGAGGGGCTGTGTTCTCCAACTGGCAGTGACACATGGTTGCCCTCTGTCTCAAGTGTCACCTCCCATTCTTCATCTGGTTAACTCTTCAGTTCCTCCTTGGAGATTCAGGGCTAACACTCCTTCTTTCATAAAGCTTTCCCAGATCTCTCGCAGGCTGTGGAAGGTGGCACTTCCCTGTCCCTCGTCTCTGCCTTGTGCTTAAATTGCGCTGTTCCTACTGCCTCGTTTTAGTGGACAACGTACATACATATTGTCCTATAATTGTCTTCCTTATTAAACTATGAGCTTCTTGAAACCCAAAGTTATTTCCTTCCCTTTGGTGTACTCAGCACCTGACACATAGCATGTGTTCGATATGTTTATTAAAACAAAAGGAAGATCCTCATAACCAGTAGAATAGAAACTCCTTGAGAGTGGGCAGGAACTTTTAGCTACTTTGTTCATTGCTAAATCTCCATCATTTAGTGCAGTGCCTGGAAAAGAGTCTCTTAAGTGTGCAATGCAAGGTTATTTAACTCCCATTCTCTCACTCAAACTAAAATAATCTACAAGGTTCTTGTTATTATACCCAATCTAAAGGTGAGAAAAATAAGGCCCAAGAATGATTAGGTGATTTGCCTGGGATTATGGTTTGTATGTAGTGGAATGGAGACTGGGACCTTCTTCTACTCTTCCAACTTCAGTCAAGGAATAATAGTGCTTGCAGTCGCACACATGTCTTATGGAGTCCCCAACCCAGATGTCTGATTCAACTTGGCTCAAACTCCAATTCCTTGGACAATAGCCCTCCCGACCCTTACACTGAGTTCCAACAGCTTTCTCTTCTTTCTCTGCCTCTTCTCTCCAGCATCAGCTCAGGCTGACATTTCTGTTTGGGCCAGTCTGGCCTCCAAGCTCAGTCCCTTCACCGGATTAAAACAAAACAAAACAATCTCTTTATCTCAGCATTTTGTGCCTTCAGTAACTTTGTTAAAGATTGGGGGAGGGGGGACAGTTACAGGGTGGAAATTACCCTGTAGACCAAGCCTACTCCTTTGTGTTACATAGACACACACACACACACACACACACACACACTCCTGGAGCAACCAGCATAGTCTTCCCCTTTCCTATGTAGAAGAGATCAGATTAGCTCCACCCAAACCTGGGCTCCTTAAAGTCTCACCTTCTGTCCTAAGTAGCCCTATCAGAGAAGCAAATGTTCTATAAATTATTAATTTTATTCTACCAATAGTATGGCCAAAGATAATGGTCTCACTGACTCAGCCTTGCCTCTTTCAATCCCATTTATTGCAGAGCCCTAGAATTTTCCATCTAAGTAAGATCACATATCATATAGTACTCCGAATCACTCAGTGGCTCCAACTCTTGAAGGATCAGTCCGAAGCCCCTACTTGCAGATGCCTGACAAGACTTCCACGGCCAGTGCCTGTGGATTTCTCCAGCCTCTTTCCCCCTTAGCAAGGCCCTACTCATAGTAGTCTTTTTCTCCACATACACATACACACATATCTTGTTGAACTTGGCCCATGTGTTTACTCATATTGTTTTCTCTTAAAAGTCCTTTCCCTCTATTCACTTACCTCTTATTTCATTCTTTAGGACTCAGCCTTCTCCAACTCCACCTCTGTCCCAGTCTGACTTAAATAGCCTTCTTCTATTCTCCCATAGGCCATGTGTTTCTTTCTTTCAGAATGCTTTCTACAGTATAGCCCAGTCATGTGCCACATAACGATGTTTTGGTCAATTATGGACTGCATATACGACTGCATATACTTAATCCATAAGATTAGTACCATACAGCCTGGGTGTGTAGTGGGCTACACCATCTAGGTTTGTGTAAGTACACTCTATGATGTTCGCACAACGATGAAATCACCTAACAATGCATTTCTCAGAACATATCCCTGTCGTTAAGCGACACATGACTGGATGCTGAAACTGTCTCCACTACTGGACTCTAGGCTTTCCTTGGATAAGGGACACATTCTTAGTCATCTTAGACTATAATAACACATCGTTGGTGCTAAATAAATGTTTATCGAATTACTGATGGTACTAGAAATCAATGAAGCCCAATCTTGTGTTTATTTCATTTTAAAAATTCCACTAGAGCCTTTGGCAGCATTAAAAAAAAATCGTAGATAGAAGATAAAAGAAAAAAAAAATCACAAAATTACGTACATCTTCCCTTTTGAGGTTTTTTGAAGTGCTAAGTGAAATTTTATATATTCCATAAGATTTTAAAATACTTCAAAACAAGAACTTGATGCCAGAAATACACTTGGAAATGAAAGCAGCTTGCCACTGGCAAGCTCTGCTTAAACCTGTTACATGTACACATTGGAAACGAATCCAACTCCTTCATGCATTTCCCATCAGATAAAATGTATAGAGAAAAAAAATAGTAAGTAGCAAAAGTTAGAGCTAACCTGCACAAATCTTGGACTGTACTGAACTCAGGGAGCGACTAGCTTAAAGCAATACACGGTGAAACAGAAATCATTTTTCTCTAGTTCTGCCTTCTTGAGACACTATCAACTCCATCCTTAGGAATAAAGAGGAAATTCTGGGTGGAATTAGGAGAAGAAAAGCTGAAATTGGTTAGGGATATATTTAAGTATTTGCTTTCAGGAGCTGTTTAGTAAAGTTTTGGTTTGGTTTTTTTTGTAATTTTAAGAAAAGTCTGAATCAGCTGTTATAGTTTGTATTTATTTTTTAATTAAGAGTAAGCAAATGGTGTCCAAAGTAAGTGATATTTTTTTGGACCTATTCTCTTCATTTACACCAATAGCCCTGTCTAGGAATTATGACAAACCTATCCCGACCTTTAATCACTCAAGTGTTGGCAAAGAACCAACATCTACACAGTTACACATTACGTAGAGTGGATCCTTTTACCTCAATGGTCAACATCGCTGTAAGCTGTGGGTAAGGGTAATTGGCTGAACATTTCACAAGAAAGCGACCTCAACCTCCAGCTAACGGCTGTGGCTGTGAGGCGATTACTCTTTTCCTTTTCAAAGGGAAGCTGCTGCTTCAGCATCTTCTCCTAGAGCCTCTGGCACCGTTTCAGGGCATGTGTCAGGGGAACCCTTGATCGCATCACAATGACGGAAGCCAAGTGCTGGCCTGCAAGAATTGAGGACTGTTTGTTCACAGATGCTCCTGAGCAGAAGCACCGGTGTTACATAGTACCAGGGGTGTTACATAGTTCAAGGGTGCCTTGAAGAAAACCGATGCTGCTGTAGGAGGGGATTTCCAAAGGCTCAAGCTATTTCTCAGTTGCTGTCCGATAGCCCTCTCCTAGCTTTTATGGAATTTAGCCAACAATTTCTGGCTTGGGCATCTTTCTCCCTGTAGTTCCTTGACTTGGCAAGATTTTGGACAGTTAAATAGAAGAGTTTTCATATAGTTTCAAGTAGTGCCACAGTGAATACTACTCTCTGGGGAGAAAAAGTATTTTTTTTTTTTAATGAATACAGTATGTGTTCTTGGTAAAATCCAAAATTAAACTAGTTCACTGTTTTTGTCCTATTCGCTGTTGATGACATTTAGGTGTGTTGTTTGGTGTGGTGACTCAATTTCCTGTAGGATAGCTGGCAATCTCACATTGAGGCTTTTTTAGCGGGATGAAAAGGTCAGTTACTCGATGTCTTAGAACATTTGGGGTTAAAATTCCCAAAAGTTAAGCTTTAATAATGATCCTGAAAAACTGTGGCTAGCCAGACTGCCCATAAACCTAGGAATTTGGAAAAAGTTGTATTAACTCTATGCTAATATCAACAATAATTCTTTATTTGAGCAACAGTTTTATAGAACAAACTGTTCTTTACTCTGTTGCTAGTAATTCTTACTTATTGGTATGTTAATGTGCTCCGGTCATTTTTTTTGCATTCTCCAGATTTATGTACAGTGCACACAGAAGTAGTTAGAACTTAAAATACATGTACATACCACATTGTGATTGTATCCAAATGCTGACTCTCAAAAAGCTAATCTATGATTGGACATAAAGTAGATCTGAAATAAGTAGTCCCTCTTGTCACTGTACTACCTTCTTAAGAGCAAGTCCTGTATTTAAGTGCATAACGTCTTGAAGCATTGAAACTTTCCTAAATTACTTCTCCACTATTAACGATGAAAAAATACACACTGCAATATAATATGTGGTACTACATCCTGCTAGGTCCAAGGCCTGTATTTCTGAAAAGCTTTGAGAAGTTGGTGAGGATGGGGAGGGGATTCCTGACACTGGGAGGTCTCCCTGGGGCTCTGACTTTGGAAGAGT
The DNA here is from genome assembly GCF_041296235.1 of Equus asinus. Taxonomy (NCBI): domain Eukaryota; kingdom Metazoa; phylum Chordata; class Mammalia; order Perissodactyla; family Equidae; genus Equus; species Equus asinus. The sequence continues at coordinate 64,893,120 of NC_091799.1, forward strand.
TGGAGTACAAGGGACAGGGACACAGAAAGCCAAGCCTCAGAGGTGTGGAGAGGGGAATCCTGGCTTCCAGATGTAACCAGTGACTGGGTGAACAAATCCTAGACACAACAGGTTATACATCTTTAACCCATTGGATGTGCTAACCATGGACAACTCTAATGACCTAAAATAATTTCTTCTTAAAAATCCCCATATCCTTATTTTATAAAGGAGCAGGAAGGAAAAAGCAAAAAACAAAATAAAACGAGCTAGTAGATGTACTGCCATCACAACTAGGTAATGCGATATTTGCATTTGGAAGATACTTAGTAAAATGAAAATGTGTTATGGTCATAGGCTTAATTATTGTTTTGATCTTTAGGGTATGCGATTACAGGGGACTTTCTACATTACATCTTTGTGTAATGTTTCAATTTTTAGAGCAAGCATGTTATTTTTTATATTCTTACAATCAGGGAAAGGCTATACAGATAAAATGTTTGACACTATCTAAAATTATCTTTAAGGTTGTTCCTTTTGTTAGGGAAAAAAGCTCCATCTTACATTTCAATTCACCAGGCAAGATTTAAGCAGCTGTTTGTTCAACTAAAGTATATATTTACAGAGATTGGTGCAGAAAAAAAAAATAACAGAGGCAAATTTTAACCTAGCGTTCTCAAAGTGAATAGCAAACAGTTCAAGAATCCTTGATAATAAGAAGCCACGTGGCACATGTAACAAATAATTGGAAAGTTATTCTAAGTTTTACAAAATTTATATAAAAACCATCTGGAAAATCTCAGGAGCCTGAGATTTAGTCCGTGAAATTCTTTGCTGTGCCTCTGATCGTTTATGGAGCCTACACTTCAAGGGTAGAATCTCTTCTCCTCCAATACCTGTAGATTCGAAGACAAAGAAAAGGGAATTCACCAACTTCCTGTAAGCTCTTCAATGTATTCTGTCTAATTGACAATAACAAAGTTTTATAAGATGGACTCTTGGGAGTTCGGCTATTTTTCTCTGCTGAAAGGCTTGCTTATCCACATGCTAATGTAGTGAATTTCTCTGCAATTGATCTGATTATGTAGAGTGCCCATGGTCCCCAGGGTCAGCTTTTGTAGATAGAACTGGCCTCCCTATGATGCCTTTGGATATGGCCTTTTCATTTTCTCATGTTTGTAGTTTATTCTCCGAGTGGTGGGTAGACATACCCTTCCAGACTTTTTCCCTTGGCATCACAAGACCATCCTGGTCTCTGATTTGCAGTTCCACAGACGAAGGGAGCACATATGCAGGACGTGTAAACTGCCCATACCATGTGGTGCAGTCACATTGCTGTTCCTTTAAGATAACTCTTAGACAATTCTGAATGAGAAAATACAGCATATTGTCAAATCTGTGAATTCTAAAGCGTTCCGACGCACAGCATTGTAGGTTTTTGTTTGCTTATTTATGCCCACCTCAAAATTTAGAAGTCTGCTACTTAACAGGGGCTGGGCTGGGCTGGGTACTGAAAGAGTCTGGTCTTAATAGAAACGCGTTTAGTCTCACCACCACCCCCTGGAGTAGGTAAATCCTAAACTCTCGGAAATGAAGCTTCAAAAACCCAAAAACCCGAAACCCCAAACCCTCAGAAACGGTTGCGCGGGTCCTAAGCAATCTCGCTGATGCCAGCCGTCCGGCTCTCCCGCGAAACCTCGCAGGAAGCGGCGGCCGGTGGAGACGATGAGGCTCTGGCGGTCAGGGCGCCCAGGAGGGGCAGCGGCTCGGCCCGGCCGGGCGCGCGGGGACCGCGGGGGACAGGTGCGCGGGTGCGCGCGCGTGCGCGCCAGCTCCCGCGGGAGCCCCGCGGCGGGCGCTCCACGCCGGGTTTTCCGCCGCGCCCCTCGCGCAGCCCCTCTCAGCCCCACCGACACACGCGCTCGCGCCTCGCCGGCGAGGCTTCAAAGCGAGCGGCGCACGGCTGCGCTGGGTGATGCCGCGGCGGGGCGGCGGGGCGGCCGGGGCGGCGGCGGCGGCGGCGGGCCGGCTTTGGCCGTTGGGCATCTCGGTGTGAGGGCGTCGAGGAGGCCTGGGCCGCCGAGGGCCGTGAGGGGCGCGAGGGGGAGTGTTCCCGGAAAGCCGCGGCGATGGAGCCGCGCTGCGCCCGCCGCCCGCGGAGTTGAGAAAGAAAACAGGAAACGTGGTGGCCGCACAGCCGGCCGTGGCTGATTCATTCGCTTCGAGGGCAGGCTCGGCAGGCGGGGCGGCGCGGGGCCGGCACCGACCAGATCGTGCCCGGGGACCGGGCGCGCCCTCCGCGGGGCGGGCTCCGAGGCGCGCGCGCCGCCCCTTCGCCGTCCTCCCGGACTGGGACTCTCGCTCGAGCCCGCCGCACCGTCTCAAAGTCGCATCGTGGCTTTTCGGGGCTGTGTCTCCGTGTAAAAGTTGGCTGGCCGCCCCTGGCGCGCCCTGCCTGGACGCCGACCTGAGACGCCAAGCTGGAGAGCCCGTGCTTTCCCGAGCCCGGCCGCCCCGCTAGCAGAGCCCCGGCCCCGCTGGCGGTGCTCGGCTCGGCAATATGAAGGAGCAGCCCTCATGTTCGGGCACCGGGCATCCGAGCATGGCGGGGTACGGCACGATGGCCCCCTTTGAACTCGCTGGCGGCCCGGTGAAGCGCTGGAGAACTGAGTCCCCCTTTCCCTATCTCTTCGCAGAGGAGGCCTATCAGAAACTGGCCAGCGAGACCCTGGAGGAGCTGGACTGGTGTCTGGACCAGCTAGAGACCCTGCAGACCAGGCACTCCGTCAGTGAGATGGCCTCCAACAAGGTAAGCCCCGGCTGTGCTCTCACCGAGGCCCCGAGGCTGCTAATTCCCACGCTGGCGAAGCCACCAGTCCCCGTGGCCCCGGGAAATACAGAGCTTTGCCACACTTAACGGCATGTTGGTGGTTCTGCTCTCTTGGAGGAGGGTTCCTGATTCTCTGCCTTCCTTCTCTTCCATTCACCCAGATAGATTAAACAATTTGCAAAAGCAACTTTGACGTAGTTTGATTGCAGTACCCCCAGGACACCGTGAGTGGGTTTTTGGGGGGAGGGGGGCGGGATTCCTAAGTGACACTTTGCCCTTGCAGCAGAAACCCAGTCTGGTCCATTGCCGTTGCATATTTAAGGGTATTCTTTGGAATCCCAGTTGGAGATGAGAGTTGCTAGAGGTCAGTGCAGTCTCTTAGATGTCACCACCTACTGCACTGAAACTCAGAAGAGTTCACTGAGCTTGGACCCTGTAACCCTCATTTATCTAGGTGTCAGGGTACCCTGTAAAAACTGAGCCTTAATATGTTCCCTCGGCCATAAGTGTCCCCAGGAAACATCAGCAAAGTTGGAAGGTGCATTCTGATCATTACCTTTGTTTTCATGAATCCTGGAGAGAAAGTCCAGTTTTCTGAGGTCATTGAGTTACAGTGATGCTTCGGTGGAGCATTTGTGCCATATATGCCAAAGTGCTGGTCTTGGTGGCTAAAGGACTTTTGGGAGCTGAGAAGTAGACTTCAGCCTGACACGGCCTTAAAGCAAGGTGGAGTGTTGTCATTTTTGCTGTATTTTTTTGAAATTCCTGGGGTTTTTTTTGTCTTTAGTTATGTAAGGAAATAGTTGGGATTATGTATGTTTTGAATGACTGTTTGGCTGAGGGGTTAGGAAGGGAGGCCTGTGCATGTTGGATGCAGATGGCTGAGGGATGCAGCCGATAAGGACTGATAACTTTGTGTGGCGATTAGTAACACTTGCCTTTTGAAGATATTTCCATAGTTTTGACCACCTATTTGGAAGGTCAGGAAGGCTATACCATTTTACTGTTTATCTGTGTGCCAGTATCTTTCAAGTGATGCTTTTTTTTTTTTTAGCCTACCATAGTTTTTGTCCCACCTGTTTTTTTCTCATGCAGTTTTTAAAAATACCATAGCATATCAGTGACCTGATTGTCTTATCTGTTGACAGTGCTTATATAGATGGCATTGTTTTTAGGTGAAAAGTTAGCTTCAGAAATAAACAAAATAAAAGAGACTCCCCAAAGTCACTGTCTGCAGGCACTAACCTACCCATAAGCACACTGATCTCCCATTTGCACACTGGTGATCAAATCTGGGGGTTTTTTGTTGTTATTTGGGCCTCATCAAAATGACCACTTATTGCTCTCTTACTACCTGCTGTGGCATTGGGTGCCATTGTTCTCATCTGGCTACAGATTCTTAGTTGATTGATTAATTCTGTAAAATATAAATTGTTCTTTCATAATTTGATCTATTATAACAGTAGGCGTACGCCGAGTGTCTCCAGTGTCCTACATGCTGAATGGGACCATTCTGCACTGGGCCTGAGCTCTTAATTCTCTTGTCTGGTTAATTTTGTGTAGTAAAAAGAAGAGCAGAACCTGAAGGCACCTAAAGAAATGTGCAAGCATTTGTTTATGTTTTCAAGTTGATTTGACAGTACTTTTTCAGCGAAATGAACCTGACCGGTTACAGCTGCTTTGCCCTCAAATCCATGCTTTTAATGATGAGACCTGTGTTTGAATTTAAAAATTAACATGAAATCTAATAATGTATTGTAAATGATTTCAACTGTCAAGTAATTAATTTATACTTTAAGATAAAAAAATAAAACTTTAGGTCACAATAATTGGTCAAAATGATTCCTTTCGTTTAAAGGCACCAAATAAGACGGGGATTTTTTTTTTTTTTAACCTTTATTGTGAAACAGGCCCCCAGAGTAGATTTTGAGTTAATTTAGAGGTTTAGTATGGGAAGAAGGTTTATTTGCTTGAGGTGAAGGCGGGGTTAAGTGAGAAAAGACTTTTTCAAAATGTAGTCATTCTAGCTGTGTTTATGTCTTGTGGTCGAAAGATTATTGACCCGACACTCATTTTTAACATTAAAAAATTTCAACTCTGCTGAAGCTGTTGCTTAAACTTTTAATGTCTCAACCATTGATTTCTCTTTTTTAACCCGTTCATTTCTAAATGAGTGCTAAGCTCCTGTGACTTTTTATAGATGAAGAGGATTAGCTTAGAAGGAAAAAAAGCTCTTGGTAAAGGTTGTAAAGTTACCCTTCTGCTTGGTGACAAGGGCACGAATAAGTCACATCCATATGAGCTGTAAACTGAGTTGGAGCAGCTGATCCGAAGTCCCCATGAGTGATGCTAAACCTGAGTCTGAACTGGAAATGTGACAGCTTGCCTCACATGTCCACTAGGTTGATACGTCTTGACTATGAATGAATAAGTCTGAAACAGTGCTTTTAAGGCTACTAGCTTTACTACCATCCGTTCTTTTTACATGTACTTGTTTGAAACAACCAGTGTTTCCAGGTTATTCTCTTTTTGCCTTTGAAAAGTCGTGCCATTTTTCTGTTTTCTCTCTTGAGGCTTTTTTTTTTTAAAAAAAGAATTACTGTAATAGATTAAAATAACACAAAAATACTGGTAGAAGATCAGGATTTTGAAGGGATTATATAGAGAAAGTATTGATTATGGAGATAGATTTGATTATTAGGAAGAAGGAAATTGATTCCTCAAACTCATTTAACAAACTGGGGTAATAGATTCTTCCTCTGTTTTTAAAAATCTTACTAAAAGGAATCTCAACTATTAGCAGCTTTTAAATGATGCTTTAGCAGCAACCAGCTCCATTTCCTGATGGGTATTGTCATGTGCATAATGCTTCTGATGGTGTCCAGACAGGGAAATGACAGACATCTTGGCCAAGGCCCACCCTGGCTGTAACACAGGTAGAATGCTTGTACCATGTAGGGTAAGAGACTCCAGATGGCGTTTAATTCGAGTGGTTAAATCTACAGCATTTACCCTCATAAGCACATTAATCTGCCTGAGATTTGTACAGATTTCCTTTGGAACCTCATTGCTCAAGTTGGGGGAGGTTTTGGTGAGGTCTCAAAGCTTTGGGAACAGGCAGACCTAAAAGTTGAATCATGGTTTTGTTCCTTATTAGCTGAGTTACATTAGAGAAGTGACTTAAAAATTTTTAGCTTCAGTTTCCTTAGCATAAGATAAGCACAATAATATCTATTTTGAAAGGTCAGTGGAAGAGTTGGAAAGAATATATATAAAACGGCTAGCTAATGAATAGTTCCTGACAATAGTAGGCACTTATCCCCTTGTAATTGGTATTATTATGTGAGGTTTTAAGTCAAACTTCATTGGTTGTCTACTGGACTATGTTTTTTTACCATTCAGTTGTATTTTATGCTTAACATTTTCAGTTTCATGGATCTTTATAATATAATTCTTAAACAGCTATCTTAATGCACATTTCTATATTATAAAAAAATTATATTTACACTTTTTTGGTATAATATAAACATAAACATTTTGAAGTTCTAATTAGAAGTTCAATCTTTTCTTAAATTCCAGTTCCAGAATTTCAGACAGACGAGCTAAACACTTTTTCTGTTTTACTCTAAAACTGAAAACACAGTACTCATTAATCTTTAGGAAATATTAAATATAATGTGAGATTGGTGGACATATTTCCATCCTTTTGTACAGATTTTGCAAAGCTAAAATGCCTTTTTAGACTATTTTTAAGGCAGAATAATTTCACGGTGTTGTTGGTTACCCTTCCCTTATGGAAAGTAAGGTGAGGACATGAGGAGGGCAGGCCAGAAGTCTAAGCCTCAGGGCTTTCAAAGATTATGCTGTGGAACCCTGCATCTTTATCCTCTTACAACTTAATAATGCACATTTTACCAGGCCTTCAATAGAAAGTGCTGTGATCTTGAAGGAGAAAATGAAATCATTTTGACTTCCCCCCAAAATATACCGCTATAAAAATGTATTTTGTTTCTTCTCCGTAATTTTGGGGCAGTTCCAAAATTCCCAACACCATTTTGGTGTTGCTGGAAACTAGCGTGCTTCGAGCTAAAGTCTGTCTGAAAGTTAGGATTCAAGCATGCCTTGAAGAGACTTAAGGTTTTTCTTAAGTTCATTCCAGAAGTACCTATTCCAGCTTTGCCGTTGTAGTCATGACTTCTTTATGAATTTGTCTGTTTGGTTTTGAAAAACCTCTCTATCATAAATTGAGTTGCTTCTCTGGGGTGCTTTGTCTGGGTGTTCTCGCTGTCTGCTCCCCCTGCTGCTTTTTGGCTGTCAGTGCATACAGAACATATACTAGAGCTTTTTGTGACTGTTTACACATTTTCTTCTGGGCAAGAAGGGTATTGGAATGAACATAGAGTGTTCATAAAAGTGGCTAAATCTTAAGATATTTCAGCATTACTGAGTATATGATAACTTTCAGAACAGAAATAAATATTTAACTTTTGCTAAGAAAGAAGCTGAAGTTAGGTGGAAAAGGAATTTTAATTTTATGGAGAGCAAATAGCAATTAACAATCGTTTTCTACATGAAAATATTAAAAATTATTGACATATAGTCATAAGAGAATTGTAAAGAGTTAACCAACATGCCTAAAGGAACACTTTAAATTTTAAAAGAAAATGTCTCCTGTAACTATAGAAACTCAACTTATTGATGTTTTGAGTTTGCTCTCTGCTTTTTCATCCACTTAATGAAAGTAGATTTGTAAAGATTTATGTAGTTGACATATAGAGCCTTAAAGTTAAAATGAAGGATTGGGAATGCTTGTTTTTATGATCACTATTAGAAAAAAATGCTTTCTTTGCTTTTATTTTAAGTAATAATAAAAAGAGAGAAACACTTTTAACAGACATTTTTATATTTCATTGAATAGTAAAGCCCTTGATTTTAACTTAATAAAATAGTGCAATTAAAGCAAATCTTAATTTGTCTCTATTGTCATCAACTCAGTTCCCATATCAGTATTTAGTGGCAGTAACTTAAATATCCGTAACATTTAATTATCAAAACTTCTAATTTTTGTGATTCAATAAATTAGTCATTACCAGAGAAATTCCTTTCAGTTATTACATTTTGATTCACGTATGGGATAGCAGTGACTTCTGTCTCAGAGCTTTATGAACTATGTCCTTCTTGTTAAATTTCAAAACAAAAGGCTTGGTCAAGATAAAATAGTACTTTTCCCAATGTTATGGAGAGATTGAACAAACTTTTTTTTCCCCAGATAGCAAGAATGATGGATAATGCTTTTGTTCAATTTAAGAAGACTTCTATGATAGTCACAAAGATTGTAGCTATTACTAAAGATACACATATGTGGCAGATGTGAAATGCTGATAATGTCATGGTTTTCAATTGATCTGTCCATAAAATATGTAGAATCAGATTTTCTCTTTTTCAGAAAGAACTGACCCTTTAAAATGCAAATAGCTGAGGTTGATCTGTGAGGGCGTAGCTCTGCCAGGGCCGTGGTGCTGTACCTGGCTATTTGTTATGATGATTTAGCTGGCACTCTTAGTCTGAGATCTTTCTGGGAAATAGAGAGATGGGTAGCCCTTTATTTTAATGTTCACACTAGCTTTAAAAGACATTTTCTTTTATTCCCTGTCACAGGGATCTAGGGGTGAGCCTTAGTGTTTGCTTAAACAACCAACAATTCTGCTGTGTTCATTAGGAAATTAAATTGGATTAACGACTGCAGTGATGATAGGCTTATTACACTTTCTACATCTCTTTAATGAAATATTTTTCTTCATTATTATTGTTTAGTGTTCTGGGCTTTTTGCTGTTGTTTTGCTGTACTTTGCGTGTGATGAGGATGAGTGAAGTTTGCTCCCTGGCCTGGCATGTACACCAGTGATACTTATGGCAGCTTTGTAGGGTGGAAAGAACATCGATGTTTTTTGTCAGTTGGCTTCAAATTCCAGCTCCTCTTCTTATCTAATATTTTGGGCAATATGCCTCACTTCTCAGAATTTCAAATTTTTCATTTATAAATGGGGATAATAAAGAGGAAAATAAAATTGAAAGGTTGTTGGGAGCATTAGATATAATGTATAGAAAGCTCAGTTTGGTGCGTAACACATACTGGGTGCTCAATACATGATGTGTAATTTCTTCTTTGTCTACCATATATTGGAAAAGAGAGATTAAGAAAAACCATGTGTCATATACTCCTCGCAATGTAAGACCATAATATTTCTGAGAAGAAAAACGTGACCTTTCTATTCTGTAACTAATAACAATCTAAATTAGTGTTGCTCAGACTTCCTGTTTACATTCATAATTGTTATATATTGAATATTTTTATTTAAAGCATTTCTATTTTAAATGTCAATACCCACCTGAGTGCCTCATCTAATACATAACAAAATGAGAAAATGTCCATCCATGCCACCTTAAAGCATTTTGCTTAGAACTCACAGACACTGGGCATGCTTGTGGATATACTAGTCTAAATCGGCATCAAGAACAATTTTTGGAGTCATTTTTGGTTAGAAAGATGTTTGTTTTAAACAACCTGTGGTTTTCCTTCTCTGCCATTAATGGGATCTCCCCACTAGAGGAGAAAATGCCAGATTTCATCAGCAGAAATCTTCCATTCATTAGACATTCGTTCTTCAGGCAGAATGGTCTGTGGATTTAGAGGTCTCTCCTGGAGCCAGACTACCTGGTTTGGGGTCACTCTCTCTGCCTTTTACTGGGTGTAAATTAAACGACTTACCTTCTGGGCCTCAGTTTCCTCGTCTGTTGAATAGTTGCTGTGATTTGATGAATTAAAAGATGGGAATTGTCTAGACAGAGTCAGGAACACAGTGCGTGCTCAGTAAGGTGAAGTCCTTTATTTCCGTCTATTAGGGAATATCATGTTTCTTTTCTCATTTTGTGGGGTGAGGGTTGGAGAAAGGTATTTGCCATCCTGAAACCTGTGCTTCCAGTGAGCTTTTCAGAGGGAATGGTGGCCTGATGACATTGATGCTAACCAAATAGGACTGACTGTTGGACGGTTTCACTTGCTCTTCTTCCCATCAGTGACTTTTCAAGTTTACCTTTTGTTTCTCTGTGTGATTTTATAGTATAGCCCATCAAACTGCCCTGAGCTTTTATCAGAATATCTAAAACTCTTTGAGCTATTTGTAGCAGAAATACATAAAGCAGTAGAGAATAGTCTAGCCAGTTTTTTTCATAAATGAAACCTGTTAATTCTCTGCATGAGACTGAAAATAACCTAGGCACAGAATCTCTTAATATAATTTAAAATTAAGAAACGTATATTAAGCACATAGCATCCCATTGCATCTCTCACCATCTTAACTATCTAGTATATACACAAATATTTGCTTGCTCTGTCAGCTGAGAGGGCCTAAAGCAATGACACCCCAGTAGCAATGAACACCTCTGGCACCCTCATCTTGGTTTCTAATACCATTCTCCAACCAAAGGAACCAGGATTCCTTGGAGAAATAGCTGATTCTAGAACTGGGACAGGAAATGAGGCTGGACCATGTTGTAGTACCAGAAAGTAAGGAAGTCCTCAAACATTGATGGGAACATCACAAAGGAACACAGGAGCAAACTGAAAGAGCTCCCAATTACCAAAGCTGGAACTGTTTGATCAAGAAAATAAACTAGTATTGGGATATAACCTAAAGTATAAACTATAAATATCCATGAGTTCATATTGGTAGAAATAATTTATTGAATAAATAATTACATGGGGAGAATAGACAAACCTGTGCAGAAGAATTCCAAAATAATTTATGTAGATACTCCACCCTCAAGGAGGCAGAGCGTAACTCTCCACTCCTTAAGTGCGGGCTGTGCATATTGACTTCCTTCTAAAAAGCGCGGTGTGGAAGAACGTAACAGAGTACCCCTCTAGTGGACAAACCTGATGCACACACACTTCCTCTGCCAGGGGATCCAAGCAGCAGTGGGACGTAGGTTGCCTTGATAGGATCTGATGAAAATGGTACTTTACATCTGTGGTCTTCCTGCCAAAAGCATATAACCCCACTCTAATCATGAGAAAAGTATCAGATAAGTCTTAGTTGAGGGACGTTCTACAAAATACCTAACAAGATACTCCTCAAAACTGTCAAGGTTATCAGAAACAAGGAAAATCTGAGAAACTGTCACAGCCAAGAAGAGCCTGAGGAGACATGACGACTAAATGTCAGGTGGCATCCTGGATGGGATCCTGGAACAGAAAAAGAACATTAAGTGAAAGCTAAGCAAATCTGAATAAAGTGTGGACTTTAGTTAATAACGATGTATTGATATTGGTTCAATAGTTGTGACAAATGGTCATACTAACGTAGCATGTTAATAATAGGGGAAAATGGGAATTGGGAATATGGGAACTCTCTGTACTTTTCACAATTGTTCTGTAAATCTAAAACTTTTCTAAAATAAAAAGTTTATTCAATCTTAACCATCCTTGAAGGCCTATCTGGAATGCCACCTCCTCTGTGAAGCCTTTTCTGTCTTGTCTTCCCCCATGTCTCTCATTGCAGCCTCCCTTAATTGGGTGTAACGTCTTTCTCCTTTGACCTTCCGCAGGACTTTCTTTGTAGTTCTCTTAATTCTTAATGTAATATTTGTTTCTTTGTTTTATTCTTATCACATTGTACATTAGGTCATCAGTCTTACTCCTTTTCTAGCCCTCATTACGTCGGACACAAGACTGTTGAGTAGGTACTCAGTAATATTGGGTGAATTATATGAATGGTATTGTGGTGATTCTTGAAATGCAGCTTTAAATGTTTCTGCTCTCAGTGCTCTATGAATCACTACTGATCAGTCTCAGGGACTAAGGTTAATTTTACTCTTCTAAGCCCTGAGTGCTTAAAAGATAAAAGTTCTTCCGTTATGGGTCACAGCTTCAATTTTACTGTTTGTCAGATCCTTTGCAAGGGAATTACTGACCATTTGGTCAAAGAATTGAAGAAATTTATTCTAAGTTTTCTGTCTAGTGTCATTTGAGTGGCATTAATACAAATTAATAAAATGAAAATATAATCTGTGCCTGCCTACATCTTAGTTCTTTGGTAGTTTTGGTAGTATTTAGCATGATCAGTATTTCAAAGCATCATTGTTACTGTTATCCATTATCCTTCTCAGACTCAAGTCTTTATGTTCAAACTAAAAGAGACAGAAGTGATCATTTGTCTGACTCATCTAGTCTAAGTTGGAAATTGAAGCCCAAACCTTGCCCAGGTCCACCTAGGTCGTTAGAAATCTCCTGACTTCTTATGTAGCTCACTTTCTAGAGGGTCTCTGCATCATTTTGGATCATCTCTGTAGCCTTTATCTCAGCTTGTGTTCATGAGCTGGGGGAGAGAGACTTTTCCTTTTTTCTTTGAGTGTGTTAATGGACTACAAGCCATATTTCTGGTAAGCATGTAGATTCAATAACTGTTCAGACACATAAACAGTGATTTTCTACCCAGCCACTAGGAGTATTGATGAGGCCTTCTACATCAGTTCTAGCCCAAACCCAGTGAGTGTCAATATATCATTTTATAGTTGGTCGTATAAATCAGTACGTATGCATGATGCTGGTTAAGGTAAATGCCATTTCTCGCCTTGGATCCGTAGACTTAGGGTCTGTGCATTACAGTTGATGCCTTGCAAGAAGGTGTTTTTCTTTCGATGACAAGAATCCTGATCATTTCCCACTTAAGAATCTCAGTTCCGCTTATAGACACTCATCAGAAATTGTAGCATAGGTTATGCTCAGAGTAGTCTCATCTCTTTTAAATTAACAGCGTATAGTACACAGAGAAAAACCACATAGGCCATATTGATGGCTGTAAACTGTTCTCCTTTCTCTGTACCCATTTTAGCAGTAACATCCTGGTTATAGGTTTGTTCCAACTAAAAATGACTTATCTGACCACTTCCCCTGCTAGCTGGGGAAGAAAAGTGTGTTTGTTGGCTTTTGTGTGTTAGGGAGTATTCTGCGTAGTTTTACCAGGGCATGCTTGGGTTCCCGTCACCATTCTGGTCTGCTGCACTGTAATCCCTACACTGGCGGCCTTCGGCTTTTTTTACTGGCAAGCAGTGTGCTGTGCAGACATGGGCACCATAATAGGAAACACCTCGGCCTGTCATAAACAGGTCTGGAGAGTAGAAAGCACAGGCTGACAGGGATGTGTCCATAGCAACCAGCAGAGATGAGGCTGCCATCATGGAGTAAGTGCAGGCTGATATCTGTCTTCTTCATTTCAGAAAATAACTGGCTGATTTTCAGCTGCCTTCCAATGTTGGCATAGCTGCGTTTTGGTTGCTTGGTTTTGTTGTAGACCTGATTATCGATAAAGACATCTTAAATAACACTCTCCAAAATATTTTGAGACGACATATCAAAGTGTTTTCTTTTTGTTATTCTCCTTTTAATTCTACCTGATCATTCCAATCCAAACCCTTTAGGGAGAAAAACCAGACATTTCATGACAGTGGGAAAATATTTTTAAAAAAAAGAGTCATAAAAAATCAAATTATGTGTCTATGTAAAGAATTATAAATTATACAGAATTACAAAGAAAAGAGCATTTCTTAGTAAGGTGACTTTCTGTTGTTTATGCCTTTACATCAAGTTCAAATTTTAGAAAAGGAGAAGGTTCTTTGACTAAGAAAGATTCTATTTTATATTTACTAGTTTTTTTTAGCTTCAGAAAAGTGGTGAACTACAACTTTAACAATAATGGGCTTTGTCTCGAGAATTGAGAATCAATTTCAAGTTTGGAAGGGCTTTAACAGTTTTTAAAAGAGAGAAATGCTTTCATGGGTGCTTTAAATACATAGAGGTGTCATTTCATTATTTGCAAGGAAGCCTTATTTCACAAAAGAGGTTAAAGACTGTAAAAGATGAAAAAAGCTATAATTCCATTAAAAGAATTCAAAAATTAGGATAGAGCTAAGAGAACTGAAGTCTTGAATCTTTTTTCTTCTTTTCTTTTTCGAGAGCTTTGCTCAAAGCCTTTCATAGGTTGGGTGTTCAGTGGATGTTTGCTTCCCTCTCCTTTCTGGGTTTTAGTAAGCACTGATCCTCTTGTATTTTTTATTTTGGATATTTCAAGTCAGGTTCAACAATATGCTCTGATAAGAATGACACTAATTAACATTGTCTTTGGTATAAATTTTGATTTTCTGTTTTTTGTTTTCTTAATCTTATATTCTTAGTATGATCTCTTAGATCTCTATAAGGGTAAAAAGAAGTCATAGGAATATTTTACTAGAAATATTCTCATTTATTTAATATACGTTGGGAAAGATTAGTTTACTTTCTCCTAGAAGATACTGTTTGGGCCTAAATCTTCATTTTTCTATATAGTGTTAGTGAGCAGTAAAATGATATAAAGGTTCATAGTAGAAGAGACCAAAGACTTGCATCATTACAGACTGAATAGTCAGTCCCTATGTAAGAGGAATTTGTTCTCGCAAAAGTAGAATTCAGTGGTGAAATTATTTATTGTCCCTTAAGCCTATTTTTGAACATTTTGCTGTCCTCCATTTCATACATATGAGCAGTTTTTGACCATAGCTGGTCAGGAAACAACAGCATGTACCTTATTTCTAATGTAAGGCGTGATCCTGGTGTTTCCTCATCCCTCAAACCTTAATTTCTAACTTAGTCCTAGAAACAATACACTACATGCCAAAAAATTTGTCCCACTTGTAAAGATGAAAAACTGAGGCTTATTTAAACTTGTCCAAGATCCATATGCTTCTTAATAGATATAAAGATAGTTGATTTTCTGAACGTAGCATCTGGGGGGAGGATGGCGAGATAGAAAAACAAGTGTTTGTTTTCAGGATGCGTTTTCAAAATGTGTCCTAATAATCTTTTTAAAATTTATTTAATGAGCTCTAGATTCCAAAATACTGAAAATAACTTCAGCAAAGTAAAATTCGTGGAGGGGAATCCCATAGTGCAGATTATTCTGCCTGCCTTGTTCTGTGTCGTGCCGGGATGGGAGCAGAACAGACCTACCCAGCTCCTGGCTCCTCAGAAGGCTATGATGGTGAGACAGTGTGCTAAGTTGGGAGTCACCCTAGTAAGCAGGTAGTTAACAGGGCACAGGTATAAATTGAAGGGTAATGGGGTCAGTAGGGTGAGAAGACCAGGTGACTAAAGCAGATCTGAGATTCTGAGCTGGCAGGGGATTTGGAGGAAGGGGTAGAATTGGATGGGATGAAGCTTGATTTCTAGGGCAGCACAGAGACAAGGTATAGGATAAACTCAGGGGATGTGTAAGCAGTGTCAGGATTCTTAAAATGGCCTATTACTATGGGGTCGCCTTGGAGGTCTGTGTTTTTAGTGGGAGCAAAATGGGGAGGGAAGATGCACTTGTGGATAAAGTGAGGAATGAAGATTGAAGGAAGGAAAGGGAGAGAGAAAAACATATTAGGCAGTGAGATGGGGAAGGGGAGGGGTAGGAAAGAAAGGGATGTCTGCCTGGGCTGACTTAGGATCAGGGCTGTCCTTGGCTGGAGGCAGGCTGACCAGTTCGTGTTCCTGCCCCCTGTTCACCTCAGGGTTCAGATGGTGAAATCTGGCTGGAATGACCCTTTGGGACAGCCTTGAAGAAAAAAAGAAATCTCAGATGGGTCAGCATGAGGGTGTGAATGTTTAAGGGAGGGCAGTCAGCTGTGGGAGTGGGGGTGGGGAGAGAGCTGACTGGAGAGGGGTGACTTATGGGCAGAGTGTAATTCATGAGGCACGAGTCTTTTTTAGCACCAGTAGCTGGCGTCACCTCCTTCACCTGTTGCCTCCTTGAGTCATGGCCCAGTGGCAGCATGGGAGGGTTGTCACATCCAACTGCTGGGACATCTTCTGAGGAACCTGTTGCCTGGGAGTGAGGACGTGGGACAGCAAGGTACAAGCTGGAACAGGGTGAAGAGAGATTGTGTCAAAATAAGTATAGCTGAATTCACTGTAGTATATCGTCATTATTAGATGCCAAAAGAGAAAAGTGGAGCAGAATAATAGATGACAAATGTGAACTTGTATCTTGATTCTGCTTTAAATCTCCTAAATTCCGGTGAGCTTAGCAATTCCTCTTCCGGATATAAATCTACGCCACACTAGAGTTGTGACTCTGGATAATTAAATTGCTTCAACCTCTCTGAGCCTCTGTTTTCTCTGTAAATCAGGACTAACAAAATCTCTCTCACAGGACTGTTGTGAGAATTAAATGAACACTTATGTCAAGGGCGTAGTGTGGTGTGCACACACGTAATGGGTACTCCGGCCTATCTTTAGTAGGGATGGGATTGGAACTATTTTTAAACTTAAAAGATGAACTTTATATGCTGCCATATAGGTAACCCAATGCAACTGCAGCTTGAATCAACAGGCCTGGACAAAAGTGCTCACCGAGTGTGCCTTTGAAATCCTGATACCCAGTCTTGGTGATTTATGGGACCTCACTAGCTTGCATATGTGATGGCTCACTGAATTTGTTTACTTTAGTTTTAGCTCGGTTACCTAGCACTCTATGGTAGCATATTTTTATTTGCATTCTCACTGACTGCTTGATTATGATTACTCTGAAAGAATATGTATGAAAGCAGCCATGAAAGAAGCTTATTAGAGTTGGGAGGGTCTCATGTAGATCTTCAATCTACTTTGTCTAAAAATTGGTATACTTTGCTTTTCCCTTGCCCTGAATGACCTCTAAGGCCCCCCAAGTGATTTTTCTGATTCTGTGAAATGTAGAGATTATGATTATTAACAAAGTATCAAAAATCAATCAGTATCAGGTTACTGGGTCTCTCTTTTTGGGGAAGGTAGAAACAAGAACCAAAAATAGACCCTTTAATCATTGTACAGATTTAAAATGGCAGTCTAGCTGAGAAACAAGGAGTGGATGAAATGACCTTGAACCTAGTTCCAGCCCATGGTGAGGTCTTAGTCATGACAGTCACCATGGCCAGAGGGAGAAGAAACTCCCAGCAGTGGAGTTGCTGTAAGAGTTGAAAATGAGTTGATCCCTTCCATTTTCCACTTGCTGTCAGTCACTCTGCAGAGAAATGAAACTGGTATGCTTAATACAAGTTTTGTGAGTTTTTTTAAATTCCAGAAGCCCTTAGAGGTGAAGGAGATTTGTGAGATCAACCTGTTCACCTGCTTCATTTTACTGATGAGGTCACCAGGCACAGGAAAGTTAGAGTGACTCAGAACAAAACAGTCCTGTGTTATTTTTGTCAAAACTTTTATCTTGTGGCGAATAAAAATTGTTTGTTGCCAGACAAGACCCTGATTTCAGTCTTTTTTGACATCGTCACTTTTGAATGAAATTTTCATTTTGGTGTGTCTTTATTATTTGTATTTGATCCTTACCTATTCTCTAGACCACATACCATTTTCATGTGAGAAGTAAATCATTAGGTGGTGGTGGTGGTGGTAGTGTTTTGTACTTCAAATAACCACAGTCCAATATTTAGGCTTTCACTCAGGATTTTTGTTTTTGCCTCATTACTGTAGGATGTATATCTGCTCCAAAGGTTTTTATAGACAAAAATGAGCCTTTTATATATCTGTATTTGTTTTCAAACACATAGATAGATATGTATATAGATAGATAGATGTAAAAGGATATAGGCATACACACTGAAAATATAGCTAGCCATGTGAGCAAGCCTGTTGTGTGGTAATGAATGAGAGAACAACTCTTGGTGTTCTGGTCCTGTAGAGGAGTTCAGAGTGTGTTCGACACTGAGGACCAGACTGACTGGGAAGCATCCTAGAAAAAGTGCTCCTTTGCTGGATCTTGAACATCGAGGATTCATATAGATTGCTAACGAGGGAGGAGATGGTGTTCCCGGGCTAGATGAGGCAGGGTGGGATGGGACACTCTTGGGGGTTTACCTTTCTTTTGTGTTGTGGGAGTGGGAGTGGGTGAGTAGTGGGTGTTGTGGATGAGTGAGCCTGTCTGGAACAGATAATCTGATTACAGGAACAGAGGCAGGTGTGAGAAATGTGATTGGAGCCACACTGCAGAGTACCTTAAATGCCAGAGGAAGTCATTTGCTCATTATCCTCTACGTCCTGAAGAACCCTTGCATTTTATCATGGGAAAATATTACAAGGAAAATAGCAACAAAATGATTTTAGAAAGATAAATCTGGTGGTAGTATGCAGGATGGATCATGTTGAGGGGAAATACTGAAAGCAAGAAGTGTCTGTTGGGGAATTAGACATATAAGTGATGAGGGGCTGAAATGGGATGGGAATGAAAAGAAGGGACTGAGTAGGAGAAAGATTGCCCAGGAAAGGTGACAGGATGCATAAGACTTTGGGGAGAGGAAGCCAGAAGAAAGTATGAAACTCTAAACCCAAGTAATAGAAAGGATGATGGTTCAAAAACAAGGAAGAGAAGTTAATTTGGGGGGGGGGGGGAGGTGGAAGGTATGGCAGTTACATTTTGAGCCATGAAATTGAGGCAAGACTACATATCTAAATAGAAATGCGCTGTAGGCCTTCTGTTGTCAGGACTGCATTTCTGGTGAAAGGACCTTACCTGGGAGTTACCTGCACAGAGTGGATGGTTAAGACCTGACGGCTCATCTGTAACAGGGGAATAATCATAGTCCTCATAGGGTTATTATTAGAAATAATATAAGTAAAAATAAATGTAGTAATTCCAGGAAACTACTCAGCACTATCCTTGACACATAGAGGACAATAAATACTACTTGTGGTTTTAGGAAAAGAGAAGTTTTGTGAATTATTAGAACTGGTATTGTGGGAGCTGTATTAAAACCGTCTGATTGCTGTGTTTTCTCACTGTACCCCAAATGAAAGCTCATATGTTTAATTCACATGCTTGCTACTCTAGCTGTTAGGGGAAAGTGACAGCCCAAGCTATAAATGCTCATGTTAGCTGTTGATCACTGTAAGACCTGGAGTGGCTTTTTGTTAATGTAATGGGTGAAGGATATTAACTACATTTCTGTTTGTTGCAACTTCCATAGTAAAATCCCTGAGCCACATTTTGTTTTCCTTTGTGTCCAGAGTCAAATCAATTTTAAGGGGTTAATAAAGAGCTTTTGAAGAATGGTATTAGCTCTATGTAAGCTAATGATGATTAGGACTGTCTGGGTAGAAGGTTGGACTGGATGTCTTTAGAGGAGCTTTCCAACTAGGACATATTTCACAGAATATAAGAATTGTGGTATGTTTGATGATCCCATTCCACCTAACATGTGTGATTGACCTGCCACCTCACAGGCTGTTAGATTCACATTTGAAAGGTCAAGTAAAGCAGAGTTGTTTGTTTTAGTTTGAATTATTTTGGTTTTTTCCTGTCATCTTTGTTCCCAGAATCAAAAATTTTTGTTTTCCCATCTTAAGGATCTAAATATAGACAGGTATCCCAGCATAATAAATGCCAAGGTGGTTAACACCAATTTTTATTGAGGTGTGAAGAAAAGTGAGTTAAGGAATTTTTAAACTATATTTTCAGGTCTGAGTCCTTTATTAGAAGAAACATATAGGTGCATCTTTATGAGCGATTAGAAAAATTGAGTTGTTTTTTCTAATATTTTATTGCTAGCAATTTAGTTTCAAGATATGAGAACAATCACATTTAATTTAAAAAATTGTTTAAAAGCAATATTTTGAATAAAAATAGTTGGTATTAATCACAGTTATCTAACCTTACCTGTATTTTATGAATAACACTATACACTTAAAATATGGCAAGTCTTCCTTTTCCAGCAAAATGGCAACATGCGTCTAATTTGAATTCCAGAAGAAAAAATAGAGAGAATGGGGAAGAAGAAATAATCTGGAAGTCCAGTGAATTCCAAGCAGGAAAAGTTCTAAAAAGAAACCCACATCCAGCTATTTCCTAGAGAAATCACAGAGACAAGTAGATCTCAACACAGCCAGAGAGAAGAGGCAGATTATCTGCAAAGTAACAGCAATTAGACTGACAGCTGTTTAATTTGTGGCAGGGAGCAGGGATTCATCTGATTGGAAAAAATGAAATCACCTCTGACCCCCAGCTCAAGGGCTTCTAGGATACGGACTTTGTAATTGTCCAGCCTCCGCAGCACAGGAAGCCTTGTTCAAAGGAAGTTGGGATGGCTGCTGCACTTGCTTGTGTACCTTCTGTCTCCCACACACTAATATGTAAGCTCCTTCAGAGCAGATGATGGCTGACTGACTTCTCCTTAGTACGTGGAACAGTGGCTAACGCATAGTTGGTGCTAATTACATATTTGCTCATTAAAAGGATTATCATCTTAGGCTCATTGGTACGGGGCTTGATCTGCTTGGTGCCAAGTCACCCCTAGGGTTGTACCTACATTTTCTTTTGGAGATTGGAATTTGATCTTGAAAACTGTCGGGATGTCTTTACATTGTCAGGTCAGTCCATTCTGAGAAAATTATCCCTATTTGTTTGATATCTCCGTAAGCATTTCAGCTGGTATCAGTGATTCTGATAGTTTGGAGACAAACCATTTATTGCATAAACTATTGGGTAGATATTATTGCAGGAATCTTATTGCAGCTGTTTTAGTCAGATTGTTTTCCTTATGACAGGTTTCAGTGTTTCTGGTCACAATATAGAAAAATTATTGAGCTCCTGACATCTGCTAAATATACTGTGCTAGATTATCTTCATAAATTCTGACCCTCTCCACACAACCCAGAGACCTCAAATAACTTGCTGTATATTATAGTGCTCGTAAGAGGCAGAGCCAAGATTTGAACTCAGGTGAAGCCAGCTAGAGAAACTATGCTCTATACCATCTCACTCCTCATAATTCTTATATGCTACTATTCTCTCATTGTTGCAAACAAACAGAAATCTCACTGCACCATTTTTAATTGTGTTTATGATTGCCTTTAGTAAAGTCTTCATTCCTAAAATGTTCAAATAAGACATAGTACTTTAATAAAAATATTGCCAGCTGTGAGTGCTAGAGACTAATTTTGGTTATGCTGTGTGACCTTGCTTTAGGCTTTCACATTACTAATTTGCTGTGAAGAGAGGATTTAGAAAACTAGATTATCTGTTGATGTCCCTTTTATTGGTCTCTTCTAAAAACATCTTAAAAGATTCTGATGAAAGTGGCCTATCCTAATGTAATGTCATTGGAGTATTTGAAAGTAACTGCATACTCAAAACTCAACCGGCAGCTTTCCTTATCCATATCCAGAGCACTGAAGAGCCTGAGGGGAAATGGCCCTCCACAGTAAAAACAAACAAACAAACTTCATGTATTTAAATTTTCTTGCACTTAATTCAGAGGACTCCCCTTTCTCCTCACTTATCCTCCTCCAACTCTGTACCTCCCCCAGTCTTCTCCATCTCAGCAAGTGGCACAAACATCTCTTCAAGTCAGAAGTCTAGAAGTTCATTCTTCTCATCTCTTCACTTCCAGCGTTCAAGTCTTCTCAGCAATTCCTCAAGTGCCTCCTCTCCTCTCCTGCCTGCTCTTGCCCCTCTACCAGCCGTCTTCCACAGAGACAGCCTTTTAAAATGTGAATCACAGCATGTCTCTCCCTGCTCAAAACCTTCCAGTGGTATCCCACACCTACTGGAAGGCTTACGAGGACCCACGTGACCTTGCTTTGACCTCCCTCTAATCTCATTCTCTTTACCTATCCTCCCTCAGGCCGGCTGGCTGTCTTCCTTCAGCCCTTGCCCAGGATGCTGTTCTCCAAATTTCCGGTTGGCTCTTTCCAGTCATTAGGGTCCCATATCAGCTGTTACCTTCTCAGTGCAGCTTTTGCTGACTGTTTAATAGTTCACCATCACCGTATCATGTTTTCCCCTTTCCTTTCATTCAGCACGTTTGTCACTCATGTTTTGTCTGCTCATCTTTTGTCTTTTGGCCCCAAGAATCCAGTTTACATGAGCAGGGAGCTCTTCTGTCTTGTTCATTACTGTATCCCTCATGCTGGCGCATAGCAGCTGTTTAATAAATATTTGTTGAGTGAATATGTTAATAACCATTCTAAAGAATTTCTTAGCTGATCTTTAAAGCCCATTGCTTTCCTCAAAAATTTTCAATGAAACCCTAGTATTTTTGTTTGTTTTTACTTGTTAATAAATGTGAAGGGAGCAAAGAATTAGGCAGTAGAATAAGTTTGAGAAATGCTAGGTTAAACAAAACAGGACAGGGTTATGGATCATAATACATACAATACGTATTCCTGGCAGAGCCTTTAATATGCTCATGTACACAATTTCTAAGAAAGTTAGCACTGTGTCACAATTTTATTTGACATTGGATGTCTTCTTTGAGAATTATCACATGGGACTACTGTTCTTTACAACGCCTTCTGAGAAATGCTACCTTAGACAAAAGCTCATCATAATAGAAAGAAGGAAAGACCCTATACTGACTTTAAGGAAGCAGACTTATACTGACCATAAGGAGAGCAGGCTGATAACACAGGACTCAGAAAAAAGATAAAAGCTATGAAAGAATGACTGGGGGATTCAAAAAGAATACAGCAGTTGGGACTATTCAGTTTTCTGCAAGCAGCTCTACTCACTTTACTGGATTTATCTATCTCTAGCAGCTGCCACAGTGCTTTGCTTAGAATGAACATACAAGAAATATTTGTTAACTGTTCAGTGATAAGTGAATAATAGTGGCTCAGGACCACCATTAAATAATTAAATTAAGATTGGTTTGATTTGTTTGAGAAAGCAGGAAAATATCTAAAATATTTTAGGGAATTTTTCATCCCAAAGGATTAAAATAAAAATGATATTAGTACTTACAAGAATACTTCAGCTGTTATTATATTGCCTAAAGGCTTTGCATAGCTAGGAATTTACTGTCTGTTGTATTCCAAGCTAATATGGACTTTAGACAAATATATGCCTGTATGCCTGCGATACGGTGGTGGAGCTCTTTGAAAGACTCAAAATGTTATTTTACGAGAAATCTCAACTATGCTTGAGATTTTTGTTTTTCATTTCTTTTTAGGCAAAGCTAAGCAAATTTGGAATTCAAATAATTCGATAACATAACTGTCATTTTTTCGAAGTCAGATTTTGAGGCATAATTTACATATGGTAAGATGTACTCTCTTTAGATATAGTTGAATGCATTTTGACAAGTGTATACAATCGGATAACTACCACCATAATCTAAATATAGAATATTTCCGTCACCTAGAAGATTTGCTCTTGCTCCCTTGTAGTCATTCCCCTCTCCCTACTCCCAGCCCCTGGCAGCCCGGTGATCTGGTTGTCCCTATAGTTTTGCCTTTCTAGAATGTCAAATGGATGAAATCATACAGTATATATATGTAGCCTTTTGTTAGTGGCTTCTTTCACTTTGCATAGTGCTTTTGAGATTCACCCACTAATAACATGTTGCGTATATTAGTAATTTGTTTCTTTTTATTGCTTTCTAGTATTTCATTTTTTGGATGTACCACAATTTGTTTATCCATTCATCAGTTGATTGACATCTGGGCTTTTTCCACGTTTCAGCTGTTATGAATAGAATTGCTATAAACATTTGCATATAGGTCTTTGGATAGATGTATGTTTTCCTTTCTCTTGCGTAAATAACTAGGAGTGAGATTGTTGGATCATATAGTCAGGGTATTTGTTAACTTCATAAGAAAGTGCCAGACTGTTTTCCAAAGTTGCTGTACCATTTTGCATCCCCACCAGCAATGTATGAGAGTTCCACGGCTCTGCAACCTGGCCAGCATTTTGTATTAGTATTTTTCATTTTAGCCATTCTATTTCCTTAATGACTCGTGATGTTGCACATGTTTTGATGTGCTTATTGACCTTTTTTAGTTGTAAGAATTTTTCATAAATTCTGGATACCGGTCTTTGTCAGATACGTGTTTTGCACATATCTTCTTCCCAGTCTATGGCTTGTTGTTCCATTTTCTTATCAGTTTCCTTCAAAGAGAAGTTTTGATAAAGTCTAGTCTGTCATTCTTTTCTTTCATGCTTCATGCTTTCTCTGTTCCAAGTAATCTTTGCCTAATCCAAGATCACCAATATTCTCTCCTATATTTTCTTGGAGAAGTTTTGTTTTAGGTTTTACATTTAGTTCCATGATCCATTTTGAGTACATATTCGTATATGGTGCAAGGTCAAGGTTTTGAAGTTCATTGTTTTGTGAATGAATATCTAATTGTTTAAACACTGTTTGTTGAAAGGAATATCCTTTCTCCTTTGAATTATAGCCCAAATTTTATGACCTAAAATTACTTAAGATCTACATATAAAAGTGGTGTACTTAAAAGATTAAATATGTCTTTCTGAAAGTGTGGCTATTTGCATTTTTTATTATTGCCTTAGAAGACAGGTGCTCTCTG
The DNA here is from genome assembly GCF_041296235.1 of Equus asinus. Taxonomy (NCBI): domain Eukaryota; kingdom Metazoa; phylum Chordata; class Mammalia; order Perissodactyla; family Equidae; genus Equus; species Equus asinus. The sequence goes on from NC_091799.1 coordinate 64,917,299, forward strand.
TTTAAATTGTTTTCTCAAAGCATACCACGAAGTACAGAGGGAGTCTTAGTAAGTATCTTATGGTGATTATAATGGCCATCATAAACCTGGGAAATGGTATTAACTTAGGACAATTTAAGTGAATTGGGGTCCTAATTTGGTCTGTAAGTAGAAAGTCCCCTTTCTATGCAAGATTATTTTTGTGGAGGCCTCATTTATATGAGATTTGTGCACCCATTCATTGCCTTAATTATTCTTCAGCAAAACAAAGTCCTTGGTAGATATGATGATGGTGGTGGTGGGGGGGGGGGTTTCAGCTAGATTTGCTAATCAGTTATGAACACAGTAAACTGTGTGTCTACTGTGTATGGTTTAAGCTGTATTACCAACTATAGAATACTGTGCTAACATTTAATGAGCTAGCTCACGTAGAAGAGAAATTTTAATACAGGTGGCATCAGATCAGTCTCATATTATTTCAGCCTCAAGGAACCTCTCAGAAGAAATAAAGTTTTTGATATATTGGAATTTCTTTGCTCAGTAATGTTACAGGTGTTTCCTATTTTAATTTTTTTTTTTTGAGGAAGATTAGCCAATCCTCCTCTTTTTGCTGAGGAAGACTGGCCCTGAGCTAACATCCATGCCCATCTTCCTCTACTTTATACGTGGGACGCCTCCCACAGCGTGGCTTGCCAGGCGGTGCCATATCCGCACCCAGGATCCGAACTAGCGAACCCCGGCCGCCGAAGCGGAATGTGTGAACTTACTTAACCACTGCGCCACCAGGCCAGCCCCAAGGTGTTTCCTATTTTACATAAAACGTTTTTTTGGTGAAAATTTTCAAACCAGGTTAATTAGAGAATGATTCTTAGCTTTTTCAGATGATTATTCAGTTTTGAAAAGTCGACCTAGAGTTCCTCTTAATCTCAAGCCTCCATAATATTTGTAAACTGTTTTGTTTTCTGACACGTGATGACTCTTGAGGAACAGCTGTTCCTTAAATGGCGTTTGGGTCCATTGTCACTAGAGGGCAGTAAGCACAAACAGATTTAGTGGATTTGCTGGAGTTAAGGTTGTTTTTGTTCTATTAGCATTCATCAAAGAAAGTGTAGTTTTTATAATATAAAAATAGATTTAAAATTCTGTTATTTAAAATACAGGTTATAAATTAATTCTAGATTACTGTCTGCCTCTAAAACTATTTTTGAGGCATTTGAAAGCAATGAAACACAGTGATTTTAGAGACACTGGTATGCTGTAGGTCTGTTATTTAATATCTGCAGTTTAACCGTGCCTCAGAATTTTTCGGGGGGCGTTTAGCAATTAGATTTGTGTATATTAAGCTGAACAGTGTTGGGTACGTGAAAGCCCACTTTCTACAGATTTGCTGCTTGATCAATAACAATTCCTAGAACTTTGATCCTGAGTAGAAAGGTGTAAAATAAATATAGACTGATTCTAGAATAGAATATTTTCAAAAGGTGTGAGTCCTACCAAAAACAACGCTATTGCCAGGAAAATCCCTTAGGTTGGAAAAATCTAAGAGTTAATACCCTTAATTTAAAAAATAGTTCTTAAATATTTCAAGCATATATAATGTACAGCTTAGAACTTACTAGGTTAAGAGAGATATTGTTTATAGACTCTAGGCTAAATATAGGTTAATTCCTGAAATACTTTTTTGGCAATTTAGAGTACTCTGAAGCCAGGGAGCCTGGGTGCAGATCCCACTTCTGCTCCTGGGCTCCGTGACCTTGGGCAAGACACTTGACCTTCTGAGCCTCAGGTTCTCATAATTTGGTTTGTGTTTGTTTTGCCCTATTCAAAATTGTGTCTCATCTCTCTTGACCTCTGTTGCAAAGTCAGTAATGCCAGCATGTGTTAATATATCAAGCACTCGACTCCATCAGCAGAATTTTAAATATCCTGAAATATCCTCAAACAGTCCAGACAGATTGTTGATTGCTTGGGGTGTTGGTTAAGTCCTGAGAAAATGAAGAATAAGCGAAGAGTGGCGTCTAGAGATTCTGAGGAGTATTATTAGGGAAAGACAGAAAAAGAGAACTAGATGCTGAAGGAAATTACATATTTTTTTCTATTTCAGTACACCCATACACACATTCGTACATACAATCATTTGGGTGTTTGAGAACAGCAGATTACCAGTAGGGAAGTCTGAGTTCTGCCCGTGTGTGAGGGCATCTGTGTCTTGTTCTCATAGCCATCCCGCACATAAGTAGGTCTCACTCCCAGGTCTCCACACCAGCTTCCTGCCTACACTAGTTAGTAGGACCCACCCTGTCCAGAGATCTGGAGACGACAATCATGCTGACAGTGGATCTTTATTCAAGATACTGTGGAGTCAGCGAAAGGATTAAGGATAAATGAGTCCACTCCTAAATTCATACCGTTTATCACAGAGTTTGCATGAGCCTGATTATATGAGCTATTCATAGTCCATAAAGAGCAGCAAAGACTGAAAGACACCTGGCCTTGCATCTCAGCCCTGTCACGTACAGGGCAAGTTATTGAATATTTAAGTGTCTGTCTTTTCACCTTGAAATGGGGATAATATCTTTCTTAACCAGGATATGCAAAGATTAGAGATAAGATATATAAAGCTCTTGGTGCATAATAAGTGCTTAATAAATACTGTAACATATTACAGTTTTCTTATTAAAATTGTCAGAAGCCAAATCTGACTATAAGAATTCTATCTCTCTGGCCCCATCCAAATTTCTCTTCTGGGTTGTCTAGATTCTTTCTGCAGGCTGCTACTACCAGCTTCTAGTCTGTCTTTTATTATGGGAAAAATGAAATGAATTTTAATTTGGCTCAGAGCTTAAGAAAAAAGACTTCTTATTCCCCAGAAATATGGAAACCTTCCTTGGTACTTTTTACTTGACACTATTATCATTATTATTATTATCATTGTTATTATTATCATCTCCCTTCCGGCAGCAGGTTAGGGATTTACAGTTGAATCTTTCTGTGCTTGTGGTTCACTAACTACTGTGTTGGGAAATATAAAGAAAGAATAAGACATCTTTGTTGCCTCAAGCATCCTCCACCCTGGCTGAGGAAGCAAAGTTCCAGGCAGTTGAAGCAACTAGAACAGTGACTTTTACCACTGGGGAGTATTCAGGAAATTTCAGGGTACACTGACTGGGGAGTGCTCCTGGCGCTCCCCAATCCAGGAGCTAGATGTCCTGGAATACAAGGGATAGTCCTCCACCAGGGAGGACTGCTCTGTGACCTAATAACCGTTCATGTCGTAGAAAATTCACTTATTATCTGAGCCTGGAGCACAACTACTTTTTACATATAAACGCAAACTATTTCTTACATGGTTTTAATCCACACTAAATTTTTCAGTAAGGCAACCACAGTGTGTATTGAGGGAGGATCGCACTTTGTTACATTTAAAACCTTCCTGAGAGTCATTCACCGTTTTGGAAAAACATCATCCTCCTAACACAGCACTCCTGTATCCATTTCTGTGTTGCTGTCATGTTCACGGTAATTCTCCATAGCAGAGGAATCAGAGGGAACACTTGCATGGCACTTACTGTTCTAGATGCTTTACTTGTGTGTACTAATTAAAACCCACCACAACCTGTAAGGTAAATGCTATTATTATTATTCTCATTTTCCAGAGGAGTAAACTGAGGCACGGAATGTTTAAATAACTTTTGCAAGGTCACACAGCTAGTAAGTAATAGTAAGATCTAAGCTTTTGACTGCTTCATTATTTTTTAATGTAGTTGTGTACAAGCATTTATATTTTGCAATGTTTAGTATAAATTACTGTATTTCTCCTTTATGTTCCTGAAAAGCCATTATACTGAGCTTTTTTAAAGTTTCTAGATGTGGATTGTTTAGTATGTATTTAAGTATTTAGTGAAATGTGTATTAGGAAGAGTATTTAGGAATTTCATTTCAGGATAAAGAATATTTGTCATAAAAAGAAAGAACTCATTTAGTTTGAAGTTCATCAAAGAATAAAATAGACTGATGAATGCATATAAAAAGAGCCAGCAAGTCCAATATGGATGTGAACCACGGTAAAGCATAATTTGGGTTTAAATGACGTGTGACACATCTTGCTCTTCAGGAGCGCAGGAAACGTGCACCTGCCTCAGGGCCTTTGCTCCTGGCGTACCCCTGGCTGACTTCCCCTCCTCTACGCCCCCAGATAGCCACATGACTGCTCTCTCCCTTTCTTCAGATCTCTGAGTGTATGTCATCTCATCAGAGAGGCTTTCCCTGTCATCTCATCAGAGAACCTGTACCCCAATCCTTCTTTTTCTCTGTTGTGCTATCACCACGTGATGTGCTGTATATTGCCTGACTTAGTTGTGGAATATAAGCTCCAGGTGAAAAACCTTTGGTCTGTTCACAGCTCTGTCCCCAGTGTCCAACACAGCACCTAGCATATAGTAAGAGCTTAATAAGTATTTATTCAGTAAAGGGGGAGTGTAGAATAGTTAGAGTTTGGAGAAAGGCTGGATTATTTTGTCTTGAGATGCACTCTGAATGACTTAAATCTGACTTTGGAAGACCAGCTTGAAGTAGTTGCAGTAGAAGAAGGAAGGTATTTTTTCCAGGCAGAGCATTCAGTGTAAGTAAAGAGAGGGAAATGGGACCGTCTGCTATAGCAGAAGGATGGGCGGGATACTAGCCTTTCAGGAACAGCCCAGGTGTAAAGAGAGCTGAAGATGGGCTTGGAGTTGGGGATTAGGGTCACATGTTGCCAGTCTGCAGGTCACACAGGAATGTGGCTGTGATGAGGCAGGGGATGCCAGGTTGTCAGTGACTGGCTTGGAGTGAAAGGTGGAGGCTGGATTTGAGGAAAATGGGCCTTGCAGTGGAGATCAGAAAGGGATTGGAAGGAGAAAAGCCAAAGAAAATGAGCAAAGAAGCAATTATAGCTTGTGGGTCTGAGACACGGAATGACGTGATGCAGTTGCAAGGAAACATGACATATTAAAAAAGATAAAACAAAGGCTAAGCCTGGGAGCTAAAAATGTAGGCACCATAATGGAATAGTTATCATAATCATCATCATTATCATCATCATCACCTAATAACCTGTCTGTCAGTTGTATCAGATGTTTCTGTGCTTTGCATATATCATCTCATTTAATCCTCATAATAATTATTCTGGTTATTTATTGCTGTATAACAAATCACTTCAAACTTAGTGGCTTAAAATATCACTTTGTTATTATTTTATGGGTTAACTGGGCTTGGTTAAGCATTCTCACTTAGAGGCCCTCATGTGGTTGCACTCAGATGGGGGCTGGGGCTGGAGTCATCTAAAGGCTCAACCAGCTGGATGGCTAAGATGGATTCTTCACTCTCAGGTCTGGCTCTGGGCTGGGCTGGCTGCCATAGCTGAAGACTGGCCAGGTGCGAACTTGTGTGGGCTCTCTCTCGTATTCACTTGTTCTCTCTCTTTGTCTCTCAGGTTCTCTCCCTTGTTCACTCTCTTTCTCTGTCTCTCAGGCTCTCTCTCGTGTTTACTCCCTCTCTCTGTCTCTGTCTCTCTCTCTGTCCCTCTCCCAGCAGCCTCTCCTTAAAGTTAGCGTGGGCTTCCTCATAGCATGGTAGTCTCAGAACTCTCAGACTTTCTTACAAGGTGGCTCAGGGGTCCCAATAGCACATTTCAAGGAGACTAATGTAGAAGCAGCAAGACTTTTTGTGACAGCCTTTGCAGTCACACAGCATCACTTGTTGGTTACACAAGCCAGCTCCAATTCAGTGTAGGGTAGTGTGGCTCATTAGGAGGCATCTTTGGAGACTAGCTACCATAATAAACAATTTGACAGATGAGGAAACTGACACTAAGAGGTGAGATTGTTTGTTGAGGATTATACACTAAAGGATTTGAACTCAGAGTCCGTGTTCTTAGTATCTGGGTAGATTTGAGGAAATCATTGTCTCTCTCTCTTTCTCTAGGTCTCACTTTATGTGGAAATGAGGGGATTGGAGGAGATGATATTCAAGATACTTTCCATTTCTCTCAGCCTTTAAGCCTTTGGATTTAGGTGATGCGAGTGGGAATGGAAAGGAATAGACTAAACAAAAAGACATTTTATAACAGATAGAACTTGGTAACCAAGTTGGTAAAGGAGGGAAGGTGAAATGGTAGACAGGGAACACATCTGGGTTACTCAGGGCTTCAGTTAGGTGATTTATATTAAGCACCTAATAGAGGCTAACTCACGTGAAACACCTGTTGAACGGTAGGAAGGAGTCACAGATTTGAGTCTGGGATACTGGAAGAAATAACGGGCCCACTGACTGAAATGGGGGTAGTTATAATAAGAACCACCTTAGATAGAAACATAGATCCATGAATTTTGAAAAAGTTTGAGCTATCTGGCAGGACACTTGATAGGGGAAAGTATCTTATAATAGTCATTTGGAAATATGATAGTAAAGTTCAGGTAAGAAGTGGTTATTGAAGAATATGGGCCTGGGACAGAGTCTTGTGGCTGTCCTGAGTTAGAGGATGAGTAGAAGGCAGCAAAGGAGGCAGAGTAGAGAAGTGGGAGGAAACCAAGGAAGTCCAGGGTCCTGGGAGTTGAGGGAGAGTAGAGCGAGTACATTGTTGAACACTTCAGAGAAGTTGGGAGAATGAAGGACTAGTGAAAAGGAGGACCTTGGTATTGTTCTGGAGGCAGTTTTCCTGGAGTGTTGGGGGTTTATGTTCTTTCTTTTGTAGAGGATTAAGAGGAATTTAGGAAATGAACAGAGTAGGTGTGACCAGCAGCTGAGGACTTTGGCAGCAAAGAACCGGTAGAAAGTCAGAGGCAGAGTATTATGTGGACGTTTCTGATGAGAGTATGCTATCTAAGACAGACACACCTGGTGCAAGAAGCCAGGAGTAACAGTGTCAGCGAGTCATAGAAGCGCGGAATAGTAAGTACAAATTTTGAGGTGGAGATGAGGTAGACGGGACAGAATTTTATGCTTGAACAGAGTAAAAGCTAGATTTCCCTCATTTCTTATCCACAAGACCATTTTAGTATAAAAGTTACAGGATGATACTATCCCAAACCAAATAAAAAAGATTGTTTTTCTCAAAAGAATGTAGATTCCTAATTTAACTCTCCCTGTAAAAGGCCTGACTGCCTGTGAGCTCAATTCTGTATTCCTCAGAGCCACTCTTACCCCTTTCTTAACTGTGTACACAACCATAAAAATGTTCTCTTCTGATCAAAATGTAGATCCTGAAATAACTCTGCATTCTTTAACCATACACAGTGCCTCAGTTTCCGTTTTTTCCCCCAATCAGATTTGTAATAAATCATCTCCACCTTTAGATTTTAAGGTTACAGAACTCAGTCGTATATAACCATAGACTCAAAAGGAGCTGGGAGCAGCCATGCTGCCCAGGTGGGGAAATGGATCACTTCCATTTGTGAATTCTGGACATGAGTTGTATTTTACAATCATACTATGCTTTTATGTTGATGGAGGTTATATCTGTGTCACCAGGGAAGCCACCTGTTTTGGATTGGAGAGTGGGAGACAATTAAAATGCCTGATTGCCGTTTTCAGAGTAGCTTTTATTTTGAAGAAAAATCACAGGATATTAAAATTCATAGAAATGACTCCAGAAGGATTGGCAATCCTTATTTAAGAATGAACTATGAATTTTGAAGAGTTTTACGGTCATTATTCATCACTGCAAGAGGGAAACCCCATTCATCTTTTCATATGGCAGCCTCCGCGGTAGGGATACCATTATTAAATGGCGTTTACAGAGTTGAGGAGGAAAACCTCCTCCCCAGAGGTTCGCCCTTGCCAACCAATCACAAAGCAGCCTGCGCCTAGTCCACGCCCCTGCCTTGGTAGACCCAGGGGTGAGTGTGATTGGTGCATTAGTTGGGCTTTTGTGGGAGGGGTTTCTTATCACTCTTCCCCGGCTTCCCCGCAGTTCCTTATTTGGTAGCTTTTGACTGAACTAGTCTTTCTTGCAGCTAAGCATCTTGACATACATTATTCATTAAGCCCTGGAGCTCAGGGAGAGGAAGATGCAGACCCTTAGATCTTCAGACATTTCTTTATCACATGAATTTCCTTTATTCAGAATAGTTGTTGAATTCTGTTCCATTCTGGAGTTCTGCAAATGGCATGTATTTAATGGGAAGACAGCTGCACGGGATCTAATGCAAGGCTTTCTTATGTATACTTAATTACCAGAAATCTTTACATACCCACACACTCCGTGGCTCGTGGAGATTGTTAAAGTATCAAGGTTTTGAAGATACACATATTTTAGAACTTACTGCCTCTGTATATAATCAATCAAAAATGCCTGAAGCAAACTATTTACTGTCAGTGTCTTGGGGCTACATAAAGGTAAGACTTATTTAGCCTTTGTAAACTGCTGATTACTCTGAGTACATAACTAGTAGTTTTAATAAATTACAGTGGAGTTAAGCTTTCTAAAGCAATCTTTTATTTTTTCCTTAGATGTGAATTGCAGGAGAAATAGATGTTTTTAGTGGTCAAGATAAGGAGCAATTGTATAACTTTTATTAGTTGTAGTTTGCATGTTAAAATAGCTTTTTAATGTGCAGTGGTAATTCTGTTTGTCATGTCGTGTAGATTTGAGTTGTGCTTTTAAATATCAAAGTAATTAAATAAATTCATTGGAAATAAATTGTTGGGCTAAGTTACTTATACTGGTGTACAGATGCCAGTTAGTATGCATCACTTAAAGCTTTTAAAAATTAATTTGTGGCTTTTTCTAAAAATCTGTACTAGTTTGACCTGATGAGGAGTATATTTTTTTTTTACCTTTGGATATAAAGCTCTAGATGACATTAAAAATTACATTGCTTGATTTTTTAGGTGATATATTATTAAAATGAAAACTTGATTATCTACTTATAAAACTGGAAGATATTTATAAGTTTAAGTGATACTGTTACATTTGTTAATCTCAAGAAATGAATTAATACACTGCATTTGATAAGATTGTTTTCCTGCTTGGCAAGCTTCTTGGATGCCCCATGGTAATACTAGCCTGGCAATCCTTTCTCTATTTTAGAAGCAAGAGGTAGAAAAACCTTTTTCTGCCCTAAATGAAGCATCAGTTTAGAAATGGAAATTTGTTCTTGAGTACTTGAGCCATCGCAATACGTATTTTTTAAGAATCCTTCTATTACTTTTAAGTACTCTCAGATGGAAATATTTTTCATTTTCTTTGTTTTTAAAGGGAAATTTCCTCTTTGTTGTGAGATTTACTTGCATTCTAAGAAAACTTATTTCAGTTTTGATTGTCTAAGAAGTCATGATTCCCCACCTCCTTTTAAATCTACGAATGGTCCAGATATTTTTAGTGGTTTTTTAAATATGCAGATTTTCGTTATTTGGATTTTGCTAGCCATTTCTTGGCTTAAAAAATATTAAATATAGAAAAGTATAGAGAGTAATAAAGGAAACCCTTTTGATCCCCCTAGAATTCATCTCTTAGCTTCTAGACAGATCGTATTTGATACATTTTTGAAGGACTTCACATTTGTAGTATGATTATGAACAACACCTCCAGGAATCTCAATATGGGCTTTTAGTGCTTGTCTCTTTAAGGAAAATTTTTGCTGGACAGCTTTATGTTTTTAATACTATACTGCTAAAAACACTTAAGGACAAATATAAACATCTTTATTCTTCCTATGCATTTTGAAGGATTGAATTTTATACAGCTAATGCAGTATTTATTTTAGCTTTTAATGCTAGTATCTACCAAACTTTTCGTATCACAGTGTAGCATATTCAATGATTCTTAGCAGGATATTGGGGAGGGAGACAAGCGTTTTCTCAATGTTTGACCATTAACACCTTCTTAATTATACGCGAGGAGGACAGACAGTGTGCCCAGTGGCACATTGGCATGACTGCAGAAGTGCAGGGGTTGAATTTAAGAATACTTTAATTTTGTTTTATTTTTTAATTTTGTTTCCCCAGCAGTCTGAAATGTAGAGCATGAATTGGAAAACTGGAGTTTAAAAAGCAAAATACAGTATTCAACTGCATTTTCACTTTCCTTTATGCTTTAAATGCTGCACACAGACAATCTGATGCATAGTGAGAACAAAGGATTTGAAAGCATTCACTTAGAAATCTTCCTCCTTTTTTCTTTGTTGCAACAATAACTCTACATATTATTTCAGACTGTTTAGACCAAAAAACAATCACAGTTACCTGACAACAGAAAACATTTACAGTTCACTTTTAAAAATATCTAAATGCTCAATTAAATTGTTCTGCATCTTGCAGCTAGTTCCTTTGAACAGCAGTTGTATATTTTATCTCTTCTAAATCTGTAAATTGAGAACTGTAACAGTGTTTAGGAGAAATACATTTTATTACTTTTTTAAATCATTTTCCCTCTCATGGTAATTTTAAATAGTTATCGTAATAAATGGTATGTAGTTATCTGAAAATGAGAGAAATTCCACTTAGGTTTAGAAATGAGTGTTGAATGGTGTAATTTATTGTTCTTTAGTACATACAGCTGTGAACTCTGAAACCAGATTGTAAGATCAGCTACCAATTAAGAAAGCACTGATGGTAATTTTTGTGGTTATTAATTTAGCTTCCCTGGACTGAAAGTTTTATATCAATAGCTAAAAAGGAAGCAATTTTTATTCCTTTTAGAAAAGCCCCATGTTAAATGACTCTGAAAATTGTCTTTAGGAGCTCTCCCACACCCTTTCCCTTGGAAAGAAAGAGGACTGCTCAAAATGTTGTCTCTTCTCATTGTATTAAAAGGAAGTATTGACTTCCTTAGAGCACCTCACAAGCCATGGTAGGGAGATAGGTGTGTGATGAAGGGTTTCTCCACCCTACGCTTTTGGGTTTTGAACAAAGGCAAAAGAGTAGTCTGGGAATATATGCATATGATACAAAAAGAATCAGTCATTCCTAGTCTCTGCAGCCTATACAGGAACTGCTGTCCACTTGCCCTCCATGCATATGTAATTAAACTCTGTAACTAAAAAATGATGCAAGCTTTGTGGGGAAGGGGGCCCAATTGGAACAGTTCGATAGGGACCGAGTTTTTCCACCAAACTACCTTCTAAAGTGTAAGCAACCTGGTACCAGGAATGTGTTGCAGTATGCCCAAGCAGAAAAATTGCATGGTACCTGCAGATGTGCTACACAAATTATTGGATTTATCTGGAAGAATATAAAGAATGAAGTGTAATTTTCCTGGCCATTTGCTTATACAATTCGTCAAAATAGTCAGTTAGTACAGATAACTAAAGCAAAAACTGACTTTGTCGTGACCAGGCAGTTCTTAATAGCAACTTTCATTGTATAGCTCAGATCATTTTAGGTCAAAGAGATATTTCATTAAATGTATGTTTAAAATGTTTAGCAGACTCTCTTTTGAACGTGTTTTGCCTAAAGAGTAGATTTTTCCAAGAGTAAATTTAATTTGTTAAGCAAGGATTTACTTACCTTTGGGCCTTATGTGTGGTATTATCATTATATTTTTGAAGCATGGCGACCATTTCCTATATGAATAATATCCTAAATTATTTTGGGGGACAGATAAGGGAGCAAGATATTTAGGTATGTATTTTTTATGGGCATAACTATACTCGGATCTTCCATCTTTTATCCTGCAGTGATAAAAGTCAGCTACAATATAAAAAGCCCAGGGAACTGGGAGATAGAAAGAACTCAGTGTTGAGCACCTGCTGTGTGCTAGTCTAAATACAAGACACTTTCTGTTACCTCATTTAATTAATTGATAACTTACTCAAGAAAATGTAACTTTATAAAAGATGAACAGAAAATATTATGAACACTATTGTAAATGTCTTCATGAATATTCTTAGAAGGCCTACAATTTTATTTTTTCCCCCCAGTGGATCATAACATATAATGCTGAGTGAAAAGAAGGAGCTACCCATGTTTTATATACTGCATGGTGCCAATTTTAAAAATATACATACAAATGTAAAGAAAAAAAGGCATAAAAGAAATACAGCTAATTATAGTGATCTCTGAGCAGTGGGGAGATATATACATGGTTTCTAATCTTTTTCTATATAGCTTTCTGGATTTTCTATATTACATGTGCATTTTATAATCAGAGAAAAGTTATAAAAAATATACATGAACAAAGAATGTGAAATTTTTGTTCCTGAGTTTGAGAAGAAGCTTCCTAGACCTGTAAATTAACAACCAGAAGAATTTGTATTGGTTACGAGCAGTTCAGTTTTGGTTGCAGGAGAGTGCTAATATACATTTCTAATATACATGCAGCAGTCTGTTGAAATGTTATTATTGATTTCCCTCAGTGCTTTCTGGTGATAAATTCTTATACCTAATCTAGATGGTCAATAAAATTGACTTTGGAAGTGATTTGCCAAATTGTCTTGAGTTGGAACACCTTAGTATGAATTATGCAGAAAAGCAAGGTTTTTAAAAAATTATAATAAGCTAATTAAATACTTAGAATTACATTTCAAACATTACTAAATGATAAACTCACTACTCTCTTTCCCCTAGATGTAAAAGAGAATTTATGGTAAAATTCAAAATTTTAAAGGCTACTAAATATTAGAGTAAAATGTGACTATTTTTGATCAAGTATGTAATAGTAGTTACTTTATGTATGGAAAAAATGTATTGTTTTTGTATGTTAAGAAAAATATGATGGTACATTAAAAGGCTTATTTGGGCTATTTTGGGAGTCAAAGGAAGACACATCAAGAAACAATTGATGGATGGGAAAGCATAACGTCTTTGAGAATTCTGGATTTTGGTAATGCCGTGTGGTGGTCATTTAATTCCAGTGTTTCTTTGGATAAAATAGGCATCATGGGCATGAGTAAAATAAATTGTGAAGTAAAGAAGTAGAGTATTTAAAGTTGACCTCTGTTGTATTTATGTGACTTAGGGGAATGGATTGGTAAATTCTTTGGATGCTGAGATGTAATAAATCTTAGATTCCCAACTTGGAAAAAACTTTCAAAAGGAAACATTATAAAGTATCTAGTCAAATATTGTATTTCTCCATAGTTCTGGAAGAGTACTCAAATAAATCTATTCGGTTTTGCTTTGGGGTAAAAGACTGCATTTTAACTTCTGACCAGTATTTGTTTCTGTTAATGACAAATTAATTGATAAAATATACCATGTTTTATTGTATGGCAGTACTTTTGTGTGCCTATAAATTATTATTTTTTCTTCTCTAAATACTAATAATGCACCCTGATATTTTTGCATGTTGTTTTCTCCTTAATTAATGTCCTTGAGTGTGTAAATCTGCTGTCCAGTATGGTAGCCAGTAGCCACGTGTGGTCTATTTAAATTAAAATTAATTAAAATTAAATAGAATTGAACTCCTCATTTACACTAGCCACATTTCAGGTGCTTAGTAGCCACATGTGGCTAGTGGCTACTGTAATGGACAGCACAGATGATAGAATTTTTCCATCATTGCAGGAAGTTCTATTGGATGGCAGTGATATACACTGTCAGAGTAATTGAAAGTTATTTGGGCAAATTTTCTGTATCTTAGGGTATGCTAATGTTATCTCATTTAAATTTTCCTTGTCTGTTATTTCATTTGATCTTTCTGTTTTTCAGTTTAAAAGGATGCTTAATCGGGAGCTCACCCATCTCTCTGAAATGAGTCGGTCTGGAAATCAAGTGTCAGAGTATATATCAAACACATTCTTAGGTGAGAATAACAATTTAAATACAATTTTTCAATTTTCTTTTGAGTTGTTTGTTTTTGGAGGTAGATTGGAGCATCAACTCATTTTGGAAACCAAACAAGTGTTAGAAATTCCATTTGTTTTCATTCATCATATTAATAATTTGAGCCTCTAAGCCTCTAAAGCTTTAGAATCTAGGGTGATTTAAAAAAGTACATTTTTTTATCTTTCAGTTTCATTTGGGACTTTAGGGACTCTCTGAATTAAAGTTGTATATTGCCGGTTTTTCCAAGGTACTAAACTGCAAAATGCATTTATGGTGAGATCTATGTATGCCTTCAACAAATTCTTGTTAAATGCAGGCCATTGCTGAGCACTACGTATTTAGTGACGTATTAGAAATGATCCCTGCCCTCAATGAATTGATAGCCTAATGGACACCAAGCTAGGTAAACTGATGAGGCAGATACAGTGCAATTGCTAAAGAAAAGCTTGCTGATGATAATAGCTGAGAGTGGTGAACGGGGACACCCCGACCCCACACCCCCGGTTCACGGAAAGAAAATGCAGGAAGTGAAAGTCAATAACTTGAACATATCCTTGGTTTGAATTTACTTTCAAAACAAAATGCTGTAATATCTAATTAGCACATTCATTGAATAGATGTTTATTGAACACGTACTATGTGCAAGGATGAGTTAGAGGAGCCCGCTGCTTTGAATTAGTAGATGAATGTACTGATACATCTTATGTCTTTTATTTGAAAGCAACAATTGAATCTGATATTTTCTTATCAGATAATACTGGAGATTTTCTATGCTCCCCCTGTTAAATTGTAACCCTTATCTTGCTTTAGTATAGAGAAACTTTTCAGTTTCTCTAAAAGGAATTTGGAAAACACACTGCTATTTTTGTATTTGTGTATGAAGTTTCTACCATTTCACAGTAGGTCTTGGGACTGGAATCCTTAGTTGGCAAGAGCAGTTTTCAAGCCACTAAGTGAATTTCAAATAGGAATGGAGTTGATGAACCGTGGAAATAGCCAGTGTGTTTTGCTTTTTCTAAGTCTGGTATCGTGATATGTCTTGAAAACAATGTTTCAGGATCTTCTATCAAACAAGTAACCACTGAATACATTTGATGTTAACTGTTTTGCAGTGGAATTTATTTGCTTAATTTTGTGTTTGAGGATATCATATTAAGTCCATATAAATGCTCAGTTTCTCTAAAAGGAGTTTTACGTGGAAACATTTCCTGGAATCTATAATGATCAATTAAAACCTGTCCAGTGATGCTTATTATGATTTTTAAAAAAAACCCAAGGTAGAATTAATAGTAAATGTGTAAACACTTTTAAAATTTTTTAAGATAAGCAACATGAAGTGGAAATTCCTTCTCCAACTCAGAAGGAAAAGGAGAAAAAGAAAAGGCCGATGTCTCAGATCAGTGGGGTCAAGAAGTTGATGCACAGCTCCAGTTTGACTAATTCCAGCATCCCAAGGTTTGGAGTTAAAACTGAACAAGAAGACGTCCTTGCCAAGGTAAGACGATTTCAAGGATCCTGATCATTAATATGCAGGGATGTCTTTTAATGAACTTTGATTCATTCTCTTTTAAATAGATGGATAAGTTCATTAATTTGTGGGGGAAGATGGGAAAGCACTTTATAAAGCTCTCTAAATTATTCGGTTTGGTATATCTTTACTTTCCTGCATCTACATTTGATTGTTTGACCTTAAAAAGTTAGAAATCTGTTATATCTTATGGGTTTTAGGAGACTAGTTAAGGTTTTTGTGAATAAATTTTATCTATTGAAGAAATGCTCTGAGGTTGATATTTAAAGTATTTAAATATGTTCTATTATCAAAGGTGTAAAATTAAGCAATTCTATTTAGTTTGCGGTATTTTTTTTTTTTTTTAAAGATTTTATTATTTCCTTTTTCTCCCCAAAGCCCCCTGGTACATAGTTGTATATTCTTCGTTGGGGGTTCTTCTAGTGTGGTATGTGGGACGCTGCCTCAGCGTGGTCTGATGAGCAGTGCCATGTCCACGCCCAGGATTCGAACCAACGAAACACTGGGCCGCCGGCAGCAGAGCGCGCGAACTTAACCACTCGGCCACGGGGCCAGCCCCTAGTTTGCAGTATATTTAAGTGAATTTGCCTAAAGTTTGCCTGGACTTACTTGGTACAACAATTACATTTAAAATGAATCATTTTTTTAAAAGTCTAACATCTTTTCACTAAAGTCAGTAGTTTTAAAATGACTGTTCATTGTTCCGTGTTCTATTTCCACATTCTGATTTTTTCTGTCTTTCTTTAACCCCAGGAACTAGAAGATGTGAACAAATGGGGTCTTCATGTTTTCAGAATAGCAGAGTTGTCTGGTAACCGGCCTTTGACTGTTATCATGCACACCATTTTTCAGGTAATGTGGCCAAATTCTGTCACCTTTCTTTTATTTAGTGACTTAATGTCCAGTCTGTGAATTGTGCATACATTTTATCTTATTTACTACTTACCTTCTTTTGCTTATTTTGATACTTTTTTCTTCTTTGCCCCTTCACCCAGGGACAAAGAAGGATACAGAAAGGTTGGGGTGTGGGTCAAACACAAATAAACCAATTTTATTATTTTTTTCCATTTAAGAAAAAGATGTGATGTGGGAAAATTGAAGCAATTCATTAAAATAATAGTTTACAAATCATCTTCATGACCCTGACTCACATAGAGAATGGAGTGCTACCTTTAGAAAATGAATAAGCCCCTTGCTGACTACGTTTAGAATGTAATTTCTTCAATCCTGTTTTATGTACTTCTCTCTTCTTCATATATGTTTCTCACTCTTGAGCTTTTGCGCAAGTTCAGGGTTGAGATTTAAATGAGAAGTTGAGGCTTTAGATACCCTGGGAGTGGAATAGCAGATTCCAGCCCTAGGGAGAATGTTGAGTTTCAACTGGTGTGATCCAGTGGCTGACTCAGTGTTGCTGGACTGAAGCCGTCCTCATGATCAGGGGACACAAACACTTTCATAGTTGGCAGCTCATTCCTGACACTATACATCTTGGGTAAAGCACTGTTGGGCTCCAGAAGGGCAAGTAGACTCTGGTTTTGTCCCTGAAGTCCCTGGATTGTCCTAAAGGTTTCCAGTTTCATCACTAGACATTGTGAAAGAGCTGTGTCCATTTCTGGGTTATCCATAGGCGATATTGGGTGTGATTTTTTTTGTTAACACACTCTATGGAAAATCTTTCTATATAAGGACCAAATGTTAAGAGGAGTTCTTTTCTTACAGGAACGGGATTTATTAAAAACATTTAAAATTCCAGTAGACACTTTAATCACATACCTTATGACCCTGGAAGACCATTACCACGCTGATGTGGCCTACCACAACAATATTCATGCTGCAGATGTTGTCCAGTCGACGCATGTGCTGTTATCTACACCTGCTTTGGAGGTAAATCTGGTTGCTAAAACTTCAAGAACACTAACTTGCCATTCATAAAGGTCTTTTAAACTTTTATACTAAAGGGTATGCAGTGCAGAAAATAATTGGCTTCATTGGAAGTATGTTGAGTTATAGGGGGGAAAATGTTGTTGGGCTAAATAAACAGTTGAGTCTTTGATGAAATTTGTCTGAAAGTTGATCAAAGAGTTATGGATTCATCTGTTTATGATACTGCTTCTTTGAAATGATCTAGTAGGATATTCCAAAAGCACACCTGGCTTACTCAGTTTTGGTTACTTAGCTTTTTTGGAATTTAGTCTGATGGCTTTTGCATGTACAGTTCAAAGGATGATTATTTTATAAAATATAAGCAAAGGATTGATATTTTTTGTAGAATTTATTAGAAGGAAACACTTCTTTAATTTTACCGAATCCTAAGAAGTTGTTCCATTAAATGTTTATTGAAGCAGTTTATTTCCTTAATTGCTTGGGGGAAAGATTCTCTTTTGCTAATAATATATTTTATGGTTCATTTTGTTTTCATTAGGAAATTGTGTTAATCCCTCATCATCCGAGCGAGTGGTTCTCAACTGGGAAAGGTTCCTCTCTTTTCCTCCTCCCTGCTCCCACCCTCACAGAGACATTTGGCAACATGTGCAGACATTTTTATCCCTCACAACTGGGAGGTACTGGCTTCTTTTAGGTAGAGGCCAGGGATCCTGCTGAAAATCCTTCAGTGCACCAGATAGCCTCTCACAACAGAGAGTTATCTGGCCCCAAATGTCAATTCTGCTGAGGTTGAGAGTCCCTAGTTTGAATGGAAGAAAAGAAAAGAATTGCTCATGTTGTTAATTTTATGTACATTTTTCAAATATACTTAAACATAAGTACTTTTAAAATAAGCCATTATTTTCTTTAAAAGAATTTTAGACACTCCTTTTGTAATATTTTTAAAAATGTAACCAATGAAAAAGGTTTGATCGTGAGTTATAATTAAATTAGGTAAAATATTTTCTCTAAAATTGCACTTAAAAGGTTCATGAATAACTCATTATCTCCTTTCTTGATACATTATGATAATATATTTTGAAGCTTCATTTTGTTTTCCATCAAATTCCAGGCAGTAATTTCCCATTTGTATATACCTTTAATTTATGTTGTTATAGAAGAGTAATGTTATCTATATTGTCTGATTTTCCAGGCTGTGTTTACAGATTTGGAGATTCTTGCAGCAATTTTTGCTAGTGCAATACATGATGTAGATCATCCTGGTGTGTCAAATCAGTTTCTGATCAATACAAGTAAGTGAAGTTTAGTTTTGCAGAAAAAAATTCTCCGCTGTACGTCTTAGAATGAGTGAAGGTCTTTATAAAGTTAGGGTGTTTCCAGAGCCATGATGTTTGTTTGAGATGTGTAAACATAATATTTTAGTGAGAATGGATGTTAATGTAATTTAGCTCTAAAAACTGTTCTATCCCCTGAGACCTGTGATGTTTGGAAAAACATGCCTTCCAGTACTTCTCTAGAAATAATGCATTGCCATGTTAATAAACAAGGGCAATCCAAAAGTGAAAGTCTGCAGAAAGGTTTAAATAGTTACATTACCCCTAAAATTTTAAATAAAAAAAGAAAAAGTCAGCATTATTGTTAAACCTTCCTGACTTTAGGTAGGTTGTCATTTAATCCTCTTCAGAGGCCGTAACTACCCTTCCCCTCCACCACCACCGTGCCCAGCTCTGCTCTTTCCTTTCTAAAGCTACTACTGAGAGCAATAGGAACTTCTCTTTTACTTATTATCTCTTTTTATTTCTCTTTTATTCAATATTTTTAACTGTTAAATTTTTTCTCACTGGTGACATTTCATAAAATAAGAAGTCATCGCTAAATTTGGAAATAGAAGGAGTGTTGGAGACTGTTTAGTGTGGGGCATCCCTGACACCCAGCTGCACAGGACCCCTCTGTAGGGAATGTTTAGGTGGTGCATGAGCTGTGCCTTTGCAGAGAGGGTACGTGTTACAGAAATTCTGCTCTTCTGTTACTTGAAGTTAACTGGTAAATGATTTAAATGAACTGTTATTTATTTTCTTCCACTATGGTAGATTAATGTTATAAATTGGCTTTTATATACAAAAAAATAAAATGCAAAGTTGTTAAATTTTTTTCTGTATCTGTTGAGAGTCTGCCTTTCTTTTTTTGCCATGAGTTGGTGGACAGTAGCCTTCTCACGCCCTGTAGCAATCTAGCTCTAGTGGTCTCTGTGCAGTCACCATTCATTTCCTACATTTTTTGCCACCGCCAGATTTAAAGAGAGAGTTTAAATGTAGCTTGGCTTTGAGAGATTTAACTCAGATCTTTAGGATTATTTAGATTTATTTTTAGATCTTTTAATAGCCTCTGGACTACCCTATGACGACATGTACTTTAGTGGCTCACTCACGTAGAGTAGGAGGATTGGGAAAGTCCTGGATTTCCTGACATGTGTGGTTAGTCAAGTACATTTTAGAAGTTTGGTTTATGAACTTATTTATCCAGGATTAGACAGGATAACATTTCATGTTCCATCTGTCTTCCAAGAACTTATAATGGGGTGCTTTCGGGAGTCATCAAAGCCTTACTAAATATTAATACATGAATAGTAACAGATTAGATGCAGCAACATAGTTTTATGCTGTATCAGTGGTGAGGGTTGACTGTGTCCTTTCTGAGAAGAGCGGGAGACCATATGCTACAGTGTGCTCTGGCACTTTTTGTTAGCCTGGCCTGATTTATTATTTTGATATTTAGGCATGACATGATATGCTCCTAATTTTATAGATTTTCAACAAATACATAAATTTTTGTTTTAATTTTTGCCTTTAAGAAAGATATGCATTTTCTTCTTTAAATTAATAACTCCAAAAATTCAGACGAGTGTGTTTTCCTTGTATCCTATTATATACAGTATTGCATGTGCCCTTATAACATTAGAATTAAGACTTGATTAGAGAAAAATTAAAACGTTGGAGTACTCTGATAAATTTTTTAAGAAAAATGAGGAGCAGCTCCATCATTCTTTCTTGTGGACCCTTTAAGGGCAAATAGGCTGGTACTGGAGACCTCTCAGGGTACCCATGGAGTCTGAAATTTAAACTAGCAAGGCCTTAGTCCACAAATGAATATGATGCCCTCCAAGTTGGGACCCGTTAAGATAGATAATGGAGAAATTTAGGGGATAATTATAAATACAAGGACAGTGGCCAGGATATCTGTTTAAGGTCGTTTTGCTGATGACCTGCCTCGGGTGGAAGGATAACTAATCCTGCTTCTGAAAGTTCTTTGTCATCAGGGCTGCTGTGATGATGATCTTTCTGTGGGTCCTCAGCAGCACTGGGAGGTTAATAGTTCCCAGAGCAGCTTTGGATTGCTCATGTTTTCTTGAGGGTGGGGTGCGATGAGATTGTGTTATTCCCGAGAGGATGAATCAGCATCATCATCTGGTACATGAAAGTGTCCCAGGGTTGATCAGAGTCCCAGGGCATAATGAGAATTACTGCCTTAGTTCACTTTTGACCAGGGATCATGCCAGCAAGCATTTTATTTCAGGACACAGAAGAGGCTTAGTAGCCAGTAACACAAATAAGCTTTAACTTCATAGCATACTGTAAAGGACCTCTAATAACTTGTAAACTTGTAATAAATAGCTTTGTGAAATACTTTATCAAAATTATGTGATTATTTTTAGTTTGCAGTAAACCGTGTTTTTATAAACATCAAGTTTGTGTTTTCTCTTTCTTTCATGGATTGAGTGAGCATTGGCAGCTCAGACTAGCACACTCTCAGCTCTTACCTTCGAGCTGGTGCTGTTGACTTGTCCAAAGCCAAAGGTCGAGTCTGTGCTTCTTGTAATAAAGCAGTCTAAAGACTTCTAACCATCAAATGTGTAAGCCCATAGTTAGGAGGCCCCAGTCCTGTTGTAAGGGGGCTACAGAGGCTCAGCGAGTTGTGTGGGCCCTCTGGGAGAGGGGCACTGGGGCTCGCCTGGCTGATTCCCAGTCCAGTTATGCGACTGCTGCTTAGCTGTGATGATAGTTCCCATTAATCATATCACTTGTGTTAGTTTTAGACACGAAATGCTTTGATACTAATGATACACTCAGTGTAAACGTACTGTAGGTTTTAAAAACAGAGAGATCATTTCTACTTGGCAGGGTTGATTAAGCTTTTATAAATGATTTAGGGCTAAGAGGGAGTCTGAATAGGATTCAAAGATGTTGACATTCCAGGTAGGAAGCTGCGTAAGTCTCTTTCAAGGACAGTGCTTGTAAATAAATCTAAAAAAGGTAAATAGCAACTTAAACACCCTCCAGCACGTTATATTCAAAAATTTATTATAAGGAAAGCATTTAACTTCACAGCATTGTTTTCTGAAACAAAGCGGTATCAAAAGTACAAAATACATATATCATTAAGGATTACTTGGAAAACGAGTAATTTTTGTTTAAAGCAATGACGCCTAAGTTTTAGGGAGAAAGATTTACTCATATTAGTCACGTGTGCAAAGCATGTATGTGCCTTTTGATTTCCAAGAGCAGAGGCATTTCATTATACAGTCATGCATCGCTTAACAATGGGGACACGTTCTGAGAAACGCATTGTTAGGTAATTTCATCTTTGTACAAACATCATAGAGTGTACTTACAAACCTCCATGCTATATAGTCTATTATACAACTAGGCTATATGCTGATCTTGTGGGACCAGCATCTTATATGCGGGCTGTCCGTCATTGACCGAAGTGTCTTTATGTGGCACATGACTGTGTTAAAGTGGAGGCAGGTCTAGCTATCATTGCATAGACTTTTGTGTTTCTCTAGTCTTATTTTAAAATAAGCTTTCATCACTATATTTGTGGGTTACATATACAATGTTATTTTTCTGTATGAATCTAACATTTTCAAAATCAGGATAAATTCATTTTTATCAAATTTAGTTTTATCAGTGTAGAAATAGTACAGATATCATTATTTTATTCAGCAAAAAATCAAGCGCCTACTCTGTGCCAAACATTTCTCTAGACGCTAGGAATGCCTGGGTGAAGGAGACAGTGCCCTGGCTCTGAAGAGCTTGCATTCTGCTAGAAGAGACAGACAGTGACATGTGAATATGTGACATGAGATGGCTATAGTTCAGTGGAGAGAAATAATGCAGGTTAAGGGCACAGAGAGTGGATGAACTGAGGGAGTGAGCCAAGCAATTTTAATCCTTTGTCCTTGGCAACTGGATATTAAGTTAAAACCACTACTTCCCTTCCCCATTTCAAGGAAGAAATGTTTTGTTTAGAAGTGCCCAGAAGAAACCAGACAACCAAGCACATTAAATGAATTACTTTTAAATGTATATAGGGTCTTAAGTCTCTGAGTGGGTTGGGAGGTCTTTGGGAGGGACTGTTAAGATTTGTACAGAGATAATGACAGATAAGGTGGAATGTGATCAATGCCAAATGAGTGGTACAAAGTATATAGAAGTTTATAGGAGAAAGTGAACAGTTCTGGCTGGGGTAATCCAGAAAGGCTTCCTGGGTGAGGTAACTTGTTCGGGCCTTGAAGATGAGAGGGTTTCAATAGAAATTTTGTATAAACTATTCTTTCTCCTCCTCTGTGCTACTGTACCTTGGAGCAAAGTTTGAAGGCAACTTTCTGATTATTCCTGAACCTTCAAGGAATCTCTGTTGAAGTCCTGGATTACCATCTTTGGGAAAAATCTACTGAGGAGCTGCAGAATCTTACTTCCCCCACTTAGATGTGGCCACATTCCTTCAGTCCTAAAGAAAAGTAGAAAGTGAAATGACTATCCTGAGATTCAGTTGCTAACATTTGTTCATTTAAAAATCGCCTCCCTGTAACAGTCCCCAAGATTGGAGAGGCCACTCGTGCAGTAAGGATTTGTGTCATGGCCTTTCTGACCTTTGTGAACCCTAACTGAATGTGAAGAGTTCATCCCTTCCAAGGCAGGCTTGGCTAGGGCTCTTGGACAAGCCCTGCATGAAAGGCCACCCTTACTTCGAGTAGAACTCAGACGCTTTGTTGTAACACGCATACCATGGCTCAGCCTCTTTCTTAAAGTAACAGCTTCTCATCTTGTTTTCTGCAGGCACAATAGTCTTAATTTCTTTCATCTTTCTTTACGTGTCATATAAACCAATCTGGGTTTTTGTAAGCCTGACTCAGGTCCTCCATTAATGCCCCTTATCTACATGCATATTTACTCCCTGAGAAGAACCCTAATAGATTAATTGGGCATTATTTCTCCAGTCAGAAAACATGCCTTCCTTTCAATAGACATTTATTTAACATGATTCTACTATAGAAACAATATTTGCTAAGATCCTATATAGTATAAAAGCTTTTATTTCTGTATGTTTAACTATCTATAGATAAATGTTACAGTTAGTGGTTTTTCTAGACTATTGAAAAGTAAGACTTGACCAGATACCACCATTTTAAAAGTGAACACTATTGCTTTATTTAAAACAAACACAAAAGACAACAATACCTTACACATCCACTCTGTGGTACTCCAGACACCTCTGTTCCTGTAGTTTGGGAGCAAAAATTTATGTGTGTAAATTTCTATTTCTATAGTACTGATCAAATCATGGGATTTCACAGTAGAAACAGACCTTCAAGCTCTCTCCTCCTCCCTAGCTCCTTTAAATAGTCATTGAGCAGTACTGGGAATTTCTTTCTTAGAAAAGAATATATATTTCCAAACATATTTTCCATGCATTAGTCAGAAAAAAAAATCAAATACACTTACTTTTAGTCTTTACAATGACTTAAGTGGGAACAGAATAAAGCACCAGTCAATTTTTTTTGTTTTTAATGACTACCGTATAGATCCAGGCCTGCCATTTACCGGAACCAGAAAAGAGACAGGATCTCCTGCTGCCTGAAATACACAGGTCCAGGGCAGTGGTGAGAGAGCAGCAGAATCTTCCCATGGAGTTATGTAGGCAGGCAAACACCTGTCTCTGTGTGAAGTCATGCACGTGCAGGCGGGAAGGGCAATGTACATGTATAGTGTGACTGCCACTGTACTTGGAAGTGGAAAAACGAATAAAGCTTCAACTTTCAAAGCTGTACTATGGAAGAAAATAAGTAAGAGCATGAACAAATCCAATATCCCTCATGTATTCCAAACTGTTCTTGTACCTTCTCTGAGGACAAACAATCCTAAATCACACAGTCCTTACGTTATATATACTGTGGGACGGGTAGTCCGCAGTTATCAGGAACATGCACCTGTACTCTAGACAAGTTGCAAGTATTAAGAAGTATTAAGAATAATGTCATATTCTGCTGAGCTTACGGCGCTCCCTATGGCGGATCTGGAGGGGAGGTTCAAGATCCTCTGCTCCAACTCTTCCTACACTTTAGAGAAGAGGAAGCGAGGCCCGCAGAAGGAAATGACCTGCCACATGTCAGTAGCATTAGAATTCACTCCCAAGATTCCAGTGCTCGTTCCACTGTTACGTTTAGCTAGTTTATTCTCTCCTAGGTATTGTCATATAATGGTAAGGCCAGCTGAGATGTTTAGGAGAAATTGCTTCCTAAACCTAAAGTATCTCAGACTATGAAGAATCAGATAAACTTAGAATAAATGGTTTTGCTCATCGTCCATCTCTTGTCTTTCTTTCAAGACTCTGAACTTGCCTTGATGTACAATGATTCTTCTGTCTTGGAGAACCATCATTTGGCTGTGGGCTTTAAGTTGCTTCAGGAAGAAAACTGTGACATTTTCCAGAATTTGACGAAAAAGCAAAGACAATCATTAAGGAAAATGGTCATTGACATCGTAAGTAGCTGATAAAAGCAAAAAAGAGAACTGCGCAGCAAGTTGTTTGGAAAAAAATAGGAATGAGATGAGTATCAAGTAAAAGGAACCATGTATTGCAAAACCTATTGTTGCCCTTTATGTTTGAGAAGCTGCCCCTGCTGCTGGCAGGGATATTCTGTAATAGGTTTTCTACCTCTAGCAGTTTGGAGTTAAGAATATGGACAACTCACCCCTGTCGTGGTAGTTTTATTTTCTGAACTCCTCTGGTTGGTGACAGGCAGAGAAAGATGTCTAACAAAAGCAAAGGGCACTGGCCATAGCTCAAACGGATTTTTTCCATTAAAAAAATCTCTGTCAGTGATAGTGCCATTTAGAAACATCCATGACTTTACTCTTGTCTCCATGCATATTATTCCCAGTGATTACAAAACACGGGAAAACCTCTGGTTATCAAAAAAACTTATCCTTTAAGCTTTTAATTAATTAATGTTAAGCTTTATACATACAAAGGTAGGAATTATCTGTCTTGCATATGGAGAAAACCAACCAGAATATTCTGTTTCTGAAGTATTCTGTGAGCAGCCTTGAATCATTTCATCCTAGTCTAGTAACCACTTTCTGGTCCAAGGAATGGAAAAAACTTCAAAACGTGTGGTGATGTCTTATTTATGGAGAAATCGTCCCTTTTTTTCATAGTGAGAGTGGTTGCCGGTGCCTCCTGTTTCTGTATATTGCACATGTTTATACAAGCTTCCAGAAAACTTGACAGCAAAGGGGAAAAGATTCTGCCCCAAGAAGTAGTGAAGAATTTCCATGCACTGTTATTGGGTGACTTCCTGGCTTTCCATTTCTTCTCACCTTCTGCATAATATTTTCATGTGCACATTAACTTTTTTCCTCTGGACTTTTTAACTCAATGAAATACTCTTTGTCTTTTAAGGTACTTGCAACAGACATGTCAAAACACATGAACCTCCTGGCTGATTTGAAAACAATGGTTGAAACAAAGAAGGTGACAAGTTCTGGAGTTCTTCTTCTTGATAATTATTCTGATAGGATTCAGGTAAAGCATGTTTGAATTTGCTGTGTGTCTAGCTTTGATAAGATTTATGATTCTGTTCTCCCAACTTATAATTTTAGTAATTATAAGCAGGATTTTTATCCAAATTCTCAATCCTGCGAATTAACCAGATAAAATCGTATTGGCCCTTTCATTTGCATATGTGTTTAAAAAAACACCTAACATTCCGTAAAACCCACCACTAAGCAGCTCTGAGTTTAATCACCCGTGTGCGTAAACAGTTTCTCCTATGATGTTTAGATGTGGTAGAAGTGGCATAATTTGGGACTATTAATACAAGCGCGAATCACATACAGACACATCATGGTTGAGCCGTTTGGAATGAATCTTACACTACATGTATTTTGAAGTGTCACCATCATCCAATGTGAATTTCTAGTAAAGAATAAAAAAAAGGAGCATGTGCTGAATAGAGAATGCGTTCGTCCATTTTAGGTCCTTCAGAATATGGTGCATTGTGCAGACCTGAGCAACCCGACGAAGCCCCTGCAGCTGTACCGCCAGTGGACGGACCGCATCATGGAGGAGTTCTTCCGCCAAGGAGACCGGGAGAGGGAGCGGGGCATGGAGATAAGTCCCATGTGTGACAAGCACAACGCGTCTGTGGAAAAATCACAGGTGGGGCATGAAGCATAAAGCTTTCAGAGAGAACACAACCACAGTTTGAGCATTTGATTACTTTGTATACACGTCACATAGTTTTATTGTTTTTTTTTGAAATTGCTTTGTTTTTGACAAGCTCTATTTCACATTAGTGTTTATACGCCAAAAATCTTTTTTTTCTTTTTTAAAGATTGGCACCTGAGCTAACAGTTGTTGCCAGTCTTTTTTTTTTCCCCTGCTTTTTCTCCCCAAATCCTTCCAGTACATAGTTGTATATTTTTAGTCGTGGGTCCTTCTGGTTGTGGCATGTGGGATGCCGCCTCAGCATGGCCTGATGAGCAGTGCCATGTCTGCGCCCAGGATCCGAACTGGTGAAACCCTGGGCTGCTGAAGCAGAGCGCACAAACTTAACCACTCGGCCACGGGGCCGGCCCCAGCCAAAAATCTTTTAATTCTTAAATGATTTACATTTATATAGTCAAATATATATTCTTATGAAATTATATTCATTCCTTATGACTATATTTATGCTGTATATTTATATATGTAGAATTATTTCAGTTATCTAAATTCTTAAGTGAATAAAGTTATATGAATTCATATAGAATACATGGCATTATTTCAGTTATTTGCATTTTCCTATAAATTAGCTATTCTAAAATAAAGTCCAGGCCTCAGTCCAATTCCTGCCATGTAAACAATTAGAGATTTTTTTACGTCACGAACATACTCTTGAACTAAGAGTTCTAGAAGCTAATTTTCACCAGCGAGTAACAACACTTCTATATGAGCTGTTGCCTAGAATAGTGACTATTTTACCAAAATAAGGTTATTAGTGTTCTGTTCAGTGTTATATTTGCAGACCATGTTATATTTTATATATTTTTCTGTAAATGATATATATCATATATATATAAATTAGATACATTTGTGGAATTTAGTTAACCTTTCCATTATTTCTTAGCCCCAAATCCTGTACTCAAATCGCATTTTTTGTACCTAGGTTGGCTTCATAGACTATATTGTTCATCCTCTCTGGGAGACGTGGGCAGACCTCGTCCATCCTGATGCCCAGGACATTTTGGACACTTTGGAGGACAATCGTGAATGGTACCAGAGCACAATTCCTCAGAGCCCCTCCCCAGCGCCTGATGACCAGGAGGAGGGCCGGCAGGGTCAGACTGAGAAGTTCCAGTTTGAACTAACTTTAGAGGAAGATGGCGAGTCCGACACCGAAAAGGACAGCGGAAGTCAAGTGGAAGAAGACACTAGCTGCAGTGACTCCAAGACTCTCTGCACCCAGGACTCGGAGTCTACTGAGATCCCCCTGGACGAACAGGTGGAGGAGGAAGCCGTCGGGGAAGAGGAGGAGAGCCAGCCTGAAGCCTGTGCAGTAGAGGACCGTTCTCCCGACACGTAACAGTGCAGAGACTTTCATGCCTTTTTTTTTTTTTTTTAAGTAGAAAAATTGTTTCCAAAAGTGCATGTCACATGCCACAGCCATGGTCACACCTCACTGTCATCTGCCAGGACGTTTGTTGAACAAAACTGACCTTGACTACTCAGTCTGGCGCTCAGGAATATTGTAACTAGTTTTTTCACCTCCATGTCATCGGAGCGAGGGGGACATCTTCCCGAATAGCATCGTTAACAAGATTTCAGCTTGGTAGAGCTGACGAAGCAGAGAAAATTAACTCCACAATGTTTTCAAGGGAGTGTGGCTCAGCCGGCAGCCCAAAAGTTGATAACGATTTGGGGTTTCTTTTCTTTTTATTTGTTTGCAATATTTTCAGCAGAAAGAAGGCATTACACAGAGTGAACTAATGGGTGAAGCAACAAATGGGTCAGGAACAGGACACAGCGTGAATCTGTTACCAGGAGGAAGATGAGCCGCAGAAATCGCATAATTTTCTAATTTCAAGTCTTCCTGATACATGACTGAATAGTGTGGTTCACTGAGCTGCACTCACCTCTACATTTTGTATGATATGTAAAACAGATTTTTTGTAGAGCTTACTTTTATTATTAAATGTATTGAGGTATTATATTTAAAAAACTATGTTCAGAACTTCATCTGCCACTGGTTATTTTTTTCTAAGGAGTAACTTGCAAGTTTTCAGTACAAATCTGTGCTACACTGGATAAATCTAATTTACGAATTTTACTTGCACCTTATAGTTCATAGCAATTAACTGATTTGTAGTGACTCATTGTTTTATATACGAATGACTTCCATATTTTAAAACAAAAACCAACTTTATGTTGCAGGAAACCCTTTTTGTAGGTCTTCGTTGACTTTGCTCTTTGTTTTAATCTTTTCAGATAAGCAGAGTTGCTCTCCACTGACATTTCTCTTCACGGTGTGCAAAGTGAATATTCGTTCAGTAATACTCTGATGTGCGTTCTGTCTAACGTGTCTTAAGCCTCATGGACACTCACTCATCAGTTGGTGTTGTCTGAAGCAAGTGAGAGATATATAAACACCCAGTAGCTAAAATGGGCAGTCTTTTTTAGATATTTTCCTACTTAGTGTCTTCTGATAACCTTTTGCTGTGTCAATAGACCGTCATTTCACAGGTGCATGTCCTTGTAATAACCTGCACATTTCATGCTCATGTGTATTGTTTTCAAAGTCAGTTAGAGTAAGAAAAACTTTCTTCCCTTGTGCTGCTTTATTATTTAGCGTGTGTTTGAACCTCTCCACGTTCACTAGATGGGGTCTGTCAAATATATCACCACCCTTCTGACTGATGAAAAGAAACAGGTAGTCCAGTTAGAGTTAGCATTCATTTCTGCCATGAGGTCATCTGTAATGACCAGCTGTTACTCTTGATTTGCAGAGAAAAGTTAACAGCTAGCTAGGCAATTTTTAACAATATTGGCAGAATATATTAACAAACACCAGTACAACTAATGCTCTTTTGTTTCTATGGTTTCACCAAGGGATTAAGGAAGAAAATTCTTGAGAAGTGATTTTAACTGTCGCAGCTACTCTTTCTTAATGGACAGCCACGTAACCTGTAGCAATTGCTTCATCAGTTATCATTGATCCATAAGCACGTCTTGTAGAGGAGAACTTCTTTAAATACATTAAGGGAAAGGAGCTGATGATGCCACTGCCACAGATATTTGGTCATATAATGCCATCTTAAAATACTGGGTTGAGTAAGAAGATTCTGCCTAAATAAAAAATTAGAGATCACTCAGCTGAATTTAGCAGCAAGAACTGTGTTACAATTTTAGAGATTAATTCCCCGTATTTACCGTCAGTTGGCATCTTGGGACATTTAGTTAGTTTGGACTTTCTTCCCATTTCAGCTCTTAATGAAGTGTTTACTTTCTCTGTAGAGAGTTGAAAGCCCAAATAATCATTTTTCACTTTGATATCCAAGAATTGAAATAGAGACAAAGGGGGTATCTGACCAAATGGAAAGTAAATGAAACAGTTCAGAGAAGTTTTAACCCAGAAAGATATATTTGGGATGTCTCAAGGAGGCTTCTGGGGACTAATAACTAAGTCCTCAGCAGGGAAATGACCTAAGCTGAAGATAGTCCCTGTTTTAATCCCCTGAGATCCAGTGATACGTAGAATCTTTGATAGAAAAATTATGTAGCTCTGATCTTTCATACAGAGCAGAATAGGAATCAACTAATTGTCAGATTTCCACCCTCCTCCCCCGGTAAAAATCAGTAATCTTTCAAATAATGTCCTATGTTTGGTCAAGTGATTTCACAAGAACACAGAAGTTTGACAGAAACTTGTTTCTGTTTTAATTTTATTTGTCCCTGATGGAGGTCTGGAAGAAAAGGCAGAGAATCTAGGGTTTATTCCTTTTTCCAGAATATTCTCATTCTCTCCCCTCCCTAACGCTTGGTATTTCCCCCACAGAGTGCCTAGAATCTTAATAATGAAAACAAAAATTAAAACAGCAATATGTTACAAACAAATCCATACCTGAAAAGGTTTATAACTGCACTGAAAAAGAGAGGCTTTTTTTCTTTTCATTTTGTTGGTTTTTAATGGTCACGTGTTGTGAAAATACCCACTGATGGGCAATCAAGTTGTAAAAAAGGCATATCTTATGCAAGAGACGGGGACTAATGCATTGTACAATCTGCCTACACTCTCCCTTCTTTCTCTCTCCCTCCTCCTCTCTCGCCCAAGTGTGCTTCAGAATTATACACTGCTTTAAAAAGAACTTCCTTTTACAAGTGGCTTTACATTTCCTAAAATGCCATAAGAAAATGCAATATCTGGGTACTGTATGGGGAAAAAAAAGTCCAAGTTTGCGTAAAACCAGTACATTTCAGCTTGCAAGTTACTGAACACAATAATGCTGTTTTAATTTTACTTTCTTTTTCATCACTTAAAATTCACAAGAAAAATGTAGATAGAACAAATTGCAGACAAGGGAAAAAAAAACTTGAATGAAGTGGATTTTACAGAAAGCTTTATGATAATTTTTGAATGCATTATTTATTTTTCGTGCCATGCATTTTTTTCTCACCAAATGACCTTACCTGTAATACAGTCTTGTTTGTCTGTTTACAACCATGTATTTATTGTAATGTACATACTGTAATGTTAATTGTAAATTATCAGTTCTTATGAAAACATCATCCCCCCGTGGGATGGTGTTGATATATTTGGAAACTCTTGGTGAGAGAATGAATGGTGTGTATACATAATCCTGTACATTTTCTTTTCTCCTGTAATATAGTCTTGTCACCTTAGAGCTTGTTTATGGAAGATTCAAGAAAACTATTAAATACATAAAGAAATATAAATTTAAAAAAACATAGCTGCAGGTCTTTGGTCCCAGGGCTGTGCCTTAACTTTAACCAATATTTTCTTCCGTTTTGCTGCATTTGAAAGTAAGGTAATGGCGGGGCTAGGGCTGGGCGTTTTACATCCAAGCTCTGAATCAATTGGGTTTCCAGCAGTGGCTGGATTTTAGAAAACCACAGGCAACCTCTGGACGATTCTGAGAGCTTTTTGAAATCCAAGGTCCTAAGTATTTCTTGACACGAAGCAGGCTTGTGTACATGATGATGTTCTCCCTATCTGTTGATCAGGAGCTACTTCAGTTAGTTGCATTTGATTATTTTCTACTTTGAAACACTCCTGAGGAAATATATTCTTGTCCAGTGATTATAAAAGTTGTTTTGGCTTCTAGAGCACACAGGCAAATGAACTTGATTTGAAACTGGAGCCATAGGTTAGTTACTAATTCATCAGCGTGTTGGTTAGTCACTCATTCATCAGCGTTCTGTCATGTTAAGAGAATATATAATATGAAAAGGGTCATTTTTAACCCTGGAGTTCTTCTTTAAGATAACCAAATTTTCTTATGTATGTCAATCCATGTATTTTAAGCACACAGTTTGATACGCCAATTCACACAGCATAAAGGATTCACCATTCTCTAGAATTTGTTTCTGCAAGACTTATATTGCTTTAGAATTTTAGAATTTAACCTTGCACGATGGCCAGCTCCAGAAAACTGAAAAATCCCCAGTGGATGATGTGGAAATCTGCCACTGCTGCCCAGCCCTCGGAACACGTGGCTTAGTGGAAAGAGAGATTCTTTTTCTAGGAAAAATGAGCCTCCTATTATTTTATTTTATTTTTTTGACACAAACTGTAGATTTTAGCAGCCCTGGCCCAAAGGAATTTGATTACTTTTGTTTTAAACAGTACAAAGGAGACACTATAATTACAAAAAAATCCTTACTGATTTTAGTTGTTTTTAATTTTATTTCTTTGGATATGTTTTCAGAGTGGTAAATTGTGTGTGAACATTACAAATGATGATTCTTTTAGTGGTTTCTTAGCCTCTCTTACAGCCCATGGGGATAGTACTGTACATCAATACCTTCATATGAAATTTTTATATGCAATGGAAATAAAAGCATGGGTTGATTCTGCCTATTTATGACTCGATCTTTTACAAATAAAAGGTTATTCATTTTAAATTATAGTTCAGTCAGCATAGGTTCCCGAGGGTGATAAATATTATTAAAGTGAAATGAAAGGAGCATAGTGGCATCATAAGTTAGTGTTGATCTTCATAATCAAATGAAACCAAATTGTGTAGATTAATCTTGCTACAGAAAAAAAATTGCCAAAATTATTTAGGTGGGCCTATAAGATTAAGCACAGTGTTTTCTAAAAAGGCTAGGGAAGGGGACAGCTCCGTTTAGTGGAATATTTTGGTTTACTCAAAGTTATTCTGAGTTTCAACAATTCTTTTTGAGTACCTGCTCTGCAAACTACAAGGTTCTACGGAGTCAGCAGTGAACGAGACAGTCTCTGCATTTGTGAGCCTACAGTCTGGAGGGGCCACAGGCATTAAACAGCTCCACGCACAAGTCATCACAAGCATGCTCAGTACCACGAAGAAGCTTGGGGGCGGGCATGAAGTGGGAACTGGAAGTTAATCTCTTCTGGGGGCCTGAGAAGGCTTCCTTAAGGAAGTGATTTGGGGCTGAGCTCTGAAGGATAGTGCGAGGTGCCCAGGCAAAAAGAGAATTGTTAGGAAGAGGAAGAGAGTCCAGACTGAAAGCTTCACTAGCAAAAGTCCTGAAGTACACAGAGCTGGAGACTTCTGGAGAAAGGGAAGGAAGCAGGGGAAGGACCCCTGTGCCATCACTGTTTCTCCCTTGCCTGCTGTGTGTCCTTTCTAACGCTTATCACAAGTTGACACAGACGTCTGTTTACTTACTGTCTCTCCCACCAGGACAGAGTTCCCTGAAAGCCAAGTCTGCTCCCCGGTGTATCCATCACACCAAAAACTACGCCTGCTGCACCGGAGGGCCTTCATATTTATGGAATGCAGCCCCCAAATGATGTTGGCTGTAATTCAATCTGTGACAGTCAAGACAGTTTAGGGTCTTAGAGAGTTTAAGTTGATACCATAAAAATATTCTTCTTGTTTTTTGTTTTTGAACTTGCTAAGGTCCTGGATAAAGAGAGTTCAGAGTTTTCTACCTTATTGCCATCTAAAAACTGTTTGTGTATGCCTTGCAAATTCTACTTTTTTTCCTGAATGACAAAAAGTCCATTTTTCGTAATAAGAAGAGTAAAGAAATCAGCAGAAATTTAATCCCCAGATAATCCCTGAACTTTAACTAGTAGAATAAAGATAATTAAACAGAATGATCTATGCTTAGCCTCCTCACTGTTTCCTCCCACAACCACAGTGAACAACAGCAGCTACAGCCAAAATGTGCCCAGTTTGTGCCTTTTAGGGAATTCTTGATCTAAACCCAAATTCTCTTCCCCAGGGTCCATGACCCCAAAGTGAGACTATGAAACAAAGGAGCCAGCTGCCTTCTTTTCCCTACTTGTTCCCCTTTGCTGATTTAGGCTGATTTGGATGTGTTGAGCCCAAGACCCGGGAACATTTCCTCAGGTACACAGCTTTGAACCCATGACCCCAAAACATTCCACTGAACAAGAGAAAACCATCTTCCCTGTGGCCAGAGAGCATCACTCCCAGTGGGGATGTAGGTCCCACAGAGCCTTGTTTCAATGGAATCCTACCTGGGCTTTCCAAGCTTTCTGATGTGGGTGCTGTTCCCCCCACAGCTACTCTCATATCTCCAAATACTTAACATCAAATTCAGTGTAATGGGTATAAATCCTAGTCCTTGAACTCAGGTGTGCAGGATACTGTTTTCTTTATCTTGTTTAAATCAATTGATATGGGCTCTGTGTCCCCATTTTCCTTCTCTGTCATTATTAGCACATCCCCTCTCTCTGCCAACATAAAAGCTCTGTCATCTCCAGCCTAGCATGAGCACCAGACCTGTGTTGTCCAAGCTCCTGTGGTTCCTTCCAGTCCCTCACTTCTTTGCTTCCTTGTCTCGCATGTGGTATACCAGGAATACACGCTGAGGCTGGGAACCCCAGTTTGGGGTCTTACTTCCATAAACCCACCACGGAGTGTTTGTGTATAAAAAGAACCTGTCCTTCCAATGTCTTATTACTACCTACTCAAGTTGCCGGAGACAAGAAGTACTCTCCTTTTCCTAATGCTGGAGACTCTCCCTCCTTCATTATTTTGCTCTTCAAAGGGATTAAGCTTTTAAAAAAAAAGACTAGAGATAGTTATAACTTCTGTCTGCTTTTGTTATCCACCCTGCAAAAATCCTGGCTATTACTTGAAATATGGAGAAGAAATTCTTATAGGAATAGCATACCTTAAATAATAGTTCAATTAACCTTCCATACTTGTTTGGCAGCATTCGGATTCAACAGTGTTCCCTGAACATTTTTGAATGGGAAAAGCTGAGAAAACTCTCTTCCAGATGGAAGTCATCAGACCCTCCTACTTCTTATATAGAGATGGCGGGAAAGCCATTTTCTCCTGAAGTTTCTTTGCTCCAATTCCATTCCTGAATGTTTACTCTCGGCTCCCACCTAGCTGTTTCAATTACAAGACACAGCACTTGAAATTTTTATATAATAAATTTAGTATTTAATCCCTGCCACACTCCCATCCCAATATCCTTCCATGGTCCACAAGTGATGTCATGATTCACTCCATTTTGTAGCTAGGAAAAATGAGGCACAGGAAGGTTAATTGGCTTGGCCAAGATCCTTCAGAGGCCGGATACTGAGACTGATCATTTACAAACTACAGAGAGGACAGAGTTCCTATCACCACCTCTACATCCTGCTGGTGTTGACCCCACTGACTGCTGGGTTCCCTGTGATTCCCTTTCACCAACCTTCATTGCCAATGTTAATGATCATTTTCATGGTCCAAAGCTAGATGACAGATATTAGTTCAGATTCATTTATCGACTTACGTACCCCATTTCTGCATAGTTTTGCTGTAGGGTCACAATTTTCCATAGTGAGGAGGAGACCTGAGGTAAAGAGCCCCCAGAAAAGTAAAACCAGGAAAATGAAACAAGCTGACAAGACAGTAAGGAGCTGAATAGGTGTGTGCCTCTGCCCAGTGGAGGCTCAGGCTATGGGGCAAGACAGATCTTAGCGAGACTCCTTACCGCATCTGCCTTGCAGAAGGGAATGGAGCTGGGCCACATCCGGCACAGGATGGAGCCCCTTCCACCATCACACCTGTTCAGGGCAAGTTGCCTGATACTGAAAAATCCTGAGCCATCAGACTCGGATGGTTCAGGATCTGAACCATGCAAACGTGTTATCTGAAGAGCTCTATTGTCTGAGCGTTGCTTTTCCTTTGCTCTTTGTTTTTGAACCAAAAAGCAGACTAAGTATATAGCAGCAAGCACTCGCTCAGAGCCCCGTCCGTGCAAGGACTGCTTTGCCACCAGGCTGCGTTAATTAGAGAACCAGGCAGTCTCTCACTTTGCAGCTTGCTAACAGTTCGCTCATTTTCTCCCTAGCACTGATAGTTTCTTTTCTTTTCATTTTTTTTTCTTTTTTTGCTTTTCCTTTACAGCAGCTGGAAAGGGAGGGACAGAGACAGCCAGGCCACTCTACTGCTGCCACAGTGGGTCAGAGTGAGGATCAGTTCGGATCCCGCTCCCCATGCCAGTAGAATGGTTCAAGGGGTGGGGAAGGAAGCCAGGGGTAGCTCCAATCCAGGAAGCAGAAGAATGTCCACAGCAGAAGAATGCTTAGGAAGCAATCACTCATGTTTTTTAAAGTCATATTTGGTGTCACATGGAGTTATATTTTAGTCAAAGAGTACCTTTGAAAACTTATTCTAAAAACAATTTCTAGGATCCATAATTGAAATATCTAATGGGTGGAATGGAAAAGTTGAAAACAAGCAAAGGCGAAAGAACAAAATGGAAGAAAAATGGGAGCAAGGAAAGAAAGGTGGAGCCTCTGCTGCCACAGCATCCAGAAACAGTGATGAGACCTCCTGTTCTCCACAGGGTAGAGTTCAGAGTCCCAGCATCATGCACATGGCCCTCAAGGGTCTGCTCAAACCTAGTCACCCTCTCCTCGTCCCATCAACCGTGAGTACATGCCCCTGCGCCTCAGGTGGGTAGTGCTTTTACCTCTTGCTAATGGTCATCTCTCTGCTGAGAGACAAATCATCCCTCTAGATTTGATTTAAATATACCTTTGTCTGGAAAGCCTTTCCCATTAGTATTGTTAAAAAGTGATTTTGTCTTATTTGGAAATGATCTAGATATTTAATAAATAGCCATCATTTAACCTATCTCAGTATAACTTTAAGGTTTAAGGTTACCAAAAGGATTTTCTGAACATAGAGCTACTTAAAAAAAAAATCCTTTCAAATATCTTGTCAGGTTTCAGTCAGGGAAAATAGTAAATACTTCTGGCAATATCGAATGACCCCTTGAACACGAGAGGCAAACCCAAAGAGGATGCAAAGGATACCACCCTCCCAAGATCCAGAGCCACCCCCAAAGATAGCCCAGAAAGAAGGCTTAGTTCGCTTGAGAGCTGACAACAGTCAGTAGGACCCAGGCTGCCGATGGAGTGCAGCCCACATTTCTGTCTGGCCATAATTTTGGGACCCCAACCTGATGGTTGAGCTGCCTGAATACCTGAGAACCGACAACCTACGTGCCCCAGGCAGGCAAAAGTCCAAGCCAAGTTCACAGAACACAAAATGAGACAAACAAGAAGGCAGTCCTGGGAGAGAAAGGATTGATAACGAATGGGTCAGGATTTCAAAATGAATGGGACAAGATTTGAAATTTTACCTTCCTCTCTCGACTGGGTGCCAGAAATCCAGGGGAACTGACTCTAGTCAGAATTCTCACCCTTCCTTGGCTTCTGCCAGTTTTCCTAGGATCCCATCTGCAGGCGTCAGAATGAATGGGGTTTAAAGTAGAGAGTGTAGCCCTGGTATCTACCAGAATTTGTCAAGGTTTTCCATAAATGTTTTTTTTTTTTTTTTGAGGAAGATTAGCCCTGAGCTAACATCTGCTGCCAGTCCTCTTCCTTTTGCTGAGGAAGACTGGCCCTGAGCTAACATCCATGCCCATCTTCCTCCACTTTATATGAGGGATGCCTGCCACAGCATGGCTTGCCAAGTGGTGCCATGTCCGCACCTGGGATCCGAACTGGTGAACCCCGGGCCACCGAAGTGGAACGTGCGAACTTAATCACTGCGCCACCTCGATAGGCCCTAATTTTAATTTTAATTTCCCCTTGGCTGTTTAAGGGCATAACTGGTGGCAGTTTACTTAAGAATCCTTGGGACTGAATTCCATCAACCCTGGGAGGGGCCCTCCTTCGAGGGCAGCTATGGGGGTGTTTGAGTTGATGTGGAAGGGTTTGACAAAACCTTTGAGGACCATCTTCGTTCCAGTGTCCCAGCTGATTGCAAATGAAGCATTGATTTCTGGGCCAGTGTTTTGATGATGGATCCCTAGGAGGGTATGACTGGGGAGGCCCAGGCCCAGGTGTTTTATGTTTCCGGATTTGAATCTGTTGCAGCTGTAAGGGAACTAACTTGGTGGACTTTGGTTTATGGTCGTGTGGTCTCTTTAGAGAGGAAAGGCAATTCAGATGGAGGATTCGTGACAACTCAGGGAAAGGAGGACAGAGGGAGAAGTATGAGTCACATCAGTCTTACAGACTTTTGTTTTAGACCTCTTGTGTCTTTAAATTTTCATTAGACTTTTGCAGTGAATCTCTCAATGAAGCTATTTGGGAATTTTGAAGCCTTTTGGAGCCTTTTATATGTCAATTAAAATAAGTATCCCAGTCTGTGTGTTGATTTGAGAACCCTAGCTTTCAAATGCACTCCTTAAATAACGATCTCATCTAACTGGTTGTCTTAGTAAGATTTTGCCGTTTGTGTAGATATCTACAGCATCCAGGACCACCCCTCTTAGACATAAAGTAAGCAGGAGTGCTGGGAGGTGGTGCGCTCAATCCTCTGAAACTTGTGGTTCCCTTTATTTTAGCTAAGACTTGGGTCTCTCAGAGCCAAATTAATACATATTAATGTGTCACTGAGTTGGGGATTTTGTGGTGTTTTACAGTGTACCTTTTTGCCAAAAACTGTCACATGATTCAAAAAGATAATTTAGGTGATGCAAACAAACTTTGTTTAACAGGTCATGAAATGGACAGTGTTCTTTTGCAGAACTGCCAAATGGGGCAGCAAGCAAGAAGCTTTTATACGATAAAGAATACAGAACAAGGAAGAGATAAATAGAAAATATCTGATTGGCTGGGGCCACGTATCAACTTTGTTTGAGGTGACAAGGTCCAGAGTTGGCTTGGTGTTTGGGGACTGACTGACTGAATATATTGCATTTCTGGTCAAATGAAGCATTTCCAGGAACGTGAAAGTTATCTAAGTTTCCATTGCTAATGTGGCACCCAGGGCAAGAGTGGCTTCATCTTGGGCCTAGAGATTTATTTCAATAGCATTTTGTACATATCCCTGTAATGGCTTTTTCCCCTAATATATTGTAATTCTATTTTTTACTTTCTGTCTCTCTCACTAGATTGTGAGATTTTTGAAGGCAATGTACTCCTTTTGGCCTGGCTAGTAAAGATTTAAGTCAAGATATTAATATTTGACTATTCTTTCCCCTCTAACACCAGCACTCCTCAAAATGTGGACCTTGAACTGATATCAGAATCAACTAGGATCTTCTTAGAAACACAAATGATCAAGCCCAACTCAGATCTCTGGAATAAGAATTTCCAGGAGTGGACCCCAGACTCTATGTTTTAACAAGTTCTCTTGTTAGTTTTGTGTACCACAAAGTTTGAGAAACACCATTCAAGACCTCAGGGAGCTGTTTTCTTCCTCTTTTGGTTTTGCAAAAAAGCAAAAGAAATAATCTCATCCCCTTCTCTATTTCATTGCATTTAATCAAAGGGATGCATGTTACTGTAAGAGTTGCAACACTGGGCCAACCCGGTGGTGCAGCAATTAAGTTCGCATGTTCCACTTCTCAGCAGCCCGGGGTTCGCCGCTTGGCAAAAACCATGCTGTGGTAGGCGTCCCACATATAAAGTAGAGGAAGATGGGCATGGATGTTAGCTCGGGGCCAGTCTTCCTCAGCAAAAAGAGGAGGAGTGGCAGTAGTTAGCT
The DNA here is from genome assembly GCF_041296235.1 of Equus asinus. Classification (NCBI taxonomy): domain Eukaryota; kingdom Metazoa; phylum Chordata; class Mammalia; order Perissodactyla; family Equidae; genus Equus; species Equus asinus. The sequence goes on from NC_091799.1 coordinate 64,956,956, forward strand.
CAGGGCTAATCTTCCAAAAACAAAAAAGATGCAACAGGTGACCTGGTAAGGGCAAATGGCAGTTGGAAGAACAGTAAAATCACATGTTTGGCCAGTTTCCATCAAACGAGAAAGGAATGGTGAAGCCAGCTCTTGGCTCTCTTCAGCAGCTGAGGACTTTGGGATTGGCTGTTACCATCATGGCACTCACTGGCATCGTGTGGGTTCTGGATCCAATTTCGACTTTGAGGGGTGGTTTCCCCATACCAACAAGCAATTCTGTGACACCAGCTGGGTGTTCTACAATTCAACTTAATTCTAACACTATCTACCCACACACATTTCAGATACCAGTGACAAGTCCAGATTGTCACCTGTGCTTCTGACCGGTGGGCAATAGATTGGAGGTTCCAACGACACCTCTTCCTTGGGTTTGATTAATTTGCTTGAGTGACTCACAGAACTCAGAGAAACATTTTGCTTATAGATCACTGGTTTATTATAAAAGGATGTAACTCAGGAACAGCCAGTGGAAGAGATGCACAGGGCAAGGTATGGGGAAAAGGCAGGAGCTTTCATACTCTCAGAGTGCACTACTCTCCCCAAACCCCCGTGTATTTACCAACCCAGAATCTCTCCAAACCCTGTCCTTTGGGGGTTTTCTGAAGGCTTCATTACATAGGTATGATTGATGAAATCATTGGCCATTGGCGACAGACTCAACCTCCAGCTCCTCTCCCCTCCCTGAGGTCAAGGGAATGGGATTGAAAGTTTCAACCCTCTAATCACATGGTTGGTTGCCCTGGTAACCAGCCCTCATCCTAAGGTGCTTTCCAAGTCGCCTATTAACATAACAAAAGACACCTTTATCTCTCTCTAGGCTTAGGAAATTCCAAGGGTTTTAGGGGCTATGTACCAGAAACTGGGAAGAGGACCAAGTATATATTTCTTATTATAAATCACAATATCACACATCACAAGTTGGCATAGACTAAAGGGTGTAAAGATTAAAATGTTATTCAAAGGAGGGAAGAGACTAAAAGAAAATCATATCCATATTCTCCCTGCAAGAGCATTAGTGTAATAGACGGGAACTGACCGCCTTTACAGTCTTCAACCGCCCCATCCAGGCTCTCTCCATCACACAGCCAGTGCCCCTCTGCTTTCGTAACTGGGTGAAACCACACAACACAGGGCTTGGGATCTGTCAATGAAAATAATCCATAACCAATCTATAAATGAAAATTTGGGTGAGTTTATTCTGAGCTGAAATCTAAGGACCATGGTCCCGGGGCCTTTCTTCCTGAAGGAAGAAAGGGCACCAAAGAAGTGAGGTTTCACAGAGTGGTTATATACCCCCATGCAGGACGTTTCACATATGATTGAAATGTCCCTCCCACAATAGTCACAAGATTGCCCTGTCAGCACAGCGCTTGATGGACACAGCAGGTAGTGGGTCTGCTATCTTTGCTGGTGTAACAGGAGGCAAGTCTATTGTCTCTAGCTGAGCTGGGTGGTCACAGGTGAGGGCAGCAATCAGTTTCTAGCCTAAGGAAAGATGCTTAATCCTTAAGGGAATGCCAACGTTGGGAGGGGGAGGGAAGTTGCACCTTTATCTCAAGGGCCTTTGTTCTTGCCATAGGGAATATCTAAAGCAGACATTGAATACATGCTCAATGGTCGAGGTCAGGCCCTTTTGGAAAGACAAGGTCAGGCCAAATTAGGTTTACACAAAATGGTTTCCTCATATACTCCAATATATCCTATTACTTGCCATTTTTTATTTGTCACATCACGAGGGACCAAATGACACAATTCAGAAGTTCAGTGGATTAACTTTGACCCATGAAGTTAACTGACCAGTGGAAATCCATACAAGAGAAGGAGCCAGGCCGATTGATTTCTTCTCCTTCTCTCTGTCTGGATTACTCTGAGGCATGGTTTCCCCTTGGAGCCCATTGGCACAATCCCTGTATTCCTCTCCAGCCCCTACCAAGCCCCCGCAGTGTCTCTTGGCTGCTCTGTATGAGGCAGTAGCCAGCGTGGAAACATCACAACACGCGGCTTCCCAACTTTCTTACTTCCCTTCCTTTCCTTTCCCTTACTTCACCTGCTTCTTTTTGCCTTAATCTTTTTTTTCTCACCCCACTGCCCAAAGGTTTGTGATGCAGGCTTGGCAAGCCAAGGAGTCAAAAGAGATTTCTTGGGCTCTCAAATTCTGGTAGTAGTGCTCTTTTATTCAGAAATAGCATGCGGACAGGACCCATGGGCAGTGAAGAGCTGCAATGGGTTGAGTAGGGCTAAATTTGTAAGGCATAGGAATGTGAGTTATTTCTTTACAAAACAAAGGAAAGATCATGTAAAACAAAGTCAAAGTCATTAAAATGGCATCAGTGCAAGTGGGGTCTGGTTATCCTGTGGTCATATTAACTTGAAATACGAATCAGGTCAGGAGGTCCTACACTTCAGGACGTTCTATACTTCCCAGAGGAAGTAGGCCAGGACGCCTTGGGCTTCTCTCCCAGGGGCAGCCTTGATCCATATGAGTTTGCACCTCCCACATAAACTACCATCACTTGAATCCCTACCTCCAGCTCTGTTTCCTAGAGACCCTGAGCTACGTGCCATCCTTTACATTCAGAACAGCAGATACCAAATTGTAGTCTATATGTGCATGTGCCTTGTGTTTAAAATGGGGCCTTTGGATATTATAGCAGAGACTGTGCCTTATTCATCTTTGTTATCCCATTGCTTACTTCAGTGTCTGCCATATGATAAACAGGAAAAGAATGACAAATGAGTAACTAATTGCCTGAATGAATGAAGTTGATGGGGAAGAATGGGTGGGGAGGGTGTGAATTGGCCTAGAGGGGATTAGAGATTAGATAAGGGAATTGAGACAGTAAAGGGGCCAAAGGCAGCTGGAGGAGAAGGTGGAACCCAAGCAAAAGTTGAAGGAATCAGGCATTCTAACTAGAAGCAAAGGCTATGGAAAGAGTAAGAGAGATTCTGTGGTACCCTGCACCATCTGGGAAGTTTTATCCATATCCACTGTAAAAGAGGCTCTTGGTTGCCTACTCAATTATTACCGCCCCTTCACCCCCACCTGCTTGCTGGTAAACGGAAGTTGGAATTTGTTTGGGTCTTGTGAAGTCAGGGGTTTCTGGGGTTAATCGGCATCTCCTCAGTCCCACAGGCTGATTCTGAGCCTTTCAAGGCACATCCTCTGCCCTTGCCAGTGATTGGGTCAGGACAGGCTGGCAGGGCTACGGCCTGGACAATGAGATAGGTGACTTCTGGGAAAGTATCCCTCACTCTTACAAAGGGAGAAAAGGAAGAGACGTTGTCTCTTCTGGGCTCTGGAAATTGTTCCTGAGGCCGTCATATTCGTACTGTTGTCTTGAGACCATGGAAGGAATTATCTAAGACACAAATACATACTGAGGATAGCAGAGTGCACAACAGAACCTGAGTTTTTGGAGATATTCTTCAAAATAAAACTCTACTTCGAAACTAATTATGTAAGATCATGACTAGTTCTTATAATTTAAGCCATTTTAGTTGCACCCTCTGTTCCTTGCCCCTGAAAGAATCCTAACTAACACACCCTCCATTTCTTCCAACAGTGTGCCAGTGAATCTGGGCTTTGGGTGGCAATGGAAGTGCCTGGCACAGTGGAAAGGTTGGCTTTTTGATCCCAAGTTATCTGAGTGAGCTTAGGCATGTTAATTAATCTCTGAATCCTACTTTTTTTCATTTTAAATATGCAAATTATGAATATTAGAATCTGCTCTGCATTCTTCACAGGGTTGTGAGAGCAAATGAATTAATAAATGTTTATCTCAAAAAATCTCATGCAAACTTTAGACAATATTTTTCAAGCTGCAGTTTGTGATCCATCAATGGATTGCAAAATCAAAAGATGGTTACAATGAGCACTAAAAATTAAAAGAACAAAAAGAGAATAGAAAATATTGCTGTGTACCACACAATAAGAGTAAGTTTAGTTTTTTAAAATTGTCATTTCATTTATGTGTGTGCACTTGTACACACACGCATGTGTATGTGTGCATAGCTGTTGGGTAAAATATTTTTTACTTTAGGTCATGCACAAAAAAAGTTTATGAAGCATGGATTTAGAACAACAAACTCAACACCAGAGATGGCTAGAGGAACCTAGGTCTCTCACCAACCCTACCACTGCCAATTTACTTTCCTTCCACAGTTCCAAAATGGTTTCTAAAGAGAAGTAAAAACTGAACCAAAAGGGAGGCCTTGGGGCTGGCCCAGTGGCCTAGAGATTAAGTTCGTGAGCTCCGCTTTGGTGGCTGTAGGGGAGGAAGACATTTCCTCTACCCACTCTGGGTCCTTCTGGCCAGACATCAAATTAAATTCACATGAGACAGAATAACAGGAGAAAATTAAACAAAGCTTTATAACATGTGTACATGAGAGAGGCTCAGGCAAACTGAGCAACTCACCAAAATGGTGGAAGTTCTCATCTTAAATACTACCCTCAGCTAAAGACAAAGGAGGATGTTGGGGGTAGGGGAGTCAGTTATGGGAGATTACCAGACAAGTACAGTAAACAAGAGTCAGGTTATTATGCAGACTTGAGTCCTTGCCTTCCGCACTGATGAGAGTTTCTAGAGATAAGGTCATCCCCCGTTCTTCCTGGTACAGAGAGGGGACACCTTTACAGATGGAGATTTCCTTTACGAATGTAAATTTCTCTTAACAAAGGGTAAGTAAATTCTACTTTTCAGAGTTTCTTTCCTGTCTGCAGTTTTTAAAAATAACCAGCCCAAAATAATCCTTATGCCAAAGAGACATATCTTGGGCTGGCCAATTCCTGTCTCCCACACAGCCCAAGGTTCGCTTGTTTGGATCCTAGGTGTGGACCTACACACCTCTTATCAAGCCATGCTGTGGCAGGTGTTCCACATATAAAATAGAGGAAGGTGGGTGTGGATATTAGCTCAGGACCAATCTTCCTCAGCAAAAAGAGGTCAATTGGTGGTGGACATTAGCTCAGGGCTAGTCTTCCTCAAAGGAAAAAAAATGGGAGGCCTAATGAGGAATATAATAGGGAGCCACTGGTGCTTTTAGTGTGGTATCATGGAGCAGTGTTTAAGAAAACAGCCCAACAGTGATGTTTGAGATTGCCTGGAGAGGAAAATATGGAGACCAAGTGATTTCTAGGCGTATTAGTCAGGGTTCTCCAGAGAAACAGAATCAACAGGATAGATAGAAGATAGATAATCAGAAAGATAGATAGATAGATAGATAGATAAGGAGATTTATTACAGAATTGGCTCATGCAATTGTGCAGACTGAGAAATCCCATGATCTGCCATCTGCAAGCTGGCAAACCAGGAAAGCTGGTGGTGTAATTCAGTCCAATCCAAGGACCTGAGACCCAGAGGAGCTGATGGTGTAAGTCCCAGTTTGAGTTTGAAGGCCTGAGAACCAGGAACATCGATGTCTGAGAGCATGTGAAGATGGATGTCTCAGCTCAAGCAAGACAGCAAATTCTCCCTTCCTCCACCTTTTGTTATGCAGGCCCTCGACAGATAAGATGAGGCCTACCCACATTGGTGAGAGCCATCTGCTTTACTCAGTCCACCCGTTCAAATACTAATCTCTTTCAGAAACACTTCGCAGACACATCCAGAAATATTTAAGCAGCTATCTGGACATCCCTTGGCCCAGTCAATTTAACATATAAAATTAACCATCACATCTTTGGAGACTCTGTGGTTTCTAGAGCCTTGTTCTAAAAGTAGATTGAAGTCGTAGCATGCCAGCTCATCTGTGTTAGAGGACAAAGGCAATGCCAACATTTGAGAATGCTACTTGAAAGTCTCAGCTAAAAATTAGCAACTGGATTATAAACTCCTTGAGGGTTGAGTACGTAGCTTGGACTTCCTGTGTCTTGAATTGTGCCTGGGTCCAGTGACATATAAATATGTAAGCCATTCATATTTGTGTAATCATCCACTGCACAATTTTCAGACTAATACATACTTCCTTTCCCTGATTTTGATCCTCTGCTGGCTTATTGGAATAGTCTTCAGGTAACTTGTGGTGAAGTGCAGTGTCTTCTGGGAAGAGATGGAAAACAATGAGATGTCTCCAGAACCCCTAGAACATGAGAGGGTCCTTCCCTTCCACCCCACACCCTGTGGGGAAGTTGGCTGCTTTGGGAGACAGGTAGCTTTGCTCTGAACACAGGATGCTGCTTTATTTTCATACTCCCTTATTACCAACATACATCTTAGAGGGCCACAGGTGAGAGAAAAGGAGGAGAATGAATTCTGCAATTCCACTTACTGCCTGGGTACAGACAGGAGACACCTGAGTAGAGGTGAGGCTTGTTCACCAGCTTTAATCATCATGGGCTCAAGTGTGTGTATAAGGCAGGAAAAACAAGAATACTCTAGATACATGAGCCATTACTACAAGGCACTCACCTTCAAAGTTTTCGCAGTCTGCTCCTCCCCTCTGCGTCCTCCTACCCAAAGTACTATACCCAAGAATAAAATGGAATGCTCTCAAACATGAAGGTTCTGCCCTGTGTTATTTTCTTCTGTTAAATTGTTTTAGTTCTTTTTAGGCAAGGTGAGAAGATTAGAAAAATTTTTTAGATAATTCATACTTAGAGAGGGATAAGGCCTTGAACTGTGTCGAGAGAATAGCAACTTCAAAATCACCTGAGTGGGAACTGCCTATTCTACTCAGTACTGCGCGAGGTGCTTCAAAGACCAGCACTTGGTTCTTGCTTTTGAGGAGCTTTCAATTTGGTTGGAAAAGGATTGAGAGAAGGAAGGAATCGGGGAGGAGCCTAGGGAACGAGGAGACTGTATCACACCTCTGCTTTCTAATTTCAAGTTTACAAGAACCCACCATTCCCTCCATTTCACAGAGAAGTCAGATGAGGCTGCGAAGGAGAAGGTCTCATTCAAAATGACAGAGCTGATATCTGAACAGAAGCTTGTTTGTCTCTAAAGTCACCAGCATCTCTGGGGAAGGAGAATATTTAACCTGATTGTTGCTTAAATTTGTTATTTTATGTCGGCTACGAGTATCCAAGGCATTATTTAGGGGATTTCTTTTCTTTTTGTTTTTTAAATCTCAAATCTCCATCTTCTTTAATAATTACTACTTGAGTGCCTACCATGGTAGGCATGTGGGGTGTCTTGTCCCCCGTGTAGCAAAATACTTTCCATACATTATTTCCAGCTCTCACTACAAATTCCTCCCCCTCTTCTTCTCATTTTGGAAATCAGAAATACCAGTAAAGGGTAGAGAAGTTAAAAAACAGACAAACCTGAGGCCTCAGTAAACGGCACAGCAGGGTTTCTAACCTATGTTGGCTGACTTTTAGCTCAACTTCTAACATGTACACATATATTTGCACGTGTGTGTTTAGAACATTTTTATCCCCATGTTTGAGGCCAGTCAAATAAGGGGAATGCAAAATCCCAGCAATCACTCCCCGTATTCCTGGCTGTTCTCAAGTGCTTTGCGGATGCCTTTTCGTAGCTGCCAGTCTCATCCATTTTCTTGAAGCTGATGAAGATCCAGTGTGTTCAGCATGCATGTAGATTCTCACAAACAATGATGAGTATTTTTTACTAAAAATTGAAGTGTGGCGTATTAGAATATACCGTGGTGTTTACCAGCCCTAGAACTTCAAAGAGGAGAGGAGAACAAGTTTTGGCTCCTTCAATAGTTTCCATTTTTCTATAATTTATTGCTTATGCTAACGGGCAGAAGGATTCAAAACCTAGACTCACCTTGCCAGGAGGTCCTCCACGACTCGGCCCCACTGCCCTGAACTTCTCTTCTCTCCCCAGATAGCCTTAGGGAGAAAGGGAAAGTTCCTGAAAAGCGCTTTGTAATTTCATCCCTCCTCTGGTTTTGCTCAGGTTCATGGCATCGTGACCTATGTGAACTCTTTTTCTTTGATAAGAGAAATAAAAGTGTTTCTTCCATTAATTCAGACCTCGTGACAACTTCTGGGTTCATGTCTCCTGGTACGAGGGCTGGGTCTTTCTGCCAGAATCCTCCCCCCCCCCCCCCCCCCCCCCCCCCCCCCCCCCCCGCCCCCAGGCCTGCCCTTGTGCTGGGCAGTGGCGTTCAAAAGATATGCTGATGAGAAAAGAGAGAGTTCAAGTTCTTCACTGTCCAACCTCAGCCTGCAGAGCTTCTTGACACAGATCATGGCACGGGGGACGGTGGCAGTAGCCCGAGCAGGGAGGATGCAGAGCGCATTATCCCCAACGGCAGTCCAAGGTGTTGCTCTAAGCAGCCAGGGTCCAGTGCTGCCAACACACAGGGGCTGAGGCCTTTGCGGCCGCCCTCGGGCCCCAGGAGAAACTGGGAAATCTCCGGGCGGGGAGCGAGACACACCTGGCTTTATATGCCTGAACCTGGGCATATTTTTTGACTAATCTGAGCTCCAGTTTTCTTTCTCATGAGAACTACTTCACATGGTTATTTTATTTATTAACTATTTTTTAAAATTTTGTATAAGTATAATAGATACATTGTTTAAAAAGTCAAATTCTTACATGACTCATGACCATGGATTAGTCTGCTCGGGCTGCCATGACAACATACCAAAGACTGGTCGCCTTACACAACCAAAATGTATTTTCTCCCAGTTCTGGAGGCTGGAAGTCCAAGATGGAGGCGTCGACAGGTTTGGTTTCTCCTGAGGCCTCTCTCCTTGGCTTGCAAGTGGCTGCCTTCTCCCTGTGTCCTCCCATAGTCGTCCCTCTGTGTGCCCACCCTGGGGTCTCTGAGTGTCCTCACCTCCTCTTCTTAGAAGGACACCAGTCACATCGGATTAGGGCCACCCACATGACTTCATTTAACCTTAATTACCTCTTTACGGCCCTATCTCCAAATATAGTCACATTCTGAGGTACTGGGGGTTAGGACGTCAACATATGGGTTCCGGGGGAACACAGTTCAGCCATAACAACTGACAAAGGGGGATCCTTCACACTACCCCTCCACACTGATTCCCGCGCCCTGAGAGCCTTGACCTCCTTTTACTTTTTCTTCCTGCATTTACCGCCATATTTATAAATGACTTGTTTGTGCTGCTATTTCTTGCTTTTTGATTTTAGATATAATCTTCTGGCTTTTACAATCACAAATGAAGATTTATCCTCAGACTTACCCATCCCCACATGCTTTCTTAAAGTCTTTTCCTAGAATTATATCATATTTGGGGGTTAGATTATTAAAAGTTTGTGTTGTTATGATTACATAAAATTTATTTACAGCCAATCCAATAGTAATTGGATAGTAATACAACCAATAGCATGTTATCATTACATTTCCATTTTTAATGTAGTTTCTTTTCTGAAGATAATAATTATTTCATTTTTTATTATCTTGGTTTTCAGCATCGTTCTTTCTGTTCATCCCATGCTCTCCTCTGGAGTGTCATTGTGGTCGCACACATCAGGGAGCATGGGCTTTCATTGTCTCACCTTCCTGCTCCACCTGGGGTGGTTATTTTCCAGGCCAATGGCTTTGAGACTTTGTCTTGACTACGGTCTTTGGATCTTTGTTGGGCATCTTCCTGGAGAATCCCTTCCTTTGGTGCTATATTGGATCTTCTGTTTCCGGGATCCTAATGTTTTTAGTTGTCTTGGCTTATCTCTCATTTTGCTTACTTTCGTGTGGCTCATGCACTACTAGCTCCCTGAGAAAGGGCACATACTAGATACATTTTATAAGAATTTGAATATGAAAATGCCTTTTATTTTACCCTGCTATTTGTGTGATAGTTAAGTTCAGAATTCTGAGTTGGAAATCATTTTCTCTTAGATCTTTGCAGACATCATCATTTCCTGTGTTGATGTTGAGAAATCTACTGTCCTTCTGATCCTTACCTTTTAAATAATGCTTACTTTTTCTGTTGCTGTTTTTCTTTATTTTCTTGGAGCTTTTAAGATCTTTTTGTTCCATTTTCAACCATCCTGTTTTCAGAACCCACCCTTTCCCCCACTGCCACAGGTCCCTGAATTCTCCATTTTTGAGCCTTTCTGGGATTCTGCAGAGTATCTTGGCTTATTGGTGGGCTTCCCTAACTCTGGGCTTAGGTTTTGGCTAATTCTTCTCCCAAGTCAATTACCACCTATCCATCTGCTTCCAGCTTCCACAACGTTGTTGTGCCATCTCCTTTCCTATTCTCTTTGTCCTTGTGGGTTTATGCCATCAAAGAAAATCCTTTTACTGTCATTTTTGTGGGAAAAAAAGTGTATATTCAACCCCCCATGTTTAAGGAAGTTCCTCACAGAACTATCATGAAAATTAGAAATTACGTATATGTGTTTAAAACCACTTAGCATATATAGCATCTGTTATATAGCAAGTGCTCGAACAATAATAGTTATGTGTATATATGTGTAGCAGAGGGCTAAGACAGATTTAGATACACTCAGGGATATGTGATGGCCTAGGAGGGTGGGCCTGCGGGCATTCTTTGCATGGCGACTTAAAAGCATCCTGAGGAAAAAATAGAGGCTGGCATGATTCGGTAATTAAGCCATAGTCAGAGGGAGAAGTACTTCCAAATGTAGCATAGTATCTTCTGATGCCAGACTCTGTCTTTCCCAGCCCCACGGATTCATGCCTACTTCCTTGATGGAGAAAAGTCCCAAGTAGGAATGCACCAGATCTTGGTTTTAGCTAGGTATTTGGACTTCATCTGCTATTCTGCTTCAGCCTTCAGAAAGCCCACTTCAACATTATTTCTGGCATCACGATCATGTAGTTGCATATCTAACCATTGTAACATCATCGGATGCATAAATAAGGCATGTAACTAAAGATATTACTAATATCTCTGCAGTGTCCTTCAGATCAAACTTTAGAGATGAAAACTACAACGTGTGAGAGGAGAATTGGGCCTAATGAAGGCTGTGGAAAGATTGTGAATATTGTCTCTCCTTGCTGAAAGGACACTCAGAGAAAGGGCTGCTGGAGTTTGGAAGCACTGGGTGAAGAAATTCAAGGCTAGACAAACGGATTTTCCATTTGCATTCATAAGAGTTAATAATTAAAACTATGAGAGTTCTGCAATATCTAGGAGTGGCTGTACTGAGAGAAAGTAAAGAATTACGGAGAAGATGCCAAAGTTAATGAGAAAAGAATCAATATGAGGAAAATTTTCAATTAATCAACCCACAGTATTTCTTGAGCATCTTTTATGTCAAGACCCTAAAGAAGTGACCAGAGAGACTAGGAGGAAAGAACAAGGAGGACAGCATACCGTGGAATCCCGTGCCTGTCAGATAATGAGATGGTATTTTACAAATGACAAATCTGGGCAGAAACCAAGAAGAACAGGGAGAAAATGGGAACTGGATTTGGTCATGATCAGGGATGTGGGTAAATTCAGTGATTTTGGAATGGAATCAGATGGAAACAGCTTCTCCCCGAATCTAGCTGTTAGGAATTTACAAACAATTTGTTAATAACAAGGGTACTTAGAAGCTAATGGCAGAAAACAACAGCAATGGTGACCTGTCAGTCACAAGTGAACTGGGTTTTTGAATAGTTGGGCAAGCAGGTTACATTTGGGGAAAGCACCAGAGATTCTCCTTTCTATCCTTCTGGGAGACTTCACCTTGGAATATGATGGTATTACTTTTGGCTTCTTAGAAGGCAAAACCAAAGGATCCTATTGAGTTGGAATGGCTTTGAGCTTGTACCCAAATGTGGATAGCCCATTCATAGACAGCTTATTTACCTGATAATTTCCTCCAGAATTTGCCGCCACCCCCCACTCTCTCTCTCTGACTTATTTGTCCATCAGCTCCAGTTCCTCTCAAACACCAGCTGAAAGCATTTATTTTTCTCCATTACCCATACCCCTTAATTTGCGGCTTCATTTGCTCTTGCTTAGTATTAGTAATCCTTGGTGATTATTTCCTCATTGGCAATTGTATGAAGTGTTTGGTGATATTGTGGTGTGGGGGAGGCTGGGGGAGCGAGGGAGCAGTGTTGTCATCAGAACTCAGCGGCTTTTAAATCTGGTTTAGTGCCAGTGCACTGGGAGATTCTCAGGGTGCCCAGGGACTCGTGGGAGTATTTCTTTTGTGCACACTAGGAATATCCCGAGAGATCCGCCCCAATGCACCACTCACAATAGGGCTCGCCTTTTAAATAGCTTTTCATTTGGTTTGAAAGAACGAATTCCCACACAGTGTTTCGAATGCATGGAAAACCCCTATCATTTTCCTGTCTCTGCACCCTCTGCACATGCAGCCCACACAGTTCTTTGCTCTGTGTGAAAGAGAGACAGAGGAATGAAGGGAGGAAGAAAAAGAGAGAAAGAGAGAGAGGGATGATGCTTTGGGCTTTACAGTGGCCTTTCACTCTTAACTGCTCTGTGAAAGGTATACTCCTTCCCCTGGGAGGCATAAAGAAATGATGAGTGGGGGGAACCTTTATTCTACACCAGTATCCCCACCCCCACCACCCACACTGCTATTTGACTGCATTACGCAACTGCTTCCTTTTGTCTCCATCAAGCACTTCTCACTATAAAAGGAATTCTGAAAGGAATACACGTTCATTGTTGAAAATTTGGATAGAGCCAAAAAGCATAAAAAGGTATAAAAAAAAAAGACTCAGAATATCACACCCAGAGCCAACCATTTTTAATGCTTTGTCATATTACCAACAATGGATTTATTTCTGAATTCATCAAATATTTATTGAGCGCTTACAATACAACAGGCATTATTCTAGTTGCTGCAACTATAGAGGTGAACAAACCCAGTCCTTGCTCTTGTGAAAATGTGTCTCCTTTTCCCAGTATGTCCACCTCCCCGCACACTAACACCCTCCCCATTCTGTATTTCGCTACATCTTGGCTACAGGCGCGTGTTACTGTAGGCCCTGGGGTGTTTCCTGACATTCTATCACTTGTAGAACATGTTTCTGCAGTCATAAAAGGCCCACTTCCCTAGGGACTCTCTAGGCTGGGTTAGCTGATACTTTTTCTGACTTCATGCAAGCTACTTCTTGTCTTATTATGCAAGATGATGGGCATCCTGCTTTGAAGTGAAGAAGGTGTACACATGGAGTTGGTGTGAACATTTGGTCAACCACTACATCTTCTAGGACTGACAAGGATTTATGGCGGAGTCCATGACCGACAACTAGAGAGATTTTTGTTGTTGTTGTCTCTTCTTTTAAGCAAGTAAGCTACTGGGCTAGTCCTTAGGTTACTGTAAGCACTCTTGGCCATGTCTGCTAGTGTCGACATCGACTCTTACTCTGTTTCTTTCTTTCTTTATTTCACAAACTTTTACTGAGTACCAGTCACTGTGCTAGATACTGGGACTGGAGAGAGAAGAGACAGTGGAGAAACTCATTCTCTAGGAGACGGGAGACGTCAGAGAAGCAATTGCAATGCAGTATGCTAAGCGCTCTGATAGAGGCTGGTAGAAGAAACAAAGGATAGTCACCCCACTCTGCTGCAGCCTGAGAACAGATAGTTCAAGGAAGTCCTTCTAGAGGAGAAGACGTCTGAGGTATATCCTGAAGCTTGAATAGAAGAAGCAGATGAAAGGCAGTGTCGCAATCCAAGAAGAAACAGCATGTGCAAATACCAAGGAGCATTAGAGAGTCTGGTGTGGTGGAGAGAGTAATTCATCATGGCTGGTTAAGTGTGGCGGGGAGTAAGTGCTGAGCTATGAACCTGGACAACTGGGGTTGATACCAGACTTGGAAGGGCCTGTTTCTGCTATGCTTAAAGGTTTATATTTTGTCTTGAAGTTGTCCAATAGCTGGCGGAAGTTTTTTCAAGGCAGTGGCAGGATCACTGCATGGTATGGAGCGGGCAGGGAAGAGAAAGCTTTTATAGCATTCCAGGTGAGAAATATAGACCCAGCAGACACGGAGAAAAGAGGAAAGATTTGAGAGACGTTAAGAAAGGAGAAGCAACAGAAGTTCATGGCTGGATAATGCTGGGGGGTGAGGGTTTGGATGACTTCTTGATTGGATACTTGGGTGGATGGTGATGCCCTCCACTGAGACAGGTGATCCTGATGGAGATATTCACTTAAGAGATGGTTAGTCAAAGAGGAACTATGGAGGAAGATGAAAAACAAACAAAGAAACAAACAGGACCCAACCAGAAAGAAAGAAAACCAGGAGCTAGGATCACAAGCAATCTAGTGGAGAATGATTTCCTTGGTAGGGTGGGGGCCAAAGAGAGATCATAGTATGTTAAAGGATAGGCTTTCATGCTGATGAGCTGGAAGGAGGGAGGGAGACAATGTACCAGCCAGGGGAGGACCTAGTGTTATGAGGAGGGAGGTGCTGTGTTTTCATATTATGAGACAGACTTGAGGGAATAACAAGTGGAGAAGGTGAGATTGAAGACTGAAAATGAAGGGGTAACTGATGAAACAGAATCACTGAAGAGAGATCCAGGACACAGAGAAAGAGTTCTCCATGAGGATGGTGGCTCTCCCAGGAGGCATTTTGCAGATGTATGGGACTATTTGGGTTGTCATAGTGATTTGGGTGTAGTAAGGCATTGAGTGGGCAGAGTCCAGAGATGTGTTGTGTCCTGCAATGGATAACATAATGAAGAATGTTTCCACATCCCCATCAGATTTCAAATGACCCACCAAATACAAAGATGAAAAACCTATTTAGGTTGTCTGAGCCTGGAAACTAACTCCATTTTTCATATAAACAAAAGGTAATTTTTTTTATTGAGGTTATGATAGTTTACAACATTGTGAAATTACAGTCGTACATTATTATTTGTCAGTCATCTTATAGGTGCACCCCTTCACCCTTTGTGCCCACCCCTCATTTGCCTTCCCCCTGGTAACCACTATCTGTTCTCTTTGTCCATGTGTTTGTTTATCTTCCACATGTGAGTGGAATCATACAGAGTTTGTCTTTCTCTATCTGGCTTATTTTGCTTAACATAATACCCTCAAGGTCCTTCCATGTTGTTGTGAATGGGAGGATTTTATCATTTTTTATGGCTGAGTAGTATTCCATTGTATCTATATACTGTATCTTCTTTATCCATTCATCAGTTGAAGGGCAGTTAGGTTGCTTCTATGTCTTGGCTATTATGAATAATGCTGCAATGAAGATAGGGGTACATGAGTCTCTTTGAATTGCTGACTTCTAGTTCTTTGGATAGATATCCAATAGTGGGATGGCTGGGTCATATGGTATTTCTATTTTTAATTTTTTGAGAAATCTCCATACTGTTTTCCATAGTGGCTGCACCAGTTTGCATTCCCACCAGGAGTGTATGAGGGTTCCTTTTTCTCCACAACCTCTCCAACATTTGTTATTTCTTGTCTTGGTTATTATAGTCATTCTAATGGGTGTAAGGTGATAGCTCATTGTAGTTTTGATTTGCATTTCCCTGATGATCAGTGATGATAAGCATCTTTTCATGTGCCTATTGGCCATCCATATATTTTCTTTGGAGAAATGTCTGTTCATATCCCCTGCTCATTTTTTGATTGGGTTGTTTGATTTTTTGTTGTGGAGTTCTCTATATATTATGAAGATTAACCCTTTGTTGGATATATGATTTGCAAATATTTTTTCCAAGTTGGTGGGTTGTCTTTTTGTTTCAATCCTGTTTTCCCTTGCCTTGTAGAAGCTCTTTAGTCTGATGAAGTGCCACTTGTTTATTCTTTCCATTGTTTCCCTTGTCTGAGGAGATATAGTGTCCAAAAAGATCCTTTTAAGACTGATGTCAAAGAGTGTACTATCTTATATTTTCTACTAGAAGTCTTATGGTTTCAGGTCTTACCTTTAAGTCTTTGATCCATTTTGAGCTTATTTTTGTGAATGGCATAAAAAGAATGGTCTATTTTCATTCTTTTACATGTGCCTGTCCAGTTTTCCCAATACCATTTGTTGAAGAGACTTTCCTATCTCCATTGTATTTTCTCAGCTCCTTTGTTGAAGATTAGCTGTCCATAGATGTGTGGTTTTATTTCTGGGCTTTCAATTCTGTTCCATTGATCTGTGTGCCTGTTTCTGTACCAGTACCATGCTGTTTTGATTACTATAGATTTGTAGTAGATTTTGAAGTCAAGAATTGTGATGCTTCCAGCTTTGTTCTTTTTTCTCAGGATTGCTTTAGCAATTTGGGGTCTTTTGTTGCCCCATATGAATTTTAGGATTCTTTGTTCTATCTTTGAAGAATGTCATTGGGATTCTGATTAGGACTGCATTGAATCTGTAGATTGCTTTAGGTAGCATGGACATTTTAACTATGTTTATTCTCCCAATCCATGTGCATAGAATGTCTTTCCATCTCTTTATGTTGTCATCAATTTCTTTCAGGGAAGTCTTGTAGTTTTCATTGTATGGGTCTTTCACTTCCTTGGTTAAATTGATTCCAAGATATTTTATTCTTTTTGTTATGACTGTGAATGGGATTGTGTTCTTGAGTTCTCTTTCTGTTAGTTCGTTATTAGAGTATACAAATGCAGCTGATTTATGTAAGTTGATTTTGTACCCTGCAACTTTGCTGTAATTGTTGATTACTTCTAGTAGCTTTCCGATGGATGTTTTAGGGTTTTCTATAGACAAGATCACGTTGTCTGCAAACAGCAAGAAAGTCACTTCTTCCTTGCCTATTTGGATTCCTTTTATTTCTTTCTGTTGCCTAATTGCTCTGGCCCAAATCTCCAGTACTACGTTGAATAACAGTGGTGAGAGTGGGCACCCTTGTCTTGTTCCTGTTCTTGGGGGGATGGCTTTCAGTTTTTTACCATTGAGTATGATGTTGGCTGTGGGTTGGTCATATGTGGACTTTATTATGTTGAGGTACTTTCCAGCTATACCCGTTTTATTGAGAGTTTTTTTTTATCACAAATCGATGTTAGATCTTGTTAAATGCTTTCTCTGCGTCTATTGAGATGATCATGTGGTTTTTGTTTCTCATTTTGTTAATGTGGTGTATGACATTGACTGACTTGCAGGTGTTGAACCATCCCTGTGTCCCTGGTGCAAATCCCACGTGACTGTGGTGTATGATCTTTTTAATGTATTGCTGTGTTCGGTTTGCCAATATTTTCTTGAAGATTTTCGCATCTATGTTCATCAGTGATATTTGCCTGTAATTTTCCTTCTTTGTGTTGTCCTTGTCTGCTTTTGGTATCAGTGTGATGCTGGCCTCATAGAATGTGTTAGGATGTGCTCCACCTTCCTCAATTTTCTGGAATAATTTGAGAAGCATAGGTATTAAATCTTCTTTGAATGTTTGGTAGACTTCTCCAGAGAAGCCATCTGGTCCTGGACTTTTATGTTTTGGGAGGTTTTTGATTACTGTTTCAATCCCTTTAACTTGTGATTGGTCTATTCAGATTCTCTATTTTTTCTTGCTTCAGTTTTGGGAGGTTGTAAGAGTCTAAGAATTTATCCATTTCTTCTAGGTTGTCCAATTTGTCGGCATATAGTTTTTCATGGTATTCTCTTATAATCTAAACAAAAGTTAATTTTTACACAGCTTTAATATAGATTAAATTTCCAAAGATTCAGCAACTGTATAAATCAAGGGAAGATTGCACTGTGTGTTATTAGGAGTATAAGCAAGGGTTGTTCACCATTTTTGAATGGCATTTTTGCTCCTACTCTTTGAGTTCCAATACCAAAAACCTGTATCAATCAACAAATTCATACCTATCACCTAGTGATTCTACATCTAAGGTGTAAGCACTTGTCTACCTAATTGTGTGTTCAGTATAGTAGTGCCTGAACTTTTACATATTGAAATGCACATTATTTTCTTTTATTTTCCCCTTTATCTCACAATTACAACATTTAATCAATTAAAAAGTAATTATGTGTCTAGATAGGTTATATTCATTTCTCAATAGTAAAGAGGAGGAGGATTACAAAATATTTTTTGTAAAAAGAGGGCACTGGATCTGATTCAGCTGAGAATGACTGGCAAAGATAGAGGCATTGAGCAGGAGAAGGCAGTAGACACTGTCCTAGGAGGTGGTAAGGATGGATGACATGCACATAAAGAGAGGGGACATGGAGTTGAGGGAGTTATCCTGTCCATTGTCCTCTGTCAAGTAGGAAGTTAAGATGTGTTCAGAATGAAGGAGGAAACACTTGAAGAAAGTAACAAAAGAGAGAGAGGAAAGTCTGAGTGTTTCCCTTGGCTGGATGCAGGCCATGGGAAGATTGCCAGGCAATGTTGAAAGCCCAGCTGAGGTTAGAGACCATGAATTTCTCAAGAGCCTCAGTCAGCATCATGGTTCAGTCTTTGCAACAAGCACTCAGTAGGAGTACTTCTCTGTGGGAACAGAGAAGGAAGATGGCTGGGTTAATGCAGGGATGGAGTTTTCCTAAGCAGGAGTAGCAGAAGAATAGAAGGTTGAGACACTGAGAGCATTGACTACCAGACTGAGTAGTTTAGCAGTGAACCATGATCAGGGCCACAGATGACAGCTAGGAGACTGTCATATCATAAAGGGTCCTGGTCATCCCCAAAGGCTCCCAGCAGTGGTACACCCTTCCTTGTTCTATTCCAAAAGTGAAAGCAGCTTTATTCCCTACCTGGTTTGTTAGTTGGTGGAGCTTTTAAAAAGATTTTCCTCTGTTTAGCTGCATGAAATTTTTGGCACTGGCTTTCATGTGTTGACGTTCTCCTAGGTCTCTGTAAGGAATAATTGCAGCTTCATGGCCTCCTAATGTAAATGGAGGCAGGCTTTGCTAAGGTGAAGGCAAGTGTTACCAAATCCAGAGGGAGGGTGGCCTTTAGAGGAAAAGATAAGAAATAACTAACCTGAAAAGATGTATAGTCAGTGTTAACCTCTTTTGTTGTTAGTGCCATCGAGTAGATTCTGACTCTTAGCAACCCTGTGTTCTTTTGGCGCCATCCTCTCACCTTCCGGCGCTATATCAGACAACGCTCTGCAGCTACTCACAGGGTTTTCATGGTCAATTTTTTCAGAAGTGAATGGCCATATCCTTCTTTCTAGTCTGTCTTAGTCTGGAAGCACCACTGAAACCTGCCTACCATGGGTGACCCTGCTGGTATTTGAAATAGCAGTGGCATAGCTTTCAGCATCACAGCAACACGTAGCTGCCACAGTATGACAACCTAGAGGTGGATGGTTTGCTTCCCTGACCAAGAAATGAACCCGACCCAAGGCACTCTCAAATCTTAACCACTAGACCATCAGGGCTGGCTGGAAACCTCTACTTTAAAAGAAAAGAAAAGCTTTGTAAATTCCCACATATTCTGTGAAAAGTTGGACTTTTTAGAATTAGGAGGGACCCTACAAGTTTCTCATCTAAATTTCCATCCAGAAGTTTCCATTTGCAAATGCTGAAGTCTTGAGTCTGAGTGTTAGCCTCTGGCTGCATGATCCAAATCCCATCCTGTTTCCCTCTTCTCTTTAATTGCAGTGAAAGTAAAAGAGGTTACAGGAAAGGAAGAGGGTCACCATCTGATGGCCACATCCAGGTTAGGGACTAAAATATAGAGAGAAGGGGAGGGAGGGGAGACGTGATTCACCGGTAGAGTTGTTGGAAGCTGTAGACTCTTGGCAGCTCAAGGACATTGGGAATGTCAGGGGCATGACTGGGCTTTGGGTGGGGGTGCACACTCATGTGGGAATTGGATACAGGTTGCAGACCCAATGTGGAAACTGATATTAAATGGCTGTGAAGTCTTAATGAATAAGGTGCTATGAATATCTGCCTTGAGAGATCATGAATAGAAGTGACTAAACCAATATGAATGAATGTCAAGAGTATACCAGGAAGTGGGAAAAGGATATGAAGAGGCAATTCACAGAAGGGAAACCCCAAATGCTAACAAGTATATGAACGGTTACACAGAAACTAGTAATCATAGAACTGCAAATAAAAATGAGTCACTTGAGGTTGGCAAAAATTAGAAACTTAAATAACACAAAGCATTGGCAAGGATATGGAGGAGTAGGAGCCCTCAGACATTGCTAATGGAGGTGCAGACTGGTATAGCCATTCTGGAAAGTGATTTGGCAGAACTTGATGGAATTAAATACAAGAATACTCTATGACCAGCAATCGTTCTCTTCTACATATGCCCCAGAGAAATTCATTTAAAGGTTCATAAGGAATATTACCCAGGATATCATCGTGGTATTGTTTGTGGTGGTGGGAACTTGGAAGCAATCTAGGTGTCTAGCACTAAGGAAGTGTGTAGGAAAAGTATAGGAGAGGAACACAGTGGTCCACTCTGCAGCGCTTAGAAGCAAGAACTAGATGTGCTCATTGCAGCAAGAATAGATTTTTAAAAACAGTACTGAGTGAAAAACGTAAGAAACAGAACAAGACCATTTAAAATGTGAGACACATGCAGACATATTAAATGCCCCTACGTATGCAAAAATGCTCTATTTATTTAGGAAATGGGATCAATGGCTATAACAGAAGCACCCAAAGTAATAATGGATTAAACTGCTTAGGTTTTGTTTCCTCCTGTAAAAATTCAGGCAGGCAATCCAGGGGGGTATTGTGTTTTAAAATCATCATGGACTCAACTGTTTCTATCATTTTACTTTGCCACCCTCAACTCATGACTTTTATCTCCGAGTCTTCAGTGGCTTCTTGATCTCTTGTCACACAGTCACAATCTGCCCAGTGGGAAAGGGGGAAAGGAAAGGGAAGGACTCATTTCTGCCTACAAGGCAACTTAGATGTTGCCACAGCACTTTTTCCCATACCCCATTACCTGCAATTGCCTGGTGTAGTCATGCCTAGCCCCAGCTACAAATTCCATTAGTATGTAAGGAGGGCAAGGAGCAGTGCTTGCCACAAATGTGTGCAAATGCAAGTAACACAAATCAGACACATGAGGTTGGCGGCCTGAGGAGGAAAGAAAGGGGATCAGGATGAAAGAGGAAGAATGACACTTACATGAAACAAGAAAGAGTCCTTGTGTGGATTCATGATGGTGTTGTATCATAAACTGAGGCCCATGCTTAAGGCAATCCTCTGTACCTGAGGTTCATTCAAAAAAAAAAAAAAGAAAAGAAGGAAGAAACAAAGAAGAAGGAATGATTGAGTGAAGGAAGGATCGAAGGAAGGAAAAACAGGGAAAAAAGAAGGAAAGGAAGATGGCAGAGGTTAGAGTAACAGGAGAGTTCTCAGGGGAGCTCTGTAGGGAGCGAGAACATGTGGGTGAGTTATGAGGTGTTTACGACTGGAGGGCAATTTTCCCAATAGTCTCATGAAACCACCAAAAAGAAGCACAGTTGGCCTCTGATGTCATAGGTCAGCTTGGCTCCTGGTTTCTAACCCGGTCACTGAGCTGGCCACTGAGAAATTCCATTTGCTCAAGCTCAGTCAATTTCATGGAAGATCAAGGGACAGAGTTTTCCAAGGCTGAGTATTCTGTGAGTCAGTGAGCTATCCAAATTCTCATTTGCAAACCCTAGGAAAAACAGAGGGATGGGTCATGGGAGGGAGCTCCGAAGCTGCTGTATTCTGGGGGAGGAAAGAAAGAGGAGGAAGACACAGGCTCACCAGTCTGAAGACTGGTGGAAAACATTGTCTTGGGTCAAGAATTTAGCAAGTCTCATTTGACTTGTGCAAAGGAGACCAAAGACCTTAAAAATGATTATGCTATAGTTAATTCCAAGTGGCTATGGTAAATATCATTAACTTACTGGCTAATACATATAAATTGTAGAAGTCAGCTATTTTGTAGCTAGCTGACTTCTGTCAATATTGGTGGTAGAACAGAAAGAGAATAAGAGAATTGTTTAGAAAGCTCACATTTTTGCTTTAGTACTTGTACAGTCTCTGGGCAAGTCACCTAACCTTTCAAAGCCTCCCTTCCCTCGTTGGTAAAATGAACATAATGATAGTTACCTAGCAGAGTTACTTAGGATACTACAGGTAATGTACATAAAGTGTCTCAGCGCCTGGCTTACACAGCAGTGGAACAAATGTTAACATTATCCACTAAATATTGGAATAGGTCTTTTCCCATATTACTTTTCAGTTGGTCATTTGGTTAATGCAGAAGTTTGCCGTATATCTAGCCAATAAGAGTGTGTGTGAGCATGTGTGAAGAGAGGGAGAACATTAACACTGCTCTACATATTTCATTTACATATAAAATTCTCATCTTTAATTTTGTTAATGCATTTGGACCTACAGATCAGTCATTTTTCCCGTTGTTGAAACAGCTGATGATGAGAAACATGACATATCCCACAAAGAGCCGGGGGGGGACACGTGAAATCAAGTGACATGATGAGTGGGCTTTCTGTTGACTAGGCAATGGGGCAGGATTCAAATCCTTGGTTATGACATTAAAAAAGAAATGCCGCTAAGAATCTTTGAAACTGTTGAAGGAAAAACAGTGCATGGAACAAAGTCTTGAACTTAGAGAAACCTCAGCTGTCCAAGAGAACAGTCCTGCTGTTTTCTGGGAACACAAGCAAAAGTAGAATAAGGGACCATGTGGCAGTTCATTCAGAATCAAGCTTCACACTAAGGGAGAGCCAAATGAAGCTTCACCTAGCTCAAGGACCAAATTAATCACCGCAGAGCTCAGATTTCAAACACACTGATAGAGAAACCAGTTTTCAGTGATTGACTTTTAGCATATAATTATATCCTAAACTGAAAGAAATCTAATGATAGCAAGGAGACTTCTCCACTAGCTGGGATTTTCATGAGATAATTACTCCCCTGGAGGCTTAAAGGTACCATCTTGGTCTCTTGCTGTGTAAGCCCATGGAACGGATTGTCTTTCCATTCCTACCCATTGCTATGTCTCTGGCTCCAAGACCTGACAGCAGGTAAGGCAGAATATCTTTGTGTGCAAAATCATGCATTTGTTTTTTCTCCTTTTGCTCCTTATCACATACTTTGTATTTCTTAAGGATAGGATCATAATCATAAAAGTCAGGGAATCTACTTACAAACTTTAAACTGAACCTTATTTTAGCCCAGCACATTTTGAAGAAATTATGCACACACCCCCTCTGACACCCCAGAAGAAGATGTATATATAATCATCATTTTCTCATCAGAAGAATCTTTATAGATTAATGTGATAGAAACTTCTCTAACTCATTTCAGGAAAAAGTTTGTCTTTAGAGGAGTTTGTGTGTATAAGCAACAAAAACCAGTGTGGATTATTTCTCTTTTTGCCTTAGCTTTCAATTGCATCAGCTCCTTTTATGCAGGTGCCTGGTAACATCTACCCCCTTGTCTCTGTTATATAATCTCTTTTCTGTTCTCTAATCCTTAATTGTCCTATTTTACATAGTACTTAATTTTATGAGATGCCTGGAATATTTCTGGAAATCTAGAAGTTTTAAGATCAATTGAATAAACTCTCTTTTCCCTGGATGAAACAAGGTAACTTCCCTAAGATATTCCCTTGCCAGATCTAGAATTTTGCCACGGTCTTTAGAACCTTACTTGTTCTCCTTATGTTCCGCTTGCTTCTTTCTCTGCATGCAACTTTGTCCCTTTAACCTTCACCTTCCTGTCCTGGTGCAAGTAGTGGCTTTATCATGCCTGGATTACAGTCTCTATCCTGTCACCTTCTCCAGCCAATTTTCCCCTCTGTTTAATCCCCAAAGTGACGCCAAGTTGACTTTCTTTATAGACAGCTCACGGTCTCCTTGGTCATTCACTGCTGGGGCTAAAAGCTAAGGTTGTGTCCACTCAGCCCCAAATTTAATCAGAAGTGAGTGACTAAAGGCCAAGGGCGATGTGACCAGCTTCCCAGGCCCTGATACCTAACCAGGTGACTAGGTTGTTTTCTTCTGGAACGATCAGGACTTTTTCTCTTGAGACCGAATAGAGATGACTGAGTTTTTACTCCCAGGGATTGTTTTCTTGTCCCATAAGCCTAAATCACAGGACAAAGGTTCAAGGAATTAGTCCATTTATTATCGGATGAGGTGACGACCATTGACACTTTGGGTCTGTTTGATATGAAAAAGGGATTACGAATCCCCCCAAGATCCTGAAGGAGAAGCATCTTCAGTTAGAAAACAACAAAAACATTTTTCGGTAGTACATGCTCTCTGCTTGGTGCTCCTGACAGGAAGATCTCTTGAACTCTCCATGAGTTTACCTCTGCATGCTGGCCAGCTCAGCGGGACGATTATCAAGCCAACGTTGTTTGCCGTACTCATTTCCTAGGGCTGCTGTAACCAAGTACCAAAAACCAGGTGGCTTCAAACAACACGAATTTCTTCTCTCAGAGTTTGGAGTCTAGAAGTCCAAAATCCAGGTGTTGGCAAGGCCATGCCCTCTCTGTGGCTTCTGAGAAGGATCCTTCCTTGCCCCTTTCTAGTGTCTGGCAGGTCTCAGCAATCCTTGGCATTCCTTGGTTTGCAAATGTGTCAATCCAGTCTCTGCCTTTGGCTAACCCAGGGCCATCTTCTCTCTGTGTCTCTGTCTCTTCACATGGCATTCTCCTCTCTTATAAAGACACCAGTCATATTAGATTTAAGGCCCATCCTACTCCCGTATGACTTCATCTTAATTAATTATGTCTGTAATGACTTGTTTCCAAATATAAGGTCACATTCTGAGGTACTGGGGGTTAGTACTTCAGCATATCTTTTTAGGGGGACGTGATTCTACCCACAACATTTGGGATAAATTTAGCTTCATGCCTCCCAGGTGTCCTTAGATCCTGTGGGAATGTGCTTCATCCTTAAGGGGGAGGGCACACTGTTGGGGCGAGGTCGGGGTGTGAGGGGGTCATATCTCCTCACCTCTCCAGTGCCTAGAGGGGAGAAATTACCCTTTGCTTTTTGTCTGAGCCCGACCACATTTGTCTGCCAACTGGCACGCACCACAGCCAGTGTCCTGACGAAGGTTTGGTCTGCTTTTGTAGAGTGAGCAATCAGAGCTACGTCTGTGCAGTAAAAATGCTTGCAGATCTGCCAGGAACATGAATGACAGGCATTTTCCACAAATCTCTTCCTCGGTTAAGCCAGGAACTGTTTTCTAAAAGCACCGCAGAGGCAGTGAGTTCTCTGGTTATAAATCTCTTCGTAGGGAGCCAGAGTTGCCAGTAAGTGCCAGCTTCCTCTACCCAAGTTTCCTCTGTCTGTCCCTCATAGTTTTAGTCCAGAAGAGTGTCATGGAGCATATGGGCTGAGGCTGGTTTCTCCCTTGAAGCTGGCGATGTGCTTCTGCCTGGGGACCATACCCCAAGGTCATCCTTGGAACATTGGTTGGGGTGGGGAGGAAGCTGGGGGGCTGGGGAGGGCTCAGGTCTGCCCTTGACTTCCTAATGAGGAGCTAGTGGGCTGAGAGGGTAGGCAGGCCCGGGGAGTTGGCAGCCACTCCAAAGCAGTTGGATGTCCGCCCAGTCCCCCAGCTGCTGCTGCTCCACTTCTTGGTGGCAGCTGCCTGGGTACTCCTTTGACGCAGCAAGGGCACACAGAAGGCCAAAAACAAGGAGCTCGGTGGGGCTGGCCCAGGGCAGAACTATGGAGAGGCAAAGTGTGTAAGGGGTGCCACACACCCTCCCTTCTAGCACCCTCAGCCCATTTTATGCCTCAACCCATCTCAGCAAAAAGCTCTTACTTGGCTGGCTCTCACAGTTTATGTTAAGATGTAGACAGACCCAAAGTAAATCTGGGCCTTTGGCTCCATCCTTAATGTTTGTCTCAAAATAAATGAAAACCCAACAAGAAAGCCTTGAAAAACACCATCTTTCCTGAAATCTCAAATAAGGTGGCAAAATGAATAACAGGAAATAGTTTGTCCTCAAACAACAAAATATCTAAAAACGGATTTTACAGAATTCTCTACCCAGCTGATTCCCCCATACCCTTTCTTCTCCTCTCTCCTCTTCCTCCTGCTTTTTTTAATCCAGTGTTTTTTCAGATCTGCCCTTTCATAGGTACAGTGATCTTCTTGACTCTGCTTTTTGTAATTCTGCTTCTGGACATTTTACCTTTTTATCACCAAAACAAGGGCAGCAGAGCTGTGCGAAGGAAAAGTCTTCCTGTAGAAGGCAAGTGGGGGGAAACACTTAACCAGTAATGATTTTGATCCCTGCTATACTCCCAAAGAAACTTTGCAATCTTTCATCCCTCAATACACTAAAAAGTGAATCTTTCATATTGGAATTCCAGGTCAGGGAGGTGAGGGGGCCAGAGCTGGCAGGTCAAGGAGGGGGGCAGGTGGAGAGTTTTGTGGGGAAGGAATTGTCCATCCCCATCCAGGACAGCTGTGGTCGCTAGAGATGGCTCTGGCCTCTGAGGAAGTTTCTGGTTGAGGGCCCTAATTCCTTGTCCTCCCACATCCTAGGCACAGGGCTCACTCAAAGCATCCAGATTCAGGCTGTATTTTGTGCTTCTAGAGATCCAAACTAGTGTTAGCCATAGCTGCAGGCATGACACTACCAGGCTAGGCTGTAACCATGGACCATCATCTCCCCAAAATATCATATTTTAATTGTAGTTCATTTCACCTGCAGGCAATATAAATGAATCACTGGAAAGTCATGCTTTTAGCTCCTGGTTAAAGCCCCAAGTGAATTTTTCCTTCCGTACTTACTTCAAAGCCAAATTTACCTCTGAGTTTAAGTCCACTCCTACATATCCTGCCATGAGCTTGTAAATCCCCAAATTATTTAAAAGGCTCAGCATCTGTGGTTCTAGTCTACTGCTTTGACTTAGTGGAGTGGGCTGGGTGGTGGGGGCAGTGGGGGAGAGTGGGGGAGCTGAGCAGGTGGGACTGATGAAAGAGAAGATTGTAGTCACGAGCACACACTGTCACCAGCCCCAAAACTCACCGCAACATTGTGAAAGCTCAACACAAAACTGGAAGGGTTCATACCCAAGAAACTGAGACTTCCTCTGGAACATTTTTGTGAGTTCATACTTGACCAGCAAGGTTAGGAAGCGAGGCTGTCTGGTGCAAGTATGGAGTAGGAGAAGAGAGTAGTATATTAGGGCAAAGAATGCAGTTTTGCTGGTGGTTCTTCCTATTCAAAGTAGTTATTTTTATTTTGTGCGATTTTCCTTTCTTCCTAATTCATTTTAGTTGGTAGAGCTTGTTATTCCTGTCTCAGTGACAAGACACCTAAGGAGGATCTTATCCTAACCTATTGATTTGTACTAGCATCCATAACCCCTAGCCTCCTTCATTTATCCAAGAAGGGCTTTCCTGAAGGAAGGTGGATGCTGACATTGAGGTGAACTGGCCAGTGACTAGCAAAAAGGCCTTTTACATCCAAAGGGACTTGTAAGCAAGATAAGGGCTGGACAAACAATTCCTGGAATAGAGAAGCTGCTATAGCTACAGATCTCTCCAGGCTGCTGGAATCACAGCTGAGGTCCCCTGGGCACTCCTCCAGACACACAAGCAAAGCCACTATCCAGGGTGCCCGTGCAATGTGCCCACCCACACCATGGCTTTGCTCAGAGCACTGTGGCTGGACCACCATCCTTAAGGCTGATTAGCACAGGTCTAACCCTTACTGGTTACACCACCAGACTCACGCTTGGAAGACCAGCAACTGTGAAGACACAGAGCACAGAGAGTATGATTAAAAACAAAAAGCTTTTACTCCAAATGCACCTTCTTTTATTGTGTTTTAGAACCAGTGAAACTACCTAAATGGTTCCTTTTACAGCATATGTAAGATATTATTTTTCCAGAAAGATTTATGGGAATACAGACAACATTACTTAGTTTATGATCCCTCAAATTGTACTACCTTGGCCCCAAATAATCTGGCTGGTCAATTTTAGATACTATCAAAGAAGAGAAGCTGAAAGCTTTGCATGGCCAGCTCTGAAAGTAAGGATGAGCTGGTCATATGTGGAGCAAGTGAAGTCTCTGCATCATTTAGATCACTGGTGCTAAATGTGCCAGGCTTGTGAATAAAAATCTCCTTTGGACCTTCCAGCTTCACTAAGACAACAGCTCCACTCTATAGTTAGATTGTACTCTAAATCCAGCAGGTCATCCCACTGACTGCTGGTCAGGAGAAGGTACAAACAGGAAAATATGGAAGGCTTAGCTAACACATCCTCACGACTGGGCAGACATGATCTGCTGAGGAGGGGCTAGTGGGATCGTCTCCAAACGGGGACGACGTGTTTGGAACAATGGATTTTTGCACATAAACTATGCGATTATGTCTCATATACATAGCCCAGCTTCAGTTCCAGCTCTAATGACCACATCATGAGCCAGTTGAGCAGCCATCACCAAATTTCCATTTACAGGCTTGACACTTCACACACCGTTTGTTTAATATTGGACATTTTGAATTAAAGCAACTAAAAAAAGTTTCACTGATGTCTGACTCAGAGAAAAAGAATGAAAAGCTAAAAACAAGACGCGAGCTCGGCTGAAATAAATTTGAATACCCGCTGTGCTCTTTATTCTCAACTCTTACGTCTTAAAACAGGCTGAAAAATCTCAATTGCTCAACAAACTAATACTGATGATTGCAATTGCTGTGCAAATGACATGCGTTCACAGGATGAAGATAAAAACAGTTTAGTTCAGTGTTCTAGGAAATTAAAAGTGCTCATCTGGTTGAGAGGAGGAAGACACTAACAATTATTTTCCAGAAAATTCTGGGGCTGTGCCTGTGGTTCTTGACTAAGTGTCCCTAGGAAAAAGTGGCAGTGAGCTGCCATCCTTCTGTGTCAGGCCTGGCCCTGGGCTTCTGCCTGCGCCTATAGCAAGCCTGCACCGCACCTGGATCACGGGCCAGATCCCCACACACTGAGCTGCCCACTATGAATTTGTCAACCCTGAGCCTGAGAGGCAAAGATGTCTCACCACAGTTACCCTTGGTGCTTCCTGGATGGAAACTTCAGCCTCTCTTCTGACTTCATGAATAATGAAGAGGGAAAGAGAGGCTCGTCTGCTGTGAAGTTGGATGATGCTGATGAGTTTTATTTTTACACTTCAGGATTTCATTTTCCTCCGTCATTCAGGAAAGCTGTTAGATAAGACCGGATAATGTCAGTGTAAGCCTCCTCGCCGTCTCCTGACACTAGATATGGGCAGGTTGAAGGGATGAGCTCTGGGCAGGGAGCCACGTTTCCAGCCATAGCCATGTTCTGGCCAAGTGACAGCACAGAGGAGGACGGCCTACAGTGGGCCTGGAGGTGGGAGGGGGTGCCAGAAGCTGAGGCTCCAACTTCCCATTAAGGCTCTAGCTTAGTAACCCCCCAGCTCAAGAATCTGTGACATGAAAAGCCAAAAATCCCAAATCTTGAGAGTAATTGTAGACCCCCTAACCAAGCCAGTTCAACTCAGTCTAGCCTCTAGGGTTTAAAGATTCTTGTAGTTTATAGATCAAATGTCCCCTAAAATTAATGTGGGGAACAGCAGATTGGGAAGCTGATGGAAACCATGTGATGGAAGCTTCTGGCTTTTAAAAATGCTTTGATAAGATTGATTGAAATATCCCAGGGACCAAAATAGGCTATTTTTAACACCCTGTGCCTTGTCAGCATACACAGAACACTCACTTTAATCTGGGAGATTTTAATGTTGGCTTTCTGAAGAAGGTCGGAGTGTCCTGAGGGTGTGTGAGTGACGTCTATTTCAGCGCGATTATGAGAAGTTTTGTGACGGTGGCCCACATTTAGTGTAGCCGGAGTCACAAATGTTTCTTGGTGACATTTAGCCAGCATATAAAGGCACATAACAATGACAACCACTTCTTCTACTATAGTTCTTATTTTCCCATCCCGGACCATTGAAAGGACCACTGAGGGCACTTCTCTGCCATCATAGCCTGCTGACAGAATCTGAACCGCAGAGCACCATGCTTCATCTCAATCCAAAGACCCACATATTTCACACTCGGTCATCGAGGCTCCTGCAGGCCGCAAGTGATGTTTCAGCATCTCTCAGTGGGAGCCCTATTGCATTTTGGGGGAGTAGGGAAGAGGAGAGAGGGGAGAGTTGGGGTTGGGTTTGGGCAATTCATTGTGTAAGGCTGTCTCTTGTAATGAGGAATGAGTAGAATGTCTGGCCCCCCCCACCATGCACACACACATTAAATGCTAGCAAATTCCTCCCCCAATACACATTTCCAAATGTCCCCTTGGGAAAGGGAAACTTGGTTGAGAAACTTTATGGAAAAAGAAGTCAGTAAGTAATAAAAACTCAGGCCTCTTGCATATAGCTGAGAATGAAGAGTTGAAGAGTTACGTCACCACATGGCCAGTCTGCATGGAGGCATCTTCTAAGGAGGCATTATTCTGAGCCCAGGAGTTTTGCACCCATGGTTTCCCACAAATTATCTTATTTGTGATCTCTGAGAAAGAAAGGACTCAAGTAGATGAGCAGAGAGAAGTGGGGACGAGAGAATATTCGGACCAAGGACTGGTGGGTATCCTTGGTTCCCAACGCTGTCCCAGTTTCTGGCTCCACAAGTGTCTCAGGAGACCTGCTCTCTGCGCTTGGATTCCATGGGACTGTCCACATCCTTAAAATAAATCTCCTTCCCCCTTTTGTTTTTGGGCTTAATCCAGTTTAAGGTGTTTCAGTTGTTTTCAACCAGAAAAACTTGACTCAGAATTTCTACTTGAAAGGATAATTAACAACGCATCATGCTCAGAAAACAAGCCATAACCATAGCAGGGTCATTGAGGAAATGTCACACCCATATATGGTGACCAGGTTTGCCTGGAAGTCTTAGTTTACACCCATTGCTCCTTTCACAATCAACATCTGAGTTTTACAATAAATTATATGGTCACCCTAGCCATTTGGTCCAAGGTGGACAAAAAATCTTCATGAAGAAAGTCGACCTCAGCAGAATGGAGGATTTCAGAAAAAAGGAAGAGGAAATGTTTTGTTCAAAAGAGTGTCCTTTAGCGATGGCCCTCAATAGATGTACCTGAGCTTGCCTCAAGACGACATCCTGCTAGCCTCCAAACAATCAGAAAAGGGAGTGAGTAATATTACCCTATTCTGTTTTTCTTTTTATTTATTTATTTTTATTAAGGTCATAATAGTTTATAACATAGTGAAATTTCAGTTGTAAATTATTATTTGTCAGTTGCTATATATGTGTTCCCTTTTACCCCTTATGCCCATTCCCCAACCTCCTTCCCCACTGGTAACCACAAATCTGTTCTCTTTGTCCTGTATTTGTTTATCTTCCACATATGGGTGAAATCATACAGTGTTTGTCTTTCTCTGTCTGGCTTATTTTGCTTAACATAATACCCTCAAGTTCCATCCATGTCGTTATAAATGGGAAGATTTTGTCTTTTTATGGCTGAGTAGTATTCCATTGTATACATATACCAAATTTTCTTTATCCACTCATCAGCCGATGGGCATCTAGGTTGCTTCCACATCTTGGCTGTGAATAATGCTACAATGAACATGGTGTGCATAAGTCTCTTTGAATTCTTGATTTTAAGTTCTTTGGATAAATACCCAGTAGTGGGATAACTGGGTCATATGGTATTTCTATTTTTAATAGCCACTCTAACAGGCGTAAGGTGATATCTCATTGTAGTTTTGATTTGCATTTCCCTGATGATTAGTGATGTTGAACATCTTTACATGTGCCTCTTGGCCATCCATATATCTTCTCTAGAAATATTTCTGTTCATATCCCCTGCCCATTTACTGATCAGGTTGTTTGTTTTCTTGTCGTTGACTTGTATGAGTTCTTTATACATTTTGGAGATTAACCACTTGTTGGGTATATGATTTACAAATATTTCTCCCATTTGGTGTGTTATCCTTTTGTTTTGTTCATGGTTTCCTTTGCCTTGAAGAAGCTCTTTAGTCTGATGAAGTCCCATTTGTCTATTTTTTCTTTTGTTTCCCTTGTCTGAGTAGACACGGTATTCAACAAGATCCTTCTAAGACCGATGTTAAAGAGTGTACTGCCTATATTTTCTTCTAGGGGTTTGTTACAGGTCTTACCTTCAAGTTTTAATCCATTTTGAGTTAATTTTTGTGTATAGTGAAAGATAATCTACTTTCATTCTTTTGCATGTGGCTGTCCAGTTTTCCCAACACCATTTATTGAAGAAAATTTTCCAATCCATTGTATGTTCTTAGCACCTTTGTTGAAGATTAGCTGTTTGTAGATGTGTGTCTTATTTCTGGGCTTTCAATTCTGTTCCATTGATCTGTGTGTCTGCTTTTATATCAGTACCATGCTGTTTTGATTACTATAGCTTTGTAGTATATTTTGAAGTCAGGGATTGTGATGCCTCCAGCTTTGTTCTCTTTTCTCAGGATCTCTTTAGCTATTTGGGGTCTTTTGTTGCCCCATATGAATTTTAGGATTCTTTGTTCTGTTTCCGTGAAGAACATCACTGGGATTCTGATTGGAATTGCATTGAATCTGTAGATTGCTTTAGGTAATCTACATTTTATGTATGGACATTTTAACTATGTTTATTCTTCCAATTCATGTGCATGGCATATCTTTCCGTTTCTTTATATCATCATCGATTTTTTTTCAATAGTGTCTTACAGTGTTCATTGTATAGGTCTTTCACCTCCTTGGTTAAATTTATTCCTAGATATTCTTTTTGTTGAGATTGTAAATGGGACAGTATTCTTGAGTTCTCTTTCTGTTAGTTTGCTATTAGACTATAGAAATACAGCAGTTTTTTTTTTTTTTTTTGAGGAAGATTAGCCCTGAGCTAACATCTGCTGCTAATCCTCCTCTTTTGGCTGAGGAAGACTGGCCCTGAGCTAACATCCATGCCCATCTTCCTCTACTTTATATGTGGGACGCCCACCACAGCATGGCTTGCCAAGCAGTGCCATGTCCACACCCAGGATCTGAACAGGCGAACCCCGGGCTGCCAAAGCAGAATGTGCGAACTTAACCACTGCCCCACTGTGTTGGCTGCAAAATACAGCTGATTTTTGTAAGTTGATTTTGTACCCTGCAACTTTGCTGTAGTTTTTGATTATTTCTAATAGTTTTCTGATGGATTCTTTAGGGTTTTCTATATATAAAATTATGTTATCCGCAAACAGCCACAGTTTCACTTCTTCATTGCCTACTTGGATACCCTTTATTTCTTTTTCTTGTCTAATTGCTCTGGCCAAAACCTCCAGTACTATGTAGAATAAGAGTGGTGAGAGTGAGCACCTTTGTCTTGTTCCTGTTCTCAGAGGGATGGCGTTCAGTTTTTCCCCATTGAATATGACGTTGCCTGTGGGTTGGTCATATATGGCCTTTATTATGTTGAGGTACTCTCCTTCTATACCCGTTTTATTGAGAGTTTTTATCATGAATGGATGTTGGATCTTGTCAAATGCCTTCTCTGCATCTATTGAGATGATCATGTGGTTTTTATTCCTCATTTTATTAACGTGGTGTATCACGTTGATTGATTTGTGGATGTTGAACCATCCTCATGTTCCTGGTATAAATCCCTCTTGATCGTGGTGTATGAACCTTTTAATGTATTGCTGTATTTGGTTTGCCAATACTTTGTTGAGGATTTTTGCATCTATGTTCATCAGTGATGTTGGCCTGTAATTTTCCTTCTTTGTGTTGTCTTTGTTTGGCTTTGGGATCAGGGTGATGTTGGCCTCATAAAATGTGTCAGAAAGTGTGCCATCTTCTTCAACTTTTTGGAATAGTTTGAGAAGGATAGGTATTAAATCTTCTGAGTGTTTGGTGGAATTCTCCAGAGAGGCCATCTGGTCCTGGACTTTTATTTTTTGGGAGGTTTTTGAGTACCATTTCAATCTCTTTCCTTGTGATTGGTCTATTCAGAGTCTCTATTTCTTCTTGATTCAGTTCTGGGAGAGTGTATGAGTCTAAGAATTTATCTATTTCTTCTAGATTGTCCAATTTGTCAACATATAGTTTTTTATAGTGTTCTTTTATACTCTTTGGTATTTCTGTAGTAACCATTGTAATTTGTCCTCTTTCATTTCTAATTTTATTTATTTGAGGCTTCTCTGTTTTTTTCTTGTGAGTCTGGTTAAGGGTTTGTCAATTTTGTTTATCTTCTCAAAGAAAGAGCTCTTAGATTCATTGATCTTTTCTACTGTCCTTCTTTGTCTCTCATTGCATTTTTTATCTTGAAGTATACTTTGACATGAGTATGGCAACATCTGCTTTCTTTTGTTTGCCATCAGCTTGGAGTATTGTTTTCCATCCCTTCACTCTGAGCCTGTGTTTGTCTTTAGAGCTGTGATGTTTTTCCTGGAGGTAGCATATTTTTGGGTCTTATTTTTTAATCCATCCAGCCACTTTGTGTCTTTTGATTGGAGAATTCAATCATTTACATTTAGAGTGATTATTGATAAATGAGGGCTTCCATTGTATCACTTGCTTTCTGGTTATTCTATATTTCTCCTGTTTCTTGTCATGTGTATTTCAGACTGACAACTCACTTTGGTGGCTCTCTATGATGGTTTTCTCAGCTTTCTCTTTATTTATCATTTGTGTCTCAGCTCTGATTTTTTTTTAATAGTACCACTATTCTAACGCTACCGGGTTTTTTTTCTTTTTTTTCTTGGTGAGGAATATTTGCCCTGAGCTAACATCTGTTGCCAATCTTCTTGTTTTTTTTTTTTCTTTCCAAAGCCCCAGTATATAGTTGTACAACCTAGTTGTAGGTCATTCAGCTCTTTATGTGGGATGCTGTCTGATGAGGGGTGTGTAGGTCCATGCCCAGAATCCAAACCGGCAAACGCTGGGCTGCTGAAGCAGAGCACCTGAACTTAACCACTTGGCCATGGGGCCAGCCCCTGTTCTCATTTTTTGTTTAGTGGTTACTGTGAGGTTTGTATAAAAGATCTCATAGATGAAATAGTCCATTTTCTGATAGCCTCTTATTTCCTTAGTCTAAGCAATTTGCATCTCTTTCTTTTTCTCCATCTAAGTTATTGTTCTCAGAACTTATTCCATTTTGTGTTGTGAGTTTGTGGTTAAAATGAAGTGATTATATTTATTCTTGATGTTTTCCTTCCCTTTATCTTTAATGTTATAATTGTTTGATAATCTGTTCTGACAGAGAGTTGTAGTTTTCTGATTACATCTGCCTATTTATCTCCTTGCTCAAGGCTTTGTAAACACTTTCTTTTTTTTCGTGTATGAGGGCCTTCTTGATCATTTCTTACATGGGAGGTCTTGTGGCAATAAGCTCCCTCAATTTTTGTTTATCTGAGAAAGTTTATTTCTTCATCATATCTGAAGGATGTTTTCACGGGATAGAATATTCTTGGCTGAAGGTTTTTGTCTTTCAGAATTTTGAATATATGATTCAACTCTCTCCTAGCCTGTAAGGTTTCTGCTGAGAAATCTGCTGAAAGCCAGATAGGGATTCCCTTGTAGGTTATTTTTTTCTGCCTTGCTGCCCTGAATATTTTTTCTTTGTCATTGACTCTTGCCAGTTTTATTATTATATGCCTTGGAGAAGGTCTTTTTATATTGATGTAATTAGGAGTTCTATTAGCTTCTTTTGTTGTAATTCGAGCTCCTTCCCCAGGTCTGGGAAGTTCTCTGCTATTGTTTCTTTGACCAAACTGTCTGCTCCTTTCTCTCCCTCTTCTCCCTCTGGAATATCTATAATCCTTGTGTTGCATTTCCTAATTGAGTCGGATATTTCTCAGAGAATTTTTTCATTTCTTTTTAGTCTTAGTTCTCCCTCCTCCTCCATCTGAAGCATTTCTATATTTCTATCCTCTAAATTGCTAATTCTGTCCACCATAATATAAGCTCTGTTATTTAAGGACTCCAGATTTCTCTTTGTCTCATTCATTGTATTTATCATCTCCAGCATTTCTGATTGATTTTTCTTTGTAGTTTCAATCTTCTTTGTGAAGAATTCCCTCTGTTCATTACTTTTATTCCTGATTTCATTGAACTATCTTTCTGAATTTTCTTGTAACTCATTGAGTTTTTTTTTAATGATAGGTACTTTGAATTCTCTGTGATTTAGATTGTAAATTTCTGTGCCTTCAGGTTTGACTTCTGGGTGTTTGTCTTTTTCCTTCTGATCTGGAGTATTCACATACCTCTTTATTCTATTTGATGGGGTAGATTTGTCCCTTTGCATAGTGATAGTATCTGGTCACAGATTCCACTTGCCACCACTGGGGGTAGGCAGGAGCTGTGTATTCTGAGCCAACTGTGATCCTTGTCAGCTGTGCCTGTCCAAGCCTGAGCCACTCCTTGGCACTTCAATGGCCCTGTGGTTCCACTCCCACTCATCTCCTCCTAGGTCACACCAGCTGTTGTGCTTGGTGAATGGGAACTTTTCACTGAGTCTGAGCCTGGGCCACTCCCTGGGGACTGTGGCAGTACAGTGGGCTCTCCCACTGGATGGAAAAACAATCACTTGGCTGCTCAGGGCTGCTGCCACCTGTTCCCACAGCCTCACGGAAATGTTCTCACCCCTTCAGGGCTGCAGGGTACTATGGGCATTCATGGCAGCTGAGAGCTTGTTCCCCTGGGTGTCCTGATCCACCTCTGTCTGCTCCTAGGTCCTACCAGCCACTGTGCTTGGTGGGTAGGGCCTTCCCACTGGGTTCAGGCCTGGGCCACTCCCTGGGGACCATGGTGGCACTGTGGACTCTCTCATCAGATGGGAAAGTGATCATGCTGGGACTCAGGGCTGTGATCACCTGTTCCCACAGTTGCACTGAGGTGCGCTTCCACCCTCAGGGTGAGAGCAGAGTTATGGGTGCTCCAGCTGGGAGAGTAGTCTCACACAGGCACAGGGCCGCCAGGGTCCAGAGAGTGCTCACCTATCTCCACCACCTCCCTGGGGGTAGTCCATCCACCTTTGGATGTATAGCTGCACGGATCTCTCAGGCATCCTGTTGTGCTATGTTGGTATCCTTCATTGACCAATGAATGTCCATTTAGTTGTAGTTCAAAGCGGGGAGATAAAGGGACAGCTAACTTTACCATTTTGCTGACATCACTCCTGTTTTTCTTCACTGGCAAACTCATACATTAAAATCTGGTATTGTGACCCATGGAAGTAACTAATTCTGGTTTGGCAGACAGAGCAGCAAGTGTTTTAGGTTTTATAATCTTTTGAGAGGAATGTTGCTTTGATGTTCCCATCTCATTGGATTCCTTTCTTGTTGCAAGAGGAGCAAAGCAGCAAAGAGATTCTCTCCTTTATGAGAGCTATAGTGGTTTCCAGAGTTGGAGTACATATAGAAGGTCTATGTGAAAGTCCACGGGCACACTGAAGAAGCACTTGGCAAAAGCCACTCAACCTCTGGCAGCAGCCAATCAAGTTGTTTGCCATTTGAGGTTCCTGTGCTGGAGTGATGGCATTATCATATATGGTCTAAAGTCAGAAATTGCTTTTTTTTCTTTTGATTATTAATCTTATTTCATTAATTTTGGATGCATGATTAGTATTTTGAACACTTAATATCTGAACCTTTTTCTTGCAGCAATTAATTTATCAGCAAGATGAGGTCCAGTTAGTACTCTCATTGTACTTATCATTGGGGCCAATTTGCTCTGAACAAAAAGCTCCTCTGACTTTCTGCACAGTTCCACTCCCTTTAGCAACAAGGTCTTTCTTACTTTCTTTTTTGTGTCATTTTTCTGTTTTACATTTATAAGTCTAGGAAGAAGGAGAAGAAAATAAAGATTTTATTGCATTCTTCCATCTTAATCTTTGGCGGAAAGGCAGTGTATAAATAAATTAATTAAATAATAGGAATGGGATTAACATAACCTCTGTTGTCAACTGCTTGCTGCAAGTTTGTGAATACCCCCATGATGATTAATTTTATGTATCAATTTGCCTGGTTTAAGGGATGCCCAGACAGTTGATAAAATATTATTTCTGGGTGTGTCTGTGAGGTTGTTTCTGGAAGAGATTAGTATTTAAATTGGTGAATTGAGTAAACTAGATGGCTCTTCCCAATGTGGCAGGGCATCATCCAATTCATTGAGGGCGCAAATAAAACAAAAAGGTGGAGAAAGGGTGAATTTGCTCTCTCTGCTTGAGCTGAGACATCCATCTTCTCCTGCCCTTAGACACTGGTGCTCCTGGTTCTCAAGCTTTTGGATTCAGATCAGAACTCACATGAGCAGCAATCCTCCAGTCCCCCAGCTTGCAGATGGCAGACTATGGGACTTCTTGGCCTCCATAACCACGTGAGCCAATTTTCATAATAAATCTCCTCTATCTCTATATAACCTATTGGTTCTGTTTCTCTGGAGAAACTTGACTAATACAATCCCCCAAGGAACTTCCACTCACTTTTTTTTCTTTTGGGTTTTGCATCTTCACAACTAGTAATGCTTACATTTGTGACTATGGTGGATGATTTCTATTATTTGTGAATTTTAATCTCCTGCCTTTCATTTCTGAATTTAAAGGCTTCGGGGTTTGTTTTTGTTTTTGTTTTGCTATATTCAACACTCTCTCTATCCATCTCACTCCCTCTCTCCAGTCTAATCTCTTTTCTTCTTTAGGTTTTGCTATACTTACAGATCTAGTGTGCTGAAATATATTTACCTATAGAAGGCTCTAAAATAGATCAGAACATTAATTAAATCAAATCTAAGGCTACTCTATACCAAAGCTGGAATTCACCTTCTCTCCTATTTCCTAACCCATTATGTCTGGCTGCTTTATCCGTCACAGCCTCAGATGATCTGCCAAGAGAGTAAGTGGAAATATTGGTATAAAATGCATAAAGCAATGCTAACACTAAAGCTCTGGCCATGCAGACATACCCCAAATTTGAATACAAATCCCCTCACATTGTCAAATTCTTGGAGATTAGGTAAACTCCAAAAATTACTTAACAAGATCCAATTTTAAAAAGTCTTCAAATTCAAACTCAAATCTCCTTTCAATGAATTGAAAGCCTGAAGTTCAAAATTCTTAAGTTAAAGTCCCAAAACCATCTTCACAAATTTCTTATTCTGCTCAGTTTCATCAGAACCCCAGTGGTTTCTGAGTGATGGAGAAAAGACAGAGGAAGACTTTTTGATTTTAGTCTTGTTAGGTTGCTGGTCAGTCACTGCTCGTTGTCCAGAGTTCATGACCTATGAACTCAAATTCGCTGGAGAGAGATCCTTCTGATATTAGACATTGCCTGGTGTTAGAGAGAAAATCCTCTCTGTATACCCTCTCTTCTCTGAAAGTGGCTTTTGAGATATGGCTGCCTTCTTTCAGAGCTTAGGAACTTGCAATGGAGGCAGCCTTAATCATCACTTTCTATGTGAGTTGCCCTTCTTCCAATCCAGCATAATCAGAACCTCTTAATTTTCATTTCTTCTTTGAGCCCCATGCTCCTTTTTCTTCTTTGACTGCCCAGGTCTCACTTTATGCTGATTGAGGGTGGGACTCTGTCTAGCTTCTTTGTCTTTACTATCTCTTGTAGAAGAGGTATTTTTCTCTTCTTTGCTAAATACATTTTCTTCCATGGCCTATTGCTGTGAAATTGCTCAGGTCTGAAAACCCACCTCCTGGAAGAGGTTCTTCCTTCTCCTCATATTTGTTGTATCTGAGAATCGCATTCAACACGTTCCTAAGCAACGCTGCCGTTGATGCTCCAGAAGTTGTGTCTCTGGGGCTTGAGGATCAGCTGGGTGCACCTCCAGGCACTCTCTTTCTCTCTGCTTTTGGATATTCTGGACCTTGAGTAGTGTTTTCTCTGCGACCTCTTTTGCTGCAGTCCTGGCTATGCCTTTGTGTTTCTCCTGCTTCCCTCCTGCTCCCCTCCAGCTTTGGGGAAGGCTCAATTGATCTCCAATAGTTGACTCTGATTCTCAAGCTGGTCCTCTTCTTTCTCATGATTGTTTGCTGGAACTAAGCGCCTGTCTTCCTTTTACATTTGCCTTCTAGTCCGGATACTTGTTTTCAATAATACTCCTCTGAATTTTGTATTGTAGGGTTTCCCATAATAAAAAATATCAAATCAATATGTCCTGGGTCTATTAGAAACATCCTTTCTTTTAAAATAAATTTTGTCCAACTTCTGCTGCTTGAGTTGTGTAATCCCTCCTGGGAGACATTTCCTACTAGAACAGAATATGTCTCAGGCCTAGTCTTAGTCTATATTTGTCCTTCTTGGCTTTCCCTTCATCTTTGCAAAGCTTTCTTTTAGAATCTTTTCTACAAATTTCTTAGTCATGCTCTCTTGAGATGCAAGCAATGCTCCAATGACTGTGACTTTTTAATCTATCAAGTTGTGCTTTGAGTATTTTATACAGCTCTTTCTAGCCTTCCCTCTCAAGTCTATCCAGATCCACTGGATAGAGTTTTCAAAATCCTTAAGGAGTTCTCTTGTGATGGATTTCTATCCCAAAACACTCTCATAGAAACACCCACAATAATGTTTGACTGACTATTTCTAGGTACCCGTGGTCCAGTCAAGTTGACTCATAAATTGTATGATTAATGATTGAAATATTAATCATAATTGCTGTCTAATATTCTGGAATCAGACAGTGGTGAATGTTGCACAACCTTGTGACTATATGAAAAGCCACTGAATTGTACACATTAAAATGGTTAAAACTGTGAATTTTATCTTAATTTAAAAAAGTTAAGACCACAGGAAATACCATTACATACCTATTAGAATGTCTGTATGTGACTGTCTCTCTGTATATTATTTTATATATAATTTATTATATATTTTATATGTATATATAGAGAGACACATACACACATATGTATATAAACATATATATATATGTGCATAAGAATTGACAGTACCACGTACTGACAGAGATACAGAGCAACTATAACTCTCATACATTGCTGTTGGGCATGAAAAATGATTCAGTCATTTTGGAAAATAGCTTTGTAGTTTCTTATAAAATTAAACATACACTTATCTTAAGACTCAGATATTCTACTCCTAGGTATTTACCCAAGAGAAATGAAGCTTATATTTACACAAAAACAGAATGCGAATGTTTATAGCAGCTTTATTTTAGTCTCTCTACCCCATAAATGGAAACAACCCAATTGTACCTCAACTGATGAATGGATAAACAAACTGTCTTGTACTCGGCAGTGAGAAGGAACTATTGATACACGTAACAACAAAAGAACGTCAGATGCACTATGCTAGGAGCCAAGAAACCAGACTCAAAAGGCTACATGCTGTATGAATCCATGTATATGGAAATCTGGAGAATTATTGTACGGACATTCTAGAAAAGGCAGAACTATAGGGACAGAAAACAGATCAGTGGTTTCAAGGGGGTAAGGGTGGAGGTTGACTACAATCTGGTGAAGAGGGATTTTGAGGCTGATGAAACTGTTCTATATCTTCATTGTGCTCATGGTTACACAGCTTATGTGTCTGTCCAAACTCCTAGAATTGAACAGTAAAAAAGTCTAAATTTTATTGTACATAAATAATATCCTAATTTTTAAAAATGAGGAAAATGCATATACATATCCCTATGTCTTGGCACAGCATGGGACATAGAGTCAGGCAGTCTATAAATGTCGAACGTCATCTTTATTTTTTAAAGTGTGAAATGATACAAACACCTAAAACGAAAGTTGAACTCTAATTCATTGTAAGTTATTGAAACGTTTCCTAGTAGTCCTATTGAGATAATGAGAAATCTCCTAAGGGATTAAAAAAGCTAGAGTTGGGAATAGTGGATTTAAAGGTTTTCATGACCTTTGGATATCCTTTATTCGGGGCCAATATTTAATTTGTTCTTGACTTATGTTGAGCCAGAAGGAGCCCAGCTCCTTCCAATTTGTATGCGAAGGGAGGAGGTAAAGAGGGCTGAAGTCTCAAATTGTGGCTGTCAGAACACTTAGGGTACTGATTTGAGGTATTAATGAAAAACGTAAGCATAAGGTAATGAGTTTTTCCTAAAACTAAATCTGTTCAACTTAAAGGATTTTGGTCATTCTGTGTGTCTCTCTCTGTTTCTTTGTCTCTCTCTCTCTCATCTATCTTTAAACCAGTCAGTGAAATCCAAGAATCTGTCTGGTAAGTACAGGCTAAGAACAGAGCTGAGGGTGTTTTGTGCTGAAACTGGGTGTGCAGGGCCAGCCCCCTTGTGGCAGTGGTTTCTATTCTTCACTGTCTCCAGTCTCTGCCCAGGCTATTGCT
Organism: Equus asinus; assembly: GCF_041296235.1. NCBI lineage: Eukaryota > Metazoa > Chordata > Mammalia > Perissodactyla > Equidae > Equus > Equus asinus. Next base: position 64,999,022 of record NC_091799.1, read on the forward strand.
CCCAGCTGACCTCAGCTAAGGCAGCAGTCTAGCATGTCTCAGAAATGTTTTGAGATTTCACAAGGCATTTTCTAAGTTTCAAGGACTTGCTCAGAAGTGTTGGATTTAAATACTCAAAATCTCAGCTTTACAGGTCACACGTTTCCCCACATGAAGGGTGGAATTCACACCTCTTTGGATACTTTGCTGTTTCACCCTATCTGCCTGAAGAACAAGCAAAACAGCTCTGGTTCCATCTAGGTTGTGTTTCGATCATGCCTTTCACCCTGGGCTCCAACAAGGATCCCAATGTGGTCACGAACTCCCACAGATGCTGCTTCCCTCGGTTGGTAGGCTACACCTGCTATAGAGAGGGCCTTCCACGGGCCTGTAAAAACATGTTCCCACCTTTATGTAATGCCTTTTAAAGACATTCTCTGAGCTGAGTATAATTTCACTGTTACTCTGCCATCGGTCATGCTTGTTTTTGCCACCTGATTGCAATTTACTAGGTGTCATGTCATAGACTATGTGACAGACTAAGGGAACCCAGAGTTCAAACTCAGAGGTAGTAAACAATACTCATTGACTGCCATTTGGCCAGCACTTTTGGATCAACTTAGATTTGTCCTGACAATAGCTTATAATGGTTATGCTCCTTAACTGTTTATATAATGCTTGCATATGTGTTTTTTTTTGCAGATATTTTGATTAATCATTCCTTATAATAAGCCCACAGAACCAGTTGTTCTTTGCTTAGGAGGCCATGATTTCCTCCCCTTTCTCCCATCTTACCATCTCCCAATCTTTGAGCTATCTATAGGGTGGAGATACAAAGGCTGGCCCCCTTGCCTCAAGGTGGGACTAACTCTGTGGTACAAAGACCTTCCATAGGTTCAGACTAAAGTTAGTCTCCAGCTCAGAGCATATCGGCTCAGTTTTTCCCCTGACTGTGCTGCTTCTTTCACTCTGCCATCCTGACAGCGTCCACAACCAATTATTTGAACCAGAATCCCTGTCTCAGGCTCTGCTTCCAGGGAAGCTGATCAAGATTGGCATGACCCCCAGGTCACCACAAGTGATGTGGGTATGGAAAAGTCCAGTTGCCCTTAAGATAACCAATCAAGAGCACTGCCCACAAGGGATATTCCATATTATGTGGTGGAAAACCAACCCAGTGTAATCTTTTTGGAGAGAAAGTCGGTCATTGTATTTCAGGTTATTTTCCTGAAAGATGTGAATAAACGTTGTCGAGAATCAACAAAGCATGCTATAGATCATAATGTTGGATATTTTGGGGCACAGAAGTAAAACGGTATTGAGAATTACATAAATTTCTTGTGGCTACTGTAACACATTACTACCAAGTTGGTGGCATAAAACAATGGAAATTTATTCTCTCAGGGGCCAGCCTCATGGTCCAGTGGTCCGGTTCGTGCTCTCCACTTAGGCAGCCCAGGTTTTCTCCCGTTCAGATTCTGGGCGCAGACATGGCACTGCTCATGCCGCAGGCCATGCTGAAGTGGCATCCCACATGCCACAACTAGAAGGACTCACAACTAAAAAATATACAGCTATGTACCGGGGGTCTTTGGGGAGAAGAAAAGAAAATTGGCAACAGAGCTTAGCCCAGGTGCCAATCTTTAAAAAAAAAACAAAAAAAGAAATTAATTCTTTCATAGTTTTGGAGTTCAGATGTCCAAAACCAGGATCAGTAGGTTGAGATGAAGGCATTGACAGCAGAGCCATGCTCCCTCTGGAGGTTCTGGGGGGGAATCGGTTCCTTACTTCTTCCAGTTTCTGGTGGCTGCCAGCATTTTTAGGTTTGTGGCTGCAGTACTCCACTCTCTGCCTCTGTGGTCACATGTCTTCTTCTGTCTGTCATATCTCCCTCTGCCTCCCATTGATAAGGATACATGTGATTGCATTTAGGGTCCACTCTGATAAACTGAGATCATTTCCTCATCTCAAAATCCTTATCTTAATCTCATGTGGAAACATCTTGTTTCCATATAAAGTACCATTCACAGGTTCCAGGAATTAGAATATGGATATCTTTGAGGGGACTATTTTTCAGCTTAACACAAGGAGACAAGTGGCAGTGCTACTTCTGCATTTCTTTGCTCCTTCATAATAGATCCCTATCACCACAGCTGGTCCCAAAGCCTCTTCTTTACATGTTTTATACTTCCTACGATATGTACCACGGAGGAAATAGAGAGGTGAAATCACAGCCTTTGCTCTCAAGAATCTGGCCATCTATTTCAGGAGAAATACCCCATACTCAACAATAAATAACAACTCAAATTAATATCACTTATCACCATGGAGACTGGATTCTTGTAGGCCTTATATTCCAGGAGGAGGTGGGGAAAGCCAGTGGGCTGGAGCGGTGAGGAGAAGCTTTGGAGAGGGTTAAGATGTGAGCCACGCCTTAACATTTTGTTGAATTTGGCCAGGTAAAGGGGAAGAGAGTTGTAAGAATCCATTCAGGCTGCTATAACAAAATACCACAGCCTGGGTGGCTTATAAACAACAAAAGTTTATTTCTCACAGTTCTGGAGGCTGGAAGTCCAAGATCATGGCACCAGCGTGGTCAGGTGAGGGCTGTCTTTCAGGTCACACTTCTTATTGGTTCTCACAGGGCAGAAGGAGCTAGGAAGCTCTGTGGCATCTCTTTTATTAGAGCAATAATCCCACTCATGAGGCTCCACTCTCATGATCTTCTAACTCCATCACACTGGGCGTTAGGATTCCAATATGTGAATGTTGGGGAGACGCAAACATTCATGCCGTAGCAAGAGTTCCATTTATTTTCTCATTTGATTTTTACAATTGCCCTTCAGGGTTGTGTCTTTTAAATATTTTTGGCCCAACTCATATTAAGAAATATGTTTTACATCATGACCTAATCTATGAAATGTTTTTATGAAATAAGCTTCATAGTATTTATCTTTAACACTTACAATGGTTCCTATTTTTTTATTCTATTCTATTCCATTCTATTCTATTTTATTAAAAAATGCTGATAGAGGCTCAGTAGCTCACTAAATTGAATTATAACCATTAGAGTGGATGGAGATGCAGACATTTGAAAAGCACCACTTCAATGCAAATACTCTTTATCATGATTTCTGACCCTCCTGGTTATTAGTTATCTGTTGCTGCACATGACAAATTATCCCCAAACTTACTGGCTTAAAATAACACCAATTTATGATCTCAGACTTCCTGTGGGTCAAGAATCCAGACATTGCTTAGCTAGATGCATCTGCCTCAAGGTCTCTCAAAAGGCTGCAATCATGTTGGCCAGGGCTGTGTTCTCATCTGAAAGTTCCACTGAGGAGCAGAAAGATTCACTTCCAAACTCACTCAAACGCTTGTTGGCAGAACTCAGTTTCTTGTGAGCTTTGAGGGTCTCAATTCTTTGCTGGCTATTGGCTGCAAGCCTCCTTCAGTTTGTTTCCACGTGGACTTCACTGCAAGGCAACTCGCAGCATGTCAACTGGCTTCATCAGAGTGAGTAAAAGAGACCAAGAGGGAGTAAGCAAGACACAGTCACGAACTTTTTGTAATGTAGTCTCAGCAGTGATATCCCACCACTTCGCTGTGTTCTGGTTTTTGAAAAAGAGTCACTGGGTCCTGCCCACACCTGAGGGGGGAGAATTTTGCAATGTTATGAATACTAGGAGGTGGGGATCACCAGGGACCATCTTAGAGGCTGCCTACCACACTGGTAAATCTGATATCAGCAAGAGGAGTTAATGGCACTTGGGGAAATTAAGCGTACCCTGAAATCCAACTTGCTTAGCACTTTAGTGAGCCATCTTGACTTGTGGTAATACATTGAGGATGTGACTGTTGTCTACACTTGTGACTCTGAGGAGCAAAATGCTGAGGAGCATGGCTTTAAGGTAAACAGGGAAGCAAGAGTATTCCCTTATTTTGACATTTGGGGAAAATGAGGAGTGATGATTGATTTGCTCATGCTCAAATTGTGAGTTAGTGACAATACTGTGGTTACAACCTACTTCTCCTAGCTAGAGATTTTAGTAACTTGATCGAGCTTACCCAGTTCTCCTGACTTGATAAGTTGTTAACTTGACTATGGTTACACAGCTAGGTGTTAACACAATACCATACTGTCTTATACCAAGAAAGAAGGTTGAGTTAAAAGAACTGATAGTTTCTTTTGAGTTAAATTTGCTAATTTAGGAATTTTTGCTTTCTCTGAGGCAAATTGAGAGTGTATAACTCTTATGAAGAAAGCAAACCATATTAGTTTTTTTCAGATTTCATCTCAAGAGGTAGGCACTGTTCCCTTCCATCTAACCACAGTCCATTCTTTACTGGTAACAAGAAATTCTGCTAGTCTTTAGAATTTTGATAATGATTTAAAGAAAAATATTGAGAAGTCTTAAGAACAGGATGCTATGTCACACAAAATCTAAGATCTTGCCACCTGTTATTTATTTATTCAAGGGATTGAAAGACTGGTATTTGGGAAAATGATTTCAAATTCTTAGATTCCTCCTTTCCCCTGGGGCTCCATTTTAGGACTATATAGTGTTTTTGGAATGCTCAGATGCGTAGCCAGTGACTCACTGATATTTCTGTTTTATGCATCACATTTTCCAGATGTTGAAGGCAGCGTAGGAACTAGGAAGCTGAGGTGACTTCCAGCAGCAAGAGGTGGTGAGAGGCCTAATAGGATGTAGAAGAGGGTGAGTTTGGGAACTCAAGGCCCTTTCTGTAGCATCACCCCATGATGGAACAATAACACTGTTCTTCTTTACTCTGCTCATGTTGCCATGGTGATCTCTACACTCACGGTGGCCAGAGACAATCCTGCTAAGACTCATCAAGGATCCTCTCCTTGTGACAACCCTCTGGAGAGATTTCAGTGACAGTGCTCACCAATGATGCAGGCTGCATTCAAATGACGGCAGTAAAGATTTTGAATAGCAGGGGGAGCTGTAGTGGAGTGACCAAAATAAAGGAATTTTGTAAAGAACTTATTTTCTTCGAACTAGGAATAACCCTGGAGTTTGAGAGAATTTTCTATGTTTTCTCTCTGTCCTCACTGCCATCATACCTCTGAGGTGCTGAAAAAAATCTGCTGTCAGCTCCTAGTTTGGGAGCAGATTAAATGGGAAAGAGGACTGAGGCATGAAACTAAATGAATATTTATTTCTTTTTCTGTTTTTCAGAATTTTACCTAGGGGTGCAGGAAAGTGTCTTTCATCTGAGAGATCCTTCTTTTCCTCTGGATGACAAGATATGGCAAAATAGAATAAAATTGGTCTGTGAGTTCAAAAAATGAGACTGGGAAGGCTGAAGAGGGTTTGGGATACCTTGAAATTAATGATGAAATTTATTAAAAGTGTAATAAAGATGTTTTGGAATGATTTTTAAAAATAATAACATATCCTTACTTTTGAATTCTTTGTTTTCAGTAACTGCTGGTCATTTTTAGTGTGTGTGTGGGGGGGTCTCTGCAAGGGCTTTGCCTGACAGAGATGTTGGTAGAACATCTACTTATGAACAAGTTCTTGAAACTACTCAATTTTCCTTTCAGGGCCTACGTTCCTGTCTGTTTTCTTTCTTCTCTCTTTCACGTCTTTTCTTCCTTTCTTCCTATGTTCTAGTTAGTTAAGCATTTGGCCTTTTTCATTAATACAGATTGGAGAATGGGGACTCAAGTATTGTCAATGGGAATGTCAGCCTATAGCTGGGTCTTATGGAAACTCACGAAGAATTGAATCTCAGGCTCCACAAAGAGAGCAGGAAGGCTGCTAAGGCTGAGCCTCACAAGCCCAGGAGGTATCAGCATGGCTGTTTGGGAGGCCCCGCGCCACCAACCTCTAAGCACCCAGCAGCAGGATATGATGTCTCTTTATTCTGTGGTCTGCCTTTCCTTGTCCTGCTGCTCTCAGTTTCTGCTTCTCTTTGTGTCTTCTTTCTTTTTTCCTCACTGCTGATTCTCTTCACTTTTTCCAGTTCCAATTCTGAGGGAAAGTCTGACTGGCTGCCTAATTATCATCATCTCTCTTTTCGCAGAGCTTTTTGTGTGAGACCATATCACAGATGCCAGGCCAGTCTGGGGATTGGTAGTTTTTGTGACAGAGCGGGTTACACAGCATGAACACTGCTGATCCCACTGGATTTACTGCTTAGGGCTCCTTCCCTCAGTTGGGCTGTTTTTCTCAAAGGGATTGGGAGTCTCACACAGTGACTGCCATAAACATAGTTTTCAATAAAAACACCCATGGCTTCAACCATGTCTTGTCCCATGTGTTTTCATCTGGCATAAGAATGACGGTTCTTTCACTTTGTGATATTTTCTTATTGTGATCCATCAAGTTCCCTCGAAGGAGATATTCAGGTGGGATACTCAAGATTTTATTTCCTCACTCATGATGGAATGCCATGACAAGTTGGAGAATGCCAATGGGATTTTAGAAAGTGTAGGTGAAACCACCTCTAATCTTGCTTTAGACTGCTAGTTGCACTTAACTAATCTCTTCCTTGTTGAGTGAGCAGACATTGGACGGGAGGCTGACTGGTACTTGTGCATGGACACTGCCACCATCTGTTCAGTTAAACAGTCTGTCTAAAATGGATTAAATTATAATGACTACACTGTGGATTAATCCGTTTCCTTACAGGTGCTTCTGATCCCTGGTCAATTTGCTCCTGCCTTCATTGCTCCATGTGGCCAGGAGGCAGCACCACATGAAAGAGGCATGGATGGAAGGTTGGGCAGTGCAGAGACAGGGCATGCATGGCTGGCTTGGATTTTATTCCTGTATTTCTCCATGCATAACTGCTTACATATCTTGTTTTGGGGTCAAGAGGGATACCATTTGGGAAAACACGCTTTCCTTTTGAAACTGACTGATGTGAAGAACTATAAGGTTTGAAAAGTCAGCCACTTCAGGAGGTTTACCAGAGTTTCCTCCTTGACCTAGTTTCAAGTCCTCTGCTGCGTTTCCTATTTCAGCCGTGAAGATTTAGGTTGCTATTAAATGCCTTCAGTTTAATTTGCTCCAGAGGCCAACGCCCTAGCATCTAGTCCACAGCGAGTGACAGAAAGACCTAAATTGCTCAAGTTGTCCTTGGTGTAACCAGTATCCCACTTCTCACTAAAGCAACCAGCTTTGAGCACTGCATTCTAAATGTGAGCTCATCCTTATACAGCGAGAGAATCAATTTCTGTGAACTTGTGTTCTACACCTCTATTTATACATCCACATGTTTTCTGCTTCCATTCAAGATAACAAAAATCTGCAGCTGAAACCACAAATTGCTTCAATGACCTCATTTAATCTGCTTGCTTCTTCCTATTCTTCAAGATTGTATTTAAAGCATTAAAAAAATGGGGGAGCAGGAGGAGATGCAGGTGGAAATTTCAGATTTGCAGTTGAAAATGCAAAACAATGAAAAAGTATCTGGGCAGAGAACTGACTGGGAGTGGCAAAGGATGGCAAAATGCCTAAGGATGTCTTATGACTCATTTTATATAGACGTATGTTTTTGAGTTCTGTTTTGAAGCTAAGTAGCATCAGCCTTATGTAGAAGCTTGTGACAAATGCAAAATCTCAGGTTCCATCTCACCACTACTGAGTCCAAATCTGCATTTCAACAAGTTCCCCATGTGATTCGTAGGCACTTGAAAGTTTGAGAAGCACTGGCCTAAATACTTTGTTAGTTGTTTTCATAACAACCTGGTCACAGCTGTGCCAATGGAACTGTTTTTTCATGCAGTTTAATTGCTCCCTGATCAATGTTCCCCATTGCCTGGCAAACGGAGCCCGATTGTTCAGCTGGGCCATAGAGGTCGGGCACAGTATCTGCAACCTATGTTTCCAGGCTTCCCTCTCATTACTCCCCATACACACGTTTATCTCCGATCAGACCAGGATACTGCATTCATCACGTGAGCGTGTGTGGTCGACCACACACACACAAGTTGCTTGCCTTTTCTTATGCTGTCCTTTCAAGCCTAGCGGACCCTCCTTTCCTTACCGCTGTGCATGCTGACATCCTGTCAAATCTACAAGGACCACATCAAATAGTACGTCGTCTGTGAAGCCTTTCCATAAATGGACGGGATTCCTCTCTCTCTTTGAACTCTTGGAACACTGGGTTTATAACTCTTTTATAGTGTTCTTCTAATTATGGCTTATTTTACTCAGAGTGCTCATCTGAGCTTCTCCCACCTCTCCCACCCCTGCTGCATATTGTAAGCACTTTGAAATAACAGCTACATCTTAACTCATAAGTGTTCTCTTGAAGTTATGAGCTCAGCACCTTGCACACAGTGGGCAGTCGACATTAAATTTCCAGACAATATCATTTAGTGACTATAAAATAATCATATACTGGGGTTCACATATGAGGAAGATGATGCGATTATCTATCTGTGCACATCGTGAGCTGGACTTTTTGTAGCTTAAGAACATACCCTTGCTCAGTTCCCTTTTTGAGTAGTTGCGTCAGTGGCAAAGGACAAGCATGAACTCTTTGGCCTTAGAATGTTGTGAGGCTAATTGGTCCCAGTACGCATTTAACTGTGGTTTGTCTCCGTTAACGTGGGGTGCTAACCAGGATAACCAGCCCAATGGGTGAGTCTTGGTTCTGCTACTTCCTAGATTTATCCCCTTGAGCAAGTAATTTGAGCTCTCTAAGCCTCAGTGTTTCATATGATATAATGGGACACAGGCAGTGTCTAACAGGGTGCCTGGCACACAGAAAGTGCTTCATAAATTGTAACTATTTTGATGATTTCAAAGATAAATGAGGATAATTGTGACTGAGTTAATATGACCATCTATTATATTTTCCTAAGAAAACTTTTAAACTACCAGATCTTAAGGTGATATCTGAACCTTCCTGTCCAATGCCCATCTTCTATGGCAAACAGGAGTGGACAGATCGGAGCCCACGTGAGATTCTTCTCATGGGGAATTGGATAGAATGATCCCCAAATGATAAAGTGCTATTAATTCAGTCGTGGAAAAAGTATTTTCCTCTCCTTATTTTTCTCTCACACCATTTAAACATGTCTCTCAATATTTTATTATCTTTGAATCAAATGCTACACAGAACAGCACCTACAATTTCCATAAACTTTAAAGTAAGAAAAATCTATGTGGCATAAAAAAAATAAAGAAAATTTATTGTCATCATCCTGAACAATGAAGAATAATGAAAGTGGAGGAGAAAAGTAATTAGATTATGATGTTATCAACATCACTATTTTCCACTTGTGATGTTGTCATGGTGATAGAGGAACCAGTTACTGCAGCAAAATCTTCTTTCTTGTGTGGCCTGTTCTGTCTCCTGCCATGTTAGAAAAAGCAGCATATTTGGTATCTCAGCAGTTTTAACATAGAAGTCTTGATGAAGACTTGGTGGATTTCTGCTTTCTTGAAACATCCATCATTGACTACTTCTTCCTTCTCTGACATCTCAATTTTCAAAATAATTTTCCTTTCCTTTCTGTCCTCCAACTTTACCCATCCTCTTTGGCCTCAGATCTTTGTTAAACTAAATCATCTTCTCATCTTTCATGTTTGTTAATTTCTTATTAAATTTCCAACTATTTAAGTACATTGTTTAACATTTCCCATGAAATCAGTGACTCCACTTCCCTTTGGACTTTCTTCAATTTGTTTTTTGTGTTAAAGTGCATCAAACTGGAAAGAGAATTTCAGGCATCTTTTACTGGTAATTCTCATTAAGAAGAGTCTCAAATTCTCACTGCCATTGGAAAGGCCTAGACGTTTCTAGAAAAGATGAAGCCAGTGTGATCTTACTGAGTATAAATAGCAAGAATTAGAAAAATTCTGTGGAATTCTCGGAACCTATTTCCCCTGCCTACTCTCCAGGTCTTCCTCATGTAGGGAGGAAGAACTATTCCTCTACCCTCCAGGTCCTTCTGGCTGATCTAAGAATGAAATCGACACGAGATAGAATAACAAGAGAAAACCAAACAAAGGTTGATAACATGGGAGAAACCCAGGAAAACTGAGTAACTTGCCAAAATGTCCGAAGCCAGCACTTCAAATACCATCTTCAGCTTAAGACGAAGGAGGATGTTGGGGGTAGTGGTTTGGGACTTCAAAGGGGAGGAAGTCAACTTACATGGAGACAGAAAAGCACATGTTTGATAAAGAAATGTTTGCTGGGCCATCTCTAGACAATGTGACCTCAGAGAGAGAACTTTGATGAGAATGGGCTTAGCAAGGACCTTCCTGGTCTACCAATACCCAGTGATCTATGGGCATGGCCTGTCCAGGGGACAGTGCTTCTATCTTAAATTCTTTTAGGCATTTAGAGGAAGGGTAAAGTTTTCTTCAGTCTTCTGTCCTCAAAAATAGTCAAGCCAAAGAGACACATTTTGGAGTGGGAGACACAATTCTGATCCCCTACACTTGATAGTAGCATCTCATTTTCCTTTGGGGGTACTGCTTTCCTACTCGTCACCCATGGGATCAATCCCCTCTCTAGAGGCTGGCACGTGGCCCAGATCTGGCCTATGAGGTCCCTGGCCAGAACTTTCTCCGGATCTATGTTAAAGGCATTTTTTCTGGCTGAGCTGGCTAAGCAGGTAAAGTGCAAGCTGGAGATGCTATTGTCTATCCTTGTCATCACCAGGGGAGAGCTCTCCTTCGGATGAAGCCACACAGAGATGGAGTGAGAGTGGCCAAGACCTTATCACCCATTGGGCTCAAAATCAGGTTTTTTAGTTACATGTGCTATTTAAATTCCCGGCTTAAGTCAGTTTGAGTTGTGTTCTGTCCCTGTGAGTTGCACTAGTCTTGTCTGATGCAAGTAGCTTTGATTCATTTATAGCTTTCTGTGGTGTGGAAGGTTAAGGAGGAAATTGAGTGCTTCTGAATTCCCCCATGTGGGTTTTATCATATAGGAACCCCGTGGGGAGTCTGGCTTTATCCTCTTTACATAGACTTGGAGGCAACTGAGTACAGTGGCAGGAGCAAGAACTTTGGAACAAAAAATGCTTGGTTTCAAATTCTACTTTTGCAGCTGTGTGGCCTTGGACACATTACTTCACCTCTCTGACCCTTGCTTTCTTTACATGTAAATGTACTTGTAAGGATTAAATGCTGTGCTATGTAGAGTTCAGCATGTGGACAAAGGGGTAGGGGCAAGGTGACATTCTGGGAGTATATGAGAGGAAACTCAGGGTCCCAAAGGTGGGAAGGAATGTGCAGCCTCATAGGACAGGAGGAGCCACAGTGGCACTGTCACCATGGAGTCCTATGTACAGTTTACAACTCTGTGCTCATAGTAAGTGTGCTTTATAGAAATCTGCAACCTTCACAGCTAGAACAATCCTTCAAACACCTAAATCCAACCATTTCACTCCGTTTCTTAAAATCCTACAACAGCTACCCATTGGCCAAACTTCTGAACTTACAAATAAAACTCTTCTTGATCTGACCAAGGGCCATTGATAGCCCACTGATGGCCACTGAAAGAGAGATGGTAGATTGTATCTGTGTGCAAATTGCATAAAGCTATGTGGGGGAGGGGTTGAATCCAAAAAGGCCCTTTCCTGGGTGGATGCAGAAACTTTATGCAGTGCACAAGCTGAACAACCTTCTGCAGGAGGCTCTGACTCACCTCCACCTGGCACTTTTGTCTCTTCTCTGAGACAGAGGCCCCATCATCCTACCTTCTGGCCATAGTCGATTTCTTCCGCCTCTTCCAAGGCCTAGCAGCTTTCCTCCCTCTGGCCCTGTTATCCAAATCTGTTATCTCAGTCTGGAAGCTTTCTCACTGCCTTGATACCTGGTGAACACTCACCTTTGAGGCAGATGTGAGCATTTCCCCAGGAAGCCCTCCCTGACCACACCTAAGCTCAGTACTCCCTTAGCACCCTGTACTCGCCCCTTCCGTGATGCTTATCAAATGTTATTTTTATTATGATTGCTTGTTGAATTGACTGACTTCATCTCCAGGCCGCTGGGTCTCGATACCTGTAGGTATCACCATCACTTAGGCATTTAATTAAAAATGTAAAATTGTTGAGATCCAGTCCCAGAGATCCTGCTTCAGTTACTTGGGGTCCTGGGACTCAGTCTTTTATGTAGTTTATGGCATGAGTACTGAGCCCAGACTCCCTGATTTGAGTTCTTGCTCTGCTGCTTCCTAATAGCTTGACCTCGGGCAAAGTAATTAACTTCTTTTGTCTCAGTTTTCTAATCTGTAAAATGGGGATAATAATAATAGTAGATCAAATATAGTGTCAGTCTCAGAATGAAATTACTGTGCTTGTAAAGTACTTAGTTCAGTGGCTGGCACTCAGCATGCCCTTGATACCTGGTGGTTATTGTTATTAGTAATGATTCTGATCCAGGTGGTTGCCAGACCACACCTTGAGAGGCACCACAAGAGACAGTGTGTGCTCCAAAGTCAGCAACCAGGTCTGTCTTGCTCACTTGGTCCCCAGAACCTAGTGCTGTGCATGGCACATAGTGTTACTGAACCAAAGTGAGTTCTCTTCTTGGTGAGTTGAAATCAAAGACTTCACCTGAAGTAGTTGTCACACAAAGTAAAATTTATTTGCAGCAAATATAGGAGACCACAGGCAATCACTTCCAAAGCCATGGCTTTCTGGGCAAGGGAAAGCAGGGGCCTTATTTCAGATGGGGAATGAATATTCAGAAGGGAAGTTTCATCATCACACGCAAAGATAGGTATAAGTGCATACAGGTGTAGTTTGAAAACATGCTCTCACATATGGCACATGTTATGCTAATAAGGCTGAAGCTCCTCCTGGGGTGGAGATCTTAACATTAAAATGAAGCAAAGGTAACTTTTGGATACTTCTTGGGCCGTCTGCCCAGGCATCTCTCTTGCAGTGGGATTTGGACCAGTTCAGGGGGGTTGATGATTGCATCTCTTAACATAACTAAAAAACAACTTTGAGAAACAGTTAAGTGCTTTCTAAACCTCCTTTGAGTTACTCAGGGCAGTTAGTCGGTGACAACAGTAGTCATTTAATCAACCCTCCTCCGTCTCCTTTGAGTATTTAGTATCTATGGCAGTCATTTGGCACTTCTCCATATATTATTGTGCATTATACATCACTCACTACTTTATGGTCTATACCTTTTCTGTCATCCAAATGAGAAGTATCACAAGGACAAAGGATGTGGCTGATACTCCTGTGTCTCCATCCAACAGGGCTTTCCATGATGCTTCTTCCTGGAAACAGAGCTGAGCTCATCACTGCTCAGCGTCATCAAACATTTGACCTTTTTGGAGAACAGCACCCAGCATAACTCTCCCCATATTTTAGAATATTGAATTCTGCATCCTTTTCCACTCCAACATGCCAGGAGGCAAATATAAAACATTATCCTTAGTAACATGAACTCTTACTGTGGAGATTCTCAAAGGTGTGTGGCAGTGCTGAGCCGATAAATGTTTAAAAAGCAGCAGTCTGGGGCGGGGCTGGGGGGAGCTCTTGTTTATAGTGGTTGCCAATTTCTGTGTAAATGTTCTGACCATGCCTGATTTCAAGCTACCAATGGGATGCCACTGAACATGGAATTGGAAAGAAATATGTAAATCTGCTCTTGTGAGCTTGTAGGAGCTGGCTCCGCACATCATTAGTGGGTAGGCAAGTGGGTATTACAGTCTCTGGGGGGGATGTATGTAGTGTGTAGTTAAAAAGCTCCCCAGATGATTCTGAGAAGTTTCTCTGAGGAAAACTGAAAGCTGCCCTCCTTCCCTACCACTGACAATTACTTTTGCAGATAATTAATGAATGCAGTAAGCTGCCGGGGTTTGGAGGAAGAGTATAAAGAACATGGGTGCTAAGTTTTCGAGGTTTTGTCCAGATTCTTTGGGCCAGGAGATAGCAATGTAAGCCAGGATATTAAGAGCATGTTGAGTGTTGGGGTACAGGTTTATTGATAATGCTCCTGATGATGCTAATTGCAACTGTGGCAAGTGTTCCTACTGCCATTGCTGGTACCAAGAATGTCTTGCTCAAATGAGCTTTAAACAGTTAGAGAGTTTCATTGTTACATGGTTTCATATTTTATTCATGTTTATTGATGAGTGTGTGAACTGAACTATCGAAATTTATTTTCTATTATCTTCCAACACAAACTCTCCATTCTAGCTGGTCTGGGATTTTTGTCATTTTCCAAAGCCCATGCTCACTCCTGCTTCTGTAGCCTTGCATCTTGCTGTGGTCCTTCTTGTTGGCATTACTCTTTCTCTCACAGTGGGGCCTGGAATATGGAAGGTGAAGAAAGGAACTGGGCATAAATTTACTCTTTCTTTTTTTGCCAGATCAGAGTCAGGAAGAACTGTGTACATGTGTGGGGTGGGAGTGAGGGTGGGTTTGCGTGTTTATTGTCTGTATTATTATAATAGCCAAGAATCATTGAGTCTTTACTATGTATCAGGTATACGAATATGCATTGGTTCATTTAATCCTCAGAACAACCATATGAGGTAGGTACCATTACTATCTCTTTTATAGATAAGGAAATGGAGGCAAAAGGACGGAGGGCAAACTGTTCAAGATCTCATGGGTGGTTGACGGGAGAGCTGGACCTAAGCGAGACAGCTAGATGAACAGTGCACTGAAGGCTCTGCTAGACTCTCACCCTGGGCTATGCACTGGGGTGGAGGTTGGGTGGGTGGAGTGCAGTGGTGCAAGGTTACCTCGCATTCTCTCATCTACCTGGACCTAATCCCATAGGAGTGTTCTGTGACGTCAGTAACTGTGATGTTTTCGAAGAAGGCATTGGCCCACACTCCCTCCAGGAAAGACTCTTGCTCAACTTCATCTTGGGAGGCAGTAGCCATCTTTCCCTGAGAACTGCTCCCTCTAGTCACAGCCTGGTCCACAGAGTGCTGGTTCTCCTCCAATATTCATTCTTCTCTGCTTACATGGACACAGAGGTTCTAGCTGGGCACAGGGCCAGTGAAAGCCTTACTTCCCAGCTTCCCTTGCAGCTTGGTGTGGCCAGGTGACTACTTTCTGGTCAACTGGATATGAGAGGAAGTGACGTGTGCAGTGTCTGGATTGTGCTTTTAAAGGGAAGCATGTACCCTCCTTTCCCATTACCTCCTTCTTGTTAGATAAGATGGTGGCAGCTATGAGTTGAAAGCCATGTGTTGAAGACCGGACTCCTGGCAACTTTGAGTAGCAGAGCTTGGATTTTTTTGGGGGAAAGAAACAGACTTTGAGCTGTTTAAACCATTTTTGTTTTGGATCTCTGTGTTGTATTACCTCAGTTGAACTAAGGCATCCAGCGATATTCAGCTTTTGGTAAATCACAGCAGTTACACCTTCCTTATAAAAATCTTTTTTTCTGCTTACACAGACCCTTCCATGATCCTGTTACCAGCCACTCTTCCTTCCTTCCATGCCAGCCAAAGAGCACCCCTGCCCTCAGTTGTCCCCATGGAGCATGTCCTTCTAATTCTCTTTATCACCTGGTACCCCGAGCCCCACTCCCTTTGGGTCTCTTGCTGAGGCCAAGCCCACATATATTGAAGAGATGAGGTGTAAGCGGGGATTCAGGCAAAGTCTAGAGATGATGCTGACAGCAAGACAAGGGACAGGATAAAAGCCAAACATCAGGTGGAGCAGTGAATCAAATATTGGTTTGCAAGAAGGAGCCAGGGAACAGGAAGAAATGGAGGTCAATACAAAATGGAGCTCAGAAGTCAGGCAGGTATGTGAGATCAAAGAAAAAGGAGAAATTACAGGTTAAAATGCAGCAGTGGGTAAAAGTCAGATGTGTACTTGGGAGAGGAAAAATAGACACATCCAAAAAACTGCAAAGAACCTTTGGAACTTATGTGAAATTGCCTCAGATAGAAAGTCTCTGAGAGTTTGCCTATTGTAGCAGGAACTTGTGGTGGTCTCAGGCTGAGATCCACCCAGAGCCTGGGGTAGCAGCTGACAGGACCTGACTAGCCTCCCAGCAGTCTTCATGTGAGACCTCAAGGCCCGCATTAGCCTCCTCAAGTAGACACTACATAATGTGGAGGATCCTGTGGACTGGCTCAGTCAACATCCGTTCCAGCCTTTTGTCACTTTCTCCACAGTAGAGTCAGGAGAGTTAAAGATGTCCTTGCCGCCTGGTTCTGCTGAGCAGATGCAGCCCCACGCTCCTGAGGAGGAGGATGTGACCTGGGGGAAGCAGTGGCTGCCTGCAGCGAGCCCAGCTCTCCTTGCAATTATGGCGGCCAAGGTATGTTTCCCCCAGCATCTCTAGTAGAGTCTGTACTCTCTGGTCCCTGGAGGCATGGGTGCTGAGCGACAGGCCGTTGTACCACTGTTTCCCACCAGAACAGCCCTTGACGTCAGATTATTTTGCCTGGCTGCTGCTTCACATCTAATCCTGGCTTACTTACTGGTCCTGCAAGAGATTCCGTAAGCCACCTAATAAGGTCCTTTCTGCTTAAAATAGTAAGAGTGAATGATATTGTTTGCCAGCTTTCAAGTAGTCTGGCTGCGACATGCATACTGTGTTACATTATCTTTAAATCTTTTATGTTTATTGCTATGTCTTGCCTCCACAGCTATAGCATAAGAAACTTGTAGATAGAGAACGTTTATTCCTTTCTTGAATCATTTTTCATCCCTTCCACATGCTGAGTATATAGCAAGAGCTCAAAAAATACTTCTTTTATTGAAATATAGTCCTTTTGGAGAAAGGAAATATGACCTAGATCAGTGATGTCTCTGGGAGGTGTATAAAACAATCCATTGTCAGGCAGGAAGAAAATATTAGAAAGTTTGTGCAGACACTCTAATTTTTATCTAAACATGATTTTTATTGTTTCACTGATATCTAATATGGATTAACAGTAGTACAAATATACTATTGACAAATAAATGTGGGTGTGCACAGTCAAAAAGTTACTACTTACATAGGTGAGAAACAAAAAATATTTGGAGGTCACTGGACTGAGCGACTTCTCATGGTGCTTTCCAGTGGTTTTTTTTAACGAGTCAGAAATTTCGCCTCAGAGACAAGAGCTCTGCAGCGAGCATAGTAGTGCGCCCTCTGCTGGTGACTCCTTCAACCTGCAGCCCTCGTCCCATCGCTCCCGGGCACGCCCTCTGTATCTTAGCTCTCCCTTTCAGGCTGAGGGTACAGTTCTGAGGACAGAAAGGGAGGTTCATTGTGTGACACTGGTTTTAGGAGAGAGTGAAACTCGTGTGCCCCAAAGGAAACAAAAGGGTGGAGGAGGCCGAGAAGCACAGATGGGACAACGGAGAGGAGAATGAGCCAGGTGGCTCAGGGGAGGGAAACTAAAATAAAAAGATGTGCTTAAACCGCCCTGTGACGAAGACAGGAACACTGCAAAAAAGGGTCGTGCCTCCTGGGTTCTACTTACCAGGCTCATTGCCAAAACCCAAGAGGCCAGGATGGAGGCCGGCCTGAGCCCTCGCCTCTCTCCCTGGGGCCAGGGTGTCGTCACAGAACAATGATACCTTAAGGCTAAACTTCACCTCCCTGAGAAAGACATTCTGTTTCAAGAACAAAAACTTGCTACCTAACCACGGAGAGCAGAGCCCGAAATCCACTTCTCTACCAGATGAATGACATGATTGTTGCGGCTCTTGATCCGATTCATCCTTGACCAGCCGCTCCTCCGGGGGAGTTCCGGTCGCGAAAACGTTAGAACAGACCGCGTTTTTCTTGGGCGGCTCAAGGTCACTCTCCGTAACGTCAGAGGAGGCTGTTCCTTGGGAAAAAGGAACCGAACAAAGACAATTATGCTTCCCAACAGATGCTTGTGTCCTTAATCTGCCCGCTGCGGAGTGAAACAGCAAAGAAGACATTCTAAGGGTCCTGGGATGAGGCGTCAGCACTGTCCGTTTTGATTAGGGTGCGCTGAGAAACGGGGAGCTGACTGCTTATATTGGAAGTCTCCCCCTCCCCTTTAAAGCACAGAGGGATAAAATAAGTCAGAGGAACAGGCAAAGAAAAGCAGGCAGAGGAAGAAGGGAAGTGATGTCTGAGAGAGGGTGGGCTGGTGGGAAAAGGGGGAACCACGCAGCGGGAGTTCCCATTCTCAGAGATGGAGCAAGCGTGTCATCAGAACTGCGAGCAGGAGTGGGGAGAGGAGAGGGCTGGAAGGCGGGCCCTGCAGAAATAGTCACCTTCAGAACAAAGAGAGAGCAAAGATCCTGGGATGCTCAGGCTTCCCTGACAGCCGAGTGGGCGTTGCAGGAGAGCAAAGGCAGCGGCTTGGCAATTCAGTCTAAAAAAAGGAGAGTGAGCAGATGCCCTGGGTTTCCCACCTGGAGCGTCACAGAGAAGATTCTTCAGCGACTCTCCATATGGGAGTCGCTGAAGAAGCTGGTTAAAGCTGGGTTAAATTTGCAGACAGAGCCTCCTGTGTGAGGGCCATCGTTCTCTCTGCTGAGTGTGGGTGGGAGGCAGGACAGGGTGGAGGTGACCTCAAGGATCTGCTCACTGATCCTTCCAGAGGTCGTCATCTATGGGGGACAGGGGTGTGGTGGAAGGAGCCAGGATCGGGGTTTGGGGGATCGCTTCACCTCTCATTAGGTTTGTAACCCTGTGTGTGTTTCATAACTTCTCTCACCTCACGTCTTTATCTGCAAAGGGGGTATACTAGTCCTTGTTTAATTATTCACTCGTTCCTGTTAGATTTATTGAGCGGCAAGCAGATGCTCAGCGCCCAGCTCCATGTTAGGACTGTGACATTAATCAATCCTGCCCTGCGTCCAGTGCTCACCCAGCACCAGGCACTTTAAATGTTTCAACTCACTTTCACAGCCCTCAGAGGTCAATGTTATCATCTCCATCTTACAAGGGAAGAAGCTGAGCACAGAATTGTTAAGTACCACACCAAGGTCGCACAGCAGCTGGAAATTGGAGTCCGGCTG
This sequence comes from Equus asinus, assembly GCF_041296235.1. Lineage (NCBI taxonomy): Eukaryota > Metazoa > Chordata > Mammalia > Perissodactyla > Equidae > Equus > Equus asinus. The sequence continues at coordinate 65,017,929 of NC_091799.1, forward strand.
TGCAGTGTCTTAGGTTTAGGAAGAATTGCCTGCAGCCCGGGGTTTACACTGTGTCCACGCTGCTTTCGCGCACGCAGAAGCTGGGAGCAGAGACAGTCTCCTTCATTCCTTTCAACTCTCCCTTGTCCCGCTCTGTCGGTGGCCAAAAGTGGATGCACAAATGACGTTTTCAGCACTGAAGTGAGTCCTTGCAGCTTTTCTGAGCAGGAAAGAGACAGCATTCTATTTGAGGGCTGTCTAGAAGAAATCTATCATGGTATTTTTTTTAATTCACTCAATTTTATCTTATTTACTACAACTGTGGTTAAAGGGCTGACAAAATTATATACTCTGGATGCCCTGAAAGCAAGGACAATAAACTACTACTTGAGGCAAGAACAGTAAAATCCACTTTGCTCAAAGTCTATCTTTTTTTTCAAAGCTAGTTGAACTTTAAAAAGAAACCTGTTTTCTTCTATCCCCACATGTCCTGTCTTCTGCTCTCAGTGTGTAGACCCTGGAGTGGCCAGGAATGAGGTCAGAATTTAGGGTGGGTGATGGCAGAGTTTTCAGACAAACAAAACAAAACCCAGCACTGGCCTCCCTCGGGGGCGGGGGGTGGGGGGGGGGCGGGGGAGCTGGCATACCCAAGACAGTGGGGACTAAGTGGTGCCTTTGTTTTCCGTGGTAGGGTTTTAGGGTTTTTGAAGGGGGGAAAAGGGATGTGTGGTTGAAAAACAAACAGCCAACAGCGCCCCCAACTCAAGAAACAATTGTAGGTTCCAATATTTTTAAAACACCAAGGGGAGATGATCGGGAATTCTGAGATGATGGCTGCTTTCCACATGCGTTTCCACTATACACACTTCCACACATTTCTGCGACGAATCTCCCTAGAAGGATGCGAGGAGGGGCTGTACGACTGGGAGTGGACTCCCTCATCAGGAACACTAGTGACTCAGGGCGTTAATGGGCTCTTGAAGAACTGATTTTTCTGAGGCAAAGAGAGGCTGAATAGGTCTGTGGGTCCAGCAAAAGGAGCTGAGGGCCGCCCAGTGGAGGAGGCCCGGGCCAAACGGGAGAGGAGATGGATGACACGGAGGAAGCGCACAACCCCAGCACAGCAAGTCAGACTTCCCGTGGGCAGAGCCCAGGGGACTGGAGGCCAAGTTGAGAAGGCCAGCGGCTGCCCAGGCAGCATTTGCACCCAAAAGTCAAAGAACTTGGACATGAGGCCAGCAGGGAAATGGTTCAGCCACTCCGGAGAACAGAGGTTTGCCTTCAGATTAGAGGATGGGAAACCACAGTCGACCTGCAAGGTGATCCTTCATCCCCATGGAAGGCGGACCCTTGCAGAGGGAAGTGACGAGAGACAGGCTCTGTAGAGGCTGCGTAATGCTCTGAACCCTGACCTGCGAGTGGGCTTGTGACCCCCTCTGCCTCCACAAGAATCCCTCCACCCCTCAAGCCAGAAGTGCTTACTTCCGTGATTAAGCCCGCTGAGGACAGGGGTTCAGGGACAGGAGGTGCCAGGGGACAGGGAGTCAGGGGGATAGTCGTCAAGGAAGAAACTCCCCGTATTCTTGCCTTTGGAAATCCACAGAAGCAAGGAGCAAGACACTCGTGTGGGAAAACTTCAGTCCGATGGTGAAGGTTATTCTGGGCTTGGGGTGACACTTGAAATCACTTTAAGATCCTGGAAGTTGGGAGTAGAAGGGAGATAGAAGAAAGAAATCTTTTAAGTCAATAACTATAGCCAAGTTTTAAAACATAAATGCTTCTGGAAGAGCTAATGATGTCTTGGAATCAAGCTGAGGAGTAAAAGACTAGATCAGGTTCTTTCCCAACATTTTGAATCTAGCAAGGGGCCGCGAGGGATTATTCCACCAGAGGCTGTGCCTGAGAAGGGCTTGGCGCTGGACTGCAGTAGAGAACGCAGGCCGGAACGACGTGAGCGCCTCCTTCAGTCTGGGCCCTGGGTACCTCTCTGGCCTCACCATAGAGAGAACGTACATGTTTGGTCTGATAGAACCTAAACAGGCTGCAGACTGTGCCTTTCCGAGGTGCTATGCCATTTGAGGAAGAGCATTGCTCTCTCTGCTCCAGCCCTGGGTCCTGAACTTCTAGAAGATTTGTTTTCCAAAACACACAATGGGTGAATTTCCCATCAGTTTGCACACTCCCAGCAACATTCCTTTTTTGGCTGCTCAGAAATGCAGAGTTGCGGTGACATTATAAAGTGGTGACTGCGACTCAACTGTTCTCTCTCTCTGAGAGAGTAGACACACAGACACATACACACACACAGACACACACTCCTCATATTAACGTATCTCAGTGTATTATCAGTAACACTCTTCACGACCGAGTCCTGGCGACAGTGAAGAACCGCAGCTTCAGGCAACTTGAGGAGAGAAAATTCAGCGACAAATTCTAAGCACGTTCCCACAGAAACCTCAGCTCAAGATGGACATCTGATCTACAAACCCTATGGGCCTCTGCTTTAGGGTTTTTGGTTCCCTCTAAGGCCCTGTGTTTTGCTGGTACCAAGGAAAAGTCTCGCGCCCGACGGTGTGAGGCTGCCTGGGCGCCAGCCTCGACCGTTCCAGTCTGACCGGAGAGCTCCCTCTAGTGGCTGTTTGGAGCATGATCTTTCAATTTCCAGCCCACCAAATTCAGAAAGAGAATTCCAAAGACAACCCCTGCGTGAGCTTTTAGATCTCTTTTAGATTCTTTTGTAGATAACGATAAATGCTAACTTTTTTGAACACCTGATGCCTACCAGATCCTGGATGTACTAATCCTCACAGTTGTCTCCCTCTTTTACAAATGAGGAAATGGAGGCACGGAGAATTTACCTAATGTGTCAAGTGCGCAAGGACGAGTCACGGAACAGGATGGCTCTGAGCAGCCATATTCTAGAGCCTAGGCCCCAGCCCTGCCCTCTCCTCGATCCTTGAGCCATGGATGGAGCCCCGAATGCCAGCGTCACCGCATGGATCACTCGGCCTTAAACAGAGGGATGTTCAATGGGTTCTGAGCTATCACTTGGATTTCCTTGTGAATCACCACGTTAGAGCAACGTGTAGCCACGTGCATGTTCAAAGAGGGTTTGCTTTACAAGGGAAGCTCCATGGACAAAGTTCTACACTTGACTTTGCTACTATAGCAAAAAGCATTTAAACAAAGTCTTTCCTACTCCTCAATTTCCTCATATCTAAGATGTAAGTAGCACATTATTCCTACTTTTTTTTCCCTCCTATGGATAATAAGTTCTGGAGACAAATTTAATGTATGTCTTTTAGGTTTTTGAAAGACCTTCTATTAAATAAAGACTTGGAGCTACTTTTTTCCCTGTTAGTCGAGAGGTGGAGTCCTGAGGTTCGAAAGCACGTTGGTTTGGAAGCCGAAGAGAACCAGGCTTGGGTCTGGCTGTGCCTTTCAGCAGCTGTCTGACTGGGGCTGCCACTTAACGTTTCTGGATTCCAGTTTCCTTATCTGTCAAATGAAGGAATTTAACCAGACGAATTTTCAGCCTCCTGCTAGTTGGAATATCAGGTGTTGGTGGGTTGTGAGATCAGAGACATAAAAAAAACCCATAGTGATTAGAATACTCGTGTGATTATGTGCCATATGCTCCAACTTCTAGATATGGATAAATGAGGGTCATTATTATCTAGATCCCTGTGTGAAATGAGCTGACTGGCTTGGGATCCTTAATAAGGGATCTCAAGGTGAAAATGAAATTCCCCCATCCAGTCTCAGAGCAGTTGACACGAACAAAAAGAAATTGGGACACATTTTCCAGTCCCTTGAGCTAAAACACTGAGGTGCGCATGGCCTCATGCGTTCCTCTGTTACTTGTGTTCAGTGGAAACCCACAGGGCATGAGCAAGAATTTAGGCCACGCATGTTACTTTAAAAGGAGTCTTCTCCTTTTTCTTAATTTGAGTCACAGTGCGCTTCCTCTGAAAAGCAGCAAAGCCCAGGGTGGGAAATGTGGCTGTTCACGATTAACCTTTATAGAATGGGAACGCCAGACGTCAGGAATGGACTTTCTCCTGAGACCGCTGAGGAGCAGGGTCAGGCCAGTGTGGCAGGAGGAAGAGGAGGACATTTGGATCCAGGGCCTCCTGCAGACCACGTGGTAAGCAGCTCTCTTTTCCAGATTTCCAAGTGATCAGCTTTTGTAAGGATTATTATTATTATTTTTTGTGAGGAAGATTGTTGCTGAGCTAACATCTGTGACCATCTTCCTCTTTTTTGTATGAGATGCCACACACAGCATGGCTTGATGAGCAGTGCTAGGTGCATGCCCAGGATCTGAACTTGCAAAACCCTGGCTGCCGAAGCGGAGCACACAAACTTCACCACTACACCACCAGGCCGGCCCCTACAAGGATTATTTTTAAAAGTCAAGTTATATCAGATCAATTTTAATGACCGGAAGCAAAGAAAACATTTTTTCCAGTGCAGGAATGGGAGGCATTAGAGTCAAACTTAACCTGTGCCTGGAAGATGAGAGAAGGCAGGAGCATCAGCCAGGCATCCAGTGTTCAGGGGTCCAGGAGAGGGCGGTGTCACTCATGGCTTTCAGTTGCCAACAGTGGAATACAATTCTGGCTTGCTTGGGCAGAGGATTCTCAGAATCCTTGCCGGGGCTGAAGAACCAGGCTTTGAGACTGTACCGCTGGGATCTGGCCATGCCGGCAGGCACTCTCTGCAGAATGGATTCCACACAGCTCATCCTTTTGCTTTCCTAGCTTCAGATTCAAATTCTCACGTGGGTGCAGCCAATCACCGGAGCCCAGTCACACGCCTCTACCTTTGTTGCAAAGGAAGCTGGGAAAGTGAGCATTGTTGGGCTTCTTTAAAGAAAGCCGTCTCTCCCATCTAAGGTGGGGGGAGGGTGGGAAGGATTCTCCAAACCAAATGTATTAGTCAGGTTCTTGGAACCCTCAACTGGGATGATTCAAGGGTGTAATAAAAACTCCTCTCATTATAAAAGTGTGGACAGCAATAAGGGAAACCAACAAGTTCCCCAGGGCCAGGCAAAGTGGGAAGCCATCCCCACACCCAGACCAGAAATAATAGGGAGCTATTAGTGCAGTGCAGTGAGACCTAAAGCTGGAGGAGTGGCGGCTCCACGCAGGGGAAGGCAGCGGCCAGCAACTTGTGTCCTGGCATGTAGGGAGCCACGGAAATAAATACCCTGGTTGCCCTCTCTTCCCACTTTTCAATCTCCTGCTGGTGCCTCCCACTGACTGAACACAGGTGGAAGCCAGCAGTCCTCGGAGGTTGGCCTTTCAAGCACAGAGCAAGGTGAAGAAAGGTAGAGATTGGACACAGAGGGGTACATGGAGACCATCCAGACTTAGGAAAGGGAATCAAAGGTGGTGGCTGCCTCACTGTCTTCCAAAAAACAAAAAACTTCCCTACAAAGTTGAGGGAAAGGGACCCAAATAGAAAAATGCCAGTGCTGCTGCTGGTTTTCTCCTCTTGGAGGTTCCCACACCAGTTCTTTCCATCTGTTAACACGTCTTCCCTTTCCTCTTCTTCTCTTATATTTGGTTCACAAAAATATTTTTAAGTTTCTCCTCTTCTTTTAGTAAATTTTTTCTCTCTTTCACATTTGCCCTCTGCTCCTTCCCCAACTCACTTACATTGCTTTCTCCAGTTCAATTCTAGCAGAGTGAAAAGTGCACTGCAATGGGAGTCATGCGGTCCAGGTTCCAGCCCTGGCCTGACTTCATTATGTTACGTCATGTTATGGGAAGGGGATGGCAGCCCTCCTCCCCCCCAAACTCTGAGAATCATTTCTATAGTGAGGGGTTGATTTTATGACTTCATTCAGTCATTCAAGAAATTTACTGAGGACTCATTATGGGTCTGGCACCGTGCTTGGTGTTGGTGAGACCAAAGTGAAGAAAGGACAGGACAACCCAGCCTTCAAGAATCTTGCAGCTTACTGAGGAAGATAGACATTAATGGTATAACCAAATCAATGATATGTACTACAGAGAAGTCAGGGCGCTGTGACAGCACGCAACAGGGGGAACAGATCTCGTGTGTGTATGTTGAGGGGAAAGCAGGAAAGACTTCTTGGAGGAAGCATGTGAGCCCCATGAAGGAAGGGATCTGGGTGTGCTTTGTTTCCTGCTCTGTCCCTAGGGCCTAGGAGACTTCCGGGCACTTAGTAGGCACCTAATGAATACTGTGGAATGAATGAGTGAGTGCAGTGAAGTTTGGGCCGAGACCTGAGGGATGGGTGTGAGCTGTTTTAGGGAAGCAGCGAGGAGAAGAGCAGTAGAGGATGAGAGAACAGCACGACGGGGGCCTGGGCCAGAGGGGCAAGGCTGGAGTGGGACAGTGAGGGACAACGTGACCCAGGGTGAGGCCAGGGAGGAAGCGGGACTTAGGCTATATTAAGAATTTGACTTTATTCTAAGAGAATAGGGAGCCATTGAAGCATTTAAGGAAGGGAGAGACAGAATACAGTTTGAGTTGGATTAAGTAACTTTTAAAACACGGTTTCTGTCCTCTGTAAACTAAGAAAGATTTATAGAAATCTGCACTTGACACGATGCTGGGACCAAGGACTTAAGTGCCACAGAAGGAATCACAAGTTACAGGGTGCCGTAGGATTCCAGGGTGTGGTCCAGATATGGTCCTGACGGCTCTGGGGTAGGAGGTGGAGGTGGGAAGGGAACGGGAGGGACTCCTCCTTTTTTAAGTAGGCAGCATTTGGAAAGAACTTAGGGGAAGGGAAAATTTCAACAGGTAAAAAGGCGAGTCTTCCAGATAAAAGAGGATGAACAAAGGCTTGGATGCAGGAAAGTGAAGAGATGCTTTTGGAGAAGGAGGAATTGTCCAGTTCTGGGGGGTTGGGAGAAAAGGGAGAAAAATAAGTGCGTTCAGGCTCTGACTGGCTTTTCTTTCTTTTCCAACTATACTGAGGAATAATTGACAAACATAATTGTATATGTTTAAAATGAATAGATGTGATGATTTGATATACATTGTAGCATTGAGGAATGATTACCAATATCAAGGTAATTAATACATCCGTCATCTCACATAATTAACTGTGTGTGTGTGTTTGTGTGTGTGCGTGTGTATGTGGTGAGATTGCTTAGGATCTACTCTCAGCAACTTTGAAGTAAACACTATTAACTATAGTCACCATGCTGTATGTTAGATCCTCAGAAATTATCTTATAATTGAAAGTTTTTACCCTTTGACCTACATCTCCCCATTTCCCCCTCCCCCCAGCCCCTGGTAACCACCATTCTATTCTCTGTTTCTGTGAGTTTGACTTTTTTTTAATAAAGAGTCCACATATAAGTGATACCATACAATATTTATCTTTCTCTGGCTGGATTATTTTACTTGGCATAACACCCTCCAGGTTCATCCATATTGTCAAGAATGGCAGGACTTCCCTCTTTTTTTATGGCTGAATAATGTTCATTGTGTACTTATATAAACATCATATTTTGTTTATCCATTCATCTGTCTAAGGGTATTTAGGTGGTTTCCAAGTCTTGGGTACTGTAATAATACTGCAATCAATGTGGGAGTGCAGATATCTCTTTAAGGTGTTGATTTCATTTCCTTTGGATACACAGCCAGGAGTGAGAGAGGTGGATAATATGGTAGTTCTATTTTGAAATTTTTGAGGGGCCTCCATACTGTTTTCCATAGTGGTTGTACCAATTTACATTCCTACTAACAATGTATAAGGGTTCCCTTTTCTCCACATCCTCAACAACATTTATCTCTTGAGTTTTTGGTAATAGCCATCCTAAGAGGTGTAAGGTGACATCTCATACTGGTTTTGATTTGCATTTCCTGATGATTAGTGATGTTGAGTACTTTTTCATGGACCTTTTGGCCGTTTGTATGTCTTCTTTGGAAAAATGCCTATTCAGGTCCTTTGCTCAATTTTTTTTTTTAAAGATTGGCACCTAAGCTAACATCTATTGCCTATCTTCTTGTTTTCTTCTTCTTCTCCTCAAAGCCCCCAAGCACATAGTTGTATATTCTAGTTGTAGGTCCTTCTGGCTCTGCTATGTGGGATGCCACCTCAGCATGGTTTGACAAGCAATGCTAGGTCCATGCCCAGGAACCAAACCAGTGAAACCTTGGGCTGCTGACGCAGAGCACACAAACTTGACTGCTACACGACTGGCCTGGCCCCTGTGTACCTGTTTTTATGCCAATACCGTACTGTGTTGATTATTATAGCTTTGTAGTATAGTTTGAAATCAGGAGGTGTCATGCTTCTAGCTTTGTTCTTCTTTTCAAGATTGCTTTAACTATTCGAGGTCTTTTGTGATTCTGTAAAAATTTTAGGATTGTTTTTCTATTTCTGTGAAAAATGCCAGTGGGATGTTGATAGAGATTGCATTGAGTCTGCATGTGAGATCACTTTGGATAGCATGAGCATTTTAATAATATTAACTCTTTGAATCTAAGACCATGGTTATCTTTCCATTTATTTATGTCTTCTTCAGTTCTTTCATCAACATTTTATGGTTTCAATGTACAGATATTTTATCCTCCTGGTTGAATTTATTCCTTAGTATTGTATTGTTTTGGATGTTATTGTGAATGGGACTGCTTCATTAATTTCCCTTTTGGGTAGCTCATTGTTTACGTATAGAAACAAAACTGATTTTTTTATGTTGATTTTGTATCTTGCAACTTTACTGAATTCATTTATTAGTTCTAACAGATTTTTGGTGGAGTCTTTAGGGTTTTCTATATATAAGATCATGTGATCTGCAAACAGAGATAATTTTACTTCTTCCTTTCCAATTGGATGCCTTTTATTTCTTTTTCTTGTCTAATTGCTCTGTCTAGGACTTCAAGTACTATGCTGAAAGAAGTGGGGAGAGTGGGCATCCTTGTCTTGCTCCTGATGTGAGAGAAAAGGCTTTTAATTTTCACCATTGAATATGATATTAGCTGTGAGCTTTTCACATATGACCTTTATTATGTTGAGGCATATTCCTCTCTAATTTGTTGAGCATTTTTATCATAAAAGGATATTAAATTTTGTCAAATATTTTTATGCATCTATTGAAATGATCATCTGTTTTTATCCTTAGTTTTGTTAATGTGGTGTATCACATTTATTCATCTGTGTAGGCTGAATAATGCTTGCATCTAAGGGATAAATCTCACTTGATTATGGCATATGATCTTTTTGATGTATTCTTGAATTCAGTTTCCTAGTGTTTTGTTGAGGATTTTTGCATGTATTACTTTCAGGGATATTGGCTTGCAATTTTCTTTTCTTATAGTGTCCTTGTCCAGCTTTGATATCAGAGTAATGCTGGCCTCATTAAATTGAATTTGGAAGTATTCCTTCCTCTTCAGTTTTTTGGAAAAGATGAGAAGTATTGGTATTAATTCTTTTTAAAATGTTTGTTAGAATTCACCACTGAATCTATCCGGCCCCAGGCTTTTATTTGTTGGGAGATTTTTGATTACTGATTCAACCCCCTTGCTCATTATTAGCCTGTTCAGGTTTCCTATTACTTCATCATTCAGTCTTGGTATGTTTTATGTTTCTAGAAATTTATCCCTTTCTTCTAAGTTATCTAATTTGTTGGTGCATAATTGTTCATAGTAGTCTCTTATGACCTTTTATATTTCTGTGGTGTCAGTTGTAATGTCTCCTCTTTCATTTATAATTTAATTATTTGGGTCCTCTCTCTTGTTTTCTTAGTCTTGATAGAAGTTTGTCTATTTTGTTTATCTTTTAAAAAACCAACTCAATTTTGTTGATCTTTTCTATTATTTGTCTAGTTTCTTATTTATTTTTGCCCTGATCTTTGTTATTTCTTTCCTTCTGCTAAATATGAGCTTAGTTTGTTCTTGTTTTTCTAGTTCCTTAAGGTGTAAGTTTAGGTTGTTTATTTGACATATTTCTTTTTTCTTAATGTAGGCATTTATTGATGTAAACTTCCCTCTTAGAACTGCTTTAGCTACCTCCCATATGTTTGGTGTGTTGTATTTCCATTTTTGTTTCTGTCAAGATATTTTTTGATCTCTCTTTTGATTTCTTTTTTGACCCATTGGTTGTTCAGGAGTGTGTTGTTTAACTTCCTCATTTTTGTGAATTTTACAGCTTTCCTCCTGTTATTGATTTAACGTTTCATACCATTGTGTTTGGAAAAGATACTTGACATGATTTCAATCTTCTTAAATTTATTAAGATGTATTTTGTGACATCACATATTATCTATCCTGAAGAATGTTTGTGTACACTTAAGAAGAATGTATATAGCGCTGTTGGATGGAATGCTCTGTATATATCTTTAGGTCCGTTTGGTCTAAAGTGTAGTTCAAGTCTGTTATTTCCTTATTGATTTTCTGTCTGGATGATCTTTACATTGTTGAAAGAGGAGAATTGAAGTCCCCTACTATTATTGCTTTGCTGTCTACCTGCCTTCAGATCTGTTGACTTTGAATGCCTGATGGAGAGCTCCAGAGTCACTTCTGAGCCCTGAAGCTGCATGAGTTAGAAAGGGATACTATCAAAGGATGTTTTGAAAGGGGAATCATCATCTTGGGTGGAGCTGAGTGTCAGTCCAGTCATTTCAGATGTCCTAATGACAAATAAATAGTGCCTAGACTAAGTATGATATCTTTTATACAAATTGGAAAACCTATAGAACATTTAGAACAATGCTATATGTTATCAATGGTTATATACATATTTTAAAAGGTAATATGTGGTAATAATGTTTTTTAAGATAATCTTTTTATGGTAGAATAAATTTAGATTTACAGAAAAATTATGAAAACAGTACAGAGAATTCCCATACACCTATGTCCAGTTTCCCCTATTATTACCATCTTCTATAGTATGGTACATTTGTCACAAATAATGAATGGATATTCATGCATTATTATTAACTAAAGTCCATAGTTTATTGAGATTTCTTTGTTATTCCCTGATGTCCTTTTTCTGGATCCATCTAGAATAGCACATTATGTTTAGTTGTCATGTCTCCTTAGGCTCCTCTTTGCTGTGACAGTGTCTCAGAATTTCCTTGTTCTTGATCAACAGTAGTATTTTAAAGGTGCAAGGAGATCACAAACACCAGATCCAGGACATCGGTCACCTCTAGGGAGCTTGTGAGGGCCATGGGATCAGGGAGGGACACAGAGGTGCTTCAGACACATCCGTAATGTTTTATGTCTTTGAAGAGATGTGAAGCAGGTGTGGCAAAATATTTAGACTTAATAGCCTCGGGTGGAGGCTTATACAAAATAAGTTTTGTATATTATTGTGTTATATTCTCTTTTATTTGCTTGAAATATTTCAGAGTCAAATAAAGAATTTGGGGAAGAGGAAGGAGAAATGCCACGTGGAGGGAGGAGGGTGAACAAAAGAAGAGGGAAGGGGGCTGCAGTTCAAGGAGGAATGGGCGTGGTCAGATCCTGGAGCACAGGACTGGTGGATGCTGTTTGGCGGACATGCGGCTAGAAAAGCAGACTACAGACCTTTTGTGGATGCTGCTGATGGAGGATGAATCAAACCTCTTCATCAACTGAAGGCCACTGACAGCTTTTGGGCAGTGGAGTGGGATTAGCAGAGTTAATTTTGGGATGTGTGGAAGTTGCGTTGGGGAGGAATTAAGGAGTCCACTCAGCTAGGAGGATGGTACAGAGGTACAGGTGTGTAACGATAAGGCCCTACATTTGAAAGGTAGCAAATACTCTATGCTTACTCTTCTAGTGCTCTGTGTGTTATCTAATTTAATCCTCACAACAGCCCATTGGGGTAAGTATTATTATTACCAACTCTCTTTTGCAGATGAGGAAATGGAGCCACAGAGAGTTGAAATAACTTCCTGATGGTAATAAATCTGGGAACTGGGGGCACTGGGTGGATATGCAGCCAGGCTCGCTGCAGCAGGCAAGCACCTAACATTTGTGTTCCGTTCCTGCTCGAGGCTGGTAGCGTTGGAAGAAGCAATGAGACCTAGGCTTCAGGGATAAAGAAGCGGACGAGGGGGATGAATGGCTTCAAACCCGGGTGACCGGAAGATATTGTCACCTCGGCGGGAAATTTTAAAAATCCGGAAGAAGAACTGGATTCAGTTGGCTAATACGAAAAGTTGTGTTTGAGGGGCTGAAGAAAGGTCAAGCAGGCGGTTAGAAAACTGGGGACCAGATGCTTTTGGAGTGTGCGAGTTAAAGCTGTGTGAGTGAGCCAGAGCATTTTCTTTATGGAGGAAAGGAAGAAAGGAAAGCGAAAGGCAGGAAGCAATCAAAACGGTAAAGATAGAAGCGATTTTATAAACTTGGTCATTAAATATTTAGTAGCCTTTTTACTTAAGTATGCTATTTCCTCCCCTCAGTGTGGGCCAGCCTGAGTGCAAGGTCGTTTGTCCTGTCCTTTTGCAGCTCCATCCGCTCGCTCGCGGAAGGGCTTCTTGGCTTGGTGCGGTTTCCGCAAAGATGAAATAGCACCCCTTTGCCCCAGTTTGTTTCCTTATTATTTATATTGTTCTTCCTAATTTGGTCCAGCGCTTTTCACTTTTATTTAAAGAGAATGATATTCCTTTTCAACGTTTTTACTTCGTGCAAACTATACCTACTTTGAGGTAACAAATAGGAGTTGAAATAATCTAAAAATGTAAGGTGATGTGGGAAAAACATTGTTGACTTTTGATTTTTTAAAATCCATCTGTGATTTCAAAGTGAAATTAAGATTTTATATTCTTATTTCTTTGGTCCCCATGAGGAGGTAGCAGAGAAGGGACTTTGTAGCTTCATTCTTGACAGCGGTTCAAAGTGGGTGCTGCTGAGATTCATTTTAAAACACTCTAAGGAATGAACATCATTTTTAAATGTCTGACTGCAAAGTGGTGAATCTATGCATATCATAATATGTCACACTATTGTAAAACATGACCTTTCTGCTAAAATATGTTGCAAAAGATGCGTTTACCGCGAAACTACATTTGTGGGCTATCAAATGCAAGTCAGAATCTGGCAGCAGTCCTTTTCTTCAGTTATGTCTGAAGAAGTTTAAAAAGAGGACAAGTTGGGGAAGAAAGTATTGATATAAAGCTTCACTTTTGTTATTGCTCTCACAGAAAGGAAGATTTGCACCATGTCAGTTATTAGTCAAATCATTTTTATTTTTTATTTTTTAAAGATTTTATTTTTTTCCTTTTTCTCCCCAAAGCCCCCTGGTACATAGTTGTATATTCTTCATTGTGGGTCCTTCTAGTTGTGGCATGTGGGACGCTGCCTCAGCGTGGTTTGATGAGCAGTGCCATGTCCGCGCCCAGGATCCGAACCAACGAAACACTGGGCCGCCTGCAGCAGAGCGCGCGAACTTAACCACTCGGCCACGGGGCCAGCCCCATTAGTCAAATCATTTTTACATATATAGAATTGCATGGCATAAGAGAGGGTGGAAGCCGGTAGCAGAATAAATGTTGAACCAGGGGTCACGAGACTTGGTTCCATCCCTAACCTGCTATAATCCTGGACAAGCCAGGACCAGCTGCTCCCACTCTCAGGGATTCCATTATCAGTGATCTAGGGTGAGGTCTAGGCTCCGTGTGTTTAAAACACTTCCCAGGTGATTCTCCTGGGCACCTGGGAAGGGTCACTGCATAGAATAACAGCTTGGTGTCACCTACCTGCCACTGTTTGATAGAAGAGGAAACGTGGGACGGCCAGTGCTTATGACAGGAGAGATTGTGGCAGAGCTGGAGGGAGAATGTAGTGGACATGACAGTTGACTCTCAACATCCATTTCACTCTAGATGCTTAATCTAAGCCAGCTGGGGGACCCTCATTCTCCCGGTCAGCGATGGGTTCAGGGTGGAGCATACGACCTAATTCTGGTCGCTAAGATGTAAGGAGAAGTCTGCTGGGGCAGCTGCTGCTGCTGGTTGAAGGTCAGGGGAGTCATTCTGGGAAAGGTCACTCTCTCTGAGAGAAAGTCCTAGAAGAAGATATTCTCTTTTCTTCCTTGTGGTATTTGGTTTGGATGCGATGTCTGGTTCCACTCAAGCTGTCTGGCTGTCTGCCTACGGATGAAGTAAACTTCAAAGCTCAGAAGATTCTGCATCTTGATGACATTGTTCAGTCACTATATCAACCTGCCCTGGAGCCCATCCTACTTCTGAGATTTTTACGAAATCGATATTTAAAGCCACTTTGAGTTAGATTTTGTTATTTGCAGCCAAACACACCTTAAATGACACAGTGGAAGGTAGCTCATTCCTGGCCTGAAGGCCAAGGAGACTTTCCTCAGGTGGTCCTCTCAGGGACCACACCAGAGTCTCTAGTGGCTTTGGTGAAGGCGAAGTCTGGATGCTGGAATCATGGAGTGGAAGAATCAGAGAGCCATATGATTTAAACTCCCTATTTTTTTTTATTGAGGTGTAATTGGTGTACAGCATTATATTAGTTTCATGTGTGCAACGTAATGGTTGGATGTTTGTATATATTGTGAAGTGATCACCACAATAAGTCTATGAACTCCAAATTTTTGATGAGTAGGTAAGAACCAGAGAGGTAATATGACCTTCTGAAGGTTACACAGCAAGTTGGTGACATGGCTATGTTTAGAAAACCCAAACATATTGTCTAGTAAAACTCAATTAGAAAGGCTGCAATACACCACATTTTTAATATCCAGCTAATTCTTTTATATTCTCCATGTGTATGGTGGTGCCATGTCCCTGATACACACAGTGATGCCAAGAATGTTTCTCACCAAATTTAGAAAGCATAAAATATGGTAATCAAGTTTTCAAGTTATTATTGGGTCTTGCTGTATCAGAAATGTTTCATTTTGAACAATCCCGATTTGTCAAGCATGAGAAATTCGATAATTGCCCAAATTCCTTTTGCTCATATCAGAAGCCACCAGGGCTCACTTGAACTTGTACTTTACGCTGGAGCAAAGTGGGTGTCGGTCTCCTTCACATGATTTTGCAGAAATGTAAACCACCTGCCCTTCAGAATGGCTTCCCATCATTGACATTACGCTCTGCAGTTAGAGATTCATTCTAAGGTTTAATCTGATATTAGAATGCAAATACCTCTGGGAGGGATAGTACTCAAATCTGTAATTCTTTTGCCGAGGTAATCATACCCTTACTTAACCTCCCAG
Organism: Equus asinus; assembly: GCF_041296235.1. Taxonomy (NCBI): domain Eukaryota; kingdom Metazoa; phylum Chordata; class Mammalia; order Perissodactyla; family Equidae; genus Equus; species Equus asinus. The sequence continues at coordinate 65,033,068 of NC_091799.1, forward strand.
GGAAAAACATGGCATAGCTTTCTGGAGAACAGACTTAATCTGATGGTGAAAAGGAAAAAGATATAGGACAAAATCCAATGTCATAGGGCGACCTGTTTATTTAATTCTGCCTGTGAGTACTTTGGGTGGAACAGTTTCATAAGCACTGGTAAGTTGCTTTTCCTCAGTTTGGATGATCTTTTTTCCCTAGAATATTCACTGAATGTTAGGTGAACCTAAATATGGAGCTGACTATGGTCAGAGTTCCACTTACTACAACTGTGTAATTACATGAAAACTTGTTGGTGTAAAACAACAATTTGTTATGCTCATGGATTTTCTGGGACAGGAATTTGGACAGGATACAGCAGGACCCTGATGTCTGGGGCCTCATCTGGAAAGCTCGCTGGCAAGCTTGAAGGCTGGAACTATTCCAAGGTCTATTCACGTACAACTCTGGGGGTTAATGCTGGCTGTTGGCTAGGACCACTGGTTCCTTTCCACATGGGCTAACTTGAGCTTCCTTGCTGTGTCCACACAGTGTCCCTAAAAGAGAGAGCCAGGGAAGAGCTGTATCTTTTTTTTGATGCCCCAGCCTTGGAAGTCACTTAGCATCACTTCTGCCATATTTTATTGATTGTAACAATCAAAAGCCTGCCTAGGATCAAGGGGAGGGGACACAGACCCCACCTCTTGGGTGAGTGGCAAACTGGAAAAGCAAGTGGGACTGAAAGTACTACCATGACCAATTTTGGAAAATATAGTCTGCCACAGTTAGCTTACTATGGTCAGGGGAATTTCATCTTCTTTTGAGTCTGTCTTCCATGGCTCTGGAGAAAGCCTTCAATTTGTCCATATCTCATTCAGTTGAAAAAGTGCTTTTAAGAAAAACCTATGAAGAATATGGATGGATCAGTCCAAACCTATTTCCAGTGCTTGAAAAGTAATTGCAAATGCAGGCATTTCAGGAACATCTTTAAAAATAATGAAAAGTACGTTAAATCCACCTTTGAAGAATATTGTTGTCAAGGTACCTAAGCATCAGATATTCGGAAATGAGCTGGATCTCGATGTTGTCTTAGACCTACTGGATCTAAATTTTCTCCCTCCAAAAGGTAAGACCTGGCTCTGTCTACACCAGAAATTAGCAAGACAGTGTTATATTGTGGAAAGATTGGGAGTTAGATGGTCTGGAATCAAACTTTGTCTCACTTCCCAAATATGCTATTGAACAACCACGTCATTTTTTAAAGCTTTTGTTCCTCACCTAGGGTCTAGGATAAGGATCCTAACAGAACCTCCTTCCTGGAGGATACAAGAGGATGGCTGTACGTAAGCAATACAAGTAGGCTCCTAATGTTATAGTCATCTCACGAGGCCAGCTGTGACGGTTCAGTGGGAAAAGGCAGGTTAGGTCACTTTGCACACCGTAAACTCTGTGGAGAATTTGGTATTATTGTTATTATTATACCCAATTTGCTAGTTCTCACCTAGATCAGCAGTTCTGAAACTTGGTGTTCATGAGATTCACCTAATAAAATAGTAAAAACTATGGATCCTTGACATCCAGTTTGGGAGGTTCTACTTGGTAGGTCTGAGGTTGGATTTGGGAATGTGGAATTGTAATACCCTTGCTCCAGGTGATTCTGATGCATTGGATGGAATCAAGGTGGGCATTTGGGATCTACTGAGAAGAATCCTAGGGGACCTGAGCCCTTGGGCAGTAAGGTCCTTTGAATGGAGTTGAGGGAGCAAAGTCTGCAGGCATTGAAGGTGTCAGAGTGTTTGCATTCCTGGGTGAGTTCCCGGGGTGGAGGGAGGGCAGACCACCTAATGGAAGGTCTGCCCCCAGGGCAGTCTGTTAGCTTCATCACTGCCTAGGTTTAGTGGGTGTGAGGGTTTGTCTGTAGTATCAACCAGGGGAAATCATTCTCACCTAATAAAGTAGGGAAATTACCCAGGACTTGATTTTTGTTCAAAAGATCAAATAATTAAGGAGCAAAACACACTTTGCAGAGGACCAAGTTACATGTCAAGCATCATTTAAAAAACCTCTTTAATGATTGGGTTCTGGTTCCTTTTGTCCAATGACAGACTTGATGTTTCTGAAAGAGATCTGCAGCAATAAGCTGGCTGTTGATACATCCGACCCACAGTCCAGTCTGCCTTTCTGGAGGAAATGTACACGTTAATGTCAAGTGGTTGCCACTGAGTGAGACCCTGGCAAGAAGTCAGGAGTGATTTATCTTATTATCTTTGGCAGGCATATCTCCTGGGAAATCTTTGATAACTCAGGAATGGCTACACTTAAGGAATTGTTTTCAATCTGTAAGGTAGTTTTGCCACCTCCACCCCTCCACCATACTCTTACTTCTGTGATTTTTAAAATTTTTGCATTTTTTTCCTGGAAAACTTTTTGCCATTTGCACTGCTTAACAGAAAGAGCTGTATCAATTGTATAATTTTCCTATCTCCCCATTTCTTCCCCTTACCCCTGCATCATATTCTAGAATAATTTTAAGGATATTGCTGATTAATTTTCCAACTTTAAAAATCCTCAAAATTACTTTATATATTTCTTCACTACCAAGTTTTTCTGCTTCAATAATATTTATATAATTGAATACGTATGGATTACAAATTGAATTTATAGAATATATAATAATATTCAGTTTATTATTATTCATGTAATTCTTTTTTTCTATTTTTGTTTCTTTTCTTTTTAAGTCTATTAGAGCCCCCCTTGAGATTTAAGGATTAGTAAAGTGGTATTTGAATTATGCACTCACATGGCATTCTAGTTTCCCTTACCAAAAACTGACATAGAAAAAGACACAATACATAGTTCTTACTCTGCCCTCTGGTGGATGCAATTGAGTACACGTTTCCTTTCTTGCCTTTTCAACTCTGCAGCACATAAATAAGAATACCTAACACATACTGAGCATCACATTGAGCATTGTGGCAGGCATTGCATCACTTAAGTCTCACAACAATTGAGGATGCTATTATAAGGAAATTGAAGATGATAGAAGTCGGAAACTAGGATGCGGAGGCAAGGTTCAAGTCCAAGGATGTCCAAATCCAAAGCCTGTGCTCATTCTGTTCTGCTACGCTGCCTCCACTTCAGTATCTCCAACAAAAGAGTCTAACAAAACTACGCATTGGGTCTCTGATAACTATGTGCGAGTAAGAGTACAGGATTTGGTGTCACAAAGACCTGCCTTTAAAACCTATCCCTGCCTCTTTGTGTCTCTGTCACCTCAAGCAAGTTATTTAACCTCTCTAAGCCTGTTTTCTCATCTGCTACTCTCTATGAGGATAGGAGTGGTCACATTTCAGAGGTCTTTGGTTAGAACTGAGAGAGGTAATTCATGAAAACACAAGGTAAGCAATGAATGCATGGTAGGCCTGATGGCCATAATCTTGTTGAAAAATATTGTGCGTGCTCCAACCTCAAGTTTGTTGGGCACACTTTCTTTTGGTTCTTGTCTTTTCTATGACTTTCTCATAAATTTTAAAAGCAGTTTTCCTGGTAGAAAGGGACTTACAGTCTTTCGGCATCTCATAGAGCTAGCCCTGGAAACTGACTTTTTTCCTCAGTGGGTCTGGTTTATGAGAGAGTTGCCTTTGTTTTCATTAAATAGGAAGAGGCAGATACTCAGGCTCAAATGAGAATCTGGTCCATGGACCTTTATTTCTTGTATATTATTCTATTCAAAGCCATTTAGAAATTTAGCTCAATAAGAAAAAACTATGAATTTATTAATTCAATGGTTTATTTGAGATTTGGTCACTAAATTCTGTTTAGTGCCAAATCTTGCTGAGTAAAGGGCCTTACCATGCTTGATGAAGGAGTTACTATCGAATGAAAATGTTTTCAATGAAGGAAACAAAATGGTAGAGGGTAGTTGTAAGGATGGTAAAGCTCTTTTAAAATGCCTCAAAAACTCATGAAAAGTAAATAGCACAACCAAAAAAACTCCACAATGCTTGCAAGAATGTGGTGAGACAGGAATTATTATATCACGTCAATGAGACTATAAATTGGCATGATGTTTTTGGAAAGTGATTTGGTAATTTGTAATAAGAGCCTTAAAAATGTTCATACAGGGGCTGGCCAATGGTCGAGTGGTTAAAGTTCTGCACACTACACTTCGGTGGCCCAGGTTTGCAGGTTCAGATCCTGGGTGCGGACCTGCTCCACTCATCAGCCACGCAGTGGAGGCATCCCACATACAAAATAGAGGAAGATTGGCACAGATGTTAGCTCAAGGATAATCTTCCTCAAGCAAAAAAAAAGAGGAAGATTGGCAATGGACGTTAGCTCAGGGCAAATTTTCCTTGCCAAAAAAAAAAAATTTCACACGTCGAACTTTCACATCTAAAATCTGCCCTAAAGAGAGAAGCAAGCAGAGCTTTAGCTAAAGAGATGCTCATCATAGCATTACTGATGATCACCAAGTTAGAAATGACTGAAGTGTCAATAATAGAGGATTGCTTATATAAAATTACTGTATTTATACTAATATGAACTATAACATAGCCACTAAAAATATTGCTATGGGAGATAACTTGGAAAAATACTCACAATACAGTGATAGGTCTATAAAGAAAACCAAAATACTAAACTGTTTGTGCTATGAACTATTTATCTGTATTCAATTCAATATATATATGCTATACATTCAAATTATATACATATACACTGCATTGTAAATCTTCCTTCCTGTGCCATTCTCCTTCATCATGATCTAAAAGAATTTTCTGTGTCAGAGCCATTTCTTGCCGCCAATAGTTCATATAGTCAGGAATGGATTGTACTTTGTTAAAACATCTCCATTAGTGTTAGACAGGAATGGTTGTGTTCACGTTTTCTTTTTAGCCTCTCATGGGTTGTTGGTCTGAATAAGGAAAAGATCTTGACACCAACAGGGGTATGAATCCAGCAGTTCTGGTTGGCTGTTTATTTCTTATGCATAGTTGGTATAGTACCATCTGTATTTCTTGGAATTCTTTTTTTGTCTGTTTTACCAAAAAGCCAGTTCTACACCTGGCTTTAATCTGCACATGGGTCATTTTAAAAAGAGCCAAATATCCCATCAATAACAAATCATACTATTTTAATTCTATTATGTATCTTTTGCATTTTCAGCTTTATTGAGCTATAATTGACAAATAATAAACTGCACATATTTAAGGTATATAATTTGATAAATTTTGACACCTCTACACATGTGGTATGAGTTATCTATCATTGTATAACAAATTACCCCCCAAATTAGTGGCTTAAAACAATAAGCATTTGTTATCCCACAGCTTCTGGGGATCAGGAATTGGGAGTGGCTTAGCTGGGGGGCTCAGGCTCAGGGCCTCTTCTGTGGTGCCAGCCAGGATATTAGAAGGGCTGCAGACATCTGAAGGTTTGACCGAGGCCAGAGGATCTGCGTCCAATATGACTCACTTCCAAGGTTGTTGTCAGGAGGCCTCCATTTTTGGCTTGCTGTTGACAGGATGCCTTAGGTTATGGCAGTGTCCTCACAATGGCAGCTCATTTCCCATCTAGTGAGTGATCCAGGAGTGAACAAGCAAGGGGAACCGGAAGTGTTTTGTGACCTGGTCTCTGGAGGCTGTTGTCACTTCCTCCTCATTCTATGTGTTAGAAGCAAGTGCCCACACTCAAGAGAAAGGGAATTAGCCTTCATCCTTGAAGGGAGGAGGCTCAGAGAATCTGTGAACATATTTTAAAACCACTGCACCCACGAAATCAGCAACGTGATCAAGATAGTGAATATATTCCATATTAATTAAATTCTAAACGACATTAAATGTCACTGTCTCTAATATTTTAATTCTGATATTTTAATTGTGCAATTTATTAAATTGCACACAGTGTTTTTCCAAATATCACTGCCACCTTAGATTCACAAAGCACCTTTTAGTCTGAATTATTCTTAAAGTGTTTTCAAAATTGTTCTTTCAGCAGATGGCACATGTTTTATGCCTGAAGCCAGTGAACATCCTGCAATTTCTGGCCAGAAATAAAAAATTTCTTCTTTTGGGAGATAAAGGGGAAAGGATGCAACAGCGGATAACTAAGAACATGCACATAAGTTATATTTCCTTATGTCGGGCCTCTGACTCCCTCATGGCCTCACTGGAAAAGATTTTTTGGACCTTCTAAAGAGAGGTGTTTTTCTGATAAATACTGAAAATGTGTTCTCACTCCTAGCATGATCACTTAGCATCTCTTGAACAGGCATGTAAAGAGCACGTTTTCTAGCTTCTGAGGTTTTCTGAGTTTACTATCCTCATTTTAACTCTTTTTCTATTAGGAAAATTGGTGAAATTAAGACAGTTGCCCTTGGTCATCCATTCAGGCACTCATTCATTCTTTACTCAACAAGTATTTTTTGAGCACCAACTATGTGACAGGCAGTATTTAGGCTCTGAGGATTCTGAAGCTAAGATTCTCTACCTTCAGAATTACACGAAAGGTGAGATTTAAACACAGATGGTTCAAAGTCTGTATTCCTAACCACCATATCAGTGATTCTCAAACTTTTATGGAAATAAATATCACCTGAGAAGCTTATTAGTGAGGCACATTTACTTGGTGGAGATTCTAATTCAGAAGGTCCAGGGATCTGCAATTTAATCAACCATCATAGGTGATTCTAATATAAGTGGTCCATGGACCACGCTTTGAGAAACGCTGCTCCAGGCAACTGCTACAACTACCACAGAGAAGGGCAACACTTCTTTTCCTCATTGTCCCAACCATATTGCACCCCCAGTATTTTCCCTGCCTGTTCATATAAACCAGTCTCCTTGAATCCAGGGTTTATATTTCCCAAGTTCATCAGAATATAGGTTTCTCTTATCTGGATTCTACCTCCCTGTTTTTTTTTTTTTAAGGATTGGCACCTGAGCTAATAACTGTTGCTAATCTATTTTTTTTCTGCTTTTTCTCCCCAAATCCCCCCAGTACATAGTTGCATATTTTTTTCAGTTGTGGGTCCTTCTATTTGTGGCATGTGGGATGCCGCCTCAGCATGGCTTGATGAGTGGTGCCATGTCCACGCCCAGGATCCGAACTGGCGAAACCTGGGGCCCCTGAAGTGGAGTGTGCGAACTTAACCACTTGGCCACGGGGCCAGCCCCTACCTTCCTCTTTTTATTTTGGAAATATATTTCTTTAAGCAGACTATGACGGTTAAATCAGAGGTAAAAGGGTGACTGAAATACAGATACTTTTTTTCCATATCTAAATATATCCATTTTCTACATTGCTACCAAACACTTTTTCCCTTGTCCACAACGATAGATCTCAGGGACTTCCAGCTGCAGACTTCTTCCTTCAAATGGTGAAGAATAAAGGGTCCCCAGTTTTAGAGAAGGGCAGTAAGAGAGTCACTGAGTGCGTTAGTTATCTGTTGCTGCATAATAAATTATTCCAGAATTTAGCAACTTAAAGCAAAAAGCATTATCTTAGTTTTTGTAGGTCAGGAATCCAGGAGTGATCTGGCTGGGTATTTCAGACTCAGGTTCTCTCCCAAGGATCTAATCAGATGTTGGCTGGACCTGCAGATGTCTCAAAGCTCCATTCAGGGCAGATGTGCTTCCAAACTCATTCATTTAGCTGTTGCCAGGCCTAAAAAGATCCGCTTCTGCTTCAAGGCTGAAGCCCATGGACCTCTCCACTGTCTGCCGCACAATATGGCAACTGACTTCCCCAGAGCAAGTGATTAAGGAAGAGTGTGAGAATGTGCCCCAAGATGGAAGCTGCAGTCTCTTTAATAATTTAGTCTTGGAAGTGACATCTTATAACCTGTGTTGCATTCTATTTGATAAATCCATTCCACATTTAAGGGGAGGGAATTATGTAAAGGCGTTTAGTAGGTATAATAATGACTCCTTCTAAAGGTGTTCATTCCTTAATCCCTGAAACCTGTGGATATGTTACATTACACGGCAAAAGGGAGTTTGTAGATATAATTAAGGTAATAGACCTTAACTTATGCAGAGTCTTCTGGGTTATCCAGGTGGGTCCAATGTAATCACGTGAGTGCTTAAAAGCAGAAGAGGACGTCTGAAGATGAAAGCGAAGGGATGTGGCAGACGGGGGAGTCAGAGAGATTCCCAGGGTGAAAGGTATTTGAGGTGTTATTGCAGGCTCTGAGACATGAAGGCCATGTGCAGTAACTGGAGAAAGGCTTCTAGGAGCTCATCCAAAGCATCAGAAGGTACACAGACAGGCTCTAGGAGCAAAGACTGGTCCCTGGTGACAGCCAGCGAGGAGTTGGGAACCTCAGTCCTACAGCCACAAGGAACTGAATTCATCCAACAACTTGAAAGAGCTTGGAAGCAGATTCATCCCCGAGCCTCTGGTAAGGAATGTCGCCACCAACACGTTAACTTTAGGCTGGTGAGACCAGTAGGACTTCTGCCTACAGAACTGTGAGATAAGATTTGGGTGGTGTTTGAAGCTGCTAAGTTTGTTGTGATTTGTTACAGCGACACTATGAAAGGAATACAAGTACCAGAAGATGGGATCATTAGGGGGCTGCAGACCACACTGAGTCTGTGCAGAGAATGAATGATTTTCTCATATAAACTCAGCACATTCTCAGCACCTGGTTTACCTGGGAATGAAAAGCTCCCTCTGCCAATACTAAATTATCCCAAAGTCCCTGCACTGTTACAAGAGGAATGGTCAAATTTATCGTCAAGAGCCACCACTAGAAATTAGAAATGTCCTGAAAAGAAAAGGAGATAGAGGGGGACATAATTCTTCAGGGGCCTTTCATTGTTTATGGGTTTGTTTGGTGAGTTGTTTATCATGATGTTGCCATGGCTTAAGTAGCTTTGCCCAGGGCTGAATTTGCGCTCTCAGATGTTGAGCCTAATGTAAATAAGGCAGCTGCTCCACTTGGGCTTGATAATTCCTGGGTGGATGAAGAATAGGGAACAGGTGGAAGGGCAACTGTAATGACTCTTGAATAGCTGGGCAACCGTTGATGGCAAAGAAAGCTCTAATTTGCTCCATATTTAGGAATACTGTACCAAATTGTGCTATCTTCTGTTGGTTTTTTTTTTTTGTGCTTCACAAAATTGGCCACATGAAAGATACCTGAGAAGCTTTTAGAAAGACTTATTCCTAAGCCTCATCACCAGAGATTCTGATTAAATTAATTAAGGTGGAGATAAAGAATCAAGCCCTTCTTTCTGGAAACTTTCCTCCAGAATTGGTTTAGATTGAATCATTCTTGTCACTATAAAGATCAAGCTGACCACTTGGCCAACTTGCTGTTCCCATGGAAAAGAACCTCAGAGAGTAATGAAGAGCTCTACTTCTGTGCCTGACACATAAAGGCTCTCAGATAACACTTGTTGAATTAGTAGATGAATAAAATAATACACACTGATTCCCAGTTGGAGGTACCGTAAAACTGCACCTGGTTTTAATGATCAGATCGTGGAGTGACTTTAGGGTGGTCTTAATATTGAACGATTTACATTTAAAATCCAAAGGTTAGTTCCTTGTATTCACGGGGATGGCCTAAGGATCAAATGGAAATTATAAAAAATTCCAAAAATTTATTACACTTTTCTACATCGCACTGCCATTTGAAGAGTCTTTTGTCTTTTCTACTGACAATACAAGGAATCTCTTCTAGATCTTTATCATTTAAGGGCAGACAGCATGCAGGAAAAGTATTGAAATGTCTTTTATAGAGAGTTGTAGTAACGTTAGGAGACTTATGGAAAGCACCTGCAAATGTGTAGTATGCCTTAAAAGTGACTGCACTTTAAACTACAGAAAGGAAAGGAGAGATTTTCTGGATGTCTTCTGCAGGTCCCATTCGGTTTTCGATAATACATAAAATATTGAGTATTTTTGTATTTTGTATTTGCAGCTCTAGAATTGGAATTCGTGGCACCCAAGAATCTAATTTATTTTCCAAGACCCTTTTTTGAACCCAGCTTCTGACTTCTTGCTCATACTGTCAAATATCCCTAAGAAATTCCCTCTCCCTCCTCTGCCACTTCCCATGGCAAAGCCTGACTTCCCTTTTAGCTCAGGTGACAACAGGTGGTTATTTTGTGAATGCCATTTTTTTCCTTGTTAAGCCTGTGGTTATGTGTCAGTTTCCAGGATTTCCATTACCAAAACCATCCCTCCCTCAAAAGTTCTATTTTTAAATGTCCTTTTAACTTTGGCTTGCTCTCCATTAGCTGACCCGTCTTTTGACTTTTCTGTTCTAAGAATAGAGGTAAGGACAAAAAGATGCCGAGGGTTATGTTAGTTTATACTTGTTCCAAAGTGATGTTGACCACAGGGAATGCATCACACCCTGTGTATCCCAACCAGGAAAAAAAGTATAAAGGAGCAGCTGCCAACTTTTCAGAAACATGATAGCCTTCCCTCCTCCTGCAAATGGTTTTGTGATTTGGTGGAAACATAGCAATTTAAAACCTTAGCTCAGTTGGGCTTGTCACCCACTTAACAACTGACTTCTGGCTTCTATTACACTATGTATTCATTGCTGTTAAGATGAGGTAGTGCTTTTCTTGGATAGTTTGAAAATTATTAGAATAATTTTGAATGTTTGTTTCAGTATGGACCTCAAAAAAGATAGCTGTTGTTGATGTCATCATAAGCAGTTGTTGGAAGCTCTGGACCTTACAGTTTAATAAAAATATTAGGAAAGGACAAAATCAATTAGCTTGAGATAGTTGTATAGAAAATAAGGCTGCATAGGGAGGGAGTAGAGGAGATAGGGAGAGGAGTAGAAATGGGAGAATAAGGCTTGGATAGAGAGTATATCAATTTTTGCTGGTATCTTCAAACTCTATCGGTTTTCTCTTTAACATGTAATTAAATGTAAGCCTCTCATTTTGGAAAATAAAACCCTCCTTTAGACTATCCTCATTCAATAATCCTCTTCTGTATTTTCCTTTCAAAGTGCCTGAAAGAACAATGTCTTGTCTTCACCGTTCCCGTTTGCTTCTCCACCCAGTGCAATCTATCTTTCTCCTCCACAGCTATTCCATAACTGCTTCTGTCAAGGGGCCTGGCAATCTCGAATTTTCTTCACATCATTTGAAGATATGGATCACTGCTTCTCTCTCTCCTCTCCTGGCTTCTTGTATCCCACTCTCACCCCATTCTCCATTCATCTCTTTGGCCACTCCTTCTTCAAGTCTCCTTAGTGAGTTTGCCTTCCTTGTCTGCCTATAGGTGTAGTGTGCTCTAGTTCCCAGGCCACTCTTCTCTCATTTGAAACATTCTCCTGCATTTTATTTTTTCTACACCCAGAGTTTTGGCTATCATCTCTATTTATTTTTTTTATTGAATATATTTGATGTATAACATTATGAAAATTTAAGATGTACAACTTGTTACTTTGATACATATGTTGTAATAGCCATTGTAGTGATATTTATCACATCACATAATTGTAGTACGATATTGTCTATATTCATTATACTATGTGTTGGATCTCTATGGCTTATTTACTACTTGTTGCAAGTTTGTACCCTTAAACAGCATCAATCCTATCGCCCCACCCTCCACTCCCTGGGAACCACCATTTTACTGTTTTTTATGATTTTTGACTTTTTTAGATTCCACATATAAGTGATATCATACTTTTTCCTCTGTCTGACTTATCTCACTTAGCACAATATGCTCAAGGTCCATCCATGTTGTTGCAAATGGCAGGATATCCTCCTTTCTCATGGCTGAATAATATTCCATTGTGTATATATACCACATCTTTTTTATCCATTCATCTGTTGATGGACATTAGGTTGTTTTCATATCTTGGCTGTTATGAATAATGCTGCAATAAACATGGGAGCACATATATCTCTTTGAAATCCTGTTTTCATTTCCTTTGGGTATATAATAGAAAAACCCAGGTTTCCTCCTTGCTATGTAGGGAAAAAACCCAGTTCTCCCGTACTATGAGTTTCTTCCCTGTGAGTCTCCTTTACTACTCACACAAAACACTTCACTTCTGATGCTTTTGGTCACCAAATATGTGGAAGGTTTTCCCAACATGAAGCAATTCTCTGCAACACCAACTGGGTGTCCTATAATTTAACTCAATTCTAACACTATCTACCTGGATAGTGTCAGATACCACAGGTGATGGGTTCAGTCTCAAGACTGGTCCCCCCACTTCAGACAACAGTTGCAAGCCCAGTTTGTTCCCTGGACTTTTGACCAACCAGCTATAGATTGGAGTTTCCAACGACACCTTCTTCAGGTTTACTTAATTTTCTAGAGCAGCACACAGAACTCAGAAATGTTTTACTTACTTTTACGGGTTTATTATAAGAGGAGATGCTAAAGGATAGAGTTGAACATCCAGATGGAATTGATAAGGAAGGCAAGGTATGTGGGAAGGGATGCGGAGATTCCATGCCCTCTGGGCATGCCACTCTTCCGGCACCTCCATGTGTTCATCCACCTGGGAGCTCTCCGAACCCTAGACTTTGGGGATTTTCTCACATGGGAATGATCAATTATTAACTCCATTTCCAGGCCCTCTCCCCTCTCTGGAGGATGAGGGGTGGGGCTGAAAACTTTCAAGCTTCAAATCATGGCTTGATCTTTCTGGTTACCAGGAGCCATTCAGGAGCCACTCAGAATCACCTCTATAGAAGAAGAGATGCTCCTAGTGCCCTTATCACTTAGGAAATTACAAGGGTTTCAGGAGTTCTGTGCCAGGAACCAGGAGAGAGACGGATACATATTTTCTATTATCTCACAGTCCACCCCCTGCTCTCTGGCCATGGACTTCTTACAGCAAAATGACAGGTAAGTCAAAAGAGAACGGCACATTACTGGAATCCCATGCAGTCATTAATAATCATTCCAGTCCATCATCACAACATAAGAAGAACATCTCCCAGGGTGAGGCCACTCAGGGTTACAAGTTTCCATTCAATCTTGGGTTCCAAAAGGAGGAGTGGTTTCTGCAGACATACGGTTCACCCGTTCAGGCATCTAATATAATGAGCTGAGAGACAATATCATTGCTTGCTCTGAGCCTCTTTCAAGACGTTAATGTAATATTGACTCCCTCATATTATATAACTCATTTATTCATTACTTTACCCTTAACTAATATTTCTCCTCTCCATTTATATATAAACTGTTCCTCCTTTGGAAGGGACATTACATTAGGTTCAGCCACTGTGCTTGTCTAGATTGCAGGCAGCAATACTAGTCTAGAAAGTGCCTCTCCCTCACTCCATTCATGTAGATATCCTTTCCATCAGGCAGGATAGCTGAATTTACTGTTAGTCCTAATTTTGTCAGATCGGGTGAAGACACATCCTGCCCCATTAGGCCCTAAGGAGTTGTGACATAAAGGTTAAAAATAGTTACAATTTCTTGCTTAGGAATCATCCCTGCTTCCTGCCCTTGTAGTTGTGGCCCTGGTCATATGACCGCTGCATCCGACAGGGGAAGAAAATAAAGTTGAGATGATATGGGATAGAAGGTACCAGCATCTTCCCTAACCCCGCTTCCCCAGATCTACCAGAAAAATAGAGGAATCTATCTACTGAGGACATTCCTTTAGTCCCACTCATGTTGAGTGTGAGCACACACTCAAGGTAAGTCAGCCTTTCATGACTTTATTTCCTCCCATTTAGATAACCAATGTTTCAGTTGCCCATTCTAATTCTGTATCAAACTGGTACTCTGGTAAGAATTTCTCTTGCTCATTGTTGGATATTATTTTCTCCAAAATGTATTCCTTGGTCTAAAGAAATGACGATCAGCAATCCAAATTGGTGTAATATCTTCTGGTTCTTTCATAGTATTCTGAGCATTTGCATCTACCACCGAGTAAGCAAAGCCCAGTCCATAGTCAGTGTCTATTCCTGTCAGGACCCATTTATAGCCCTCCAGGGCTACCAGTATCAGTCTCACTTGCCAGCTATGCTCAGGACTGTCCCACCAAGGTATCTACTGCATAGCCACCTGCAATCTCTGTCTCTCTAGTTGGCAGAACAGCTCTCATTGGCATTTTGTGCCTCAGGGAGTGCGAGAAGACTATGTCCAGACTTAAGCCCACTGCTGCATTGCTGCAATAACACCATGTTTCTTACCAGAAACTGGGGGCAGAGGCCAATACCTAAATTTTCTATTATCCCAAAGGGTATATACCCAGAAGTAGAATTGCTGGATTGTACGATAGTTTTATTTTTAATTTTTGGAGGAAACTCCATATTGTTTTCCGTAGTGCTTGGACCAACTTACATTCCCACCAACAGTGTATAAGGGTTCCCTTTTCACCACATTTTTGCCAGCACCCATTGTCTCTTGTCATCTTGATGACAGCCATTCTGACAGGTGTGAGGTGAAATGTCATTGTGGTTTTGATTTGCATTTCCCTGATGATTAGTGATATTGAACATCCTTTCATGTACCTATTGTCCAGTTTGATATCCTCTTTGGAAAGATGTCTATTCTTCTGTGCATTTTTAAATCAAGTTGTGAATTTTTTATGTATTTTGGATTTTAACCCCTTATCAATATATGGTTTGCAAAAATTTTCTCCCATTCTGTAGGTTGTCTTTTCATTTTGTTAATTGTTTCTTTGCTGTGCAGAAGCTTTTGAGTTTGATGTAGTCCCATTTATTGATTTTTGTTTTAGTTGCTTGTGCTTTTGGCATCATCTCCAAAAAATCATTGGCAAGACCAATATCAAGGAGCTTCTCCCCTACATTTTCTTCCAGGAGTTTTATGGTATCAGGTCTTAGGTTTAGTCTTTGATGCATTTTGAGTTAATTTTTGTGAGCAATGTGAGATAGGGGTCCAATTTCATTGCTCTGCATGTGTTCCTTCAGTTTTCCCAGCACCATTTGTGGAAGAAACTGTCCTATCCCTGTTGGGTGTTCTTGGCTCTCTTGTTGAGTATTAGCTGACCCGTATATCTCAGCATTTAATTCTGGGCTTTCTATTCTCTTCCATTGTTCTGTCTATTTTTATGCCAGGATCATACTGTTTTTATTACTATGGCTTTGTAGTATAGTTTGAAATCAGGAAGTGTAATACTTCCAGCTTTGATTGTTTTTTTTTCTCAGGATTGCTTTGGCCATTTAGGGTCTTTTCTGTTTCCATGCAAATTTTAGGATTGTTTCTTCTATTTCTGGGAAGAATGCCTTTGGTATTTTGACAGAGATTGCCTTGAATCTGTAGAAGGCTTTGGGTAATATGGCTACTTTAACAATATTCATTCTTCTCATCCCTGAACACTGGATGTCTTTACATTTGTTCGTCGTCTTTGATTTTTTTCAGCAAAGTTTTGTGGTTTTCATTGTATAGATCTTTCACATCCTTGGTTAAATTTATTCAAAGTATTTTATTTATTTATTTATTTTTTGGAATGGAAATTTTCTTTTATTAATGTTATGATAGATTACAACCTTGTGAGATTTCAGTTGTACATTTTTGTTAGTCATGTTGTGGGTTAGTCATGTCACTTCCTCCTTTGTGCCCTCCCCCCACTCCCCCTTTTCCCTGGTTACCACCGATCAGATCTCCTTATCAATATACTAACTTCCACCTATGAGTGGAGTCATATAGAGTTCGTCTTTCTCTGACTGGCTTATTTCGCTTAACATAATACCCTCGAGGTCCATCCACGTTGCTGTGAATGGGCCAATTTTGTCTTGATGCTAGAGTAAATGGGATAGTTTTATTTCTTTCTCAGATGTTTCAATATTACTGTAGAGGAATGCACTATTTCTATATGTTAATTTTATATCATGCAACTTTACTGAACTCGTTGATTAGTTCCAACAGTTTTGGTTGCCTCTTTGAGATTTTCTATACATAAAATTATATCATCAGCAAATAGCAACAATGTTATTTCTTCCTTTCCAATTTGGATCCTTTTATTTCTTTGTCTTGCTAGTTGCTCTAGCTAGGACTTCCAGTACTATATTGAGTGGAATGGTGAGAGTGGGCATCCTTGTCTTGTTCCTGATCTTAGAGGAAAAGCTCTGAATTTTTCTGCATTGAGTATAATATTAGCTGTGGATTTGTTATATATGGCGTTTATTATATTGAGGTATGTTTCTTCTATACCCAATCTGTTAAAGTTTTTTTTTTTAATCATGAAAGGATGTATTTTGTCAAATGTTTATTCTGCATTTATTGAGATGATCATGTAATTTTTCTTTCATTTTATTGATATGTTATATTACATTTCTTGTTTTGCATATGTTGAACCATCCTTTCATCACAGGGATAAATCCTACTTGGTCATGTTATGTAATCCTTTTAATGTGTTCTTGAATTTGGTTTGCTAATGTTTTGTTGAGAATTTTTGAATTTATATTCATCAGGGATATTAGTCTATAGTTTTTTTTTTCTTGTGTTATTTGGTCTCTGTATCAAGGAAAATGCTGACCTTGTAGACTGAGTTTGGAAGTATTCCCTCCTCCCCGATATTTTGGAAGAGTTTGACAAAGATTGGTGTCAATTCTTTAAGTGTTTGGTAGAATTCACCACTGAAGCCATCTGGTTCTGGAGTTTTTTGTGTTGGGAAGTTTTTGATTACTGATTCAATTTCTTTACACATTATTGTTCTGTTCAGATTTTCTATGTCTTCATGATTCATTCTTGGTAGGTTGTGTGTTTCTAGAAATGTATCCATTTCTTCTAGCTTATCTTCTATGGCATATAATTATTTGTAGTCTCTTATGATCCTATGTATTTCTGTAGTATCTGTAACGTCCCCTTTTTCATTTCTAATTTTGAGTCTTCTTTTTTTTTTTAGTTAGTCTAGCTAAAGTTTCATCAATTTTATCTTTTCAAAGAACCAGCTCTTAGATTTGTTGATCTTTTCTATTATTTTTTTGGTTCTATTCTATTTATTTCTGCTCTAATCTTATTTCCTTTCTTCTGCTAACTTTGGGCTTAATTTATTATTCTTTTTCTAGTTTCTTGAGGTGTAAAGTTAGATTGTTTATTTGAGATCTTTCTAATTTCTTAATATATGTGTTTATTTCTAGAAGCATTCCTCTCAGAACTGCTTTTGCTGCATCCCACAAGATTTAATATGTTGCATTTCCATCTTTATTTGTTTCAAGAAATGAAGAAAATTTTTTTTAATTTTCCTTTTTTGACCAATTGGTTACTTGGAAGTGTGTTGTTTAGTTTCCACATATTTGTAGATCTTTTGACTTTCCTCTTATTGTTTTCTAGTTTCATGCCATTATGGTCAGAAAACATAGTTGGTATGATTTCAACTTTCTTAAATTTGCTAAGATTTGTTTTGTGTCTTATCATATGATCTATCCTGGAGAAGATTCTGTGTGCACTTGAGAATAAGGTGTATTTTGCTGTGGATAGATGGGATGTTCTGTATATTTCTGTTAAGTCCATTTGTTCTAAAGTATGGTTCAATTCTAATATTTCCTTCATGATTTTATGTCTGGACATTATCCATTGCTGATAGTAGGGTATTGAAGTTCCCTACTATTACTCTATTGTCCGTTTCTCCCTTAATATTTGTTAGTATTAATATATTTTGGTGTTCAGGTGTTGGGGGAAGATATAGTTATGACTGTTATATCTTCTTGATGTATTGACCCTTTATCATTAGAGAATCATCTTCTTTGTCTCTTGTTACCATTTGTGGCTTGAAGTCTATTTTGTCTAATATAAATATGGCTATGCTTCTTTCTTTTGGTTTCCACTTGTTTGGAGTATCATCTTCAATCTCTTCACTTTGAGTCTATGTGGGTCTTTAGAGCCGAAATGAGTCTCCTTTAGGCAGCATAAAGTTGGGTCTTGTTTTTATCCATCCAGCCACTCTGTGCCTTTTGATTAGTGAATTCAATCTATTTACATTTAGGGTGATTATTGATATTAAGGACTACTGCCATTTTATCTTTTGCCTTCTGGTTATTTTGTATCTCCATTGTTTCTTTTTCCTTCTGTTTCTGTCTACCTTTGTAAGTTTGTGGTTTTCCATGGTGATTTGCTTAGCCTTCCCTTTTTTGTTTAATGTTTTGTGTCTCCGCTAGATTTTCACTCTTTGTTTACCATGAGGTTCACATACAGCATCTCATAGATCAAGTAGTTATTTTTTTGCTGATAGCAACTTGTCTTCATTTGCCTATAAAGGTTCCAGCCTTTTACTCTTCCCCACGTATATATATATATATATATATATATATATATATATATATATTTGTGAGGAAGATTGGCCCTGAGCTAACATCTGTTGCCAGTCTTCCTCTTTTTGCTTGAGGAAGATTGTCCCTGAGCTAACATTTGTACTACTCTTCCTCTGCTTTGTATGTGAGACACCACCACAGCATGGCTTGATAAGTGGTATGTAGGTCCATGCCCAGGACGTGAACTCACAACCCTGGGCCACTGAAGCAGAGCATGTGAACTTAACCACTATGCCACATGGCTGGCCCCCATCCCTTTTATATTTTTGATGTCACAATTTACCTTTTCTATGCTGTGAATTTGTAACCAAATTGTAGTTATTTTTAATGCTTTTTTCCTTCAATCTTTATGCTGTAATTAAGTGTTTTTAATACACTACAGTCATGCGCTGCATGATGACATTTTGGTTAACAACAGACCAGATAAACAATGGTGGTACCATAAGATTATAATGGAGCTGAAAAATTCCTATTGCCTAGTGGTGTCATAGCTGTTGTAACGTTGTAGTGCAACATATTACTCACATGTTTGTGGTGATGCTGGTGTAAACAAACCTACTGCACTGCCAGTTGTATAAAGGTGTAGCACATACAATTATGTACAGTAAATAATACTTGATAGTGATAATGAACAACTATATTACTGCTTTATGTATTTACTACACTATACTTTCTATTTTAGAATGTACTCTTTCTGCTTAAAACAAAGTTTACCATAAAACAGTATGCCATGTTATGCCAGCAGCAGCCTCATACATCTCATGTTTACCTTGTGTCTTGATTGCATCATTTTCTCTTGTGCTTGGCTTAATCTAATGTTGTTTTGTTCATCATGGCCCCTAAGCATAAAAAATCCAATGCTAATGTTGCCAGTAAGAGGCCATGTTGAGCGATTGACCTGAAAATAAAATTAAAAGTGATTAAGGACTACAAAGGTGGAAAATCAGTGATTGTTAATGCTCGCCAGTCAGATATGTAATTTCACCAATAGCTATGATCTTGAAGAACAACAACAATGTGATGGGAGCTATTAAAGGATCTGCTTCTTTGAAGGCAATGAGACTAACAATAATTTGAGAGGGGCCTATATCAGACATGGAGAAACTTCTGATGACCTGGATTGAAGACCAGGCACAGAAGCATATCCCTCTCAGCACCATGATGGCCAAAGCAAAAAGTTTGTTTGCAATGTTGAAAGAAAACCCTGGACCCGACTATGGTGTTGAATTTACTGCCAGCTCTGGGTGCTTTAAATGATTCAAGAATCATTATTCATTAAATAATGTGAAAGTGAGTGGTGAGTCTGTGAACACTAATGTGAAGACAGCTGAAAAAAATTTGGAAACTCTGGACAAGCTGATTGTGGAAGAAAATTACTTGCCAGAGCAAATATTCAATATTCCCTCTTCTGGGAATGGATGCCTAAGAAGGACTTTCATTCATAAAGAGGCCAAGTCAATGCCAGGTTTCAAGGCTTTTAAGGACAGGATAACAGTCCTGCTTGGGGGCAATGTTGCAGGCTACAAATTGAAACTCTTCATGATCTGCCACAGTGAGAACCCCAGGGCCTATGAGTATATCAATAAGCACACACTGCCAGTGTACTACAGGAGCAATAAGAAGTCATGGATGATGCAGCTCTTCTAAGATGCCCTCCTGAATTGCTATGCCAGCAAAATGGAGAAGAATATTTTGGAGAATGGCATACCTTTCAAGATTTTGCTTATTGTTCATAATGTTCCTGGACATTCTCCTTTTACTGATGATCTTCATGTCAGTATCAAAGCAGTGTTTCTCCCTCCAAACACCACTTCTTTGATCCAACCAATGGATCAAGGAGTTATAGCAGCATTTAAAGCCTACTACCTGAGGAGGACCTTTGGGCAGGCTATTGCTCCAACCAAGGGAGACACGAGAAGACACTGACGCAATCCTGGAAGGAGTATAACATCTATGACTGCATCAAGAACCTTGCTTGGGCTTGGGGTGAATTCACTAAGGAGCGTATGAACGGCATCTGAAAGAAGATACTCGGGAGGTTTGTCCATCACTTCAAAGGATTTGCCAAGAATGAGCAGGCTGCAAAAATCAACAAGGCTCTGATTGAGATGGCAAACGGCTTTAACCTGGGTGTGGATGAGGGTGACATTGAGGAGCTCTAGAGGTGGTTCCTGAGGAACTGACTAATGAGGAGTTGTTGGAATTGGAACAGGAATGCATGGGTAAAGAAGAGGCACGAGAAAAGAAAAACTGCAGGAGAAGAAAAGGAACCCTCGAGAAATTCACAGTGAAGGATTGGATTTAGCAGGAGCTTTTTCAGACTTCAACATGCTCCTTTAAAAGTTTGAAAACATGGACCCCAACACAGAAAGGTTTTCATTGATAGAGATGAATGTTCATGGTGCATTATCTGCTCACAAGCAAATCTATGATGAAAAAAAAGAAACAAACCAAGCAAACTACCATGGATGTATTTCTGAAAGTGGCAGCTCCTTAAGAAGAGCCCCAGGCAGGCTCTTCAGGAGGTATTCCAGAAGAAGGCAGTGTTATCATAGAAGATGACAGCTCCATGCATGTTTTTGCCCCTGAAGACCTTCCAGTGGGACAAGATGTGGAGGTGGATGATAATGATTTTGGTGATATGACCCTGTGTAGGCCTAGGCTAATGTGGGTGTTTGTGTCTTAGCTTTTAACAAAAAAGCTTAAAAAGTAAAAAAATAAATAAATAAAAATAGAAAAAATCTTATAGAATAAGGATGTAAAGAAAGTATTTTTTGTACAGCGGTACAATGTTTATGGTTTAAGCTGTGTTATTACAAAAGACTCAAAAGTTTAAAAAATTAAATTTTATAAAGTAAAAAGTTTACAGTAAGCTAAGGTTAATTTATTACTGAAGAAAGAAATTTTTAAAATAAATTCAGTGTAGCCTAAGTGTACAGTGTTTATAGTATACAGGAGTGCACAGCAAGTCCCCGGATCTTCACATTCACTTTCTGACTCACCCAGAGCAACTTCCCATCCTGCAAGCTTCAATCATAGCAAGCGCCCTATACAGGCATACCACTTTTTCCTCTCTTATACTGTATTTTCACTGTACCTTTTCTATGTTTATCTGTTTAGATATACAAACACTCACCATTGTGTTACAATTGCCTACAGTATTCAGTACAGTAACGTGCTGCACAGGTGTGTAACCTAAGAGCAACAGGCTGCTCCATATGGCCTAGGTGTGTAACAGGCTATATTATCTAGCTTTGTGTAAGTACGTTCTATAATGTTTGAAAACAATTAAATCACCTAACAACACGTTTCTCAGATCGTATCCCCATCGTTGTGATGTGTGACTGTACTCTAAAAGAGTTAGTTTTCTATTTCTGACTATTTATCATCTTAATCAGAGTTTTGCGTGCTTTTCCTCTTTTTGTTTCAGCTTGAAGAGCTCCTTCTAATGTTTTCTGTAAGCAGGTCTAGTGGTGGTGAACTCCCTCAGCTTTTGTTTGTCTGGGAAAGCCTTTGTTTCCCCTTCATATCTGAAGGATAATTTTTCTGGATAGAGTATCCTTGGCTGGCAATTTTTATCTTTCAACACTTTGAATATATCATTCCACTTTCTTCTGGCCTGTAGAGTTTCTGCTGAGAAATATGCTGATAGCCTAATGGGGTTTCCTTTGTGAGTTACTTTCTTTTTTTTTCCCTGGGTGCCTTTAAAATACTTTCTTTATCATTGACTTTGACAGTTTCCTTAAAATATGTCTTGGAAAAGGTCTTTTGGTGTTGAGATAATAAGGTGTATCTGTTAGCTTTGTGGGCTTCTATGTCCAGTTCTTTCCCCAGGTTTGGGAAGTTCTAAGTTATAATTTCTTTAAATAAACTGTCTGCCCCCTTTTCCCTTTCTTCTCCCTCTGGTACACCTGTTATTCTTATTTTGGCCTTTCTAACAGAGTTTAATAACTTTCATAGGGTTTCTTCACTTTAAAGAAAAAATCTAGTTCTCTCTCCTCTTCCACCTGAATCATT
The DNA here is from genome assembly GCF_041296235.1 of Equus asinus. NCBI lineage: Eukaryota > Metazoa > Chordata > Mammalia > Perissodactyla > Equidae > Equus > Equus asinus. The sequence continues at coordinate 65,055,280 of NC_091799.1, forward strand.
TCTGAATTCCTATCCTTGAGCTCACTTACTCTCTCATCCATCTGATCTTCTCTATTTTCAATGCTTTCTAAAGCATCCTTCATCTCATTTGTTGAGTTCTTTAGCTCCAGAATTTGTTTTGTTCTATTTTAGAATTTCAATCTCTTTAGTCAAGAACTCCTTCTATTCATTAATTTTATTCCTGAGCTTATTGAATTGCCTTTCTGAGTTTTCTTGTACCTTGTTGAATTCTTTCATAACAGCTATTTTGAATTTTTTATCAGATCACAATATTCTGTGTCTTTGAGTTCAGTTGCTGGAGAATTGTCGTTTTCTTTTTATGATAACATATTACCATGATTTTTCGTAGTTTGATGAAATGTGCCTCTGCCGCTGCATTTGTAGCAGCAAACACCTTTTCTATTTAGGTAAGGCTTTGTTTCCTTGACCCTTAACAGTTCTACAGACTGGCACTTAGTAGCCTTTCTTTTGTTTTCCAGAAGGTGGTGCTACAGCACAAGTTTTTGGTTTCTCTTAGCAAGTTGACTCTAAACTAAAGTTGGGAGCATGTGAGTAAAGAAAAAACAAGCTAGTGGAGAAAGGAAACAACAAATGGGTGGTGGGAGTAGTGGGGGAGATGTGTGCTTAGCACTTGTGACTTAAAGTGTGCCCACAGCCTGCTCAGGGATCCTTGAGTGAGGGAGTCCCCAAGGTCCACGAGTGGACCTCTTGCTAAAATCTTGGGGCAGACTGCAAGAAATATGTCCCTTCAGTTTTCTTTGCATTCTCCCCTTTGTATTTCTGGGCCCCAGTCATGGAGGTCTCTCCTCAGAGATCCAGGTATTACTGAGGAACAATGGAATCCTCCAGCTGCAGCCTTTGTGGCCGGGCCGACTTTGACTCACCACTTTCAATTTTCCCCTCTTGTGCTAGAGAGGTCACCAAGCGCCCTTGCTGCCAGTGCTGCCACCACATGAGATCATACAGTATTTGTCTTTGTCTATCTAACTTATTTTAATAGCAAACTCCCCTCAAGGTCCATTATGTTGTAGCAAATGGTAAGCTTTTCTTCTTTTTTATGTCTGAATGCTATTCCATTGTGTCACTGTGTGTGTATATGTATACACACAGACACACACATCTTTATCCACTCATCCATCGATGGACACTAGGTTGTTTTCATATCTTGGCTATTGTAAATAATGCTGCAATGAACATGGGAGTGCATATATCTTTTAAAATTAGTGTTTTTGTTTTCTTCAGATAAATACTCAGAATTGCTGGATCACATGGTAGCTTTAATTTTTTGAGGACCTGCCATACTGGTTTCCATAGTGGCTGCACCACTTTACCTTCCCACCAAGAGTGCACAAGGGTTCCCTTTTTTCCACATCCTTTTCAGCACTTGTTATTTCATGTCTTTTTGATAATAGTGATTCCAACAGGTGTTAGGTGATATCTCACTGTGGTTTTGATTTATATTTTCCTGATGACTAGTGATGTTGAACACTTTTTCATGTGCTTATTGGCCATCTGTATGTCTTCTTTGGAAAAATATCTATTCAGATCCTCTGCCCATTTTTTAAATCAGATTTTTTTTTTTTTTGCTATTGAGTTGTATGAGTTCTTTATATATTGTAGATATTAACTCCTTCTCAGACATATGATTTGTAGATATTTTCTCCCATTTTTTGGGTTGCCTTTTCATTTTGTTGATTTCCTCTGCTGTGCAGAAGATTTTTAGTTTTATGAAGTCTCATTTATTTTTGCTTTAGTTGCCTTTGCCTCTAGAATGTCCTCACTAAGACAGATGTCAAGGAGTTTACTGCGTATGTTTTCTTCTAGGAGTTTTCTGATTTCAGGTCTTACATTCAAGTCTTTAATCCATTTTGAGTTAACTTTTGCATATGGTGTAAGATAGTGGTCCATTTCCATTCTTTTGTGTGTTGCTGTCCAGTTTTCTCAAGACCGTTTATTGAAAAGACTGCCCTTTCCCCATTTATATTCTTGGTTCTGTTGTTGTGAATTAATTGACCCTATATATGTAGGTTTATTTTTCTGGGCTCTCTATTTTTTTCCATTGAGCTATGTGTCTTTTTTTATGCCAATACTATACTGTTTTGATTACTGTAGCTTTCTAGAAAAGTTTTAAATCAGGGAGCATGATGCCTTGAGCTTTGTTCTTCTTTCTCAATATTACTTTATTCTATTTCTCTGAAAAATGCCCTTGAAATTTTGATAGGAACTGCATTGAATCTATAGATTGATTTGGATAGCGTGGACATTTTGACAATGTTAATTCTTCCAATCCATGAGCATGGAATACCTTTCCATTTATTTGTGTCTTCTTCACTTTGTTTCATCAATGTCTTATAGTTTTCCGTGTACAGGTCTTTTGCTTCCTTGGTTAAATTTATTCCATTTTTTAAGGAATTTATTTAGGTATCTTATTCTTTGATGCTATTGTAAATGGCATTTTTTCTTAATCTCTTTCTGATAGTTTGTTAGTAGATAGAAACGCTATAGATTTTTGTATACTGATTTTTGTATCCTGCAACTTTACTGAATTTTTTGATTAGCTCTAACAGTTTTTTGGTGGGATCTTTGGGGTTTTCTATTTATAATGTCTTATAATCTGCAAATAGAGAGTTTTACTTCTTTTTTTTTCATTTTGGATGCCTTTTATTTCTTTTTCTTGCCTAACTGCTCTGGCTAGGACTTCCACTACTAGGTTGAATAAGAGTGGAGAAAGATCTTAATCACAATGATTGATTTGCTGATGTTAAACCATCCTTGCATCCCTGGAATAATCTCACTTGTTCATGGTGTATGATCCTTTTAGTGTATTGTTGAATTCAGTTTGCTAATATTTTGTTGAGGATTTTTACATCTATGTTTATCAGGGATATTGGCCTGTAATTGTCTTTTCTTGCAAAGCCCTTGTCTGGTTTTGGTATCAGGATAATGCTGGCCTTGTAAAATGAGTTTGGAAATGTTCCCTCTTTTATTTCTTTTTAGAAGAGTTTGAAAAGTATTGGTATTAATTCTTTCTAAATGTTTGGTAGAATTCACCAGTGAAGCTGTCTGGTCTTGGGTTTTTTTTTGGGGCGGGGGGGGGGAGGGTTATAATTACTGATTCAATTTTTTTACCAGTAATCTTTTCAGATTTTCTATTTATTCATGATTCAGTTTTGGTAGCTTGTATGTTTCTAGGAATTTTTCCATTTTTTTCTAGATTGTCCAATTTGTTGTTGTATATTTCTGCATGGTAATCTCTTATGATCTTTTGTATTTCTGTGGTATCAGTTGTAATGTCTCCTCTTTCATTTCTGATTTTAAGTTCTCTGTTTTTCTTGGTGGGTCTAGCTAAAGACTTGTCAATTTTGTTTTATATTTCAAAGAACCAGCTTTTAGTTTCATTGATTTCCCCCTCTTTTTAGTCTCTATTTTATTTCCACTCTGATCTTTGTTAGTTCCTTCCTCCTGCTAATGCTGGGCTTTGTTTGTTCTTCTTTTTCTAGTTCCTTGAGAAATGAAGTTATTTGACATTTTTCTTGATTCTTGATGTAGGCATTTATGGCTATGAACTTCCCTCTTAGAACTTCTTTTGCTGCATCCCATAAGTTTTCATATGGTGTGTTTCCGTTTTCATTTGTCTCAAGGTAGTTTTTCAATTTCTTCTTTGACCCATTGGTGGTTCATTAGCATATTGTTTAATCTCCACATATTTGTAAATTTTCCAGTTTTCTTCAATTTCTAGTTTCATTCCATTGTTGTTGGAGAAGATGCTTGATATAATTTAAGTCTTCTTAAATTTATTAGGACTTTTTTTGTGGCCTAATGTGTGATCTATCCTAGAGAATGTTTCATGTGTACTTGAGAAGAATGTGTGATCTGTTGCTTTTGGATGAAATGCTCTGCAGATATCTGTTAAGTCCATCTGGTCTAATGTGTTGTTTATGGTTGATGTTTCCTTATTGATTTTCTGTCTGGGATGATCTATCCATTGATGAAAATGGGGTATTAAAGCCCCCTACTATTATTGTATTGCTGTCTATTTCCCCCTTTAGGTCTTTAAATATTTGCTTCATATATTTAGGTATTCCTATGTTGGGTCCATAAATATTTAGAAATATTCTTGTTGAATTTACCCCTTTATCATTTGTAATGCCCTTCTTTGTCTCTTATTGCAGTCTTTGTTTAAAGTCTATTTTGTCTGATGTAAGTATAGCTACCCCAGCTTTCTTTTGGTTTCCGTTTGCATAGAATATTTTTTTCATTCTTACACTTTGTGTGTGTCCTTACAGCTGAAGTGAGTCTTATATTCAGGATATAGACTTTTTTATCTATTCAGCCACTCTGTCTTTTGATTGGAGAATTTAGTCCATTTATTTTAAAGTAATTATTCATAACTATGTTCTTATTGACATTTTATTATTGTTTTCTCTTGCTTACAGTTCCTCTGTTCCTCTCTTCTCTTGCTCTCTTCCTTTGATTTGATGATTTCTCTTTATCTTTTGTGTATCTACTACAGGTGTTTGCTTTGTGGATACCAAGAAACTTTAATAAAACAACTTATATTTATAGCAATATATTTTAAGTTGATAATTTAAGTTTGAATGCATCTAAATCTCTACATTTTTACTTTTCTCTCCACATTTTGTTTTTAATATCATATTTTACACCTTTTTTCCTCTTAGTTCTTTATTTCTTTATTATTATTTTTCACATTTTTATCTTGTGTATCCCTTAACTAATTATTGTAGTTATAGTTATTTTTACTACTTTTGCCTTCTAACCTTCATACTAGTTTTATAAGTGATTAATCCACCACCTTTACATCATTAGATTATTCTAAATTTTAATATATATTTCCCCTTAGCAGTGAGATTTACACTTTTATATGTTTTCCTGTTACTAATTAATGTTCTCTCTTTTCAGCTTAAAAAACTCCGTTTAACATTTTTTGTAAAGATAATTTAGTGGTGATGAACTCCTTTAGCTTCTGCTTGTCTGGAAAACTTTCTATCTCTCCTCCTATTCTGAACAATAACTTTGTCAAGTAGAGTATTTTTGGTTGGAAGTTTTTTTTTTTTTTTTCAGCTCTTTGAATATATTATGCCACTCCCTTCTGGCCTGCAAAGTTTCTGCTGAAAAATATGCTGATAGCCCTATGGGGGTTCTCTTGTATGTAATAAGCTGTTTTTCTCTTGCTGCTTTTACAATTCTCTCCTTGTCTTTAACTTTTGAAATTTTAATTATGTGTCTTGGTGTGAGTCTCTTTGGGTTCTTCTTATTTGGAACTCTCTGGGTTCCTGGATATGGATGTCTATTTCTATCCCAAGGTTAGGGAAAGTTTCAGCCATTATATCTTTAATAAGTTTTCTGCCTTTTTCTCTCTCTCTTCTCCTTCTGGGACCCCCATAATGTGAATATTGGTATGCTTGATGTTGTCTTTTAAGTTCCTAAGCTATGTTAAATGTTTTTTCATTCTTCTTTTTGCTGCTCTGATTGCATGAGTCCCACTGACCTTTCTTTGAGTTCACTGATCCTTTCTTTGCTTCATCTGTTCTCCTGTTGAACCCCTCTAGTGTATTTTTCAGTTCAGTTATTGTATTCTTCAGCTTTGTGACTTCTATTTGGCACTTTCTTATGTTTTCTATCTCTTTATTGAAGTTCTCACTATGTTCATCCATCTTCTCCTGAGTTTGATGATTATCATTATGACTGTCATTTTGAATTATTTATTAATTAATTCAATACTTATTAATACTTATTAATACTTATCTGCATTTCAATAAGATTTTTTTATGATGTTTTATCTTGTTCTTTTGTTTGGAACATATTCCTCTGTTTCTTCTTTTGGCTTAACTCTCTGTGTTGGTTTCTATGCTTTGGATAATACAGCTACCTCTCCTAGTCTTGAAGGAGTGGCCTCGTGTAAGAGATGAACATTGTTGTTCAACCCTGCCCTAACTCTTGGTTGCTGCTCAAATTTTTGTGATTATCCAAGCAGCCTATTTTATTTTTAATGGCTCTTAGTAGCCAGAGGTGTCAGTGACTCACAGGGGAGTATTTCAGTCTGCACCTAGATTTAGGCTAATTGGAAGCCAGATGCTCAGGCAGCAGCTTTTAAAGCACGCAAACATATACAGTCTTATGTGACTGCAAGCATAAGTCCCACTGGCCACCAGAGCCATGCAATCTAGAGGTGTTGTCTGGGATGCAGTCACAAAAATCAGGGCTCCAGACAAGTGTACAAGGTCCTTTCCAGGAAATACTAGTGGCCTAGAGTGAGGCAGAGGGAAAACACAAAGACAGCATCCAGAGGCTTCTGTACCTGGAGTGTACCCCATTTGACCCTAGATGTGTGTCAAACCAGAAGCCTGCCCTTCAGGCTGAAGCTTCAGGAGAAACAAATAAGTGTCTTTCACAGAAAGGGTGGGGGTGTGTTTCAGTCTACTGTCTGCACAGTACCCTGGGGGTGGTCACCTGCCAAGGACTTTCTCTCCATTTGTCGTGGTACCATGGGACTCAGGAATGCAGGCTCTGCTGGCCACCAGAGCTGGGTGATCAAGGGACATCCCCTGCCTGGTGGCCACAAAAACCTAGCCACCAGACTTAAAAACCAAGGCACCAGAGACATGTAAGATACATGTATCCAAGATCCAAGGCACCACATACATGTAAGATCCATGTATCCAAGAGACACTGGTGCTCTGGAGTGTGGCAGAGGGAGAGCACAAAGACAACACCTGCCCTCTGAGATTTCCAAAGAGGACCACAGTGGGCCCTTAGATGTGTGTTTAATTAGAAGCCTGACTGTCAGGTTGCAGCTGTGAAGACAAGCTAATAGGCCTCGTTTGCAGACAGATTAGTGCTTCTGTCTGTTGCCTCTTGCTATGCTCTGGGGAGAGTAGCCATTTAAGAACTATTTCTCCATTGATTACAGTCCTGTAGGACCCTCGAGTGTAAGCCCTGCTGACCAACAGAGCCAAGTGATTTAGACATGTCACCTGGGCAGAAGCCACACAAATAGGGGTGCCAGAGTAGGATAAAAGCTCCTTTCTGGGAGAAACTGGTAAGCTGGAGTGTAGCAGAGGAAGATCACAAAGATGGTGTCCACAAACCTCTGTCCTCAGATAGTACCCCAGCGGGCCTGCAGATGTATGTTAAATTAGATGCTTGCCCCTCAGGCTTTAAGATAAGCAATAAGCCTCTTTCACATAAAGCCTGGGTGCCTTTCAGTTGGCTGCCTCTGTGCGGGTTCCTGAGACAAGTGGATCTGAGTCCACGAGCCCTTTAAGAGCTGTTTCTCAGTTCACTATAGCCCTGTGGGTCTCATGGATGTGAGCCCTGTTGTTTTTCAAAGCTAGATGTTTTGGGCACTCATCTCTCAGGTGCAGGTCTTAAAAGTTGGGGTGTCCAGTGTGGGGTTCAAAGCCTTCATTCCTTAGGGAGAAGCCCTGGGTTTTGAGTTCCCTCTTGATTATGGGTTGCTGTGCCCAAGGTGGGGTTTATGGCAAGATTGTGTCTCAGCCTCTCCTGCACTCTTCGATGTGGTCTTTTTCTCATTTGCCCAATGTTTAGGGGTTACTCAGCAGTTTTTAGCTTTTTTCCAGAGGAAGTTCTTCCATATTTGGCTGCAGATTTGGTGTGTCCGTGGGTTGAGGTGAGTTTGGGATCTTTCTGTGTTGCCATTTTGAACTGGAACCCGTACTTTCTCTTTTAGTTAATGGCGCTAATATCTACCTAATAAACTGAGTCAGAAACCTCAGGGTCACCCTTGATTTCTAGCTCTTGTTCTTTGGAATCTTACTGGTTACCATTACCTACCTACCAAATTGAACTAGTGTGTATCCCCTACTCTTCACCACTAGTGAGCCATCTTTAACTTGGGTGTAAAAGTGCTAGAAAACCATAACAGCTTTCTAGCGCTTGTTCTGTTCCCACTATCGCCTCCTATTAGTCAATTTCCTATGTTGCCATTTGAGTGATCTTTTAAAACTCACATCTGATCACACTGCTTCCCTGCTTAAATTCCTTCAAGAATTGTTTACAGCTGGAAGATGAAATCTGGACTTTTCAAGCATTTCAGACAAGTGTCATGACTCCAGCCCTGAGCCGTTCTCTTCCTCTTCCACCCTATGGTTACCAATATGCATGACTTTGAAGTTCTATAAATACACTATGCTCTGCTGTCCCTCTGTGGTTTGCATTTTCTGCTCCTTCTGTTTGGAACAACCTTCTTCCATTCTGCCTCTGCATAACTCCTACATTTTCCAATGTTTTAGCCCAAGCCTTATTCCTTCTAGTTGGTCTTCTCAGAACATCCCAATCCTTGCCTCTAATCTGGGTTAATTGCCCCTCTTCTGTGCTTTTGCAATAGTTTGTATGAAACCTCCATATTGGCACTTATCAAATTGTATTATAATTGCCTGCTTATTAGGATACTGTTTTGGAATATTCAGCTAGATTTTCTCCCAATACCTGTCTTCTTCCTTATGTTGTTTATACCCTTGGCCTTTCTTCCATTCAGTCAGTAGAATTGCATTAAGGGAGAGACAATACATTAAAAAAAGAGAATATGATTATTAGGTGAAATTACCTGAGATTTAGAATTAATAAACAAGAAACTCTAGTGCTAAAGGATTTGGGACACAAACAATAGATTAGGGAGAAAAGTCAGTCAGCCAGGCTACCTCTCCACCAGACTAAAGATTCTTTGGACTTGGTGTGGGGTGAAGTGAGAAGAAAGTTAGAGGAGAAATAAGAGAACCAAGAAGCTGAGTGTTCCTAATCAGTGTCCACAGACCAGAGCCTGCCATACGGCCTTCTGTTTAGAAGGCTCTTATTCAAGTCCAATAGGAAGCCTAGGAGAGAAGGAGTTAGCATCTTTCAAGGGTGAAAGATGTACCCTTTTCAGGTCTATCTTCTCAATGTTATTGAGGAAAAATAGCCATATGGTAACTTCATGTTTTTAAATTAAGTCAAAGCCAGGGGGTTATTACTGAGAGGTGAGAATAGGGAGAGATTTCTGCTAAAACCAGTTGGAACTGGTCTGGCCACAGGAACCTCAGAATGACCAGGTAGCATGTGTAGTCCTTCCTGAGGTCTTGTCACTAGTAAGATTTTTATCAGTTTATCTGGAGGTAGAGGACTATTGTCTAAAAAATGAATTTTATAACATTTCAGAGAAGATATTTTTGTGAGTTTTTTTAGAATAAAACAAATTTCTAATGTTCATTTCAATTATTTATTAGATCAATATTAGGGAATACTAAATTTATAAACTGTGGTAACCTTAATACCAACTATACATTTTCCTCTATCACAATTATATGAGTTCATTGAGGGTCAGGACTCTACTGCATGTATTTTCATGTCTACCAATAAGTTAACATATAAAAAGCATTCTGTAAATGTTTGTGGACAGTATAATTGGAAGTCCCTTAATTTTTTCCCTTAATTTTGATTCTTTGCATGTTATCTGCTGTGTCTACCCAGGTAGGTGGCCCTCCTGTCACTGGGTTCAGTTTAGAAAAGCTATTTTGATACATGTGGACCGGTGTGGATATTCCTAGGACCTTCTCACTTGGCTTATTTTTAGTGCAGATTCTTGGAAATGGCCCTGAGAGGCATATTTGGAAGAAACTATGTATAAATAGAGTTGGTGGCACAACTAGAACACTAAGTGTTCTCAAATTTAGTAGTGAATCTACTGGGATGCAAATAGATTGATTGACTTCACCATGCCCTGAGGTCCAAGACCAGGCAAGCCTGCACGGAATCTGATGCCTCACTGTATCAGGCACCATGCACCAAAGGAAGCCCACAGTACTCACAGATCCCATCCACATGTTGTCCCTGTTGAATGCTCCATTCCCAGGCTGTGACAGTAGGATGCCAAAATGATCATTGGGCCTTAGTCTCCAGATGCAGGGACACACTGTCTTTAGGTAGTAGAGGTGACTTTTTAATACCTTAACAGCCGTTCTTGGTTCCATAACCAAGAGCTTTTTGACTTTGGAATGTAGAAAGTCAGGTATAAAATTACCTACCTTAAACGATTACAAGTATTGGAATTAATGCTAATGCCTAAGTCCAAATTCATGTGTTGGAAGCCCATAGCCCTAAATAAAAACGTATTTACCCTTGTGTCTATTTCAAGCTCAGCGTTGTGCCTAGGATTGTAGAAGATAAAGGTAACAAGAAATGGAAAAATAGGCATCCTAGGACCAACAATAATACAAATTGAAGGAAGATGAAAAAATTTATCAGACTAAGGCTGAGAAATTCAGGAATATATTCTCTTAGATATTTATTGTAATCTCCAAAAAATAAAACAAGATAAACCCAAAGAACAAAACCACTTTCTATACAGAATTCACATTCAAACTTAATACCTAACAGCACGTACAGTTTTTACACCATTAATTTCAATAAAGAGAATTAAAACTTCACAATGTGAATACACTTTATAGCTTTAAACCCAGACAAGAGCTCCTGTGGACACATGAAGAATCACAATAGTTGCTGCGCGGCAGTAGTTTTCAACTAAATGTCACTATCACTATATGAAAGCATTAAGCTGTTACTCAATATTTTCCCAAGAAGACCTCCACAGTGTAGTCACTGAGAAGGAGCCAAAAAGTGCCCGGTAACAAAGGAAGGTCTTCATCTGTGCACTTCCCAACACCCTTTATGGGAAATATGGAACTACAGAAAAATCTCTGGGCACACATCTGCCTGGTTGACATTGGGTTAGACAATGTCTTGTGGTTTGGTGCATGGGCAAAATGTCTAAATCAACTGTCTAATGTGGCTTTAAAGCAATTTGTGTTGTGTGGCCAAGTCTGGGCTTGCTCAGCACAGAGGAATATGATGATGCTGCAGCTTGTCTTCCTCATGGGGACAAAAACAGAGAGAGCCAAACTGGGGTGATTTGTTGGGTTTCAGAAGGCCAGTTTGGCTCTCTAGAGAAAAGCAATGATCTATAGCTGCCGGCTCTGTCACCCGTCCATTCACGGGGAACATACTGTGATCTTTCCCACTTATTGGCCTGGTCCAATCTCCTCACTATCTTAATTCTTTCTGGAATCATGTCTGACCTCTTTAAAGAAGCCATTCTTAACTCTTCCAGTTCTTATAGGTCCCGCATTCTCTGTGCTCCTATATCCTGACATAACTTAGCATGTAGATTATATCCTGGCATTTTTTTCCTCCTCCTTTAGTCAGTAAGCTTATTAAGGGCAGGAGCCATACCTCTTCCATGTTTGATTCTCACAGCACTGAGCATATGGTATTCAATAACTGAGTGATGACTAACTAAACATTTAAACACACTCTTAAATTATCATTCTAATGTTGGCTACCTGCTTACATTTTTTTCTTAAGTTTGGCACAAAGTTGTCACTAATCTCTCCATTTCACCCACCTTCACTTGACTTCTTCAGTGAGTTTGAGAGCTAAATACAAATTTCAGGCTATCACATTTAAAATAGGGCCACTCATTGCCAGCAGTAGCCCAAAGCCATTTAATACGATTGGCACATCCCCACATGTCGATTTCAGGCTATTGTCATTGAGAGAACTGAAGGCTTCCTATGATGTACAGATGGCTACGGTCATCTAAAGCCAACTGCTCTTCATCATTTTTAGTGAATACCTCAACTTTTTTTCCTAAGGGTATCATGATTTACTCTGCTAACTAAATGAAAAGGCAAAGCACAATGTTACAAATGAGTGCTTTGCCTTAAAACTTGAAAATGGCAAATAGTTTATGTTAGTTGACCTACCTTAAACTTCATATACACAAACACGTATAGTTTTTGGCAATCCAGCAACCGGGCCTAATTTTTTGATTTTTGCATCTCAGTGAAGTTCTAGGCCACCGAATGTGGGATTAACCACGGGGGTTTGAGGATGAATATATGTGATTACGATGACATACCGAAGTGATTTAAGGATTCTGACTTTTGTTTCTCCTGTATCATCAGTGTGGACAATTGAGAATTGAAAGTGAATATAACATTAGCTACAACCTAAAAAGACATCACTATTTTAGGATTCCCAGGGTTGACAGTATTAAATTTGCAAAACAAAACAAAACAACCAGGTTGAGTAACAATAAACTATACACACAAATACAAGAGTGAAAATTTTTAGTAGACACGACATGTGATCAACTTTTCTGAGAAGAATAAAAATGACTTTTCCTTATGTGCATATTTTTTTCTTAGGTATTTAAATTAGCTTCTTATAAGAGGTGTAAGAAGTCTGAATTAAAGAAGGGAATGCCTGTATAAAATAAACTAACAGCCATTCTGTCTTGAAAATGAAATCCGCAGTGCTAAAAGGCAAAATTGACATAGTCACAGACACTAAGTGTCTTATAGGAAAAAAAGTACTTTGAAGTAGGCACAGAGGAGTTTCACATGACACCAATAAGATATTTACTGTATAAATTGCACCACTAGACAAATACAGCTACAAGAAATAATCTGAATAAGTCACACAGCCATCAATCTCACACATTCATTATAATTCACTCTTTCACACTAGTTTATATACACTGAGTAAGTCATTAAATATTGCACTTATTGGCCCATGAACCCTCAATTCTGAGGTGTTGAAAAATAGAAAACAAATCTATTTTTATTACATATTTCATGCAACATTTAAGACACTTCAGTTCCACAAACACCATTAAATAGTTGTACATTTGGACAGCCCAACGGGATCACATCACGTCTGACATTAACAATATATTAACAGGAATTACAGGAAGTTTTCATTCAGCACACATCATAGGGATGATGAAACAATGCGTGGAAAACCATCATATTGATACAGCAAACAATCCCCAGACTTCACTTTTGTGAGGAGTATGGCACCGCTAGACAGATGGAAGTCATGCTCACATCCCTGAAAGGCCAGGTATCTGTGTGGCTCATGTACCATCTGTGTCTTTAAGCATAGTATTCACGAACCAAGCAATCCCTAGCCCCAAACAACATGAATATGGAAATACTTCCATTAAGAAATAAAGCCACAGCCAACTCTCAGTTGTCCACAACAAAGGAAAGTATAAACACAGGTGAATGAGATACACAGGGAACCCCCAACCTCATTTCGCAAGTAATAACTGGTTAAAACTTCACCAATAATAGCGCTGGTGGGAGATGAATGGTGAAACTTGAGTCTTATTTCCTATTCTCGGTCCTGTCATTCTATGAGGATAGTGCTTTAAGAAACTGAAATGCAGATAAAAAATTAGGAAGCAGAAAAGAGAACTGCAAATAGAATGTTCAGTCTGTCCACCAGCTAGAGGTTCTGATCTTAGTACTCGAGCTCTGACAGGTTTTGAAATTTAATATCGTTTGTCTAGAATGTTTGCAAACTGTATTTTCTCTCTATCCTCTTTTTAATGAGAATTATGTGCATAGATACACAAGTCACAGCAGCACATAGAATCTATTTTGTAGACCTTTTTAAACAAAATGTGAGTTACAGTTGGAACACAGCTAAAACTCCCTTTTCCACAGCACTGAGAAAGCACCATATATTGAAATTTCCCTTCATAAAAAGGACATCTCTGTGTGGGAGTGTGTATGGGTTGGGAGGGGCAACACTGGGTGTGGCCCAAGTGTAAATATTTTAATGTACCAAAGGGAAATATTCTTTGACTGGAGTGTCAAGCATTTCTGTAAAGGTTTTTAAGAAAAAAGCTACATTTGTTTATGAAATACCAATAACAATAGGTAGATACGTTTTAGGTAAAATCCCCAGACCTGTTTTTGCCCTCTTAGGGGATACTGTATTTCTAGAACCTGGAGCCCTTTAGGTGCACTGTTAGGATAAATGATGCTTTTTTCTGGTCATAAACTTCATCTTTTACTTAATTTGTCCTAATACATTTCAGAATATAAAACCGGTTTATCTCCTCAACAGGCTTTGGTCAAAAATTCGCTTAAAATATAAAGGACTCTAAAAAGCTGACCCTAACTGTTCAACTCATCAGAAAGACTTCACCATTTTACTGGTAAACTACTCAAACCAGGTAGTATGCACGAATAGGCAAAGCTAAGCAGAGCTGTAAAGGTTGCATCTTCCAGGGGGTGATTAGAAAGGCCACATAGGTGTAGTTGCTCACGTGGCACCCTAACACGCACACTGAGCGAGCATACACACAAAGGAACCAAGAGTTCCAGGTACCAGTCATGCAAACTATAATCTAGAGAGAGAGGATTCTTCAGACAGAAAGACAGGCCACTTCCCAAGTATGCTACACCAAAATACCTGATTGAGAATTCTAATAGTATATGAAAATTATTAACAAACACTTTTCATCTAGAAGGGTTTTAGTCATGACTTTAAGGTAAGATTTATCCCACAGTTTTTCAAATGCAGCTGCTACTTCAGCCTTGGGATAGCTTGGTAGAGTCTGGATGCATTTTTAATATAGTCCCACAGGTGTCACACGGTTGACTGAAGGATGACATAGTATATACTCACCAAACACTAAGATACACATTGGATAAAGTGTGTCACAATGAGCCACTGATTACCAACTACCACACTTCAAAATTAATGTTGCTTCATGGAAGTTCAGCTAATAGTGGACTGTATTTTACTTTTAAAAAAGAACATTGCATACCTGAAAGTCCATTCTCAGCATAGATATAGTTAAAAATGGAAGTTTAAATTGGTTCCTGAAAAACAACCCATGTGCTAAACAAAAGGACTATCATTAATCTGGGGTAAGAACTAAGTAGGTGAAATATATATTTGTTTATTGAGTATATAGATGTCTTATATAATTTGGGTTGTAATTTTGTAGAATATATGCTTCACATTTATCATAAAATGCTGCAGCTTCCTGCTACAACTGAAGGCATCATCATAGTTCCTTTTCCAAATAAAAATCTTAGCATTTATTTACCAGGCAGCAAGGGGATGCTGACTTCAAGTGACCTAAGGGAGGAACTTTTCGAACCTCTTGGACCTTATAGTCTTTGGGAGCTCAAGGCAGTAGAAGCTGTTCAGTGGGGGCAGCAGCAATGAACTAGTTCCCTGTCCTGAAGCAATTCTTCTTGCGAGCCCGTAGATGTGATGCTAACTTGTAAACTGCCATCTTAGGACTTTAGAAACTTCACACACCTTCTACATCCATTCACATCTCAAAAAGCTGAAACGCAGATTCGCTCTGTGGATGGCTATTTAGATGAATTAATTTCCAGTCACATTTTTCAATGACATTAGGAAAGAGAACTAATGCATCCAAACCAAAGCTCTTGGATGTGTCTGCTCAAAACAATCAAAGTTTGTTTCTAAAAGTGATTGGAGAGCTGGGGGTGGTGAGGAGAGGGGTGGCAGAGGAAGAGAAATTCATACTTGAGACACTAATTGAATTGTGTCAAAGACAAAAGATGGATGTCTAAAATTTACAAACAGAAGTATATACTTTTTAAGGTGTCTTGTTTTTTTGAAAACAAATTTAATTAGGCATTTAGTAAAAATGACCTGTGGTTATTTAATCTGTTGGCAGATGGAGAGAATGTAGGGGGTATAGCGTGTGTGTTTGTGTGCATGGGCGTGTAGCCGAGTGCATGTGTTGGCCAAAGACGGAAAAGCCTTGGAACTACAATGTTCTAATTTATAAGTAATATACCTGGATTCCAGTAGAAGCTCACTTAGTTAACCCTGGGCTGGTTCCTCTTTTGCCAAATTTGATTATAAAGCCAAGATCTCCTGATGAGATTAGGAATGGAGAATAATCTCTTTCCATGTGCTTTACAGCAGAAACATAGGTGTTCATTCACTTGAATTCTGTGACAATCCTCTTTGGAAACTTCTCACTCACTGTAATTCGCACCAGGGTAGGAGTTTCAGAACTAAATCAGTTAGGAAGGCTTTGCTTTCATTGAGGTTTGGAAAATAGAAATTATCAAATGTTTCTTGGCAATATCACTTAGGCTGCTGTTGCATCACATTCCCCTGACTGGCATAAAAGTAGTTTAACTTTGGCATATTGGGCACTGTGTAAATAGGCACTGGATTTGGGTCTTCTGGTCCTAGGGCCAATTAATTTCAATAGTAATCTGTCCTTTTAGACAGATTTCTAGAAAGGGGTTTACAAGAAAGGAAAACTCAACTCTTTCCCTTCCACTTTTCTACCATCTCTCATTTTACAGTAATACACATATTAAGGTCCTTCTGGAAAAGCCATTTGAAACATCATATTTAGACCCTTGACATCTGTATGTATGTGTGGGATGGGGACTGTGAGAGGATGGGAAGGTCTGCCTGGCTTTATTGCTTCATATTAAAAGTGAGCTTAACAGCTATGTTATTTAACATGACCACTTTCTAGTCCAAGTTATAGAAACAATACGATATCATGCAAACAGGCTTCTGTTGCATACAAATCTGTTTTGATGCCCCCTGCCTTGTCTCTGTCCTTTCATTTTAATTTATGTGATTTTTTGAATCTGGTCACCCCATTAAAATCTAATAAAGCATTAATGTTTTCTTGTCTTCACTGAGCTAAGGCCTGCCTTGCAGGGTGCCAAAGTAGAAATTTATTACCCATTAGTGGATCTTAAGCTAAGAATATGAGAAATAACATGGATATGCTTAAAACATCCCAAATTCTCTCTCCTGTAATTTTCATCTTCTAACTTTCTCAAATGTATGTGCCCTACTTTCCTGATTTGCAGGCATTTATCCTCCAGAGATCTGTCTAGATACATGCGTGTTTCCCTGTCTAATAAACTTGCATCTAATTCTTTCATAGAAAGTGTTTCTATTTTTGAAAAGAGGAGAAAACATCTTCGACATGATCACCAAAAAGGGGGGAAGCTCACTTCCAAATCTGCCAACCTGTGCTTGCTGCTGCTTAAACTCCACCTGCAAACACTGCTGGGGAATGACACAGACGCCAGCTTCCCTCTAGCGCTCAGTCAGAAGAGCTGGTGGGATTTGCTTGCTTTTTGTACACAGTCTTCAGGAAATCTGGGAGGAAGAATCTCAGTGTTCCAATGGTTTCCTTCTTCTTCCCAAATTGCTGACGGCATCCTAAAGTGGTTCTATAACTCTCAGCTCCAAAGAGTATGCTGAGCAACTTACACATTTTTAAATGCTCACAGAAGGGGGGATTTCTGAACACCAGCATTGAAAAAGATTAGAGATGAAAATTGTCTTTTCCTCAACCTGGGAGCCATTGTGATACTGTTTAAATAACTTTTAACTAGGCAAAAGAACTCAGCTGACGTGTGAGCAGAAGGCAGAGGTTAGGGAAGCAAGCCTACCTCTTATGCTGTCACAAACTTCAACTTAACCTCTGCTCCAAGAGTTGGTAATGGTTCCAGAAAGTTGTGCTGATGGTGTATGTTATGGGGGGCTAGTTATTAAGGAAATGGGGGGAGCTCAGGCCTTGGAATTCTCCAGCTACTCCTCTTCCTCTTGGTTAAAATGCTTGTTGCATAACGCATTCAGCAGATACTCTCAGGCCGCCAATGCCCTCAAATATTCAGAATGTTGGGTAGAATCAGTGGGAAAAGCAGCCCTGGGTTAGGGTACTTCTTATTTAAACAGATAAACTAAAATTACTCTTTAATATTTACCTGACTAAAATTAGATTTAATCTCTTAGGAAACTTGCAAGGGCCTTAAAAACAATATTTCAATTTCTTTATAGTCAACGGTCTCCTCAGTTATAAAGAACACTGAAAAATAGACATATTTCCTGAACAGTAAACTGACCAGACCCATGACAGTCTCCCTAATCAAGAGTAATATTTCCACTTGATTTTCAACTAGAGTAAAGCAAATAAGGTCTCCTGAGATCTCTTCCTGCCCACACACACGCAAGCAATTACTTGATTATTTTCCCTACAAGTGAACAGCATAATTTTGAACCCGTGGCACAAAAGTCAGTTGTAGTGAAATTATAGTCTGAGGTCCCAGCAGTAGCTTAATCTGAGAAGAAATCTGAAACAAAAAGAGCCTAGAAGACAAATAACAAATCACATGCAAATACCAGATGTTTATAGATGGATAGTCCTTACAAATTTAAGATCACATATTAGCCACATATTAACACAGGAAATCTCCCAAGAATTGAATGCATGTACGAGCCATTGACATCAAAGATTTCCCTCAAATAATTATTAGGCAGTATAAATGAAGGCTAATAGACCATTTTTAAAGGCGGTTAGCAACCAGCCCTCCTGGACCCGCCTGTGTGCTTGGGGACATTAACAGCCACAGTTGGGCTGCGGTGGAGGAGGGGTTTCCTTGAGTCTTGTGTTCTGCTTTGCGGCAGTGATGGCCGGATCGGTCTCCAAACTCTCTGACATTTTGTCACAGATGATATCCACAAGACGCTCAAATGTCTGCTTGACATTAATATTATCCTTGGCACTTGTTTCGAAAAATTCAAAACCTGGAAGAAACACACAGAAGCGCAGCTTGGTTATTTCATACCTCTGCTGAAATTGAATGGGACCTGGTTATGGTTTTGAATGGTGGTGAGGTGGCAGCAGCGGGTGGTGGGTTTAGTTTGGGTGAGAGATGAGAGGCAGGCATGAGTTGCCATTTGAGCCAATACTACTTGAGCCAACCATCTTGCTACTCATTAACCATGAACAAAAGGTATAAAGTGGAATCAGTGATGTTCACATTTTATTTTTCTTTATCAATTCATTTATGCCACCAGCATGGCTGAATAGACAAAAAAAATGTTCCATGGCAAGACTTAATGTTGCCATTACTAAGAATCCTCAAAACTGAGTTGGTCTTTGCCATGTCTTCCCTCAACTCCTGGCGCACCATGTAGCCTCTCACAATTGTTTCCAGGACTGTTGTTATTTGGCGGTTCTTTTTCTTTCCTCATTTCAGATTCTACAAAAATTATTAATTTTCATTTTTTTCATTAACTTGAGGCTTAGAAGACTGTGTGTGCATATTCTGCTGCAAAAGGGACCACCAAAGTCCAACATCATCCAGCCCTAACTTTTTTCATGTCAGCCTTGCTACTGTCCAGTAAAGGGTTTGAGGGTGGGCTTTTGGTGAATTTCCAGTATCTAACTGGACACGAGGTGGCACTAACGAATCATTGGATTTACTTTAAGCGTGCTTCAATCTCCTTTAGGATTTTTTTGAGTGGTGACAGCTAACAGCCCTCTGGGGCTTTGTACACCATTGCATCTCTCTACTGGTGCTGAGTTTTCCATAGCTTCTGTTATCTGTCAGCAGCAATGTTTTTACCAACATCCGGGAAAAGGACACTTGATAAATTTCAAATGAGCTGCCAGAATTTCAGGAAGGTACAAAAAATGCAGTGACAGTTTCACACTTCTATGTGTCACTGTACCTGGGCGGAAGCAGCCTTAGTATGCTGCTCTGTACACAATCTTATCACGCTATTGTTTGCCTTCACATTCCACTGGCTGAGCTTACCAGTCAGTTGCCATGGCAACCTCCCCACTAGGCCAGCCAGAGATTGCTCTGGTCCATTCAGGGGATGTTGATTTAGGAGGTATTGGGTGGAACACACAAATGCTTTCCTAATCCATTCTGAATTTTACACCCTATAAATCCTTCTGGTTACATCTGGCCCTATCTCAGGGGAACCACATGGATTCAGAGTGATTAAATCACGTGATCTCATCCCAGTTCCTGGGGCCACAGGAAAAAAGAATGGACTAACATTTAGCAGCCATGTTAACAATCCCTGTGATAACCCAGAAATACTTATTTTCTTAAACAATATAGAAGGGTAGACAACAGAAAGCAATTTTCATGAGTTAAAATTTCTAATTTAGTTGTCATACTATCTATTTAGTTAGATGACTATGTCTGAGCTTGAATTTCACTAAGTACTGTGTACTTATTGTTAAAATCCAAGTGAATAATTGCAGGATTTGAGCTGAAGGAACATGAGTAAATTCAGGTACTATAAAATAGCAATGGATATTTCAAACCCTCTTTGGCTTGTATTTCTCTTTCATTTCTCTCTCTAGATAGTGCTCATATAGCTCTCTGACATTCTGCATTTCTTTACAGGAAAGGCTATCTGGCATTAACAGAATTCCATTAACAGAATCCTCTTTCCTAAAGTGTGCACAGTCTATAGGACCAGATCATTCACCCTTCAACAATTTGATTCAGATTTTGGCAAGTATGGATCTAAGCTCTACCCTTATTACTAAGATGTCAGAACTATTTGCATCCTTGTGGGGATTTTCCAGTGCTAGCTTGGAGGTACGACATGTCACAAGATACCAAGACCCCAATGAAGAAGTTAAGATCCCTAGAGGAAACTTGGGGGAACAAAATCCTGTAATTTGGCACAAAGATTTAATTTACAGTTTCAATTCTCTCACCTCTTCTGGTACCACTCTTACTTATCAGCATGATTTGGGAAGGCTTTGAAGGAGGGTATCATAAAAGATTTGGCCAGTGTGAAAAGACAGTAATCCACGCAAGCTTTTGTCAAATATAGCTCCTTTAATCCGGGCTTTGAGACACCCCATGATGCTGGTACACAACTTAAGGTCAGTAAAATGATCCTAGATCCAAGAGCCAGATGCTCTCATGGTCTCGACCTTAACCTGGAACCCCAGGAAGACATGGCTACTAAGGAGATAGTGTCCCAGGAAGATAACACCATATTATAACAGTACCCCATTTATCCAGCATGGCTGGAGAAGCAGGTACAATAATATGGGGAGAGGGATGGAATATCAGACAGAAGATATGGGATCTAGCCCCACTAGCAATACTTACTAGCTTTGAGACCATGGGCAAGTCACATTTTTCTTCTCATGTTCCTTGTTTATGACATTTGCCTTGCTTAGCTCGCATGGCTATTATGAGGCTCGAATGAGAAAATGTATGTAAAAGTGCCAAGCAAACCAGAAACTGCCATGATAACTCCAACAGAAATAGTAACAATTTGAGTGGTTACTACATAACAGGTACTATTCAAAGCACTTTATCCATTTTAACTCATTTTATCCTTAAGGTAGATGCCAGTGTTTTCTTCAACTAAGAAAATGGAGTCACAGAATAGCTGAGTACTTTGCTCAAATATTTACTTGTTCAGCCAGTAACGGTGAAGCTGGCACTTGAACTACTAACCTGGACACTCTCTTGCTCCTCCATATACCCTGCAGAAGCAAGGGACTATTTGGTTCCAATTGAATTGGAAGTTTTATGTTAATAATCATACTATATACCATAAACTTCCATCAATTTAAATAACTAGAAAATAATGAACTAGATTTAATACTGTCAGTGAAGCAAATGAAACATCTTTTCTTAATGATTCAAATGTACTCTGATATCTTGTGCCGCCTACGGTCCATCAAGGTGGCCATCAGGAAAGCTGCATCTCTATACAGAATTACAGATATAAAAGTTTCTGGATATTAGGCTTCCTCTCATTGACTAGATATGCTGTTTGTCATAAAATGAGAAGTTCAGGATCAAAATCAACATCATCATCATTTTAGCATCTAGTTGTCTGGATTCAGGGCAAATGTGAGTCTACTGTGCAATAAATGATTCTCCATCCAGGTGAATCAATATCTTTGTTCAATCAAGTATGTGTGAGGCCATATACATCTCATGCCTATGTATGCCCATGGATTTTTAAAGCTCATGGCCTAAATCATAACCACAAATTCAAACACTTCAGCCTTTATTCTGCTAAGTCATTGTTGGATTTTATGGCCATACCTCCCAGTATCTCAGTATTTTAACTTCAAATATAGTAACACGATCTTGTTTTTAGAAATCTTTAACCTCCCATCCATACACATGGACATCAGTGGGAAGCCAGCACTTCAGTCAGTAATGCTTGGGAAAGAGTCTTTCTTATAAAATTTTGAAGATCATTTCCAATTTACTAGGTAGGCAGTGTGGTTCAGCAGATCAAATAAGTAGCCCAAGGTCACACAGCAAGCCAACTGTGAAGGCTGTCAGAGAGCTCCTGATAAATAGGTTACTGATTTAGCTTCCAGCCTTGGACACCTGTCCCTTGGACTACATAATCCAGTATTAATAATTTCTGTGAACACTTTCAATTAACCATAGAAATTCTGGTCATTCTTTCTCATTCTTCCCTCATCAAAATCCTAAATTCTCTCTGGCACAGGTAGCACTATTCCTGAGTTGGATGAGCTTTGCACTGTGGTCCAGTACATCTCTGTTTTAGGCTTTTTCATGCCCAATCTTGGAAGGATCACTCCTTCCCTTTCCGAAAGCCATTAGAGGCACTGCTGGACCCTAATCCATTTAGGGCCTCGTGCTTCAGTTTCACTTGATGCTAGGTCCTGCACAGAAGCTTGGAAAGATTTTGTGTGGAAAACATGTTAGTTATCCTGAGGAAAGAAGGGAAGAAACACCAAGCCATACTTGTGTCCTCTTCATGATGTGTATATTGTTGATGGAGCACCAGAAAGGTGGTGAAAACCAGATTGCAATCTAGTGCCTGAGCGATATGATCCTACATCCTGACTTCATACTATTGGAGGTCTACCTGCATTAGAATCTCCTGAAGTGCTCAAACGCGTCTAAATTCCACCCAAGACATACTAAGCAGAATCACAAGGAGGAGATAGGGCCATAAATATGCATTTTTAAAAGGCTCCTTAGGAGGTTTCTTAAGTACATGAAAGGTTAAGATTCACTATCCTCTGTATATCCATGTTTATAGCAGCATTATTCACAATAGCCAAAAGGCTGAAGCAACCCAAATATCCATCTACTGATAAATGAATAAACAAAATGTGGTATATACATACAATGGAATATTACCCAGCCTTAAAAAGAGAGTTATGACACATGTTACAAATGGATGAACCTTGACAACATTATGCCATGTGATAGAAACCAGTCACAAAAGACAAATACTTTGTGATTTCACTTACATGAGCTACCTAGAGTAGTCAAATTTACAGAGACAGAAAGTGGAATGGTGGTAGCCAGAGGCTGGGGGGAAGGAAGCTTAGAGAGTTGTTGTTTAACAGACAGAGTTTCCGTTTTCCAAGATAAAATGAGTTCTGGAGATTGGTTGTACACCAAGGTGAATGTAATGCAGAACTGTACACTTAAAAATGCTAAGATGGTAAATTTTATATGTATTTTACCAAAACTTAAAGATTCTTCACAGAAATAAATGCCCCCATCAAGAAACAAGAAAAATCTTAAACAACTTTACACTTTAAGAAACTAGAAAAAGGAGAACAAAGCCCAAAGTTAGCAGAAGGAAGGCATTAACAAAGATCAGAGCAGAAACAAATGAAATAGGGACTGAAAAGACAACAGAAAAGATCAATGTAACTAAGAGCTGCTTCTTTGAAAAGATAAAACAAAATTGACAAACATTTAGCTAGACTCACCAAGAAAAAAAGAGGACATGCTATAATCAATACCACAGAAATACAAAGGATCATAAGAAATTACTATGAAGAATTATACATCAACAAATTAAACAACCTGGAAGAGATAGGTCAATTCCTAGAAACATACAACATACCAAGACCGAATTTGAATAGAAAATCTGAACAGACCAATTACTAGTAAAAAGTTTGAATCAGTAATCAAAAACCTCCCAATAAACAAAAGTCCAGGACTAGATTGCTTCTCTGGTGAAGTCTACCAAACATTTAAGGAAGAATTAATACCAATCCTTCTCAAACTCTTACAAAAAATTGAAGAGGAGGGAACACTTCCAAACTTATTTTATAAAGCCAACATCACCCTAATACCAAAGCCAGACAAGAATGCCACAAGAAAAGAAAATGACAGGCCAATATCCCTGATGAACACAGATGCAAAAATCCTCAAAAAAATATTAGCAAAGTGAATTGAACAATACGTTAAAAGGATCATACTCCAAGATCAAGTGGGATTTATTCTAGTTGTGCAAGGATGCTTCAACAGCAGCAAGTCAATCAACATGATACACCACATTAACAAAATAAAGTATAAAGATCATACCATCCTCCCAATAGAGGCAGAAAAAACATTTGACAAAATTCAACATCCACTTAAGATAAACTCTCAACAAGGTGGAGATAGAGAAAACAGACCTCAACATAATAAATGCCATATATCTATGACAAATCCACAGCTAACATCACACTCAGTCGTGAAAAGCAAAAGCTTTTCCTCTAAGGTCAGGAACAAGACAAGGATGCCCACTCTCTCCATTCTTATTTGATATAGAACTGGAAATCCTGGCCAGAGAAATTAAGCAAGAAGAAATAAAAGGCATCCAAATCAGAAAGAAAGAAGTAAAACTCCCTCTTTGCAGATATCTGATATCATGTATAAAAAACCCTAAAGATCCTACCAAAAAACTGTTAGAACTAATTAAATTCAGTAAAGTTGCAGGATACAAAACCAATATACAAAAATGTTACATTTCTATACATCATTAGTGAACTATCAGAATAAGAAAACAATCACATTGACAATTGCATCAAAAAACATAATACCTAGGAATAAATTTAACCAAGGAGGTGAAAGACCTGTACACTGAAAACTATAAGACACTCATGAAAGAAACTGAAGACACAAACAAATGGAAAGCTATTCTGTGCCCAAGGATCGGAAGAATTAATATTGTTAAAATGTCCATACTATCCAAAGCAATCTACACATTCAATGCAATCTCTATCTAAATTCTAAGGGCATTTTTCACAGAAATCAAACAAACAGTGATAAAATTTGTGTGGAACCACAAAAGACTCCAAATAGCCAAAGCAATGTTGAGAAATGAGAACAAAGCATGGAGGCATCATGTTCCCTGATTTCAAACTTTATTAGAAAACTACAGTAATCAAAACAGTATGGTGTTGACATAAAAACAGACACATAGCTCAATAGAACAGAATATAGAGCCCAGAGATAAACCCACAAAGGAACCAAGAATATACCATGGGGAAAGGACAATCTCTTCAATAAATGGTTTTGGGAAAACTGGACAGCCACATGCAAAATAATGAAGCTGGACCACTATCTTACACCATATACAAAAATTGACTCAAAATGGATTAAAGACTTGAATATAAGACCTGAAATCAGAAAAGTCCTAGAAGACATACGCAGTCAACTCCTTGACATCAGTCTTGGCCATGGTTTTTTAAATCTAACTCCAAAAGCAAAGGCAACTAAAGCAAAAATAAACAAGTGGGACAATATCAAACTAAAAAGCTTCTGCATAGCAAAGAAAATCATCAACGCAATGAAAAGTCAGCCTACTGAATGGGAGAAAATATTTACAAATCATATCTGACAAGAGGTTAACAACCAAACTATACAGAGAAATCATACAACTCAATAACAGAAAACAAACAGTCTGATTAAAAAATAGGCAGAGGATCTGAATAGACATTTTTCCAAAGAAGACATCCAGATGGTGAAGAGGTACATAAAAAGGTGCTCAACATCACTAATCACCAGGGAAATGCAAATCAAAACCACAATGAGAGAACACATACACCTCTTAGAATAGGCATTATCAAAAAGACAAAGGGAACACTTGTGCACTATTAGTGAGACTGTAAATTGGTGCAGCCACTAGGAAAAACAGTATTGAGTTTCCTCAAAAAATTAAAAAATAGAACTACCATATGATTGAGCAATTGCACCTCTGGGTATTTAGCTGAAGAACATAGAAACACTAATTCAAAGATATATGCACTCTTATGTTCACCGCAGCATTATTTACAACAGCAAAGATATGGAAACAACCTAAGTGTCCACTGATGGATGAATGGGTAAAGAAGATGTGATGTGTGTGTGCATACACACACACACACACACACACACACACACAAAGGGATATTATTCAACCATAAAAAAGGAAATCTTGCCATTTGCAACAATATGGGTGGACCTTGACGGCATATATGCTAAGTGAAATAAGTCAGACAGAGAAAGACAAATACTAGATGATCTCACTTATATGTGGGATCCAAAAACAAAACCCAAACAACAAATGAGCTCATAAATATAGAGAACAGATTGGTGGTGGCTAGAGACAAGGGAAAAGGAGTGGGTGAAATGGGGTCAAAAGGTATAAACTTCCAGTTATAAAATAAAAAAATAAAAAGATTCACTATCTTCATACACTGTTGATGGCAATGTAAGATGATCCAACCTCTTTGTTTAACCAGGTGAGGAACTACCAGACTGTTTTCCAAAGAGTTACTGTATCACTCAGCAGGTCCAATTTTAGGTACATACCCTAAAAATAAAAATATATGTCCACGCAAAAGCATGTATACAAATGTTTATAGCAGCAAGGGTTATAATAACTAAGAAGTGGAAATGGCCCAACTGCTCATCAACCGATGAACGGATAAATAAAATGTGGTATGTCCATACAGTGGAATATCATTTGGCCATAAAAAGGAATTAAATACTAATACATACTACAACACGGATGAACCTTGAAAACATTGTTAACATTATGCGAAGAAGTCAGACACAGGATTACATATTGTATGATTCCATTTACATGAAATGTTCAAAACAGGCAAATCTATAAAGACAAGAAGTAGATTAGTGGTTGCCTAGAGCTGGAGTTGGGGGATATGAGGAGTGAATGCTAACACACATGGGATTTCTTTCTGGGGCGATGCAGATGTTCCAGAATTGTCGTAAGATTGTACTGCTCTGTGAATACACTAAGAACTAATTAATTGTACACTCTAAATGGATGAATTGCATGGTATGTAAATTATATCTCCATTAAGGCTATTACATATATATATGTTTAAAAGAATCACTGTCCTAAATTAATCAGAATGTGGGTTGTCCATAAGAGAGCTCTTTAGAAGGAAATCCCATGCTGTACTGGGGAAACCATTGCACTGACTGACAAAATTCTCTATCAGAAAATATCACCTCATGCCCAACATGAACCCTTCATACAGGTACTTAAGTCTATTGTTTTTTCACTGGCCTCAGTAGAGATGACAGAACAGCTGCTTATCTGGGAGGATGTTCTAATACATTCTGGTGAGGATGAGGAACACGAACCTCACTCAGCTTGGCTTGCTGGCACTGTTCTCTCCACTTCCCTTCCTTAAGTTTCTGTGAGTGCCAGGTCCCAGAGAAATCATGCTTTTTCAGACCAGTACCCACAGGGCAGAAGGCAGGTCATTTAGGCTGAAAGCATGCTGCTCATTGAGGTGGCAGGCTCCAAGCTGTCACTCTGGCACTTGAAGAGTTGAAATGTCACAGCACCCCACGAGAGACTCCATTCCTCTTGTGATTGCACTGCATTAACAGTAATAATCACAGCTCCAATATCTCAGCCTTTTTCTCCAGTGCATTAGAACACCCTTATAGGCAATACTTTATTTATTCCCACATGTCAATGGCTATGCCAAGTTAAGATGCCGTCTGTTTTTATAAAATGCTCTGAGGAATTGTTTCTTTCTCTACCCTGGGAAAATCCTAAATGCCATTTAGGGCACTCTGACTGTTTTCAACTTCACTTTGAAAGAAAAATCACAACTCCTTTTGCTTCTATAGAGGGAAAGCAGCTACTAAAATCATACTACAGTAAATCATTTTTATCTCTAAATGTTAAAAATCTATGATCTGTCCTTAGGTTTCTATTCTCACACTCCTAAATAGACTTTTTATTTCCAGATTTGAGTTGCAGTTCCAATGTCTGTCTTCCCTTTCCTGTGGAACTGGATGAACCAGAGCGGCCAGGAAAGGTCACTCTGGTGCCAGGTGGGTGACATTTGGGCCAGAATTTGAGATTGCTGAGCAGCAGGACAAGCTGGAGAATTTGCTTGTCTCATGCTGGGCCCCATCCTGGAGATAGACTTCAGGAGGAGGAATTCATATGAAATTTGACCCACTGGCCTGAAGAAGGGCCACAGAAAGCTGACCAGTGCTGGAGAGAAGCAAGAACAGAAGCTCAGCCAAAGGTGGTGTTACTAAAGTAAGTGGTCAAGTATTCTGGTCTTTGAGTCCTTGGCTTTAGCCAGGACTGACCACATGGCAGCTTTCTGCTGCCTCGTCAGGATGCTGAAACTATGCAAGGGTTGTTCTATGGCCTTGACAAATCCTGATCAATGTAGAGGATGCCCTTCCCTTCCCTTTCCAGACATGAGCTTAATACTCTTCATATGTGGGAAAAGCTCAGCTTCAGCATGACAGGGGAAAAGAAGCTGTCTGAACTTGCTGGTATAACAGCTGCCCATGCTACAACTCATCATTCTCGGCTGAACAAAATTTAAACTCCACAGCCTGTCATTCATGCCCCACCTTATTGACATTCCCTAGCACAATCCTCTCCCAGACATACACCCACACATTCCAATTTCTCCACTTCAGCCAAGCTTGTCCACTTCCCGTCTGTCAGAGAGACGTGACACAAGCCCTTTGTAGCTTTGCCCATGTGAGTTTCCTCTTTAACCGTTGTCCCGCATCCTTTCTCTCTTCCCAATCAAACTTACCTTCAAGACAAAAATTGTGTGTGTTACAGTTCGTCCCCAAACTTTTAAACATTTTACTTTGACCCAACCTTTAAAAATCCAGACTTTTTTTTTTACATAAAAATTCAGATTTCTAGAGTGATATCACCATGACGGCAACATAGGTCATTCCTGACTTCATTCTCCCTTCACAAGGAGAACAACTGACAACTATTCATGGAAAAGACACCACTGAGAGAATTTTAGGACATGAGAGAGAGGCAGAAGCACCTCCCTGCACTGCAGACACCAAGACAGACCACATTAGAAGGGTAAGAGAAGCAGCTTCATGCTGACCACATTGCCCCTCTCCCAGGCTGTCGCAGCACTATGCTCAAAGGTCTCTCTTGAGCCTACAGTGGGAAAAGAGAGCCCAGGGTGGACCTTCAGTCCCCCAGCATTGTGGGTCACTTCTCAGAAGCCTCCACTCTGGTTTTGACCCATAGGAATTACGGGGAAATCTACATGGCTCAACCACTGAACATCTGATTGTGATGGAGAAAGCTTGCAACAGTCAGCACTCAGATCTTGGAAGACTGAGTTCCTACCTGCAACACCCAAGTAGCAGTCCAACCCAGCAGCTTTAGTCATCTGCAGAGTGAACTGACAAGGGAACTCAGTTTGGTATGGGTCTGCTTGAATTGGGTCATCAAGAAAAGAGTTTGTCAGCCCTGCAACCTGGCCTACCCCTGCCCTGTCTGGGGAGCCGAGTCATGGCCTAATCAACCTTCCTCTATTTTATATGTGGGATGCTGCCACAGCATGGCTTGATGAGTGGTGTGTAGGTCTGTGCCCAGGATGTGAACCTGCAAACCCTGGGCCGCTGAAGTGGAGTGCATGAACTTAACCGATATACCACTGGGCCAGCTCTGGGTGTTATAATTTTAAGATACTTTATGTAAGCCTCACAGTAACCACAGGGGGAAAACCTGTAGTGATTAGACAAAAGAATGTGATAAAGAAGTTAGAGTATACTGATACTAAAAGACATCAACACACCAAAAAAGACAGCAGAATAAGAAACAAGGAACAATAAATCTATAAAACAGCCAGAAAACAATGAACAAAAGGGCAATAGTAAGTCCTTACCTATCAATAATTACCTTAAATGTAGACATTGAATGGATAAAAAACAAGACCCAACAATAGTCTACCTACAGAAGACTCACTTTAGACTTAAAGACACACATAGACTCAGAGTGAAGGGATGGAAACAGGTATTTCAAGTAAATGGTGAAAAAAAAACAGGGATATCTATACTTATATCAGTATAAGATATATAAATAGACTTTAAACTAAAAATGTTAAAAAAAGACAAAGAAGGTTATTACATAATGGTAAAGGAATTTATCAAGTTATAACAATTGTAATATTTATGTACCCAACATTGGAATACATAAATATAGAAACCAAAAACTAACAGAGCTGAAAGGAGAAACAAATAGCAATACAGTAATAGTTGGGGACTTTAACACCCCTATTTCAACAATAGCTAACTCATCCAGACAGAGAACCAATAAAGAAACAGCAGATTTGAATGCTATAGACCAAAGAGACCTATCTGACAACAGCGGAACACCATTCTTCTCAAGTGCATATATTTTCTAGTATAGGCCATATATTAGGCCACAAAACAAGTCTTAGTAAATTTAAGAAGGCTGAAATCATACCAAGTGTCTTCTCTCACCACAATGGTATGAAACTAGAAATCAATAACAGGAGGAAAACTGAAAAATTCATGAATACATGGAAATTAAACTACACTCTCCTGAACAACCAATGGATAAATGAAGAAATTAAAGGGGAAATAATAAAGTACCTTGAGACAAATGAAAATGAAAACAAAACATACCAAAAGTTATGGGATACAGCAAATGCAGTTCTAAGGAGGAATTTCATAGCAATAAATGCTTACATTAAGAAATAAGATCTCAAACAACCTAACAGGCTGAGCCCAAAATTAGCAGAAGGAAAGAAATAATAAAGATTAGGGCAGAAATAAATGAAATAGAGAACAGGAAAACAACAGAAAAAATTAACAAAAGAGCTGTTCTTTGAGGAGATAAATAAAATCGACAAACCTTTAGCTAGACTAACAAAGGAAAAAAGAAGACCCAAATCAACAAAATTATAAATTAAAAAGGAGATATTACAACCGATATCACAGAAATACAAAGGATTGTAAGAGGATACTATAAACAACTATATGCCAACAAACTGAACAAACTAGAAGAAATGAAAAAATTCTTAGAAACAACCTACCAAGACTGATCAGGACTAGAAAATCTGAACAGACCGATTACTAGAAAGGAGGTTGAATCAGTAATTAAAAATCTCCAAATGAAGAAAAGCCCAAGACCAGATGGCTTCACTGGTGAATTTTAACAAGCATTTAAAGAAGAATTAAAACCAATCCTTCTCAAACTCACCCAATAAACTGAAGAGGAAGGAACACTCCCAAACTCATTTTACAAGGCCAGCATTACCCTGAGACCAAAGTCAGAGAAGAACACTACAAGAAAAGAAAACTATAGTCCAATATCCCTGATGAATATAGATGCAAAAATTCTCAATAAAATATTAGCAAATGAAATTCAGCAGCACATTAAAAAGATCATTCACCATGATCAAGTGGGATTTATATTCCTGGGATGCAAGTATGGTTCAACATACACAAATCAATCAATATGATATACCACACTAACAGAATGAAAGAAAAAGTCATATGATGTCAATAGAAGCAGAAAAAGCATTTGACAAAATTCAACATCCTTTTATGATAAAATCTGTTAGATATGGAAGAAATGTACCTCAACATGATAAAGGCCATTTATGACTAGCCCACAGCTAACATCATTTTCAATGGTGAAAGTTTGAAAACTTTTCCTCTAAGATCAGGAACAAAAAACATGCCCAATCTCAACACTCCTATTCAATATAGTACTAGAAGTCCTGTCCTGAGCAATCAGGCAGGAAAAAGAATTAAAAGGCATCAAAATTTGAAAAGAAGAAGTAAAACTGTATTTGCAGATGACATAATATTATATACATAAAATCCTAAAGACTCCACCAAAACACAGTTAGATCTAATCAGTGAATTTAGTTAAGTTGTAGGATACAAAATTAACATACAAAAATCAGTGGCATCTCTATACACTAACAATGAATTATCTGAAAAAGAAATAAAACAATCCCATTTACAACTGCATTGAAAACATTAAGATACTTAGGAATAAATTTAACCAAGGAGGTGAAAGATCTCTATTCTGAAAACTGTAAGACATTAATGAAACAAATAGAGGAAGACAGAAATAAATGGAACGGTATCCCATGTTCATGTATAGGAAGAATTAATATTGTTAAAATGTCAATACTACCAAAAGCCATCTATGGATTCAATACAATCTCTGTCAGGATTCCAATGGAAGTTTTTACAAAACTAGAAAAAATGATCCCCAAATTTATATGGAACCACAAAAGACCACAAATAGCGACAGCAGGCTTAAGAAAGAAGAACAAAGCAGGCGTCATCATACTCCTTGATTTCTAGCTATACTATCACGCTATGGTAATCAAAACAGTATGGTACTGGAATAAGAACAGTCACACAGACCACTCGAACAAAATAGCCCAGAAATAAACCCAAGCATATACGATCAACTAATATTTGACAAAGGAGCCAAGAAGACTTAAGGAAGAAAAGATAGTCCCTTCAATAAATGGTGCTAGGAAAATTGACTATCCACATGTAAAAGAATGAAACTAGACCCCTATCTTAGAGCACTCACAAAAAATAACTCAAATTGGATTAAAGACTTAAACGTAAAATCTGAAACCATAAAACTCCTAGAAGAAAATACAGAAAAAAAGCTCTTTGACCTGGGTCTTGGCAATGATTTTTTGGATATGATACCAAAAGCACAAGCAACAAAACAAGAAATAAACACATGGGATTATATCAAACTAAAAAGTTTCTGCACAGCATAAGAAACAATCAAAAAAATAAAAAGACAACCTATGGGATGGGAAAAAATATTTGCAAACCATCTATCTCGTATGAGGTTAATGTTCAAAATATACAGGGAACTCATACAACTCAATAGCAAAAAACCAAATAATCCAGTGAAAAAATGGGCAAAGGACCTGAATACACATTTGTCCAAAGAAAATATGTGAATCAGCAATAGGTATATGAAAAGATGCTTAATGTCACCAATCATT
Organism: Equus asinus; assembly: GCF_041296235.1. NCBI lineage: Eukaryota > Metazoa > Chordata > Mammalia > Perissodactyla > Equidae > Equus > Equus asinus. The sequence continues at coordinate 65,087,996 of NC_091799.1, forward strand.
AGGTCAATGCAAATCAAAACCACAATGAGATATCACCTCACACCTGTGAGAATGGCTAGCCTCAAAAAGACATATAACAAAACAATAAATGCTGGTGAGGATGTGGAGAAAAGGGAACCCTTGTGCACTGCTGGGAATGTAAATTGGTGCAGCCACTATAGAATTTCTAAAAAACTAAAAATAGAATTACTATATGACATAGCAATTTCACTTGTGGATATTTATCCAAAGAAAATAAAAACACTAACTCAAAAAGACATGTGCATACCCATGTTCATTGCAGTATTATTTACAATAGCCAAGACACGGAAATAACCTAAGTGTCTATTGACAGATGAATGGATAAAGAAGTTGTGTATGTATATATAAAGACACACTGTGGAACATTATCCAGCCATTAAAAAAATGAGGACATCCTGTTATTTGTGACAACATTTATGGACCTTGAGTGAAATAAATGAAGTCAGACAGAGAAAGACAAATACTGTATGATCTCGCTTAAATGATATGATATATATGAATGTTGTTAAGACAGTAGATCCATCATCACAAGGAAAAAAATATTTTCTTTTTCTGTTTTGTATCTATATGAGAAGATGGATGTTAACTAAACTTATTTGGTAGTCATTTCACCTTATATGAAAATCAAATATTATGCTGTATACCTTAAACTTCTACAGTGCTGTATGTCTATTATGTATCAATAAAACTGGAAAAAATTCAGATTTATGGCTTATCTTTACACATTGGTGTACTGAAGAGTGATGTTGGCGGCATGAGTTATTCCTTTTTTTCTTTGCCCTGTGATTTACAACTAACCGGAGATCCATAATCAAACAAAAGTGGCATTTCACAGCACACCAGGACACCTGAGAGATCCATCCATCTGTCATCTGAAAGTGGGTGGACTGGATCTTGGATGAGGCTGCAGAGTTGGGAGTGGCAGCAGAGTCGGTGGTGGCAGGGGAAGCACTGGGCCAGGAGGACCTTTCTTGCAGAGGTAGTAGAGGGGAAAGGTGGTGAGTGGGATTCTGCCTGGCCACATGTGGGGCAGCTGGAGGAGCATGATGCTCTGAGGAAAGACCACAGTGACTGGGGGAAGGGAAAGGAAGGGGAAGAAGGTAGACAAAGAGAACTGAAGGAAAGTGTTTCCTACTATCTGCCTTGGGATTCTGGCAAGACCATCCACAGACCTCTGGCAACCTCCACCCAAGGACCCCCCACCAGGCTATGCGCACACCCAAGGCCCCAAGTGCTAAGCACAAACCTCCTCCCACTCTGCTTCCATCCATTTTTGTTTGTTTGTTTCTCCAACAGCTTTCTTTATTTTATGCATGCAGTGCCAACCTTAGCAGTGAGTCAGCTCTGGTAAGAGAAAACAAAAACTTTTGCTATAGCACCACCTTCTGGAAAAGAAAAGGAAGGCTCCTAGTCACCAACCTGTTGAACTGTTAGAATCAAAGTAAACAAAGCATTACTTAATTAAGGTAAATGCAGTGGCAGAGGCACTTTTCACCAAACACTATGAAAAATCACTGTAATCTAGTATTACACACACAAAAATACAATTTTCCAGTAACTGACATCAAAGACTTGGAATATTGGATCTAAGTGATAAAGACTTCAATATAGCTGTTATGAAGTAATTCAACAGGCTACAAGAAGACTCAAAGGCAAAGATCTCAGGAATAACATGAATGAACATGAGGAGTGCTTTACCAATGAGATTGGAATTCTAAAAAAGAACCAAATAAATTCTGGAGCTGAAGAACTCAGTAAATGAGATGAAGAATATGTTAGAAAGCATTAGAAATGAGCAGATCAGATGGAAGAGAAAATAAGTGAGCTAAAGAATAGGAATTTATAAAGGATTCGGTGGAAGAGGAGAGAGAATTTTTGAAAAGTAAAGATACTCTATGAGAACTCTGAGACACCATTGGAAGAGCCAATATAAGATTAATGGGTATACCAGTAGGAGAAGAGAAGGAGAAGGGAGCGGAGACTTATTTAAAGAAATAATAGGGGCTGGCCCTATGGCCAAGTGGTTAAATTTGCATGCTCTGCTTTGGCGGTCCAGGGTTTTGCCAGTTTGGATCATGGGCACGGACCTAGCACTGCTCCTCAAGCCATGCTGAAGTGGTGTCCCACATAGCAGAGCCAGAAGGACCTACAACTAGAATATACAACTATGGACTGGGGGACTTTGGGGAGAAGAAGAAAGAAGATTGGCAACAGATGTTAGCTCAGGTACAAATCTTTAAAAAAAAAATAAAAAAGAAATGATAGCTGGGAATTTCCCAAACCTGGGGAAGTAACAGGATATACAAATCTACGCAGCCAATAGAACATCTCATTAGCTCAATGCAAAAACATCTTCTCCTAGACATATTATATTAAAACTGTCAAAAGTCAATAATACAGAAAGAATTTTAAAGGCAGCCAGAGAAAAAAAGACAGTAACCTACAAAGGAACCCCCACTAGGCTATCAGAGGATTTCTCTGCAGAAATTCTACAGGCCAGGAGAGAGTAGAAGGACATATTCAAAGTACTCAGTGATAAAAAATGCCAGCCCAGAATTCTCTATTCAGCAAAGTTATCCGTTAGATATGAAGGAGAAAGAAAGTCTTTCCTGAACAAAAGCTGAGGGAGTTCACCACCACTAGACCTGCCTTACAAGAAGTGTTGAAAGGAGCTTTTCAGGCTGAAACCAAAAGGAAAAATACATAAAACTCTGATTAAGGTGATAAATAGGCAGAATTAGAAAGCTGTAACTCTTTTTTAGAGTAGTATATTAAACAATTATAGCATAAAGCTTAAAAGAAAAGAGCATTAAAAATAACTATAGCGACAACAAACTGGTAATGAAATCATAACATTAAGAGAGAATTTGTGACATCAAAAATATAAAGGGAAAGAGTAAAAGGATGGAACCTTTACAGGCAAATGAAGATAAAATAGTACTTTTCCTGCTGATAGCAGTTTATCTATGAGATGTTGTAGGTAAATCTCATGGTAACTCCAAAGCAAAAATCTAGAGCATAGATGCAAAACATAATCAAAAGAGAGACTGAGCAAATCATCATGAGAATCCGCCAACTTACAATGGTAGACAGAAAGAGGGAAAAAGAAAAAAATGGAGAGACAAAATAACCAGAAGGCAAAAGATAAAACAGCAGTAATAAATCTTTACATATCAATAATTACCCTAAATGTAAATGGATAGAACTCACCAATCAAGAGACACAAAGTGGCTGGATGGATAAAAAAACAAGATCCAAATATATGCTGCCTCCAGGAGACTCATGTCAGCTCTTAAAATACACATGGGCTAAAAGTGAAAGGATAGAAACTGATACACCAAGCAAATGTAAACCAAAAGAAGGCAGGCATAGCCATACTTATATCAGACAAAATAGACTTCAAGCCAAAAGGGAAGCAAGAAACAAAGAAGTTCATGATAAAGGGGGTCAATAAATCAAGATATAACAATCATAAATATATGTGCTCCCCAAACCCAAGCATCAAAATATATTAACCAAATACTAACAGATCTTCAGGGAAAAATAGACACCAATATAATGATAGTAGGGGACTTCATTACCCCACTATCAACAATGGATAAATCATTCAGACAGAAAATCAACAAGGAAACATTGGAATTGAACCATACTTAGAGCAAATGGACTTAACAGACATATACGGAACATTTCATCCAAAAGCAGCAGAATACACATTCTTCTCAAGAGCACATGGAACATTCTCCAAGATAGATCAGATAGGCCACAAAACAAATTTTAGCAAATTTAAAAAGATTGAAATTGTAGCAACTATCTTTTCTGACCACAATGACATGAAACTAAAATTTAGCAACAGGAGGCAAGTGAGACAATCTACAAACATGTGGAAACTAAACAACACCTTCTAAACAACTAATGGGTCAAAGAAGAAATCAAAAGGGAAATAAAAAAATTACTTTGAATCAAATGAAAATGGAAATATGACACGTGAAATCATGCGAAATGCAGCAAAGCACTTCTGAGAAGAAAAAGCTTATAGCAATAAACGGATATACTAAAAACTAAAAAGATCCCAAGTAAACAACATAATTTTACACTTCAAGGAACTATAAAAAAAAGCAGAACTAGTTCAAAGTTAGCAGAAGGAAGGAGATAATAAAGATCAGAGTGGAAATAAATGAAATAGAGACCAGAAAACAAGAGAGGATCAACAAAACGAAGAGCTGGTTCTTTGAAAAAGATAAAATTGACAAACTTTTAGCTAGACTTAGAAAAAAGGAGACTGGAAGTTAGAAATAAAAGAGGAGACATTAAAACTGGTACTTCAGAAGTACACAGAATCATATGAGACTACTATGAATAATTATATGCCAACAAATTAGGTAAATAAGAAGAAATAGATACATTTCTAAAAATATACAACCTACAAAGCCTGAATCGGGAGGAAATAAAAAATCTGAACAGACCAATAATGAATAAAAGATTGAGTCAGTAAGCAAAACTCCCAAAACAAAAAACTCCAGGACCAGACAGTTTCACCAGAGAATTCTACCAAACATTGAAAGAAGAATTAATACCAATCCTCCTCAAACTCTTTAAAATATTGAGGTGAAGGGAACACTTCCAATCTCATTCTACCAAGCCAGAATTACATTGATACCAAAACTAGATAAAGATGACACAAGAAAAGAAAACTATAGACCAATATCCCTGATGAATATAGATACAAAAATTTTCAACAAAATATTATCAAACTGAATTTGAGAACACATTAAAATGATTATACATCATGATCATCTCAACAGATGCAGAAAAAACATTTGACAAAATACAATATCCTTTCTAAAAAATCCTTAACAGGTTGGGTATAAAAAAGGCCATATACGACAAACCCATAGATAACATACTCAATGGAGAAAAATTGAAAGAGTTTACTCTGAGATCAGGAGCAAGACAGGGATGCCCACTTTCACCACTCCTATTCAACATGTACTGGAAGTCCTAGCTGAAGCAATTAGGCAAGACAAAGAAATAAAAGGCATCCAAGTCAGAGAGGAAGAAAGAAAATTGTTCCTATTTACTGATGATATGATCTTATTTATAGAAAATCCCAAAGAGTCAATCAAAAAACTGTTGGAATTAACGATTTAAGTGGCAGGATATAACATCAACACACAGAAATCAGTTGCATTCCTTTATACTAATGAAGCATCTGAAAAGGAAATAGAGGAAACTATCCCTATGTGAAATAGCATCAAAAACAATAAAATACATAGGAATGAATTTAACTAAGGAAGTGAAAGTTCTATACAATGAAAACTATAAGACTTTGCTGAAAAAAGTCAAAGGTGACATAAACAAATGGAAAGACATCATGGATGGGAAGAATGAATATTGTTAAAATGGCCATACTACCCAAAGCCTTCTAGAGGTTCAATGCAATCTCCATCAAAATACCAAAGGCATTCTTCACAGAAATAGAAGAAACAATCCTAAAATTTGCATGGAACCACGAAAGACCCTGAGTGGCCAAAGCAATCCTGAGAAAAAAGAACCGAGCTGGCAGTATCACGCTTCCTGATTTCAAATTATACCACACAGCCATAGCAATAAAAACAGTATGGCACTGGCACAAAAATAGACACATAGATCAATGGAAGAGACTAGAGAGCCCAGAAGTAAATCCTGGTATATATGGTAACTAATATTCAACAAGGACCCAAGAACACTCAATGGGGAAAGACAGTATCTTCAACAAATGGTGCTAGGAAAACTGGAGAGACAAATGCAGAACAATGAAATTGGACCCCTATCTCACACCATTCACAAAAATTAACTCCAAGTGCATCAAAGACTTAAACATAAGACCTAATACCATAAAGCTCCTAGAAGAAAATGAAGAAGATCCTTGATACTGGGCTTGCCAATGATTTTTTGGACTTGATGCCAAAAGCACAAACAGCAAAAACAAAACCCCACAAATGTGACTACATCAAACTTGAAAGCTTCTGCACAGCAAAAGAAACAATTAACAAAATGAAAAGACAACTTACAGAATTGGAGAAAAATTTTGCAAACCATATATCAAATAAGGGATTAATACCCAAATATATAAAAAATTCATACAACTTAACAAAAAACCAAACAGGTTAAAAAATGGACAGAAGAATTAAGTAGACATTTTTCCAAGGAGGATGTCAAAATGGCCAACAACCACATGAAAAGATGCTAAACATCGCTAATCATCAGGGAAATGAGAATCAAAACCATGAGATATCACCTCACACCTGTTAGAATGTCTATCATTGAGAAGACGAGAGACATTAGGTGCTGGTGAGGATGTGGTGAAAGGGAACTCTTATACACTGTTGGTGGGAATGTAAATTGGTCCAACCACTATGGAAAACAACAAGGAAGTTCCTAAAAAATTAAAAATAGATCTACCATATGATCCAAGATTTCCACTTCTGAGTATATGTACCCAAAGGAAATGAAAAAAGGATTTCAATGAGGTACATGCAGCCCCATATTTATGGCAGCATTATTCACAGTAGCCATAATATGGAAAGAACCAAGTGCCCATCAATGTATGAATGGATAAGAAAATGTACATATATGCAATGGCATATTACTCAGCCATGAGAAAGGAGGCTATCCTACCATTTGTGATAGCATGGATGGCCCTTGAGCACGTTATGCTACGTGAGATAAGTCAGACAGAAAGACAAGTACTGTATGATCTCTCTTATATGTGGAATCTAAAAAAATCAAGTCTGTAAAAAACAGAGTAAAATGGTATTTCCCCAGTAATAGGGAGTGGGGAGATAAGATTGATAGTGTTTAAGGGTACTAACTTGTAATGAGTAATAACTAAGCCCTAGAGATCTAAGGCACAGTATAATAAATATTGAAAATAATATTGTACTATAATTATGTAATGTGATAAATATTGCTAAATCAGCAATCATATTACAATACACAAATGTCTCAAAGTAATACATTGTATATTTTAAATTTACACAATGTTACGTGTCAAATTTATTCAATGAAAAAAGACCTATTCACATGAAAAGATAAAAAAAATTGGAATATTCAGTGAGTCTGTGGCAGCATACCTGGGGTATCTGTGGTTGACCCACTCCAGATGGACATTCTCTCTCCAGCTCTGCAGTCTCTGTCACCCCTGTCTCTTTGACATAAAATCTATATTTCAACTGTTAGTTCTTTTTGCTCTTATGTTTCTTGGCACCCACATGTCTATTCACAGTGGAATGCAAGTTACACAAAGAAGGGCTTCTGTCTCAAGAAAGGAAAGCGCATTCCTTATTTTTGTTAAACAAATTGTGTTTTGAATCTCAGGCTTGGCAGCTTTACTCATTTAATTATTTACATCACCTGCTCCTTCCCTGTACGTATTTGAGTTTAAAACCTTCAAGACCCAGCTGAGTTCCCACTCAGTTGTAAGCTGTTGCCTGATGACTCTAGCGTTCAGTGAACGTTACCTGCTTCCTACCAATTCTTTTTCTACCATGTACTTGGAACTGATTAGTTGCTGTTTCGTATGAGGGATAAAATTGCTTCACATAGAATTTACCTTTTTAGCCATTTTAAAGTGTACAATTCAGTGGCTTTTAGTAGTTCACAATGTTGTGCAATCACCACCACTATCTAATTCCGGAACATCTTCATCACCCCAAGAAGAAACGCTATCCATCTAGTAGTCACTCATTCTCTGCCTACCCTCCCACATACTAGGTGTGTTCTGCTTCCCAATTAGATTGTGCTTTCCATAAGGTCTTCTCTGTATCTCACACAATATTTACCACAATGCCAGACATGAACAGGTGTCCAGCAGATGTTGGCAAATTAGAAGATTGATTGCTGTTAACTGGCTGCAAGAAGGGGTGGAGTGGGAATGGAAAAATGAAAGAGAATCAGTTTTTCTTTTATTTATAGTTATGAAGTGACCAAACCTGTGAACAGTTTTGTCAGCCAAATTATTTCTAGGTTTTACCAATTACAATTCCATGTAATGTCATTTTGCTTTTTCCCTGTGGAAAATTTATGATATAAAACAAATTAAGCCAGCTCCATTCAACTGAGGAAAGGCACATTTCTAAATACTTGAAGAAATGCAGGGTTGTTACACTTCAACACCTGAATTAACAACTATTGAAGTGTTGAGAAGTCGAGGTTCTGTCAGATTGGTCTCAGTAAATAGAAAATGATCATTTATGATTGGCAGAGTATCTGTTTATATGCAAATAGGTGCTAAGTTGTTTTTTTAAGATTGGCACCTAAGCTAACAACTGTTGCCAATATTCATTTTTTTTTTGCTTTTTCTCCCCAAATCCCCCCAGTATATTAGTTGTATATTTTTTTATTTGTGAGTTCTTCTAGTTGTGGCAGTGTTAAATTTTTAAAAAGAGTTTGTGCTCTCAAAGGTTAAATAGTCCATTTGTACCTTCTTAAAATTTTAATAGGCTTCCAACGATAAAGGAGACAACTTCCAGACACCTATTTATGAATTGTCAAGAAAAGTATCAATAAATATATTTGTATAGAATTTCAGTTTACAATAGCATTTGCACGTATTATCAATTAGTGGGTTATTCTTGCTGTGAAGGATGCATATGAAATAGAGCAAATAGTTTAATAAATTTTTAATTAGTGGAGCCCAAACTGAGATTTCATTGTGATATCCGAGGATGTGAGATCTTAAATAGAAATAACACTTATTGAGCACATACTATGTGTAGATTCTGTGCTAGTCCATTTTGTATTTACTTCCTAATCCTGGGACATACCCCATGAAGTAGTTTTACACTACTCACTTTACAGTTGAGAAAAGTGATCGAGTCACACTTCGATAAACCAGGACAAGAACTGAATTCTGCCTCTAAAGCCTGATCTCCTAACCTCTGCCAAGCTCTAATGTCCATCTTCTTGCAGCATCCCACTCAGACGTTATAGAATCATAGCTGTCAGCTTCATAAAAACATTCTTGGGGATTCTTATCCACTCTGAGTAGTACATTTTAACATTTCTCAATTTGTAAAAGTCAGGAAATTCTTTCGAAGTCTAAAGCTAGCTCCTTTCTATGGTAATACAGCCTAGTCATCCTGTCTAGAGCAGACACAAAAAGCATGTGAAGCTTCATGCAAATGATTTTCCTTCACGTAGTGATAGGTTATGAAGGTTGTAAGTAATTCATCCTTTTTCTTGATAAATCTCCTATCTGGAAAAGGAACCATCTCTCCAGCAGCAGCTGGTTTGTTCATTGAGCCCTCGAGGCAGACGACGAGATGATGATGAATTCTAAAATCTTTAAACTTCTTTCCTAGAATGGCCATTTCTTTGTCAAAGCCAAATGACAAATGAGTGTCAGTTAACTAAAGCTAGAGGCAAAAGAGAGAGACAGAATAAAGGTGTAGTATCTAGACTTAATGGGGAAAACTTCTGATGACTTTCATGGATGAAATATAATGGCTTAGTCTGTACATGGATGGGGAAAAGGTGCCTACAGGCACCCAATAGAGTGTATCCTTGGAATTGGGATTGAGATAAGAGTAAAATCACCCACTGAGAATAAAGTTGCTAAGTAAGTGCCACAAAGTGCATAGAATTAGCCATCTACAGCAATAACTCCAAGATACAATTAACAAATGACTTTCTGGTGAGAATATGACACTTCCCAAATCCTTTAAGGGACTTGAGTGCCTCCCAAATTTCTGACATGGAGGGCAGGATCTCTCTCTTAGCAGTGGTCTAACGAATTACAAAATTTCCAAAGTGAATCCATCAAAAGAGAACAGAGTTGGTCTGCATGGAGTCAAGAAAAAGGAAAGTCAAGGATTGAGAGTATTTACTGTCCCCGGGGGTCATGGGGAGAAGAGAAGGTGCCTATTCCAAGCAGTGTGGATTCATGTTTGCCGGCTCACCCATTTCCATTGGGATAATGGAGCGCTGTCTTCACTCACTGGTATTCTCTTAATGTCACAGGCCTGGCACATAGTAAGTACTCAGTAGAATAAGGAATAAATGAGTGAACATTACTGGGTTCCCTTTTCTTTGGTCTAGGGCCACTGAAAAAGCTTACGAAATTGAATGCCTTTCCAAAGGGTATTTTTTCTATTGATAAAAGGGTGTACTGATTATCTGACAGGAATACTATCCACTACGCGACATTTACATTTCTCACTGCAAATAATAAAAGGCATTTTTAATTAGAAATTGGCCCCTTGTGAGTTTGGTTAGAGTGATTTGCTCCCTGACTGTTCCCAGTAATTTTGCCCTAAGAGTATGGAAATAACATTGGCAAGTGTGCAAAGCTGATGAACAAATCTGGACTTCTGCCAATTACACCCACCAAGCGTATATTTCACAATTCAGCTTGAGCAAACAGTCCTCCTTGATTTGAGCTCTTTCAACTCTCAACACTTTGCAGATTAAACTCTATCTAGATGCTACAGTTTGCATTTCTTATACCTGACTTTAATTTTATTGTTAAGTAACATTGATATTAGCCCTTTTGTTTTTAAAAACCAAATAAAAAACAAAGCCAGCCATTTACACAAATCTCTTACATGGAACTGGGTTTGTTTTTAAACATTTCACAAAATGGGTTTACAAGTTCATGTGAATGGGAGGAGGCACAGCTTGGAAGATCATTCTAAGAGAAGGAGCAGAGGTGTGGTTCTGAGACAAATCCAGGTATGAAAAGTGAGGAATGGGTAATTTTGTAAAATGGGACAGGAGACATGCAAATTCAAGATGGGTTAAAGGATAAGCTTTGATCCATGAATGGTAGGATGATGCAAGTTTGGAGGCTCTTTAGGCCAGAACGTATTTAGCATCTTGGCAGCCCTTGAAGCAGCTGGACTCATGGGAATGGGGATATCCCAGAGATCAAATGTTAGTAGAGATCTAGATGAGTAAGGATGAGTATGGGAAAGATCATTTAGGTTACTTGGTTGACCAAAGGGAGCAATGAGTAAAAGAGGGATTTTCCAGAGTCTTGAGAATTCATTCACTGAGAAATGTGAAAACGTTGACTAGAGTGGAGGTTTAAAAGAGGGGAAGCAGGCAGAACCATGAGGTCAGTGAGGAAATTGAGTGTACCACTAAATGGTGCCTTATGGGTGGGGTTTCATGGGTTGGATGACCAGCACATTTCTCACCTAAACTGAGTAATTTTTTAGATTGAAAGTGGGTGCTATTAATATTTACACTAGGAAATGAGCATAAATTAGGACTGTCTTGAACAAGCTGGGATGCATGGTCACTTTATTCATAAGGAACACACTTGATAGGGAGTGAATTTCAGCTGCTACTAAAGAGTGTGGAGCTCCATAAACTTATGAGATGATGAAGATCAGAAGTTAATAGGAATTGGGGAACTGAAAGCAGACGAGGACCAGGAGGAAGTAGGGGTCCCTTGTCTTCCCTTTCTACCCACAAGTATGACCACACCTAAACCAACCCAAACACATTAAAGTGTACCCTGTTTATTTTATAACCTCCTGGGAACACTTAGCCAAAGAGTACACGAGCCAGTGGAAATAATGGTTGGGTGGCAGTGCTTCTCCACAGAGAGCTATGTGCAGACAGGTACTTAGAGCATTTAAATAGCATTGCTGGGGCTCCCTGCTGAATCCAGAGGTTGGCAATCCCTGTTATTTCATAAACATTACAATTAAGATTTAAATAAATATTTAAAAGCTGTTCAAGAACAAGTCAATGCATATTTGGAGCAGGTGGTTTGGGTTTTAAAGATAGCCTTCAGGCAATGATCTCATTACAGTTTCTGGCTCCCTCAACCTGGCTTTATTACAGAATTGTTTCTGTAGGGGCAAGGAGACAAGATTAAAAAATTGAAGGAAAAAGTCATAATCCTTTATTAAAGTGGGTGGCTGGAGGCAATATTGCAGGTCTGAGCTCGAGAAGAAAGCTTTAAAATAGCCAAGGTGAGAGCTTGTCCACCACTAGACTGCTCATGGTTCTCTAGCTTTGGTGTCCCAGCTAACTAAAGTGGCCCTTGGCAAGCTAAATTGACACTGTAACAACAGGCTGAAGCCTATGAATCGAGATTGGCCATAAAAATGTGTGCCCCACCAAACCATTAAGCCAGCTGTGGTCTGTTGCTAAAAGAGAAGGTTAACAATGCAGACGTAGCTATGATGGCTGGTTCTTCGAATTTTCCTTACTTTTTCATACTAATTTCTTGTGTTATACAAAAAGTGTACTTAATGGAGGCAACTCTTAAAACCTTCAATTTAATTTCATAGAAAAGAAAAGGGTGGCTGCTTGCATTTGAACAGTAATTTACTGTCATCTTTTAAAGTATGAGTTTCAGGATTCCATTGCCTAGGTTTAAGGCTAATTCTTTCTGTTTGCTCACTAAATCTTGCCCTGTTCACCCTATGGCTCACCACCAAGTATCTCGATTCTCCTGACTCTTCACCCTCTGCCTCTTCCTGGGTTTCTTCCCTTCTGCATGTTAACATGCTGATATTACTCCCAGATCCTCCCTCCATCATGACTTCAATTAGTTACTTAAGTCAGACACCTGGGGTCATCTTTCACCCCTCGAGCCCCTTGGACTCCAGGATCCAAACATTCACCAAGTGTTATTATTTCCACTGCTTAAATATTTAAAAATCTCTCATTTGAATCCCCACCTTCACTGCTCAGTTTAGGCCTGTGGTCCTCAATTTCAACATAATCAGGTGACACATAGGGAGGGCCTGAGTCAAGGGTTCTCAGCTCTGCTGTATATTAGAATCACCTGAGGAGCTAAAACACTCACGTTTGTACTGTGGCTTCAGAGATTTTGATTTATGTGATGTATGCACATGCACATGCTTCCAGTTTTCCCCCTACAATCCATCCTCTAACCAGTGGTCTCCACACGGTTTTGATTATACAACCCTTTCAGTTTAAAAAAATTTATATAATGTTATAAATCAATGTTACTGGAATAAAAAATATATAATTTTTTAAAAAAGATTTGAATGGAGTTGACATTAGCATCATGGCAGTGTGAGTCATTCCTTTTTTTCTCTTCCCTGTTATTTACAACTATAGATCTTCCTCAACTCACGACAGGGTTACGTCTCGACAAACCTATTGTAAATTGAAAATATCATAAGTCAAAAATGCATTTAATACACCCAACCTGTGACATCATATCTTAGGCTAGCCTACTTTAAATGTGTTCAGAACACTTACATTAGCCCACAGTTGGGCCAAATCATCTAACACAAAGCCTATTTTATAATAAAGCATTGAATATCTCATGTAATTTATTGAATACTGTACTGAGAAACAGAATGGTTGGATGGGTACAGAGAGATTGTTAGTTTATTTGCTGTTCACTCTCATGATCATGTGGCTACTGGAAGCTGTGGCTCTGCCATTGCCCAGCATCCTGAGACAGTATTGTACCACATATTGCTAGCCTGGGAAGAGATCAAAATTCAAAGTTTGAAGTATAGCCTCTACTGAATGTGTATTGCTTTTACACCATTGTAAAGTTGAAAAATCATAAGTTGAACTGTCATAAGTAGGGAAGCATCTGTAGTTGGACATTCATAACTGAGCAAAAGTGCCTCTGAACATTACACTAGGTCACCTGGGAGATTTATACCTAACTGTGCATCAGAAAGTAGGTGCATAGGACCTCCAATGGGGCTGAGGATCCATGGGAGTCAGTGAGCCTGCCACACCCCCACTTACCACAATAGGAAGGGAAAAAGCACAACTGAAAAACAGGACAGACACTCATGGGAGATAGAGAATTTGTGGAGATCCAGCTAACCTGATGGGAGAGCTAGGCTGCCATTGCAGCAGGCTAGAGATGAGTTTGGAGGCAGAGGACAAGGAGGAAATTGAGGAGTCATCCCTCTCCCCAAGGCAACACTGTAACGTACTGGGGTTTTGACTGACTGCCAGCTACGTGGGTTACAGCTGGAGGGATCTCTTTCCAGCAGCACCTGGATTTCTGAGGCAAGAACTCTGTGATGGGAGAAGGGAGAGGAAAGGAAAAGAGGGAGACAAGAATAACAAAAGGCATCAAAGGAACACGTCTTCTACTGTCTGCTTTGGGATTCCAGCAGGAGGCCCCACCCATGAACCTCTGGGAGCCCCTCCACTTGAGGAAACCCATACCAGGCCATGGACAACCACAAAGCCCCAGTTAAGCCCACACCTTTCCTAACTCTGCTGCCTGCTCTTTTTACATGCTCCCAAGTCCAGCTATGAAAGCCTGCTCAGTCAAAGAGAAACTAAAAACTTGAGCTATAGCACCACCTTCTGGAAAACCAAAGAAAGATTTCTAATTCCCAGCCTGTTGAACTGTAAGAGTCAAAGTAAACAAAGCCTTCCTTAACTAAGGAAGGTATTTGCTACTTCAAATGCAATGGCAAGGCATATTTCATCAAATGCAATGAAAAATCATGGTAATATGGCATCACAAAAAGAAACTGATAATTCTCCAGTGAACCAAACTCAAAGGCACAGAATATTGTGATCTAACTGATAAAGAATTCAAAGTAGCTGTTGTGAAGAGATTCAACAAGCTATAAGAAAACACAGAAATGCAATTCAATGAACTCAGGAATAAAATTAATGAACAGAAAGAGTTCTTTACTAAAGAGATTGAAATTTTTAAAAAGAACCAAAAGAAATTCTGGAGCTGAAGAATTCAAGGAATGAGATGAAGAATTTAGTAGAGAGCTTAGATAATAGGGCAGATCAGATGGAAGAAAGAATAAATTACTTGGAGAATAAGAATTTAGAAATTACTCAGAAGAGAGGACTAAGATTTTAAAAGTGTAGAGACTCCATGAGAACTATCACATACAATAACAAAATCAAATATAAGAATAATTGGTGTACCAGAAGGAGAAGAGAAGAAGATAGGAACAGAGAATTTATTTAGAGAAATAATAGGTGAGAACTTCCCAAACTTGGGGAAAGAATTGAACATACAAGTCCAAGAAGGTAATAAGACACCCTATCATCTCAATGTAGAAAGACCTTATTCAAGGCACATTATAATGAAACTGTCAAAAATCAATGATAAAGAATCTTTTTGGCAGACAGGAAAAAAAGTAACCTACAAAGGAACTGCCATTAGGCTATCAGTGAATTCCTCAGTAGAAAATCTACAAGCCAAGAGAGAGTGGAATGATATATTCAAAATGTTAAAAGAGAAAAATTGCCAGCCAAGAATATTTTACCCGGTAAAGCTATCCTTCAAATATGAAGAAGTAAAAGCTTTCTCAGACAAAAAAAAAATCTGAAGAAGTTTACTACCTCTAGACCTGAGTTGCAAGAAATGCTAAAAGGAGTTCTTCAAGCTGAAATGAAAAGAGCTAATTAGTAACATAAAAGCAAATGAAAGTACACAATGCCCTTGCAATGGTGAAAAATAAACAGAATTAGAAAACTACAACTCCACAGTAGAATGGCTTGTGAACCATTTAATTATAGTATAAAGGCTAAAGGAAAAGACCATTGAAAATAACTATAGCTACTACAATTCCTCAATTAATTCACAGTATAAAAAATGGTAAACTGTGACATCAAAAATGTTTTTAAAAAGTAAAAGGGTGGAAACTTTATAGATGAATGAAACTAAAGTGTTATCAGCATATAAAGGATTATTTTATCTGTGAGATGTTTTATGTAAGCCATGTAGTAACCACAAAGCAAAAATCTAGAGTAGAGTCATAAAATGCTATAAAAAGGGATAACTGAGCAAGTCACCATGGAAAACCACCACTTTACAAAGAGACATAAACAGAGAGAAAAAGAAATAATGGAATACAAGACAACTAGAAGGCAAAAGATAAAAGGGCAGTAGTAAGTTCTTATATATCAATAATCATTCTAAATATAAATAGATTAAATTTGCCAATCAAAAGGCACAGAGAAGCCAGATGGATAAAAAACAAGACAAACCATATGCTGCCTACGAGAGACTCATTTCAGCTCTAAAGACACACACAGGCTCAAAGTGAAGGGATGGAAGAGGATATTCCATGCAAACGGAAACCAAAAGAAAGTGGGTGTAGCCACACTTATACCAGACAAAATAGATTTCAAACAGAAAACGTAAAAATAGATGAAGAAAGTCATTATGTAATGATAAAAGAGTCAATGCATAAAGAAGATATAACAATCATAAATGTATACACACTAAACATTGGAGCACTAAAATATATTAAGCAAATACTAACAGATCTAAAGCAATAAATGGACAATACAATAATAGTAGGGTACTTCAATAACCCACTATCAGCAACAGATAGTTCACCCAGACATTAAATTTACAAGGAAACATTGGAATTGAACCATACTCTACAACAAATAGGCTTGACATATAAAGAACATTCCATCCAACAGCAGTAGAATACACATTCCTCTTGAGTGCACATGGCTTATTTTCCAGGATAGACCATATGATAGGACACAAAACAAATCTTAGCAAATTTAAGAAGTTTGAAATCATACCAACTATCTTTTCTGACTACAATGGTAAGAAATGAGAAATCAAGAAAAGGAGGAAGGCTAGAAAATCTACAAATATGTGGAAACTAAACAACACACTTCTGAACAACCAATGAATTGAAGAAAGCAAAACAGAAATAAAATATTATTTCAAAACAAATGGAAATGAAAATACAACATATCAAAACTTATGGGATGCAGCAAAAGAAGTTCTGAGAGGAAAGTTTATAGTGATAAAATCATATTAGAAATTAGAAAGGTCTCAAACAAGTAATTTTACACCTCAAAGAACTAGAAAGAGAAGAACAAATTAAACTCAAAATTAGCAGAAGGAAGAAAATAATGAAGATCAGTGTGGAAATAAATAAAATCGAGACTAGAAAAGCAATAGAAAAGATCAACAAAACTAAGAGCTGATTCTTCAAAAAGATCAACAAAATTGACAAACTTTTAGCTAGACTAAGAAAAAAAGAGAGAAGACATATAATAAAATCAGAAATGAAAAAAGAGACGTTACAACTGATACTACAGAAATACTAAAGATCATAAGAAACTATTATAAACAATGATGTGCCAACAAATTAGATAACCTAGAAGAAATGGATAAAGTTCTAGAAACACACAACCTACCAAGACTGCATCAGGAAGAAACAGAAAATCTCAACAGATCAACAATGAGTAAAGAGATGATTAAATCAGTAAGCAATATCCCTGATGATTATAGATACAAAAATTCTCAACAAAATATTAGCAAACTGAATTTAAAAACCAAATTCAAGAATTAGCAAGCCTTGTATGTTCAAGGCTCAACATACACAAATCAATAAATGCAATACATCACAGTAATAAAATGAAAGATAAAAATCACATAGTCATCTCAACAGATGCAGAAAAAGCATTTGGCAAAATACAACATCCTTTCATGATAAAAGCCCTTGGCCAATTGGATGTAGAAGTAACATACCTCAGCATAAAAAGGCTATATACAACAAACCCACAGCTAATAATATACTCAATCAAGGAAAATAGAAGGCTTTCCCTCTAAGATCAGAAACAAGACAAGGATGCCCACTCTCACCACTCTTATTCAATATTGTACTGGAAGTCCTAGCTAGAGCAATAAGGCAAGACAAAGAAATAAAAGGCATCCAAACCAAGAAGAAGAAGTAAAATTGTCATATTTGTAGATGATACAATTCTGTATATAGAAAATCCCAAAGACTCAACCAAAAAGCTGTTGAAAATAACATCAGTAAAGTTGGAATATACAAAATCAACATAGAGAGAGTTGCATTTCTAAGGATGAAACATTATTTCAAAACATGAAAAAGAAATAAATAAAGTGATTCCATTCACAATATCATCAAAACAGTAAAATACTTAGGAATAAATTTAACCAAGAAAGTAACAGAGCTATTTCACAAAAACTACAAGAGTTTGCTGAAAGAAATAAAAAAAGACACCAACAAATGGAAAGACACCTCATGTTTGTAGATTGTAAGAATGAATATTGTTAAAATATCCATACTACCCAAAGCCATATATAGATTCAATGCAATCCCCATCAAAATACCAATGGCATTCCTCACAGAAATAAAAAAAAACAATCCTGAAATTTGTATGGACTCACAAACGACCTGAATAGCCAAAGGAATCCTGAGAAAAAGAACAAAGCCAGGGATATCACATTTCCTGATTTCAAACTATACTACAAAACTACAGTAAGAAAAACAGTGTGGTACTGGCACAAAAATAGACAATAGGCTAATGGGACAGAATAGAGAATCCAGAATTAAACCCCTGCTTATAAGGTCAACTAATGTTCAACAAGAGAGGCACAAGCACCCAAAGGGGAAAGGGTAGTCTCTTCAACAAATGACGTTGGGGAAACTGGATAAACACATGCTAAGCAATGAAATTGGACTCCTATCTTACACCGCTCACAAAAATTAACTCAAAATGCATCAAAGACTTAAACATAAGACCTGATACTACAAAACTCTTAGAAGAAAATGTAGGGAAGAAGCTCCTCAAGCTTTGTCTTGGCAATAATCTTTTTGGATATGACACCCAAAGCACAAAAGCAAAATCAACAAATGAGACTACATCAAACATAGAAGCTTTCACACAGCTAAAGAAACAATTAACAAAATGAAAAGGCAATATGCAGAAGGGGAGAAAACTTGTGCAAACCATATATCAGATAAGGGGTTAATATCTAAAATATATAAAGAATTCATACAACTCAAAATAAAGAAAATCAGATTTAAAAAATGGGCAGAAGAGCTAAACTGACATTTTCTAAAGAAGACATCCAAATGGCCAACAGGTACATGAAAAGATGCTCAACATCACCAATCACCAGGGAAATGCAAAACAAAACCACAGTGAGGTATCACCTCACACCTGTTAGAATGGCTATCATCAAGAAGAAATGTGATAAGTGCTGGCAAAGATGTGGAGAAAAGGAAACCCTTATACACTGCTGCTGGGAAGGTAATTTGATTCTACCATTGTGAAAAACAATATGGAGGTTCCTCAAAAAGCTAAAAATAGATCTGTTAAATCATCCAGCAATTCCTCTTCTGGGTATATACCCAAAGGAAATAAAAATAGGATTTCAAAGAAATATATGCACTCCCATGTTTATTGCAGCATTATTCACAATAACCAAAGTGTGGAAACAACATAAGTGCACATCAATGGGTGAATGGATAAATAAATTGTGTCATATATATATGTGTGTCATATATATATATAATGGATTATTATTCAGCCATGAGAAAGCAGGATATTCTGCCATTAGGGACAACATGGATGGAGCTTGAGCATATTATGCTGTGTGAGGTAACTCAAAGACAAGAACTGTATGGTATCATTTATATGTGGAATTTTAAAGAGCCAAACATGTAAAAACAAATGATAAAATGATGATTACCAGGGGAGGGGTGTTTGGGGGAACAGAACAGACATTGTTTAAGGGTACAAACTTGAAATGGGTAGTAAATAAGCCCTAGGGATCTAATGCACAGCACAATGAACACAGACAACAATATTATATTTTAGTCATCAAATTTGATTACAGACTAGAACTTAATTATTCCAACTACTAAAAAGAAATGATAATTATGTAATGCAATAGAGGTACTAATTATTACTACAATGGCAATTATATTACAATATACAAATGTATCACGTTAATATGTTGCACATCTTAAATTTACACAATATAAAATGTCAAATATATTTCAATAAAAAAGCAAAATAAAAGATGTGGCACTGCTTTAATATACAAATATTTATTTATAAATTATACTATTGGACTAGTACATCATAAAATATACCCAATAACTGAAAAAAATTGAAAGTTGAGATAATAAATATGTACAAGTAAATATGTGTTAATATTTTCTTTCTGCATCCTAGCTGATCTTCTTAAACACCCTAATTTTGGGAACACTGCCAGGGTAATTGGTCTGAAATAAAATGTGATCTTATCACTCCATTGTTAAAAACCCAGCACTGCTTCCTCAGCATTTGTAAGACAAAGCCCAGTTTTTCAGCCCTGCAAACTAGGTTCTCCGTGATATGCCAGTTTTCCAAGCCTTAGATCTCTCCAGATCTGTTTCCTCTACTTAGAAGGGCAATCACCTGTTTGTCCACCTACCAAATCCTATTCATACTTCAAGACTCAATTCAAACATCATCTCCTCAATGTTACCAGTATCTCCCAGAGAAGAGCTTACACACTTATCTGGAGGCCCAATTTTTGCGACTGCGACCCAGGGGACATCTCTAGATCATCCAGCTCTGGTGGACAGCAGGGCTTATGCTTGAGGTCCCACTAGGCTACATATATTTGCTTAGCTTAAAAGCTTCTGCCTGAGGGTCTGGCTTCTAATCAGCCTGCACCTAGGTGCTCAATGAGATCCTTCCCTTTGGACACTGACAGGTCTTGCCACATCTTCAACTACTGGGAGCCACTAAAGATAAAATAGACTGCTTGGACAATCACAAAGCTTTGAAAGACAAACAAGAGCTAAGGCAGGGTTGAAAGATAAGGTTCATCTCCTGAATGAGGCAACTCATTCAAGACTGGGAGAGGTGGTTGTTTAATCTAATGCATAGAAACCAACACACAGAGTCAAGCAAAAAGAAAAAATTGGAGGAATAGGTTCCAAATGAAAAAACAAGATAAAACATCCAAAAAACACCTCTTAATAAAGTGGAGATAAGTAATTTGCCTGATGAAGAGATCAAAGTATTGGTCATAAAGATGCTCGCCAAACTCGGGAGAAGAATGGATGAACATAGTGAGAACTTCAACAAAGAGATAGAAAATATAAGAAAGTACCAAATAGAAGTTATAGGGCTGAAAAATACAATAAGTGAACTGAAAAACCACTCTAGAGGGGTTTAAAATAAAATGAGATGAAGCAGAAGAAAGGATCAGTGAACTCAAAGACAGAGCAATGGAACTCATCCAAACAGAGCAGCAAAAAGAAAAAAGAGAAAATAAGGAAAAAAGTGAAGATAGCTTAAGGAACATATTGGACAGTATCAAGCAGACTAACATTTGCATTATAGGTATCCCAGAAAGAGAACAGAATGAGAAAGAAATCAGAAAACTTATTTCAAGGAATAATGGCAGAACTTCCATAACTTGGGGAAAGAAACAGACATCTAGATCCAGGAAGCCCAGAGTATCTAAATAAGTTGAACCCAAAGAAATCCACACCAAGACACATTATAATTAAAATGTCAAAAGTTAAAGACAAGGAGAGACTCTTAAAAGCAGAAGGGGAGAAACAACTTATTAGGTACAAGGAAACTCCCATCAGACTATCAGCAAATTTTTCAACAGAACATTTGCAGGCCAGAAGGAATTAGCACAACATATTTAAAGTGCTGAAAGAAAAAAATCTTTCAATCAAGAATACTCCACCAGCAAAGCTGCCATTTAGAATTGAGGGGGAAATAAAGCATTTTCCAGACAAACAAAAGCTAAAGGAAGTCATCACCACCAAACCATCCTTACAAGAAATGTTAAAGGGACTTCATTAAGCTGAAAAGAAAGGGTACTAATTAGTAACAAGAAAATATATGAAAGTATAAATCTCAATAAAGATGTCATCATCATGGCTGTGTAAGAGGATCCTTTTGTCTCTCCCCTTCAATCTATAGTGAGTAAAACATCCATCAACCAACAAGGGCTACATTGCACAACACACCAGGACACCAGAAACATCCACACATTGGTACATACAAAAGTGGGTGACTTGGAGCACATAGAGGAAGCTAAATGAGGGAACAGCAGAGGCAGAACCCAGAATCCTGGATCCTTGGCTGCAGTGGCTGAGCCAGCTGCTCCCAGCCCCAGAGAACTTGGTGGGCAGCAGCAGAGGTGCACGTGCAACTCCAGCCAGCCAGCTGTGGCAGTACCCATGGCCATGGGGAGCAGAATAACAGCCGAGGAGGAGCTGCATGATCCCGGGCCCTCCATCTATGGCTCAGAGCCTGATAGCAGCAGTAGAGGCATTCACAGGACTCCTACATCCTAACCACAGTGGCGCCTGTGGCCACAAGCTAATAGGTAACAACTGAGATGGTACCCCATGTACCCAGTTTTCTCCCCACCCTTCCCCTCTCCTCACCACACTAGTAGAACTTCCAACCCAGGGGATCCTAGATGTAGCTGAGGCATCAGCCATCCTATGCCCCTCATGGCAAAGCCAGTGACTGCAGTGACATCAGTAACAGCAAGGCATCAGTGACCCCTTAGAAGTTCAGACAACAATGATGAGAGTACCAGTGATACCTTAAATCCAGGTGGTGGAGGATGGAATGTGCAGAGCCTCAAATATAGCCAGAGGTGGCTCAAGTAAGAGAAACCAAACAGTGGCACTATAACGCCACCTTTTGAAAAACAAAAGAAAGGCTTCTAATCTCCAAGCAGTTGAAATGTTTGAATCAAAACAAATGAAGTAATATCTAAATAAAATGCATGTTTGCTACAACAAATGTGCCAGCAAAGGAATATCTCAGCAAGCCCCACAAAATTCCACAGTAGCATGGCATTATGAAAAGAAAACAATTCTCTAGAAACCAAACATAAGGTCATGGAAGATTGTGATCCAACTAAAAAAGAACTCAAAATAGCTGTATGAAGAAATGTAGCAGTGAGCTACAAGAAAACTCAGACAGGCAGTTCAATGAGCTCAGGAATAAAATTAATGAACAGGGGCCAGCCTGGTGGCATAGTGGTTAAGTTTGCATGTTCTGCTTTGGCAGCCTGGTGTTCATGGCTTCAGATCCTGGGCACAGACCTACATGTTGCTCATCAAGCTATGCTGTGGTGGTGTCCCACATACTAAATAGAGGAAGATTGGCAACAGATGTTAGCTTAGGTCCAATCTTCTTTACCAAAAAAACACAAAATAAAAAGTTAAAAAATTTAAAAAAAATGAACAGAAAGAATACTTTACCCTAGAGATTGAAACTCTCAAAAAGAACTAAAGAGACATTCTGGAGCTGAGAACTCAATAAATGAGATGAAGAATGCACTAGATAGCATTGGAAATGGAGCAGATCATATGGAAAAGAGAATTAGTGGGCTCAAAGATAGAAACTTAGAAATGATGTGGGTAGACAAGGAGAGAGAACTAAACTTAAAAAATACATAGAAAATTCTATGAAAATTATCTGACTCCATTAGAAAGGGCAACATAAGGGTAATGGGTATCCCAGAAGGAGAAGAGAGAAAGGAGAGATCTTATTTAAAGAAATAATAGCTGAGAACTTCCCAAACCTGGGGAAGGAACTATATATACAAATCCATGAAGCTAATAGAACACCCAATTATCTCAATGGAAAAAGACCTTCTCCAAGACACATAACAAAACTGTCAAAAATCAATGAGAAAGAAAAAATTTTAAAAGAAGCCAGAAGGAAAAAAATGACCTACAAAGGTATTCAGATTAGGCTTTCAGTAGATTTCTCATAAAAACCTCCCAGGGCAGGAGAGAGTAAAAAGAGATATTCAAAATATTGAAAGATAAAAACTGTCAGCCAAGAATATTCTACCCAGCAAAGTTATCTTTTAGATCTAAAGAAGAAATAAAGGTTTTCCCAGACAAACAAAAGCTGAAGAAGTTCATTGCCACTAGACCTACCTTACAAGAAGTGTTGAAAGGAGCTCTCCCACCTGAGACAAAAAGGCAAAGGTATACAAAGCTTTGAGCAAGGTGATAAATAGATAGACAGAATTAGACAATTGCAAATCTGAAGCAGATTAGGATAGTAATACACTTAATTATAACATAAAAGTTAAAGGGAAAGGAAGCATCAAAAGTAACTATAACTACTTCAATTTAGTAATGAACTTACACTAGAAAAAGTGATAATTTGTGGCAACAGAAACACAGAAGGGGAAGAGGAAAAGCATGGAAACTGCAAAGGTAAATAAAGATAAGAGGCTATCAGCAGAAAAATGACTATCTTATCTATAAGACCTTTTATACAAACCACAATTCACTACAAAATAAAAATTCAAAGCAGAGTCACAAAACATTACAAAAAAGAGAAAACTGTGAAATATATCACAGAAAACCACCAAACTGAAATGGCAGACAGAAACACAGGGAAAAAGAAACAATGGAAATATAAAGTAACAGAAAACAAAAGATAAAATGGCAGTGTTAAGTCCTCATGTTATCAATAACCACTCTAAATGTAAATGGGTCGAATTCACCAATCAAAAGATATAGAGTGGCTGGGTAAATTAAAAAATAAGACCCAACAATATGCTGCCTCCAGGAGACACATCTCAGCTCTAAAGACAAACAAAGACTCAAAGTGAAGGGAAGGAAGATGATACTCCAAGCAAATGGCAACTCAGAAAAGTAGATGTAGTCATACTTTGATAAAATAGACCTCGAGCCAAAAAAGATAACAAGGGACAAAGATGGACATTATATAATTAAAAAAGGGACAATTCACTAAGAAGACATAACATTTATTAAGGTATACGCACCTAACATAGGAGCATCAAAGTATATAAAACAATTATTAACAGACCTAAAGGGAGAAATTGACAGCAACACAATAATACTAGGAACTTTAATACCCCACTTACATCAATGGATAGATCATCCAGACTGAAAGTAAACAAGGAAACATCAGCCTTAAAGAAACCATTAGACCAGATGAACTTGATAAATATATATAGAATATTGTTTCCCAAAGCAGCAGAATATACATTCGTCTCAAGTGAATGTGGAACATTCTCAAAGACAGACTATAAGTTGAGAAAGAAAGAAGTCTCAATAAATTTAAGAAGATTGAAATCATAATCAAGCATCTTTCAGACACAATGATATGAAACTAAAAATCAACTACAAGAAGAAAACTGGAAAAGCCACCAATTTCTGGAGACTAAACAATGTGCTACAGAACAACTATTGGATCAATGAAGAAACCAAAGGAGATATCAAAAAATATATAGAGACAAATAAAAATAAACATATGATATACCAAAATCTATGAGATGCAGCAAAAGTGGTATTACAGGGGAGTTTATAGCAATGCAGGCCTACCTCAAGAAACAAGAAAAATCTCAAATAAACAATCTAACATTACAATTACAGGAACTAGAAAAAGAAGAACAAACAAAGCCCAAAATCAGTAGAAGGAAGGAAATAATTAAAATCAGAGTGGAACTAAATGAAAAAGAGACTAAAAAGACAACAGAAGGGATCAGTGAAACTAAAGAGATGGGTCTTTGAAAAGATAAACAACATTGACAAACCTTTACCTAGACTGACTAATAAAAAAAAGAGTGAAGGCTCACATAAATAAAATCTGAAAAGGAAAAGGAGAAATTACAATGGATACCACAAAAATTGAAAGGATTATAAGAGAATACTATGAAAAGCTATATGCCAACAAATTGGGTATCCTAAAGAAATGGATAAATTCATAGAATCATACAACATTCCAAAACCAAACCAAGAAGAACTAGAGAATCTGAATAGACTGATCACTAATAAGGAGATCGAAACAATAATCTAAAACCTCTCAAAAACAAAAGTCCAGGACCAGATGGCTTCTCTAGTGAATTCTACCAAAAATTCAAAGAAGATTTAATACCAATCCTTCTCAAACTCTTCCAAAAAATTGAAGAAGAGGGGACACTTCCTAACTCATTTTATGAGGCCAACATTACCCTGATACCAAAACCAGACATGGATGACACACACAAAGACAAAATTATAGGCTGACATCGCTGATGAACATAGATGCAAAAATCTTCAACAAAGTATTAGCAAATTGAATACAGCAATACAGTAAAAGGATCATACACCATAATCAAGTTGGATTTATTCCAGAGATGCAAACATGGTTCAATATCAGCAAACAAATCCGCGTGATACATTACACTAATAAAATGAAGAATAAGAATCACATGATCATTTCAATAGTTGCGAAGGGAGCATTTGACAAGATACTGCATCTGTTTATGATAAAAACTCCCAATAAAATGGTATAGAAGGAAAGTAATTCAACATAATAAAGGCCATAAATAACAAACCCACAGCTAATATCATACTTAATGGGGAAAAAGTGAAAGCTATCTTCCTAAGAACAGGAACAAGACAAGGATGCCAACTCTCGCCACTCTTATTCAACACAGTATTAGAAGTCCTAGTAAGGGCAATTAGGCAAGAAAAAGAATTAAGAAGTATTCAAATTGGGAAGTAAGAAGTAAAATAGTCACTATGTGCAGATAACATTATTTTATATATAGAAAACCCTAAAGAATTCACCAAAAAACTATTAGAAATAATTGAAAAAATACAGTAAAATTGCAGGGTACAAAATCAACATACAAAAATCATTTGTGTTTCTGTACACTAAAAATGAACTAACAGAAAGAGAAATCAAGAATACAATCCCATTTATAACCACACACAAAAAAATACCTGGGAATATACTTACCCAAGGAGGTGAATTTCCTCCTGGATGTAAAATAGAAAACTACGTCCAGTTAAAACCTACTCTGTACTTCAGGGTTGTGCCAAGGATACAATGACTCAAGTGGAGCTTAGGGGTCAGGGAAGGTGATGCTGCTATTGCTTCAATGGAAAATGTATAAAGAGAATCGGGCTGCTTATGGTCGGACCACATGGACCAAAAGTTCAGGGTTCCCATGACAATATAATTTCATATTGCAGTTACTGCCTTGCTCTCTCTTACCTGGCTTGGCATTTAAAGACAAGGGCGACTTACACTAAAGGATTCATAGGAGTAGATTAGAGAATCCCAGAATCAGAGTTCCCAAATTAGGCACTCCTGGGGTCCATTCAGGCTCAGCAGGAATCAGAAGCATGGTCACTAAACTCTAAGGAGGTGGACCTTCCTGGCTGGGGTATAATGATGTTCCATTCGTCCCAGTCAACTTGTCTCCATGAGTGGTAGCAAGGCATGTGAGGCAGCACAGTCAACGTGCCCAAATTCTTATCCTTGAGAGAAGTGTCCCACAGAGAGCCCAAACTCTCTATCAGCCATGTTGGCTCTGCCTTCTTTGATTTATCTAGACAATTTGGCAAGTAATTATATATCTTGTCTGTAACACCTTCCACCTCCAAAGACAATCTACTTCAAGAGATTATTCCCTTGAAGGAATTATTTAATTAAGCCAGTCTTTATCAAATCAATACATTTCAGAGTTTATAGACATAGAACGTATCTTTTTGTCAGTCTTCATGTTCCTAAAACAGAAGCAGGTACCTACTTCTAGAACTCCATTTCCCCTCTCTCACCCTTCAAGTTATACTAGTTTTGATGTTTTCCAGCCCTGTTTAACTTATGTATTCATGATATTTGATTGTATTTCTGATACACAGAGCACATGTTAAGGTGCACAAGAGAAAAGATACATATTTTACAACTCCCTGATGTCATTATGGGTGTTTAATAAATATTTGTCAGATAAATAATCAAAACAAAAAAGTCATTAAATGAGAAAAAGAATAGGAGGCAAATTTCACAGCTTGGAAAGATGGTAAAGTGTTCAAATATTTTAGAGTTGTCAGAAATCCTCATGCAGTGTCTGTGCTGGACAAGGGGGAAGGATGCAGAGGAAGGGTCTAGAATTTAGTAATACATGCACATGATATCACGACAATCGTTTGAATGGAGAGTCGTAGGGAATATGCATCTGTTATTTGCTTTAGGAAGAAATATTAATGCACATTAAAACACTTCAAAACTGGATCCTTACAAATTATTTATAAAAAATAATTACATCTCTCCAGAAGCAATTTTAGTTTACCTGCAGCCTTTGTTTCTCTGACGACAGTTCTGAGAAACTTCAGAGTCTCAGCACTTTCTGCCCATATCAAAATGGTTGAAGTATTTTTTACCTGCAATTTCAATGCAATAGAAACCCCTTCCCCTCCATAAATTTCTTTGTTCTTATTACCAGTTAAGGTACTTCTATTTTAGGAAAACATATCTTTAATTATTTCTCCCAATTTCTTCTCACTTAATATTTTTACACTTAAAACTTAAGTTATGAGATTGTACTTATATATAGATTATTGTCACATTATAAATTTGGTATTTGGATAAAATAAAAATCTAAAACATTCCTATATATTGTTATAGGTACATGTATCTACAGTAAATGTTAAAAACAGGCACAGGAAGAATAATACCAGCTATAGGATAACGTTCAGCTCTGGGGGCGATTCCTCACCCTCTCCAAACACTCGCCACCATCCAAGCCAATGTTCTAAAAACATAATGTTGTATAAAAGTCAGAAGGGTGTTTGTTAAAAATGTAGGTTCCTGGGCTTCAATTTCAGAAACTGATGAAGCAGGCCCCTGTTGGGGTTGACAAATATGTACTTGAAAAAGAACCCCAGCTGATTCAGCTGCAGAGGATTAGAGGTCCACCCTAAGTCGGAAGTACTGAATATGCACAGCTGGCAGGTGGGTACATGAGCCTGAGGTTCAAGTGAGAGGTCAGGGCTGGGACATGATTTGGCTGTCTAATTGGCTGTCATTAGTCTGTAGGTGGAGTACAAACACTGGAAGTGGATGGGAATATCTAAGGGAGGGTGTCCAGAGGGAAGAGTGGTAGGCCAAGAGTGGAAAGCCAAACTGCAAGAGGCAGAACGAGGAGGAGTCTCCCAAGGAACAGAAGGCACAGCTAGAGAGGGAGGAAAAGAACGGAGAGCACCAGGGCACAGAAGCCAAGGTGGCAAAATTCGACAAGGAGGGCATTCCCACAGCACCAAATGAAACAGAACAATCAGGAAAGGGAAGGCCAGAAAAATGCTCATTGTCCATACAGTCTATTGGAGGCACTATAATGTTTGTTCTTGGAAGGTAGGGTTGTCACTGCATTCCCAGCATTGGATATATTGTAAATTCCTGCTAAATGTTTGGGGAACTAAATTGGATTGGCAAGGGCAGCTTCCATACGAGAATTTTACAGAGCTCAACTAAGCTCAGTTCCATCACATACCTTCATTAGGATGAGCAAATGTTATATGGACATAACCATCCACAATGGAGAATTAATTGTGACTAGATGGATAAAGCAATTATTTTGAGCCATCTGCCAAGATGTGGTAAGGATATTTGAAAAACGGTGCCCAGCCTCTGTGTGTATAGGATGGTATTCTGGACAATGGAGTTTTATCAGTAAGTTTTAAAAATAAAGCAAAGACCTTTAAAACCTTTAAATTTAGATTGTAAGGGTGTTTCTTTTCCCCCATAAAAATGATCTCTCATGATCATTAGTAGAAGTGTTTGTAGTCATGAGAAGAACAAACCACATTAGAGGAGGTAAATGACAGCCTAAGAATGCACAAGTGTTTGTTGTTATGACAACTGCTGGGTTTTATTGAATAGAGAGCAAAAAAATCCATTAGAAAACCTTGGAAGAACTTGCACAGTAACATAAAACATTTCTGCTTCACAATTTCAGGAACTTTCCTCCATCCACGTACTGCTTGAAAAGGGCTTGTGTTTGTGCCAGTCGGTGGAGGTCTAAGGAAAGCCACCTCTTGATGCATTCCCATCATGCTAATGTCTCCTTCCATAACCTGATCTTCTCAACACCCAAGTACTTTATTAGAGTGGTAAAAAATTTAGCCAGTTCCGTGGCTCTTTCGTACTAATGACGTTAAACAATTCTTGGCTCTGATCTATTTTTCTTTGAATCAAACAATTTTCACGTTTATATACAGAGACAACTTACACATATGTAGCAATTTCTTACCGCATGTGGCATATGCCTCCCCAGTCAAGAAAATACAGGGAGGGAAGAGACAATCTCAAGAAGACACCCTGCCAACCCTCTCCTAGGCTTCCTTTCTCTCTTGTCTTGGAGATCTACTAGTCTCCATTCCCCTTCTTGAGGTGCTAAAAGGACAAGGAAAGACTGCCAAGTTTTTCAGACTTCTTTTGAAGAACATCATTAAATTGATAGAATGGAGAGAGGCCCTATGCATGAGATGATAAAGGCTCAAGAGCAGCCACAGAGAGACCAGACGTCAACTGTGTGGCTTTCTCATAGGTGGCTCTAAGAATGTTTGGTGGAAGGGTTCTTGTGGTCATCAGGTGACAGCCTTTAGTCTAACGAGCTTGTTAATCTCATAAGAAGATGTTCAGGTTCTCAGACTGGACTGTGCATAGTTCATTCATGGGATTACCAAGTGATAGAGTGACCCATTGGAAGGGTCTTTGCTTTTTCAGTCTGTGCTGCACAATCCCAGCAGATTAATCTCAAAGCACACCTTTCACAGCAATGCTTTCCAAGTTGTAGCTTGAGGCCCATTGTTGGGTCCTAACATCAATTTAGTGGGTTGAAACAATTATTAAAAGAAAAAAGAAGAAGAAAGAGAATAGGATAGAAAAATATCAGAATGAATCTCATCTAGTACGGGTAAATGTGTTTTGTGAAACTTTTATTTCATTTTCTCATTCTCTTTACGTATGTATGCACTGGATTGCTAGATTGAAGGCGTTTCTTACTGCAGGTCCTGGCCAAAAATGTTGGAAAGCCAGACTCTCTCCTGCTAAGAATACCGCAGTGTTCTTTACTGTCTATAGAAAAAAAATAAGAAAGAAAAGAATAGAATTCCAGCTCCTTTTCTCTAGCGCTGGTATTGTTCCCCAAATCCACTCTCCACTTCCATAAGATCATGCTAGGTTCCAACATTCCTACTCACTGCCCTCTTGATGTCCTTGCTCCACTGTGCCTTTTGTTCATAATTCTTCCTCTCCTCTTTGTGGTTTTCATATTCTACTCTCCTTTAGGGACTACTCAAATCTTATCTTGCATATGATCTCTATCTCCTCTCATCACTCACCTCTTCCTAGCTGTTCTGCTTATTTCCACACATTTTCTCTCTCCAGGTGTCTTCTCTGCATTGTTCTTTATCTGCTTCCTGTCCAACTCTACTCCCACATGTCCTTCTGGCAACTTTCTGTGTCTGCCTCCCTCCCCCAGTTGCTTTCCTCTTGGCATCTGCCTCCTAGCTCATCATCTTTTAATTATCTGGTTTTTGTTCTCTTGTTATTTCTGCTTTCTTGTGTCTATCTCTACTCTCACACTTGACTGAGAGCAAACTGAGTCCAGGGACTGTGCCTCACACTTTTTTGCATCCCCTGTGATTTCAGGCACTGTGTAGGGCATGTAACAGGTGCTCAGTAAGAATGCCTTAAATTATTAGATCAATCATGATTCCCTTCTTCGCACTAAATCTCTGCAATGTTTTGTGTTTGAAATGGGTTTGCCATTTCTAGAGCTCTCTCATCTCTCTTATCTCAGTTGATCTTATCTTTAAGGACTTGGTAAAGTAGGCATGGGTTATGATACTCATTCTTGAGAGATGAGGAGATTGAGTTTCAAAGAGGATTGTAATAGTAACACTGCTTGTCAGTGCTGTCCCTTGAACCAGAATCTATAATGTGATCTATTCTGTGCCATTACACCCCTCCAACGGGAACTTGAGAACAACAACAATCTCACAATATAATAAAGCGCTTACTCAATGCAAAATGTTCTGTATGGAGAAAAAAATCACAAAGCAATAGCAGGCAAGATATATCCTGTTTCTCATAGAATAAGAATTTGAATATCTTGTACTAGATGAAATTCTGGCTATTTTGCTTCTGTAATTGTGCATGGATTCTAATGATGGCACAAAAAGTAGGAGGAAATTGACTTACTACTTATGGAGGATGTGTTGGTTTCCACTGTCAGGTTGACAATATTTTCATTAAATTCACCCTAGCAATTAGCTGGGACTCTGTACAGTATTATAAATAATTACCAAGCTCTCTTTCTTGTTATTTGTTAGTTTCTTACCAAGCTGTTCTCCTAAATGTTGGCCTCTCTCGGTTGAGATGACTCGCTCATCTTCCATGTCACATTTGTTCCCAACCAGGATAACCTGGGCATTATCCCAAGAGTATGTTTTGATTTGAGTTGACCTAAAAGAAAAAGAACAGGCAAAAAATGATTACAGGAAAGCACAACAACATAAAATGAAGGAGAAGAAATATATCCCACAGATGACGATAATACCAAAAACTGAAGCCCAAATGCCTGACATTTAGAATTAATTATTTCAGTGCAATTTTATCCTTCAGATATTCATCAGGGATTGCATGAGTCAAAAATCAAGGGAGCAATGGTGTTGTATTAAGAATTCTTTGGTATTTGGTGAGATTAATATTACTACTGCTTGTTCCTTTCCCCTGTCTACCTCCACCTTATGTAGTACCTTTATAGTTGGAGTGGCCAGCCATCCCGATTTGCCCAAGATGTTCCCAGTTTTAGAAATAAAAATCTCACATCCTGAGAAGCCCCTCAGTTCCAGGAAACCCAAGATGGTTGGTCACTCTACGGCCCATTACACAAAAACATCATTTTCCCTTGTTACAATAACAACTTAAAGAGCTAAGGCAATTGGGAGCCAGGAAATCTGGGGATAATGATAGTTTTTTAAAACAAATCATAAGAACTAATATACTCATGCTTTACATTTTTAAGAGAAAAATGCCAAGTTGATTCATATCAGAATTTAAAATATAATGGGCTGATGGTTTAAGTTACTATAAACAGGATATGCAAAATTCCAAATAAGATTCCAGTATGGATCATGATGCACATAACCAACTTTTGATTTTGAAACTTAGATAATATTACAATAGTTAATATTTGCAGGTATTGTCCTCAACTCCTGATATATGTTACATTAATCAAATCCTTAGAATCAAGGGGGATATTATTATCATTCCTAATTTAAAATTGAGGAAAATGAGGCATAGAGAGGTTAAATAATTTGCCCAAGATACCTCAGCCAGTAAAGTGGCAGATCTGGAAATGAAACGTGGGTTGCAGAGCTATCAAACCCGTACTCTTAAACGTGTGTCCACGCTACTCTTGAAAAGTTTGAGAAGGGAAGTTCTCCGGCATTTGTTGCCATCTCAGAGCAGAGGCTGAAAGGAAGCCATGTTCTTAATCCTCCCTTTATATTGGCCATGTTCTTATTGGAGAACAATCTAAGATAGGTGGGAAAAACATCGCTCAGTGGGTGATCAGGAGAGAGATACTGAGATTTGTACAGTGTTGAAAAGAGAATCTTGGGAATGTTCTTACTAGCAATTTCCAAGTCCTTCAGGATTATTAAATAGAAAATAGTGACGAGCTGTTCTCAACTTGAAGAGAGAATAAAAGCAAATAGCTTTAAACTGCAGCAGGAGAGCTTTCAATGAGATGTGATCACTGTTTCTCCCTCTTGAGAAGAAAGGAAAGAGCTAAGATGCAGTTAGACTCCTAGGGTTTTATTTTAGAGTATTCAACCAAACCAAGTACAAGTTTTCAAATAAGATTAAAATATCTGGTGAAATATACTCTTGGTTCCACGTGAACATCTCAGAGGCACATCATATTTTATTAGAAAAATCTGAGGATATGACCTTTCTAACTCCAACACCTAAGTTAATAATATATTTTGCTACCAACAGTGAGATTCAGCATGTATCCATAAACTGGGAAAATAAAGGCAGATGTTCAAAACTCTATACTTTTCCCTCTCCTCATTTTATGTTTGGGGTACGCGAAAAATGATGAATTCATAGTGAATTAAGGTGTAAAAAATATCCTCCAGATGGATAGGTACACCTTAAATCTCAAGTGCTAACACAGTTTTACAAAGAAATTCCAAAGGTTCTTTTAAAGGAACTCAAATCTAAATGGATTTCCCTAGGCATTTTTTTTTTTTATTACCTCTCTGCTCCTGTAGGTCTTATAAGCCAAAGCATGGCCTATGCCTGGAAAGGCGCTATGTTAACGCAGAAAGTTCTTATCCTGGCACACAGCTAGAAACCAAATATCCAGCAAAAAGGTAGTGAGACAGAAGTCATAAGAGTGTCATAGTTGTGTCAGGAAGGGGTTGGGGCTAGGATGTAAATGACACGGCTTCCTGAGTTTACCGAAGACGATGCTTGCTTGGGGAAATTTAGCACTCCTCTGACTTCGGCAAACTCATCCTACTGCACCCCTGACAACATATACTTAAGCCAGGGTGTGCATTTATGAAGGTAAAGAAGAAACAACCCAGCTAGCCGATTTGTGCTCTTTAACCAAGTTAATGGAATGCCTGTTTCTGCCATTTAACTTGTCTGAGTATCTCAGCTCTGCTGACTTGATAACCCATGGAGTCTTAGGCTACTGTGATAGATTATACATTTATGCATACACAACATTCCCTGTTTCCTAACAATTTGTAAAAATACATGGAAAGAACATATATATGTATATACCTACATATATATATAGAGAGAGATAGATAGATGTAGAGAAAGAGAGAGAGAGAGAGAGGGAGAGAGGGAGAGAGGGAGAGAGGGAGGGAGGGAGGGAGGGAGGGAGCGAGCCATGACTATATCAGAACCACTCCCTTCCCTTTGTTATTATATCAGACGTATTTTAATGTATCCTCTTCAATGTCCTAAATTGCCAAGGAAATCGTGTAAAGTGAATATTGTCTGTCATTACCAGGGAATTATAAAGAATCATTATCTTGAAAGTTTAAAGAGCCAACAGAGACTATTTCTCTTTTTAATCAAATAGGAATTGTGGTCTGGAGCATTTGTGATGAGGTAATCAAAAGATTAATTTGCCAACAGAGTTGGTTAACCTCACGTTTGGAATTAGGGCTGCAAATACTCAATGTTTGGTTTTGACTACTTTGGATTTCTTGATGATGTCCACCATCAACACAGAGCAGCTTTAGGCAAAGTCCAATCACCAGCTAGAGGGGGTCAGAACCATGCTGGTTGATTCATGAATTACCATATTTCATAGACTCTAAGATGCCATAAATTATAAGTTAAAAATTATTTTACAAGTGGCCAAGAACAAAAAGAAGCAGCCAATGAAACAATGATACAATGCTTTAACAATAGTCCTGCTAGATGCACTTCGTCACATCAGATTTTTGTTGCTTTGAAATTTCTTTCATGTATTCTGAGGGATTTAGCAATTTTTCCTGTCTTCAGTTACTTTGCTTAGTACATGATAGATAATCATTCCAGGACTATCTCAATAACAAAAGTCAACATACCCATCTACTTGTGGATATCTTCCTTTCTTAAGTCCTGCAGAGCACTAGGTTGTTGGTTTGCAAGAAAATATGAAATGATGGTATTACTCCAAAATGAGCATTCACATCACTAATATAAAATTTATAACCCCTTCTGCATACACAATAACTTTATACCCCCATACCCAAAATTCCACCACTCAATTGAGGTAATGACAATACAAGTAGCTATGACCAAGTTAGTGCAAGTACAGGCAATGAAATCCATCTTTGATACTGCTGCCTAGCAATTATAATAAGCCATTAATCATACAACACAGCCCAATTTCAGAGATGTAAAGATACTAAAAATTATGCATCTTAGATTATTTAAAATGCTATTGTTTTCTTTGAATTTCTTTTATGTATGAAGACCTAGGTTGCAATGAGAGCTCACATTATTCTCTTAACTCAGGAAAACTTGTAGAGGAAGTATAAGCGCCATGAATTGAGCAAGACTCAGAGGTGTGCATATTTTATCTAGACTGTGATATGGATTAAGGTCAGAAGAATGTTGGGATGGTAGTCCAATTCCCACACCTTTCAACTCAGAATCCAAGACAATTTATTCAGCCAACTTAAAAGAAAGCTCGAATACGAAGTGAGTGTGAGGAAGTCATTCTGCACCCTTAGCCTCAGTATCTTCATCTGTAAAACAAGGCTACCACATTTTGTACTTACTCTCTGGGGCTGCTGTAGGACAAATGTGGTTTCAAACATCTCTTTACAAATAGAACACATTATTAGCCACAGCTTAGGCAGCCAGCTGTTCCTCCTCCCAAATCCAGCTAAACTCGTCCTTTCTAATTCCTATATTTTAAACAATAATTGAAATGTTTTTCATTAAAGAATCTCAAATTTTGCCTGCAGTTCATATGTCAAGGCTGAGGTCCTACGAGTAAATTTCTAACTGGGAGCGAACAGCCTTTCTCTGGCATGTCTATTAGGAATATGACACGTTTGTTGAATATATTTTCCTTTCATATGGCATTTCTGTGTATTTACTTTTTTTGGTCATTTACTATATTTTCGTGAAATTTCTTATTTGGGGGATAGGTTTTTAATCACCTCATTCGGGACTGTCTTGTTTCTCTGTTGGTTAAAGAGACACATTTAAAGAAAGTGGCTGTTACCAAATAATATACATGTGAAAAGATGATTTATTTCTGAATCACTGCGAAAGATCCTTTGGGATTTACTGTTAATCTCAACAAGATTAATGGAATCAGAAGCAATATGCTGGTCACCATGGTTACTTTACAAATGGCAATTCACTCAGACGTTACCAGTACCAGATCATAGTTATTAAAAAATCTGTTATTTGTCATTTAGCTAAAAACAAAAACTAAACCAAAACAATCCTTCCTCTCTCTCTATATATATTTATATTTTACATATATTTTATATATAAATAAATATTATATATTTTCTATATAAACATATATACAGAGAGAGGGTTTTTGTTGTTTTTATTTTATATCATGAGACGGAGATGAAAAGAGTTTTTCATATTTCACTTAAAAATATCTGAACTCTGTACAGAATAAAATAAGTTGGAGAGCTGTAAACAAACAGACAAATTCCTACAATATCTTTATTCCTTTTCTCCTGTTGTGGGTATATCAATAACTTCCTATGAGTTCAAAATATTCTCATAGAAAATGGACTCGTGCTAGTCACAATGTTCTGAAAAACAGTCCACCAAATGTACCCCAATGACCCAAAAAAGCAATTGTCTCCTAGGGTCCGATTTGGGCGGTACATGAGAAATATGAGGTATCAGAGAGGATGTGACTTGCTCTTCCTTACCGAGTGAAGCTCAGACAGATCTTAACAGTAGTTCTGTTCTTAATTCTAGAATCTCCTATTTCTCCAGAGGGTCCATTTCCCTTATTCTCTTCAACATTCAGGAGCCTCAGCTTTACAGCATCTCAGTCAACTTCAAATTTGTAAGGATGTTTGCCAACCTGCGACTGCTCATCACATAGGATTGGCCCTTCTGTTACTTTTTCACTAATTTAATCATTTATTTATTTGATTTTTTCTCAACTCTTACAGAGCTTTTAAAAATTACTCCAACTCAAAACAATTAAATCAGAACCTCTAGGGACTTCATCATAGGAATTAAAAAAATGTCTCCAGGTTATTTGTATGTGCGACCAGGGCTGCACACCCCTGGGACTCTCTCCCCACATTTTTCTATTTTAGTTTTTAAATAATCTTTCTCTATTTCCCATCTAACGTCCAAAGTGTTTGCAGGTGGTTTACAAAGATACATGCAAATAAAGAAATTTTAAGATGAGAGAGTAGAAGCAAGGGAACAAAAACAGGACCATAATAACCCCAGTGGTTTACATGCGTTGTGAGTGCTAATAGGTGCCTTCAGGAAGTTGAGGAGCTAGACTTTTTCTAGATACATTAACTCATTTAATAAAAAAGTTAAAAAAGGAAACTTTAAAAAAGTATCCTCAAATAACTGGTCCTCAATATTTGATATCTTTTATTATTTAAGTAAATAGGTTTACCGATTTTGTTAAAATTGCTATAATCTCATTAAAAATCCTAATAATAGCAAAAACTAAAGCAAAAGATAAAAAATTATCAGAAATCTCACTACCCCAAGATAAGCACTACTAAAATGTTGGTGAAATCCTATACTAGATTGTGTTACCACTTCACTGAGTCATCACCTCCTTCCCAGTAGGTGGATTATATTTCCCTGCTCTACTGGCTTTGGACTGAGCCAAGTGACTTGCTTTGGCCAATGGAATATGGTAAGATTTGATGTGAGCCACTGGTGAGCAATAGCCATCAGAGGCATTGTGATTTTCCATCAGCCCTCTTCTGTTCTGT
This sequence comes from Equus asinus, assembly GCF_041296235.1. NCBI lineage: Eukaryota > Metazoa > Chordata > Mammalia > Perissodactyla > Equidae > Equus > Equus asinus. The sequence continues at coordinate 65,126,047 of NC_091799.1, forward strand.
TCTTTTTTTTTTTTTTTTTTAAGATTAGCCCTGAGCTAACATCTGCTACCAATCTTCCTCTTGTTGCTGAGGAAGACTGGCCCTGAGCTAACATCCGTGCCCATCTTCCTCTACTTTATATGTGGGACGCCTGCCACAGCATGGCTTGACAAGCAGTGAGTAGGTCCACACCCGGGATGCGAACCAGGGAACCCTGGGCCACCGAAGTGTAACATGCAAACCCAACCACTGCACCACTGGGCCAGCCCCAGCCCTCTTCTGTTCTTGCTCTGCATCATGGGAAGGACATGTTGTAGGACATGTTGCTGGCAGAGTTCTTCCACGGCCTTTTGTATCCTGATGATGTCCATGGTAGAGGAAGGCAAGTGTTGGCCCCTCAACAGCCTGCAAAGGCCATCTGTTGACCAGCTATTCCTTCCAGTCTGGAGGAGTCACATTTTCCTTTCTGCTCTGACACCAATAGTCAGGATAAGGATATCTCAGAGAGTAACTTAGCTCCTTGACATCGTGGAATAGTTGCTTTGGAGGGTCCTAGTCTGACTCCTTCATTTTGTAGATGACAAAGCTGAGACTCAAGATGTGGAGTGACTTAATGGAGATGACGTAACTACATAGTGGCCAATGTGGATCCACATCCCAAGGCTCCCCATGCCTGTTCTTCCCCAGGGAAATCACTGCATCTGCTTCCAGGGAAAAGAAGTGACTACATTTTACTGAACATGGAACTTGGGAAGAAATTCATATGCTGAATATTTGATTATCTTTACAAGATAAATAATATGTTTCCTAGGGAAACCAAAATGTCCCAAGTTTTCATACATACAGAGTGTCATTAGGCTGTGTGTGGGAATGAGCAGAACTGGACGTGCATGAAGGATCTGTTTGATGTGCCTCTCTGCAGTAAGTCTGTTGGTTGCCGAGAGCCAATATTGAGCATTTATTCCAAGAACTCAAGAAGCAGTCGTTTGATCAGTGGGGTCCTGGAACCACCGTGGACCACATCAGATTCTGCATTTTTAGTCTAAATTCAATCTTAGGCCTGTTTCCATCATGCCTCTCCTATAACTTCTGATCTCATTTTGATCTCACAAAATTTCAAGTTCTGTTTTTTAAAACCATATGTGTGGTAGGAACAATTGGACATCTGTCTTCTTCTATGCAAGAAGGAAAAACAACAACAACCAAGTGGAGCAAGTGTCACCCTCTGAACAACAAAGAGAGAGCCCCCTTCAGTGGGTCCTAGGCTCAAGAATGCCTGGGTTATTCTTCCACAATGGGGAAGGCCAAAGTCATGTTAACCGAAATATCTTTTTCTCAAACCAGACAAGACTGTGTTGTCCCTGGGGGAATTCATGGTCTTTGACAAGACATCTTGCTTCTTAGGTTATGGCAAGCAATCAGGCTTGCTGAAGGCAAAGCTGAACTTAGAATCTAACATCTGCTCTCCCCTCACTTATATACCAGAACCTTCCCCTTCCCCTCCGTAGCCCCAGTGACTGAGCAGAGGAGAAGCTCCATTCACATTTGGCCAAAGCCTGAACACTGACATTTACAACACATTAAGATAGGAAGAGGAGGAGGAAACTCCCTCCTCCTGTGGGGAAGGTGGGGTTTCCAAGGAGGAGTGGGGCCACAAGTTTGTGGGACTTTGAAAGTCGGAGCTACAGGAAAAGGAGAAATGGGTATTAAGAGCAGATAAAGATAGGAAAAGGAGAAATGTCCCCGTAGCTCTTTTGAAGCCTAGGACTGTGAAGCCTCCTCTCCAGGCAGGAAAATAAAACTGGATATAGTTATATCCTCTATTCCTCTAACACCAGCCCACTCTTTTGAGATCCAACTGTCAGGAAAAATTGTGAAAGACTTTGAAGCGGGCAAGCAAGATTGCTGGGAGTCCTGCCTAGCATAATTTTCCAGATCATCTCTGCTTTTCATCATCTTTGAGCTATTTTACAGCTCTAACTCTATAGATGGTAGAAGATGAATAATCTTATAAATGAGTTCTTGCCAATAGAAAATAGAAATGCAAGTGAATTCATCTGGCAGAATGCAATTGATTATAGCCCTATGGATATTAACTTATTTTACAACTATTTGTAAATTCCTTTCAGCATTCCTGATTGCCTCTATGTGTGCTCATTGAATATGTCCCTGAAACTGTGGCAACAATGTGCTGTTTCCACTACTAGTTGCTGAATTAAATAAAATCTCTGATGTGTTTATTCCATACTTGGGTGAAAGTTGTGATTGTATCTTATTTTAAAAAGAAATCAACCATAATAACTTCAGTTAACAGCTGATGGAAGGAAGGCCAGTATTTGGAATGACTAAGCAACCTGTACTCGAGAAAGGGAAGTAACCACGGTGACCACAGCAGACACCCAATCTTCCTGATAGGTTATTAGGTGCAATGACCACAGGAATCAGCACAGGTAGACGCCCACGGAAGGGCAGCAGTGACAAACACTCCCAGTCACAAGAGTCAGACTGAATGCCTTCAATGCCCCCTAAAGTTAGCAAGGAACACCCTCAGAAACAGGGAAGGCCCTGGCCCTTGCTAACCCACATATGGAGTTACTCTGGTAGGCGTCAGTGTGGTATAATAAAAAATATATAGTAATAATACATATAATGTGTAAGCATAAAACAATAAATAAATAATAATAAAACAGTAGCTTCATTTATTAAACTCTTACTTTGTCTCAGGTAATACGCTAAGGGTTTTACATTTATTGTTACGTCTTTTAATTCCTGCAAGACTATAAGGTAGATACTATTGTTTTTCCCATTTTGCAGATGAAGCAACTGTAAAATGAAAACTTATTGAGGGTAAGTTACCTGAAACACTCAGCTAACATAATGCAGTTGAAATGGAAACCTTTCCATTGGAGTGTAGCAGTTCAAAGTACTGGGTTCTAGTTTTTATACCTAATTCAGACACCAAAATTATTCTCTCAGCTTCCTTGAATCTCTGCCTCTTCTTTAAGAGAGGAGAACAAAGCCTACTAATATTTTTATCAGATTTTCCTGAGGATCAATGAGAAAATGCCCTTGAAAGAGTTTTAAAAACCACAGAGTGCTATATGAACGGAGGGTATTATTATTACTGGCAAACTGATATCATTAATTATCCACATGGCATTGATGCATTATCTTAAAATCATTCTCTAAACAATCCTCATTGTGATTTTCTTTGCTGTTTTGTAACCTCTAATTAGCAAAGGTTAAAGTGGGAGAAAAACAAAAACAAAAAGAAAGTACTAACCGATTCTATTTCAGCCTCACAAACGCTTCGTCAGGAGTTATGCAAGGAGCTGGGGGCACAGCAATAAAGATGTGGCCTCTGCTCTCAGGAAGCTGGGTCTGGCTTCCCGCTGTGGTCTTGCAATTACACTCAAATCAGCAGGTGTTTATTAAATAACTACCATGCAAAAGACACTAGTGTCTATACCACAGGGTGCTGCTTTTCAAACCTTAGCAGGCATCAGAATCACCTGGAAGGTTTGCTAAACCTTCTGAGTTCCACCCCTAGGTGTTCTGATTTAGGAGGTCTGAGATGGGCCCGAGACTCTGCCTTTCTAACAAGCGCCCAGGTGATGCTGATGCTGCTGGTTTTCGGACCACGCTTTCAGTAGCACTGTAATGAGGGATAGAAATAAGTAGGATTTGTCGCCTGTCCTCAGGCTGCTACATTCACTAGAGAGAAAAAGTCTGGTTTGAAAAGTTAATGGTAAAATGGGCAGGGTAAGTGGGGGCCCTTGCGGTCGGAAGCTTGTGGCTATTGTTCCAGCAGCATGGGGGGTGATGGAATGGGGCAGGGATGAGGAGCAGAGACTGGACCTCTGGGAAGTAGAGGGAGTGTGGCAGGTCCAGGATAGGGGCCAGCACGTTGGGCTTTCATAAGGGTGATCATGGGTCTTTAAGTATTCATGAGTCTAAGATTTAATCTTCATGTCAGAGAAATGCATAGATGAAGTGGAGGATCATGATGCTAGAATGGGGTTTGGGTCTCTGGGCCGAAGAGCTGGAGGAGGCTTTCCGAGGGAGGCCAAGGAGCTAAGGTTGGTTGGGGGCACCATGTCTGGCAATGGTGGTGGGAATGTGTAGGGCAGTGGAGGGAGGATGGTCTGGGGATTTGCCCCTAAGCCCACCATCAGTGGTTTATTTTTGTGAGTTCAGCTCAGACTGCCCTCCTGTACAGTGAGAGAAAAGAGGGTTTTGTAGGTAAGGGGCCGCCCACATAGCTTTGCGTCTTGGGGAAAGGGGAGGGGAGTGAGGAGGAAAGAAAATGATAAGCATGGAGGCAAAGAAAGAACATCTTCAGGGTCAAGCAATGGATTTAATTGGGAGCTGTTGTCCCTTCACTCGGCCTTGGGTTCTGGCAAAACAGATTTGGAAAAGCCAGGAACTGTCTGCTTCTTTCCACACCACATTTGCCTTTTTAACCCTCCCATTCAATGTTGCTGTAACGTTGTTCTATTGTTTGCCACAAAAATCACTGTAAAATCACCTCTCTTTCTCTCTCACCCTTAAAATGACAGTGTTTTTCAGATGAACCAGAGCAAAGAGGTTTCATCATTGTAGAGAACTCTGACCTCAGAAAACTGGAAAATACGAAAAGGCTGAGCTCCACAGTGGCCATTCGCTCCAGGTTGCAGAGAGTAATTGCTATTCAGTGTTTCAGATCCCACGTCAAACAGCGCATGGTGTAAGGGGTCCTGCTGCAGGCTGTGCACACAACCTGCGGCTCTTTTGCAGATCCCCTTTGTAGTGCAATGGAGAAGTGGTTCACTGAAGCCGTGCTCAGCTCAGACGCTCCGATTAAGTCTGGGTCTCATCGTCCTCTGTATAATCAGAATGATCTATGTTCCCACGATATTCCTTGGAGGCACATGAGGCCATGATGGCACCATTTTAGTGCCAGTGAATTCTAGAAGTTCAGCATTCAAACAAGTGAGGAGAGCAAGCTACCCTTGATATGTGAGAGCAATACATCAGCTCAAAGAAGATGCATCTCCTTCTAAGATGCATGTTTACATACATTCTTGAAATACACATCTGCCATTCTATTCCTGCTTTAGAAGAAATTGGCCAGTATCACCATGCTTCTTAAGAAGATCATATTAACTAGTAATCTCAAATCAAAACATCTCAAAGTAAAACAAAATAACAAATTAACCCTAAGAAAATACAGGCATACACACAAAGCACCCAGGCACCCAGAGGACTTTTGTATCAATCGAAGCACGGTTTCTTGACTGGTACTTTCTAGATGTGTCAGTCATTTGTCTATTTGTTCTCCTATATTTTTTGTGCCCTTTCCATGCTGCGCTCTGTATGGCAGAGGCTGACCCTTGCGCTGCATGTTTCCCAGGCTGCCCTCGCTCATGGACTTCAGGAACATCACCTTAAACCGGAGCAGTTGTTAATCTCTGAGTTGTCTCCGTGCCCCTAGTTATCTGAGATTAGATTCTCTCTATTGAACAACCTGGCCAAGGTCTGTTTTCTGGGCTGGATCCTTACTGATACACTAGGTTAACATTTGAATAGGTTTTCGTTCAGGAAATAAAACAGGACACTATTTTGTAGCTCAAAAATCTAGGCTGCTTTATTTCACCAACTATTATGGAGGCTTCATTGCCCCGAAGCAATTTGAAATGAAAGAAAAGTAAATAATAAAGTTAATGTAACTAAATTTTCTCCTATCATGATTTATCAACTCCAGACAAATTAAGCTAAACGGATATATGTTGTCAGCTGTGAGAACACTGAAGGCTACGTACTAGGTTTTAGTTACTCTGGAGTGGGCACTATCCAATAAAATAAATGAAAAAAGAAGAGAAAAATAAAATTATCTATAAGGGGAAATGAACAATAGCAAATGTAGAAAAATACAGGCTATGTTAAGCAAAAGCAATTTCGTCAAAATTCTAAAACCCTAGTGTTTACTGAACTATTTGAAATAACTTTAGCTAGCTTCAGGCACAACAAACGAATTGTAAAATGATGAAGCATGATACAGCACTTGCTGAGAATTTGACATCCTGGTGCACGGAGGAAAGTGGCAGAAAGAGTACATATTCTTGCCTGACTCCAAAGGAGAAAACCAAGAGCTCAAAGATGAAATTAAAGACAAGGAAATTGGATCTTTGTCTCAGGAAATAAAAACTAACATTTTCAATCAGATTATTGAAGTATTCTTCCCCTCTTCTCTCATGTCTTAGGTTGATCTGGTAAGTAAACCCACGTGGCCAATCTTAGGCTGATAGGTAGCTAGACTAAGCGGCCCAAAAGTTCTTTTCAGTTTTTCATTTCTTTGACTTGTAACACAAGTAATTTATAATGAGATCAATAATAGAATTACTTTGAAGAGATGCTACTCATATTTAATTTGTATTTGATTCAGACTTAAACCTAATCATTTTTCAAAACCGTTTGTTCACTGAATTATTTTCTTCTACATGGTGGATACCCTTTCTATTTGTTCACTGTGGTATGCTTTTATTTGGAACCTTATGATATTTAAAAACACGTCTAGCCATAACCACAGGGGGTACTATAATCTCCCTTAGTGTTAGCAACAGAATTAACTCTCCTGCTCTCTGGATTAAGCATTGCAGCAACTGGGTTCATAAAAATTTTTATTTATGGAGCAAACACCTGCAGTGCCGTCTTTAATTCCATGTCCCATATTTGGGGGTCCTGGCTTTCCTCTACACACTATGCACTTGCTTTACTATGAAAAGATAATGTTACTAGCTTCTCTAGCAAAAGACATTCCAGCATAAGGAACAGTAAGGGCGAAAGTCCAGCAAAGTGAAAGTATGTGATGTGCCCAGGGAATGTTAATACTCAGCGTAGTGGGAACACTGTGCATGAATGGAAGAGAATACGCTTTTGAGTTTGAAATACTTTATTTTAACTCAAAATTGTTTCTTTTCAGATAAAAATAGAAGGACATCTCTTGAGAACTATGGCTCTTTCACAAGAAAAGGTACTTTTGACTTCAAAACACTACTAAAGAATTTGTGCCTGAGGCCTCCTTGGAAGCAGACTTTTGATAAAAGAAAAAGTAGTTTCTAGTTTTGAAAGCTTTTTTTCAGAAAAAATTGTAGTAGAAACACATATTTTTATTTTTTTATTGAAATAATATTAGTTTATAACACTATAAATTTCAGGTGTACATCATTATATTTCAATTTCTGTGTAGACTACATCACATTCATCACCAAAAGACTAATTATCATCCATCACTGTACACATGCCCTTTTACTCTTTTTGCCCTCCAACCTCCTCCTTTCCCCTCTGGTAACCACCAATCTAATCTCTATATCTATGTGTTTGTTTGTTGTTTTTATCTTCCGCTTATGAGTGAAATCATATGGTATTTGGCTTTCTCCATCAGATTGTTTCATTGTAGCATTATTCACAATAGCCAAGACTTGGAAACAACCCAAGTGCCCATCAATAGATGAATGGATAAAGAAGATGTGTGGTGTATATACATATATACACACGTATATATTTTTTACAAATTTTACATATATATTTACATATATATTACATATGTATGTAAATATATATACATATATATTTACAATAGAATATCACTCAGCCATAAAAAAAGATGAAACACAAATTTAAAAATTAGAAATTTATGATTCTTGAATCTTTGCATTTTTCAAAGCTACCATTGGTAGGGATAAGCAATATAAGAATTCCAGACACTATAGGAAACTCCCCAAATTCATATTTGTCCCAAAGTGAATTTGAAACTTGAAAATGAATATTGGTTTATGGCTGTGAGCTCTCTGGGAGGAGAGAGATAACCATCAGTCAGAAAGGTCCTATTTTCCACCTGTAGAGACCATCCAGATGTCATCCTTTTAGCCTGATATGCTGTCTTAAAAAGTATATCATACCACAGAAAGCAACAAGCAGAAAGTATCTAGAGGCTTCACGTTCCTATTATCCATGAAAATTTGAGATACAAATCAAAGCAATCCTTTCTAAAAGAAAAATGTCCACTCTTAACAGCCAAGCACTTATTCCCTTAATTTTCCCATTCTGCAGAAGAAGAGAGATGCTGACATCACTACCAGGCCATTCTGGTTAGTTGGAAAATGCCACTATTCAATCTTGCTAAGTCATCAATACACTTCCCATTTCTCTTCTCTGTTGATGCCTCTTTACCCCACCACCCACCTGCCATTGATACTGTCACATGAGGCGGTTGATTTCTGCCCAATGAGTCCATTGAGATGGAAGTCTTGGTTTATTTCAATGGGCATGGGTCAAAGGTACCAGTATCCATTTTGGCCACACTCTTCTGTTTGAAAAACATAAGCAATTAGTTTCCATCCAATAATTCTAACATGGTGGTTCTTGACTGGGGGTGATTTTGTCTCCCAGGTGACATTTGGCATTGTCTGGAGATATTTTTGTTATGACTGGGGAAGATGGTGCCACGGGCATTTAATAGATAGAGGCCCGAGATGCTGCTAAACATCCTTCAATGCATAGGACGTCTACCCCCCAACAAAGAATTGTCTGGCCTAAATCATCAATAGCACCACAGCTGAGAGACTCTGTTTTAACAGACCAATGGATTTACTTTCTTAAATAATCATTTTTCCAGGGAGCTTCTGCTTTACCTTGGTATAAAGTTGGAGTAGTAGAGTTTGATTAGTTCAAATGAACTCAGGTAGCTACTCAGGTTGCTTTGAAGAAGCACAAAGCAACAAGCAACACCTGAACACTTTAGCTATCCTTTATTGGCAAAGGGAAAAAGACATTCAAAATGCCATAGAGAACAGACTTTTTGAAAAAGTAGGGTAATTCTTTTTGAGGGGGTGGCATGTTTCAGGTTCAACAATAACCTGCTAGGCCTGTTTTCCTGGGGCCACACAGTCTGTGCCCAGGTAGACTAGGTTTAAACTTTCCAATCTCCTTCCTGTGGTTTACCAGAGTTTTCAATATCCTTCTATCACTAAATGTAACCCTGATAATCAGAATTTCATTCAGTCCCTTTATTCTCCTCTCTCCTTAAAACTAAGCCATTCTTTGCCTGTATTATTTCTCCTCACAATAATCACAATAGCTAGCATTTATCGAGCACTTACTATGTACTAGGAGCTTTTGAAAGGATTTTACGTTTGGTCTCATTTAATACTCAAAACAACCCCATAAGATGGGATTAATGTTATCCCCATTTTTACACTTGAGTAAAATGAGGCAGAGGGGGTTTAAGCACCTTGCCTAGAATTGCACAGCTAATAAAGAGAGACGGCGGGTACAAACCTAGAGCTTGGCTCCACAGTTGGCACCCTTCACTTCTGTGCTAACGTTCAGGCCAGAGGATTAGACATTCTCTCTCTCACCTCTGAAATGTTTTCCCTCCTTCCCTTGCAATATGTCTATTGGGTATAGATCCATCCACAATCAGGTTGCTTAAAATGACAGGAAAAAATATCTAGGGGGCCAGATAATCTATTTAATAGAAATTCAAGCACTTATATGTTTGAAATTAAATTTAAAAAGTTAGGACTCTGATTGTATGTGGACTTCATATTTAGCTAGCCCCCCTACCACGCTCTCCTCCACACTCTCCCAGCACTCTTTAGTAGGGCTCCACATCTGCCATCCTCACCTTCACCTACTGGGGCTGAGCATTCACATTAGTTCTCACGAGTTATTCACACTTCCCCAAACAAGCCCAACACATCATCTGGGCACATTTTTCTATGTGCCTGGAATATCACCTCTTTCCTTTCTTTACAAAAAGTCTGTCCATCTTTCAACTCTCAGCTCAAGCTCCACCTCTTTCAAGTGATATTTCCTGTCCTCTTGGTTCTTATAGTACTTGCTATCTATACTGCTCATTCGGCTCTTAATTCTATAGAGTATAAATTTATATTGTTACAAAAGTATTGCACATGAGCATTTCTTTTCTTTTCTTCTGAGTTATGGAGTTGAAAATAAGGAGAGTATCTTAGGCTTTCTTGCGTTCTCCAAAGTATTCAACATTGCCCAGTAAATATTTAGTAAATGATTGAATAAATGACTGAGTGAATGAGTAGTTTGGTGAAAATGGACAACTCTAGTTCTGAAACTGAATCTAGATAATCTAGTTATCTAGATAAATTAAAATCTGATGCATTAAAAAATACCTTTATCCCTTCCCAATTCTGCCTTTTTTGTTTTGCTATTGCAATCTCTGGTATATACAAGTAACATGGAACATCCAGTGTAGGTCAACAGATGTTGTGATGAAAAATAAAGAAACGACCAAACAAAAACATTATCTTTAGACCTTTATTAGCACCAAAATGTGATAAAAATCTATTTCAATTTTTCTTTTGGTAGAGGAATCAAAAATTGTATATCATAGGTGTCCTTTTTAGTACCTTCTGCCAGAAGGGAATGTTAATTTAGTTTATCACTTATGTGTGAACACTGCTCTGAAGAAATGAAGCTGTCATTTTACTAGTGTGTGCAGCAAACACACCCACCCCCCGGCGCTGTGTACAGTGATTTTTTTTTCCTTTGGCATTCAGGCCAAACCAGCTTTAGGTTAACATTCTTTCCTAATTTTTCCTTTATTGCAAATAAAGTGCTAAAGATGGGCTAGCAATGGTGCCAAATAGGACAAAAACCTCTCTAAGGATAATAAAGCAACTGTGAAGCCATGAGATTTCATGTGCAGCCCAGAGTCACTGGCTCAAACTCCTTCCCTGGTTAGGAGTTTGCCTGGGGAGGAAGAAATCTGGATGGAACAGGAGCAATCCTCAGGGTTCTGCAAGACCAGAGACCTGGGGAGGCAACAGGAACGTAAGGCACACAAGAAAGGACAAATTCTGATTTAAAACTCTGATTAAATCCATGGTGCTCTTGGCACTTGAATGCAGAAGGAGACAAGAAAAATGGCTGGTCAATTGCTTTCTACCAGCCATCCTAGAAATGAAAGGAAAAATATTGGTTGTCTTAAGATGTGTCATCAATAATTTCTATTGAAGAAATCCACTGTCAGATAACTGGATTTAGAGAAAGAACAATTAGCTAGAGATCCTGACAGTTTATAAGAATTTCATATTTTCACGAAGCCCTGAGAACAGGCTGAATTCCTTTAAAGCTCATTGTTCTGGATGCCTTTATCTTCCTGGTCCCCTAGTGACTTTGTATCAAAGATTTACTCTTTTCAACCTGACTGCATGATAAATCACCCCACCCGACACTGTGCAGCAGCTATGACACTAACAAAATTCTGGATCATTTGCAGAAGGCAAGCTGGTCATGAGAAAATGGGCTGACATCGCCCATTAGAATCTGCTCTTATTTTTACAGATAGAGAAATGGTTTTGTAAGAAAATTAGTTTCCTTCTGAGAGTGAACAGCACAGGCTTATCTGGTAAGTGTTGTGTACCTCAGTGGCAGGACATTGATTCTAGGATACCAAAAGCCACCTTTCACTCTCGACAGTTTGTGAAATAAAAATGAAAAGGCATTTATGACATCATCAGAGAAAACCAAAACCCTAAACCCTCAGCCTAATGCAGCAAACTTGTTTTACTTCACTAACAACTTCTCCCAGAAATGGAGCTTGCCTGCCTATTGCTTCTGGCATTAGAAGCCCCGTTAAATACTAAGAGGTGAGAGAGGACAAAAGTGCCACCCGGTAACTGGTATACTCTGAGCAGACAGTTAATAAAAGAAAAATGTATATTAGAGAGTTGACACTTCAACATGGTAGAAACACTTTGTCACAGTACTTGATTAAATTGACAGAAGAATCTATTTGAAGTTTTCTGGGAGAGCTCAGTTATATATTACCGCAATTCTCTTAGAAACAGGTCTTGGTCATGGAGAGTAAGAGTCTTAATAGGGAGAACTGCAAGCCAGGCAGTAGATTGCCACATGTCACTTCCAAACCAGTTTTCTTCTTCCTGGGACATGGCCACCAGTTAGAGACACCGTTTTCCAGCCTCCTCATGGCCAGATATGGCTATATGATTGTGATGGTTAATTTTATATGGCAACTTGACTGGGTGAAAGGATGCACAGATAGCTGATTAAATATTGTTTCTGGGTGTCTCTGGTAGAGATTAGCATTTGAACTGTGGGTGAGTAAGGCAGATGGCCCTCCCCAATGTGCATGGGCATCATCCAATATGTTGAGGGCCAGAATAGAACACAAGCGCAGAGGAAGGTGAATTTGTTGTTTGCCTGACTGCTGAATTGGGACCTTGATCTTCTGCCCTCGGTGCTCCTGGTTCTCAGGGCTTCGGACTCAGCCTTCAGCTACACCATCAGCTCTCTGACTCTCAGGCTTTCAAACTCTACCCCTGGCTTTTCTAGATCTCCAGATTGCAGATGGCGGATAGTGGGAATTCTGTCTCCATAATTGTGTGAATGGATTCCTTACAGTGAATTTCTTTTATCTATATCCTATTGGTTCTGTTTCTCTGGAGAACCCTAGTACAATGACTAAGCTCTGGGCAATGGAATGAGAGGAGAATGGCTGCAAGTTTTGTCTTGCTCCCTCAAAAGAGAAGTGCTTGCCCTAGACGATCTCGTGTGCCCTATTTTGTATGAAAGTGGCTGAGCCTGTGACCCAGCTTCCACCATGCAGATGAGGTTAATGCCTAGTGAAGGTTGTGGCAGTCAGTTGGAAGGACTCTGTGTACCTGAATAACCTTGTGGAACACAGCTGTCCTTTCAGCTTATTCTAGTCATGCTATTATATGAGACAGAAAGCAGCGTCTTGTGTCACTTAACCTTGTGTGTTAGGGGCCTTTTGTTACAGCAGCTTAGCCTTTATATTACCTAATAGAGGATTTTTTTGTCTAAACCTGTGTAAATTCAGTACACACTCTCATGTACCCATCTACTGCTGGATTCCTCTCCCGCATCCCAATCCCTTTGTGCAGATTCTTAGCCCATCACAGAAAGCTGGAAAATACTTTTCAGGGCCTGTCTTTCAGCAGCTGATGAAATCAAATCATTAATTAGTTACTTAATTCTAAGAACAGTTGCAGTTTCTAAAACCTACCAGTCTAGTTATAATCTTTCCCTATGTCAGCAGCAATGGCCATCAGGTATGAGCTGACATTTCTTTCTGCAAACTCTGCACGTAAGGTTTCTGCATGATTTCTCTGTCCTTTGGGAGTGTGCACATGCCACCATTGCACTACAAATGCATTTTCTCATAAGTACAAACACTAAAGAAACCTGGCAGAGTGCCTATTTGTTATCCTTTTGAATCTGGAACTAATGTATACTGGTGCATTAGTAAGGAATATGGGTTCCGTTACAAACAAGAAAAAGGAGCTCTCTAATTCTCAATACTTGTTTTCCAGCTTCACTAAAGTATAGTTGACAATTAAAGATTGTATATATTTTTAAGTTGTACAACTTGATGATTTGATGTACATATACATTATGAAATAGTCACCATAATCAAGCTAATGAACATATCCATCACCTCACATAGTTACCATTTTCTTTCTTTGTTTTTTGTGGTGAGAACACTTAAGATCTAGCCTCTTAGCAAATTTCAAGTATACAACAATGTCTGTTCAGGTCCTTTGTCCATTTTTTAACTGGGTTATATTGAGGGTGAAAGGAGTTTGTGAGTATGGATAAAAGTCAGATTGATGTAGTAAAACTAAATGTAGTTTTTTAACTTTAAAATACACTATTTTCATGCCTTGGGTTTAAAAAATCTTCCAAACTTATATTTCTCTTAGCTATATAATTCTACTGATTCATAGAGAAAAAATTTTGTCTAATGCTTCACTCAAAAGGAACAATACATGTCAATGGTAAATTTTCACACATTCTATATTAATGCAGTTTGGATGCTGATTTTATGAAGAATTTTAAAAAAGGCAGGTCCGCATTGTTTTTGCTGTGGCATGATATCAGTAACAGTCACTAAGTGGGGGAAAGCTGGAAAGTCAGAAGCTTGGAGGCTACGAAACTTTTCAAGATTCACTTGAGGAGCAAATTCTTTATATCCTCAGCCATCTTTGCTGACTTCCAGCAAAGTGGTCCCCAGCAAAGTTGTTACGTTGCACCATTTTAAGAGCTCATCTTTGGGCAAAGCAATGGAAGTCCCATGATCTGCCAGTCTTATTACATCTCCAGATGGTTGACCCCTGGCTAGAAAATAGAAGATCCCCTTTCTGGGATTGGGATATTAATTTCAAATTTCACAATAATCCATAATATAAGTATGAGATGATCCCATGCTGTAGCACAATGAGAAAGAACATCAGGATTTCAAATTCCAAAATCCTCAGTAAAGAACCCAGTTTTTAGGATTGGCTGGCCTCTGAGGTTCCCATTGGTTCTCTTGTCAGACTGGCATCTACAAAACCTATGGTCTCATGCTCCACCCTGCAACATGTCACCACTTTCACAGATTACACATGACGAAATTCTACATGTTGCTCTAATTCCTCATCCCATTTTTCACCATTCATGCAATCTTGGCTTTGCCCAGGTCTGTAGAGCTGATCCTTGGAACTCTAATTAAGACCTCTGGTCCTAGCCTTGCTGTGTCTTATTTCAAGCATATGCTTGTATATTTCCCTGCTAGAAATCCTCAAGAGTCCGAGAGAGAGAGAAAGCACCCCAGCATGAAAGTAGTGAGAGCTCCGGAGAGAAGAGAGACAGACGGCCAAATTCCTCATGGGGGTGTCATAGTCCCAAGCGTCTGTCAGAGGCTTTTGCAGCCCTGTGGATATTCTGCTGTCTGGACCCTCAGGAATACACCCAGGGCAAATGTATTTATACTGCTAAGTACATTAACTGTGAGAAAAACAGCAACCATTCCAGGTGGGAAGGAAGTGACTCTGAATTCATGTGGTAAACCTACATTTTCCCTAGGAATGACTGGAAAGGGCCTGAAACAGTATTTAGTTGCATTTAGTTACATAAGAGGATGAAGGGATTTATCAAAGGTCACTCAGAGCTATGCTAGTAGGTAGGAATCTAGTCTCTGACGTTCTCTTTATTTTTCTCTTTTCCTCAAACTAGCTAAAGAATCCCATTCAGAAAAAAGTGTGAAAGGTTTCCCACAAAATGTGATTTTCCCTGCCCCTACCCCTCCACGTGAGGCCGCTGAGACACAGCACAGGGCCGTGTCCCCTGCTGCCTTCTCCACAGGAGGCACTGAAGCACAGCTCTTTCCTTATACAAAGACACAGCAGGGATTTACTTAAACACTAAAAAACAGCCATCTTCAGAGGTGGAGGACATAAGCATTTCCTAGTGGGAGGGAAGTACTAGCCTCTAGAATTAACAGCCTAAACCCATATTATATTTTCCTGCTCCATAAAGAACAAAATTGCTAATGACACCACTAACCTACTGTGAGCTTTTCCCTTCTGTCTGCACAAAACACTTTCTAAAAAAAGATCTGGCTCTTGTCAGCGATTCACAAAATCCAAAAACTAAATGTAGGGTAAAAGCAGAGGGCACCTATACAAGGGAGAAGTGGGGCTGCTGCCCACAAAGCACCAACAGATGCGTTTCCTTTGTGTGTAGTTATATTGACTGAAGATATTTCATGGGGATTTACTCTCATGCCATAAGAATATGTTGTTATGTAGCCACATAAGGTGTTAAAAGAAAATTTAAGCTTCCAAACACCACTCACTGGGGAGTCTTAGCAGATTTATCTAAATTCACGGACATGGAGCAGGCATTACGTGAGATGAATACTTTCAAATTCGACTGACTACATTATTACATGATTAATCACCTCATATACACCAGATCTAATAGATCATTGTTTTCATAAATAGTTGATAAACTCTTTGAAGAGGGCCAGTGGGTTTGAAGAAATGCCCTTTCCCGTACCCTTCCTTTGTTGGGGTGGTATCCATGTAAAATAAGCCACAATAACTCTGCGTTACGTTGCCCCTGTTAGAGCTGTCTTCAAAGTTATGTTTTATTGTCTGCTAGGTTCTGTGCCTTGAGATGATGAAAAGTCAGGATTAATTTAGAGCCCAGCATTCCACAAGCGTTTGCATTGGGCCTTAATAACTGACATTAAATGAATTCAATGTCAGCTCCAGCATGTACTAACTGGGTGACCTCAATCTCTGTTTCCATTTTTTAAAAAGTGAGATCAATAATACTACTACTGTTTTTACTCTCTACCCTTTATTTTAAAAAAGTTCCAGCCTACAGACAAGTAGAAGTCAAATGTCTAGCTTTGACCTAAGTACATCAGTTGTTGCCATTTTGCCACATTTGCTTTCTCTCTCTTCATGTAACATTTTGTGGTGGTTGTTGAACTACTTGAGAGTAAGTTGCAAAGTCAATAACACTTAAATACTTCACAGATTTCTCATAAGAGTAGAAGACAGTCTCTTCCATAAGCACAGTTCCATTAAATCAACCAGGAAATCTGACCCAATACCATCATGCTATCTAATATGCAGCCCATATTCAAATTTCCCCAATTATCCCAGTAATATCTTTCTCCCTGAATTTTTTCTCATCCAGGATCCAAAAAGATCACACATTAAATTTAACTGCCATCTCTTTAGTATATTTTAGTTTAGATCACTCTCCCTAATTTTTTTGTTTTTCATGATGTTGACATTTTTAAGGAGTCCAGGCCATTTGCGGCCAGTTGTCGAATATCACTAAATTTGAATATGTCTGTTTCCTCATAACTAGATTTAGGTTAAACATTTCAATGAGAATACTATGTATATAATGCTGAGTACTTCCTATCACATACCACCACAACACACATAATGTCAGTTTGCCTCAGTAATGGTGATGTTAACTTTGCACACTTGGTTAACGTATTGTCAGCCAGATATTTCTATTGTAAAGATAGCTTTCCCTTTGTAATTAATAACTAACCTGTAGCATGTTGCTTTGAAACTGTGTGAATATTCTATCCTCTTAACAACCTTTTATCTAATATGTTTTAACATCCATTGATGACCTTCGCTTGAATCAGTTACTACATTCGTGGTCAAAAAATTATGATTTTCCAATTCTATTTTTCCTTTTCCCTATATTAACTGACATTCTTCTATGAAGAAGAGCCGCCTCCCACCTCTTTTGAGAATGAAGTATAAATGATTGCTTTTTAAGTTTAATGCGTTATAATCTAATAATAGTTAAAGAGTTTTTATGAGGATTAGAACAAGTGTATCTAAAACTCTTGGCACGTGCCTGAACCATAGTGGGCTTAGACAAGTGGTGGCTATCATTTATAATGATAATTATTAATTTATTCTAGGTGCAAAATCTAATATGTCAATTTGACATCGTAGTAGAATGCAAACTAGTCATTAAATCTTACCTTGTCCATGAGAGAAATGATTTGAGGCTACCTGATCGAAGAATTTCCAGAAGCCCTCCAGGCCTGTGGTTAAAAGATTTCTCTCTTTCTTGTAGATCTGAATGGTACCTCCAGACTGGCCGGACAGTTCACAGCTGCTCCTGTTCCAGTCACATCTCTCTTCTTCCATCTCAAGACCCATTGCATGAATTCCTCCCTCTCTGGTCCCTGCTACAGGCCCAGCACTCTCCGCTGACCTGACAATGTGTTCTCTACTTCTATGGAGGAAGGGGGAAGCTTCCTCCTTTCAAATGGGAGACAGTTCCAGTTTGCCGAGAAGCCGTTATCTGAAGAAGCAGTCTTGAGGCAGAAGGATAACTGGGAAGTGGAGGCAGCAGCAGCAGATAGTGAGTTGCTTGCCCCTTTTGATCTTCTAGAGAGTCTCACACCCTTGGTGCCAAATTCCCTCAATGCCAGTAAGTTGGTAAAGTCCTTAGGGAAGCACGTTAACTCTCTTAGGGAATTAAAAGATAGTTATGTATCTTAGAGACAGGATTTGGGAGCAAGACTTAATATGTCTTTCTAAGTACATAATCACTAGTGGCCCTGAGGTTTGGGGGAAGGGTTTATCTTGAATTCCTTACTGAACTTGGCAAACAATCATTAACGAGATTATTAGCTAAATACAAAACTACTTCTCTCAACCCTATACATGCATTTTGGATATATGAGGTTTTGTGTGCATTTAGTGGATTAAGGTTGAGAAATAGAAATGATTTTATTGAAAAACTCCTGTGCACCTCTTCCTTTCCCATCTATTCTATGCCTAACTCTGCCTTGCTCTGTACACAGGAAGGCTAACGCCTGTGAACTATATCATCTGGGCTTCCTTCCCACGAGGCTTCCAATTGGATCTGTCAACGGGAGGCTTCAGCAGGAGCTGGCAGGAGGAGAAAGACGCCACACCTTCCCAGCTTCTTTGGCAGTAGCTAGGTCTTTTCATACTATAGTTCTTACAGGCTTCTCCTCCATAGCTTCTGCTCTCACTGGAGAATAGTTAATACTTTGTCTCCAGTGCTTTCAGCTCTAAGGCTAGTAATGGTTTTCTGCAGTGACAGTCTCCAGGTGCCTCAACATCCCATTTTCTTATCCCTGCCAACACCCTCGTAAATGTTCTCTTCACAAGTTTGCTTTTTCTTTGAACCATCTGAGATGGATTCTGTTTCCTGGCAGGACCTTGCTACATCTGTTATCTGCCAGGTCCTGTACTAAATGATTATTCACTTACCCCTCTCAACCATCCTGTGCAGTGGAAATATAACCACCATGTTTTGGCTGGGTTAATTGACACTCAGAGTCATGCCAAGAGTCATACATCTACTGAGTGATGGAGCCAAGCCTGAGTTAGCATTTTTCCAATACTACATACAGTGTTTCTATAATCCACTTAGTACCTTCTTCAAAGATGGTCCAGAAAGTTTTTAATTACCTAGGTGAGGAGTTGCCTAAAGGCATTAGTGCCACTTGGAGCAAATACCAAGAAGTAATAGGGAAGGCTTTGGAGTTGCTGGTCCCTGTTAGATTTTTATTCCTCTCCTTCCAACCACTTGACCTCAAGTTCATAGGAAAGGTCATCTTTTGGGCAAACCCATTACATAAGTGACCCTTATTGGTGGGGATGCAGCTCTGAGAGGAGTAATTTTACTGGAGCTAGTAATTTGCAGTTGTCCTAGGAATTGCAATGACAAGGTGGTCAAACATCTGGCAGACTGAACTGACGTGCTGTTAAGCTTAACCATGGTTTGCTCCAGTTGTAAGATCCCCATCTTCATAGACTTCCTCTTCTTTTTCTCTTCCTTCTCTTTTCCCCTTTTTTCTCTCTTTCTCTATATCTTACGCTCACACTTCTGTCCCACTTCCTATCTTTCTTTCTATCACTGCTGCAGCACTTTTCTTCTGAGCCACCTCAGTTCCTGGTGAGTGTGTGGTTCTTCAATGACAAGCTCCATTAGCAGAGAGTGGGAGGCCTGAGATAGAAGAAGCCCCACCTGTCTTCTCTCCTCCTGAGTCCTTTCTCTAAACTCTCACTTTCTCAATAATTTTCACAAGGCACTTTTGACCTTTGATCCTAAATGAAGTTCACAACATTTTTAGTGCCCCTGTTTTAAGTTAAGAAATTACAGTTAGGAAAATTTCTGGTTGAAAACTACCCAGCAGACCAGGGTGGGTAGGTTGGGTGTGGTTTCCCGAGACCTGAGTTCTGAGAGGACAAAACCCGGGTGATGTAAGCAGCACAGGGTTGGGGAGTTCCTTCATGTCCTGAACACTAAGCTGTCTTTCAGAGTAGGGCACCCAAGTACAAGCCTTTCCCACGCATGGTCAGGCTCACCTGAGTGCTTGTTAAAAATGCAGATTCCTGGGCTCTCTCAGACCTGCTGAAGGGGGATCTTTGGGGAAGAAGTCAGCATCCTAAACGAGTTCTGAGAGGAGAGTATTATGCACACCAAAGTACAAGAACCACCAGCAGACAAATCTAGGCTGTTGAGCCTGCATATCTGGATTTTAATTTCAGCTTTGTAATTCACTAGCTGAATAATTCCAGGAAATTACTGAACTTCTCTGAGCCTTACTTCCCTCATCTGGGGGAGAATATTTCTTTTGGAGACATATTATAAAAATTAAAGCGTCATTTAGTTCTTTGTCTGGAATACTTTAACACTCAATAAATGGTCATTTTTAATAAATAATTAAAACTGATGATATTCTTATATGAAAAAATTGATCTGTTAACA
This sequence comes from Equus asinus, assembly GCF_041296235.1. Classification (NCBI taxonomy): domain Eukaryota; kingdom Metazoa; phylum Chordata; class Mammalia; order Perissodactyla; family Equidae; genus Equus; species Equus asinus. The sequence continues at coordinate 65,146,147 of NC_091799.1, forward strand.
TTCACATTGACTAGCATTCAATATTTAGTAAACACACAGGCAACAAAAGAATGATTTTTAAAAGCATAACCGATTAGACGATCTGGACTACAACAAGTTGGTTCACGCCTATATGAGTAGAGAAGCTGTTAGAAGTACACTATGTTGCATTTTCCTGTTGCATACAATCTTGCAGCTGGAAAAACCAAGGAAGAAGTTATCATGCTTCCAGGAAGCTTCCGTGTTTTATTGTATTTTGCCTGTTTTTATTTCTCTCTTTCCCTTGCAATTATAAATTTTGTCTGAAGGACCAAAACAAGGGTATTATTTAAGTAGAGGAAACAGTTTTATACATGTCTGAGGGAGACTGCAGTAATAAATTGTATATGAGAATGTGAAAAACACTGATTTTCACTGCATCTGATGGTATGGAAAGTTCTTTAGCGATCTGCTATAAGAACAGAAGGTCATACATTTTAATCTACATCCTGCTGAGAAACTTGAAGCTGATTTATGACCTTTCAAATCTGCAACTTTGCATTCTGCATGCACAATTGTGAGATTCCATGGTTTGGGGAAGGGGAAAGAAGAAAGAGGATTTTTTCCCCCCTCTAAGATTAAGAATTAAATTCCAGTTCTGTACTGAGGTGATCTCCAAGATGAAATGAGAACAGAGACGATAAAATGACAAAATAGAAATGTAAAATCAGGACCTTAATAATTTAATTGCTGTAGACTATTATGAGCACACCATTAGAAAAATACAAATCCGGTCATCAGTAATTCACCAACCTGAGTGACCATCAGAACCACAGGGGATGCTTTTAAAATTTATAGGTTTGGGGGCCTCATCCAAGACATACTAATCCAGTCTCTCCAGAAGTGAGGCCCAGAAACTGGACATTTAAAAGCTCCTCACATTAGGGAGTAATTAATGTAAACTATAGTGTTATCTAGATGTGTATGTATGTGAGAAAGACTGCAAGCGTGGTGTGAGTGTGTGCGAGAATAAGAAAAAGAGAGAATGGGGGATATGTGTGGGTGAGGAGGAGGGATATGTGTGGATATATATACTTATTTATTCTGAATTCTGTCTACTCAAGCAAAAAATGACAAAGATGAAGTCTATATTCTTATAATAGGAATTCTTATACAGTCATGCATCACCTAACAACAGGGATACGTTCTGAGAAATGTTAGGCCATTTCATTGTTGTGTGAACATCATAATGTGTACTCAAGGGCAAAGGAAAATTTGCCACCCCAAAATGTGTCTCTTTAACATGAGGATTATTTTAGGCTATTTTTTTTTTTTTTTTAAGAATCAAACGACTCAAAGTTTTTCTTGTTACCTCCCCCTTAACTGCCTGAAATAATCCAGATAAAAAAACCTATCTAAGGAAGGAGCTATCACCTTTGCATAACATGAACTGGGTGGTAGACAGGGAGGAACCGAGAAAAGCCTGTTTGTTGGGTTCCCCTCTGTGTTCTTCTGTTTCTGTGTGGCCAAACACACACTTGTTTTCTAAATGTTCACTCCTTTTCACCTACCTGTAAATTGCCTTCCTTCCCTTTGAAGTCCCTGACACTCCCTTACCCACAAAATCTTCTTTTCTCTTTAGCTGAGGATATTTAAGGTGAGGGCTTTGGCCATCCTGGTGAGTTACTCAGTTTTCCTGGATTTCTCCCATGTATACTTGTTATTAAACTTTTGTTTTTCTCCTGTTAATCTATTTCATGTCAATTTAATTCTTAGGCTAGCCTGAAGAACCTAGAAGGGCAGAGGAAAATTTCTTCCTCCCACACAGTACTTACACAAACCTAGTCCTACAGCCTGCTACACACCCAGGCTCTATGGTACTAATCTTATGGGACCACCATCGTATATATAGTCCGTTGTTGACCAAAATGTCACTATGCAGTGCATGACTGTAATAGGAAACACAAGAGAAGAAAAACTTTTCTACAACTGAATTCTGAAAGAAGTCTCTCTTTTGGTGCTGCACATGTAGGGCTCTAGGGGATCAAGATAATGGGATCAACTGTGCATGCTCATTTTTGTCCAGCACTGTAGTTTCGCAAAGCCCTCAGGGCCCATTAGGGTGTTTAAGGCTGTGTGTCCTCCTCTGCAGAGTGATCCAGATGCTTTCCTCTCTGGGCTGCTGATTCTCCTATTGTGGTGGAGGGGGTTTCCCTCAGGTGCAAGCAATAAAAGTGTGCATTGCAGAGAATTTTAAAACAATAATAAAACTGTAAATATTTATTATCACCATGTACCAGCAAACATGACAAACAAAACAACATCAATGATAAAATACTCCTCCCCTCAAAAATCTTTGTTAGTCTAAGTTCTAAACAATTGCTGTTGAGTTTTAATAGCACACAAACATGCGCACACATGCTTCAGATTAGCATCTTACTAATTATCCTTTAATACGAGTCTATTCTACATAAAAGGTGAGCTGGAGAACTCAGTTATACTGCTGGCCCTAGACACAGATGAACTCAGCTATGTGTGTGTTTTGAGATTCAAAACTTGAGTTACTTCAGTCTGTCATTCTAGTGACCACTGGGTATAGAGAATAGGACCAATTTTATTTGGACTTAAATTTAAAACAGTGAAACAGAATGTGAATTACAAGGTGTAATATTTCTGTTTGGTAAGTACAAATTTTAGTTCACACACAAACTGTTTTGTGGAATTTGCAAGATCTTTAAAAGTTGAAGCTTATTTTTCCTCTTAAGTTGTTTAAAAACTAAACAACAAATCAAAAAAGTAAAATATTAGTGTACAATTTAGTAGTTGTCAAAATTGTTTCTGTTGAAGATATTTCACTTTAAACATTAATTTGTACTGGCATGATTATATACACGAAGTTCAGTAAAAGGAAAACTGTCCTGTGATTATTTCTAGCTCTTTCTATTCACTTCTCATCCTAATTATGAACGAATATATAGGAGGTGGGGTTGTTAGAAAATGGTCTGCTCTGCTGTCACATATACTAGGTATATGCTGCTGCTTCCCTCCACTTGCCCTTGCACCCAAACCAGTGGTTCTGTGGTTCACAGCTTCTCCTCTGGGTCTCATCCTCAATCCAGCAGTCCCTCGACTTTGTATGTGCTGTTTTCTCTTCCGTTCCCGTTTGCCTGTTTTCTTTTGTATAATTTCTTGCTTTCTTCTGTGCACTTAGCTTCTTTGCCAGGTGCTCAGTTTTGATCACCCTGCTGACCAATGAGGTTGCCCTTTTACCTCTGCTTGGAGCCCCCACCTCCCACATAGGCAGAGTCGCTGCCCCCTATGGCTACAGGGATGTTGCTGTTAGTTACATGGGAGCTGCTCGGTCTCACCTTTTCCTTAATTCCTGGCTGTATTCCAGATGTAGAAGTCACCAGGATTATATATTTCCAAAGTAAAGTCAACAGAACTCTACTCATGTTAAATTATTATAATAAGCGCTAATGGTGAATTTAATGAACATAAAATGAAGGTGGCTTATAATAAAAAAAGACACTCCCATTATTGTATAATTTCCTCACAAGATATTTCTTTCAAAAATGTATAACACCATCACACATTTATTTGTATAGTACTTGCTATTTACAAAGCTATTTCATTTACATTATTCCATTTGGTATGTACAACGATCTTATTATCCATCATTGTTATTATTAGCCAATTCATTGTTGTGTGAACATCATAATGTGTACTCAAGGGCAATGAATTGAATAATAACAATTCATTTCCATTTTAGAAATAGGTACCTGGCTTGTCAAAAATTACAAGGAAGGACAGTGGCAGAAAGAAAAAGTTTCTCCTGACACCAAACTGCTTCTAAATACTATTGTAAATCTTTTTTCATTGTATTATAGCAAAATAGGCTAGGATCTTTGGTAGGCGAAATTTAGTGAATATTCATTTTCACTCTGATTTGTAGCTGGAGAAAGATACAAAGGAATTCACAGGACAGGGATGGTCTCTGTGCTGGAGAAATTTGTAATCTAGGAGGAGCAGCTCACAAAACATTCGGCTTAAATACCTTATATAAAATAAATTCTCACTCTTTATAGTTTCACGAAAATGTGTCAGTGCTCATGTAAAGAAAAAACCCTAAAATTTAGGAGGCTCTCACTTTCAAAGATATCACAATATCTGATGGTATAGATCTGCTTTTCTGAGTACCTGAATGAAATTGTGATGGGGACAGACGTTTCCAATACTAGAGGGTACTTGAATTTGCTAGGCTTTTGAAATCCCATGGAAGCACTATGAATTTATATAGCAGCCACTCAGTGGTCTGGCATGCCTCTTTTGATCTCAAGATTGTATTTATCTAAGATACAAGTAACTTACAATAAGAAGTCTATTCTATTCAATACCATAACTAGTGTTTGACGTTAAAAAAAAAAGGCATGTAGAAAGAGGAGGATCAGGTTTAAGTGGAAAGACAGTTCTGTTTTGGACATATTGGCTTTGAGATGCCTCGGGATACTTAGGCAAAGATAGCTAAGAATCAGTTGAATTAATGAGTCTAGACCTCAGGAGGAGTCTGAGGGGAAAACCTATTTGGCTACGCATTAGAATCACTTGAGGAGATTTTAACACCCATGATGTCCAGGCTGTAGCTCAGACCAATAAAATCAGAATCTCCAGGAATGGAGACCAGGCATCAGCATTTTTAAAGCTCCCCAAGTTAGCACGATGTGTAATGATCGTTGAGAAACAATGTCCCAGTGTGTCTGGCAAATATTTCAATGTATTTCAACTACTGGAGAATTCAGGCAACAGATCAAAACACTTTGATATTTAATTATTGACTTAAGGTGTGGTTCCAAATTTCCCAAGAAAATGGTTTATTTGTATGTCCCTTTTCCCTCTTACTCCTATCTTTCTATAACAATTGGAAATTAAATTGAGAGGATGCATAAAAGAGGAAAGAACATGGACTCAGGTAGGTATGAGTTCAAATCCTGCCTCCTCCATGTGTTAGCCTTGTGACCCCAGCTGAGACACTTAACTTCCTTAAGCCTTAATTTTTCTTATTTGTAAAAATGGGGATGGTATTAACTTTCAGGAGACTGTAGGTAATAAACAAGATAATTCAAATAAGACACCAAACACAGGGCCAGCTACTTCATAGCTGTTAAATATTTTGAAAATAATAACAGCTGAAATAAGGTACATAGTTCACATGTAGAACTACAGGAAACGATTTCTGTTATTCTGCAGATTAATAGTCTCAAGCACATCTGGTTTGAGGTCTGCAGCCATCCCTGAGCAGATACACACACTGTATCTCAAGCTTCCGTCATTCACAGTCAGGGTTTTGTAATATGTTCACCTTGGTTAATGTTGTGAGGAGAACAGATCCTAAATGAAGCAGCTGATGTGCAGAGCAGGGCAGCCGTGATAAGGCATAACCAAATGACAGTGGTCCCTTGTTTTTTCTCCCCACCAAGGCCTGCGTTAGCATCTAAGTTTCATTTTTCCCCTTCCCAATTTCATATTTATAATGCATTTCCTTCTCTCCTGCCTTTTAATTACTACTTCTTTTCCCTAGGCTGCACTCTTTCATGCTGCACCCCACCCCCTCCATGCGTTCACTCATGCTTCTTAGCAAAGATTCCCACAGCCAGCCTCTATTTTTTAATCTCTTAACTCTTCCCCTCACTTCAGTGGCATCATCTTATTTTGCAGATATTTCACAAAACCTTGACAGGCGTTAAACCATAGAAACCACTTTTGGAAATGGGAATATGATACATTTACATGCCATAATCTAAAATGTGATATTTCTGTAGCAAATCTTGCTTATTTGTGATAATATCAAAATGCAACCATCTATTTAATCTTTTGGTACATTTCAATACAACTATGATTATACATAGATTTTGATAGTATTTATTTAGAAGAGAACATTATACGTGAAAAAATGCCCCTCCTTTGCCCAACACACTATTTATTCCTATGAACCTTATTAATGCATTTGGAAGGCACATTGCACTGAAAGTGTGCCTAAAGCTTTGATTAAATCTGTCTGAAAACACACTAAAGCTGAGTCCAGCAACATTTTCACGAATAGAAAATTATACACACAGGCATGCATTTGTTCCTGATATAACCTGATAGACAAGCAAAATTAAAACCAATTTTCTTTCCCCCTATTCACATCAAAAAGGCCAAAATACTAGAATCCAGCACATTCTCATTTGAAGGAGAAACAGAAGTGGACCGCACAGGACTTACCTGGCAGGAGGGAGGGGGCGAGGAGGTGCTGGCAATGCTGCTGGGGTTTCAGCCTACAGCACATGCATTAAACACAAAGCCATCTTTGGCTGTTTTACAAGACAGAAGCAGGGGTGCTGCAGAAAGATACCATGAACGCCTTATATGGAAAGAAGCCAGGCTGGAGCAGCATGCAGAGCGGGCTGAATTAAATGTGCAGATTAAATGAACAGCTTGCTTTATGTACATCAGTTAAGTTCAAAGCTTTCTGGCCTACTGCTAATAGCAGGCTTGGTGAAGAATAAACAGTGACCTGGGTGGCATGAGGCCTGGCAGAAGGCAGGCGAGAGCCACTCTTGCCCTCTGGCTCTCTCCTCCCTAACCTTCCTTTCTATTGCCTTTCTCTCCTTATGTGGGGTGCAGAAAAGAAAAGCCTTGATCCCTATTTAGCCTGGAGTTCCCGGCCGACAACAGCAGAGGGGAGTGTTCAGCACCCTGGACAATGAGGCGTTTCTAGCACTGGCTCTGACTAAGCATAACCTGAAGAACCTGGAGACGGAGGGAGTAATCCCTGCCTGCTCAGGCCCAGAACTCGTGACATCCTTGGATGCAAATGTGGTCACGCGCATCAAAGAACACACAACTGTCTGGTGTCCTTAGAATGACTATTGTTGTGGTTATTATTCGCCACATCTAAGGGTGATTCTAGGCCCAGCCCAGTGGGGTTGGCAGATGTACCTCTTGGGGGTCTCTATGCTGCGGTGATGGGCTTTCCCCAGCTGACACTCTCTGCAGTCCACTGCACTTTCCTTCTTTGGAGGGCAGGGCTGCACTGGGGGTTCAGGATTTATTGAAAGATGCTGGCTCATTCATGGTCACAGTGGTGGCAGATTCCACCCCCACCTCGCCCAGGTTACACCTGTCCTCATGCCAAAGGTTTCAGTCACTCCATTTCCAAAGAGGCAGGCAGCAGAGCCTGGGAGTTGCCTCTTGGGATGGAGGATGCAGGGGGAAGATGTAGGAGCTGGCCTGTGAGCCTGAGGTCTTTAAGGTTGTGGCCAGCGGGAAAGACCCTGGAAAATCCTCTCTAGGCTTTTTTCCTTTCACCATCATATTCCTTTCCAGAGTGAGAAAAGACAGAATGGGTTGCCCACAAGGACCCTTTCTCTCTGTCCCCGCATCCTCCTCCCCACTACTCTGGGAGCTATGGGAAGGGAGTGGAGTAGCTTGAGTCAGGAGCAGCACCCACATTCCTGCCCATCCTCACCTGCTGGAAACCATGCTTCCCCACCACGGAGGTCTCCCCATAGCATTTTTCTTCCCCTTTCTCAAGGACCTCTGCTCTCCAGAGTGACCCCATCCTCACCTTAACCCTTTCCTTACTTAGTCAAATCCAAGTCCCAAGTTCAAAGGAGGGAGTTCTTTTTGGTCCCCTTATTGGTACAAAGGGACATGTATCAAAGTGATGAATACACATTCCACTTTGCACTCAGACCTGTTTGCTGTTTATATTGACAGGAAGATGGTGACTTCTAGACAGGAGGCAAGCACAGGGTCAGGACAATGACAGAGGGGTCTGAAGATACGATTGACTCTTTCTTTAGGAGGTTCATTAACAATGGGATGCAAGAGGACCACACCATTTCAAGCTGCAGTGATGGAGCTCTCAGCAGCCCCACCCCTGCCCCACAATGATCCTGGCCCCAGAGCTGGAGGACTGAGCGGATGACCCCTGCATGGCTGAGTATGCGAGGTTCTTCCTGCTTCTAAACATGGCCCCCTCAGCGAGCTGAGGAGCTTGAACTCTCCACAATTCTTCTTCGATAATTTTTTTAAACCAAAAAGTTCATTTTAAAAGTTACAAAATAAAACGCTCTTCTAGAAAACACAGATAAACATAGAGAAGAAAAAACAAATTACCCACAATTCTACTCCCAAAGTAATCACCATTAACACTTTTCTGTATATCTTCCTCAAGGGGCTTTTTATGCACAGTCCCTGAGTCTCAGTCTCCTTCTGATAAAACTGGATTTTGGTATAATCTACTAGGTTGTCATCTACAAAGGCACCATACCAACTTAAATCTGTACAGAAAATGCTTACAAATGACAAAGAGGGTATTGCTTTGCTGTGGAAATTATGAGGAACTCTGAGTTGCAAGGCTCAGAAAGACGCCGGAGCCAGCCTGCTGCAGTGCAAGTCGGGAATGCTTTGAACCCTGAGCTCCCAGGGCTTCCCAGTGAGGCAAGTGTGGGGCAGGCACAGGCACATGGCACTCAGGTCTACCGCCCACGCGTGCTGCAGAGGGGGCTGGCAGTAGTGGCAACTTGCGTCACTGAACCCTGAGGGCCTAGAAGGAAGCTAGTTTCTGGAACGTCAACTCTTAAAATGATGCACTGACCTTTCTGGCCCTCGCCACCTTATCTCTAAGCTGACCTCGTGCCCCTTGGGTTTCTTCATTTCCTTTCAGCTCACCTCTAACATCCTCAGAAAGCTCCCATACTTTTCCATCTCTATATGTGCCAGGCAGATGTGGCACATTTACGGCAGTGAGGAGCTTTCCTATTTGTTGGGAGGAGGAGGAACTTAAAATAATCATAATTGTGCTTATTTCTCACACATAAGTAGATGGCTAGTATTATGACAAATGCACTCAGGTGCTTTTCTTCCTGGATGAGCCCTGTTCCCTTTCTGCTCCCCATGCCCCCGCCTGCTTTGCTGCAGAGCCAGCTGGGCTCAGTGCCTCAGGGGTGCCACATGGTCTGGAAGAAAATAAAAATAACCTGCATGCTTTACTGAACTCTATTTTCCAAAGCCCAAACCTCTGGGAGAATTTAGAGACTTTATAGAGATAGATACAGAGTGCATGGAAGAAGCACGGAGGGAGAAGTGCTGAGGCAAATGAGAGTCTCCTGGGCCCTGGGGTTGGGTAGGGGCATGAAGAGAAGGGACTGTGCCCCCCTCCTCTCAGCACATCTGGGAGATGCCAGGACCCACAGGGGACATGTGGTCACATGCTGCTTGTGGATGAGGCTGCTACAGCCAGTCCTCCCGGGACTCCATCTACCAGTGGGCCACTGGGGAAAACGATGACTGGCCGGTCTGCTTCTCCCAACACATCTCTAAACTCTGGACTCCAGAACTGCTGCCAAACCCAAGGATGGGAATGGGGGTTCAAAACCCCAGGGAGGGCTAAGGTTCAGGTCTGGGAGAAAGAGGACTCAGTGAGAAACTGACAATGAAAAATGAAATTGTGTTTATTGCCCACCCAAGTTGTGGATTAATATCATACTTGTATTACTTTCCTGTTGCTGCTATAACAAATTACAGCAAAGACTTAAAAGAACACAAGTTCCTCATCTTACAGTTCTGTAGGTCAGAAGTCTACTGCACGTCTCACTGGGTGAAAATCACTGTGTGATCCAGAGAATGCTCTCATGTTTCTCTGCCCTTCTTCCAGCATCAAGAGGCTGCCCACACTCCTTAGCTCATGGGCCGCCTCCACCTTCAAACCACGAATGGCCAGCAGAGTCCTTCTCAGATCACAGCACCCTGATGCTGACTCTTCTACATCCTTCTTCTACTTTTAAGGATTCTTATGATTATATTGGGTCCACTGGATAATCAGATAATGGTAATCTCTCCATTTGAAGTCAGCTGATTAACAATCTTAATTCCATCTGCAACCTTTGCCATATAACGTAACACATTCACAGGCTCCAGGGGTTAGGATGTGGACAGCTTGGAAGTGGGGCATTATTCTGCCTACCACATACCCAATAGATATACCAGAGTTTCTACTCATTGTAGTCTCCTCTTATAGCTCTTCCTGTTTCCCTTAATAGCACCTCAATGACCCCCACTAATATTCGAAGGAAAGAAAGTTATTTTAAGCAATCCTACTCATCCTTTGATGTTCTATATTGTGCTACTCAAAGTGTGGTCCGTGGACCACCAGCATCAGCATTATCTGGGAGCTTGTTAGGAAAGCAAATTCTCTACTTTCTTGCCAGATGTGTTGAATCAGAATCTCTACTTTAGCAAGATGCCCAGGAGATTCCTATGCACTGATTTAGAACATTCCAAATTGTGGAAGCTTAGGTATTACTGCAAAAGTAATATGCGAAAAAGCAGGGCAAGTTTTTACCAAGAGAAAAACTGAGGCTCAAAGAGGTTAAATGATTTGGCAAAATCCTTTAGTGCAGAGGTTTCCAAACTGTCCTAATACAATAGAATCATGTGGGCAGCTCGAGGAGCTTTAAGAAATCTCACTGGCAAGAAATCTCACCAGGCCAAAGAAATCATATTTTCTGGGGGTGCCATACCAACCTCAGTTGCTTTTAAAACTCCCCAGATGTTTCCAGTGTGCAGCCAGCCTTGAAAGGCTGGGATCTAGAAGGCTTTCAATGGTGTAAAGAGTCTAACTTATGGGTTTTCAGGATGACCAACTGTCTCAGTTTACCTAAGACTCTTCTGGTTTTAAAACTGAAAGTCTCCTGTCCCAAGAATTCCCCTTGGTCCTGGGAAAACTGGGACATTTGGTCATCCTTGTTTTCAGATACAAAATCCAGACCACCTCAAGCTACTGCAGGAAAGAGTTGAGTCTAATTTTTCACCCTTACATTTACCCCTGATTTCCTGTGGGCTACACAGTGGACATGGATTCGCTATAGGGAGGCACTCCTAGAATGTGTGGGTGAGACAGATAACTCCATGCTGTCCTTTAGAACTGAGACACATCCTTAAATCTGTTCATCTGCATCCTACACAGCTATGAAAGCAGGCTAACAATGCTTAAACGCTCCTTGATTCTTTTCATGCATGGTAATAGAGTCATGGAAGAGAAGGGCAGAGGTAGATATCTCTTCTTCCTTATACTCACTCTTCCGTCTTTGCAACTCCCTCCCTCCCTTCCAGCGTTCCCTAATTGAGGAACATATTTACAGTATTTGTTAATAAGAGTAAGGTCATTTATTAGTTGGCTTGTAACATTTTTTTTCTTTAATGACAAACAGCCATACACGAAAACCTAGTGTCTCTTAAGTGAAAATGGGTACAATTATATATTGTATTCCTCACTTTTGAGGTAAGCGAGCCTTTCTAACCTATGTATTTTTAAGATGTGTTTTCAAACAAGAGTGGGGAGGGTGGACCTTCACCCAGTCAAGGACGGATGGACACAGGCTTGCCTGTCACTCTGGCCCCTGAATGTCCCTCAACTTGAGATGAGAATCAGGCAAGCATCCCAGGGCTGCTAATGTAAGTGCCTTCTCACATGTTCATCCACAGACTCCTGACTCATCAGAATCCAGTTCTTATTTCTACTTTTGGGTCTCTCAGTGCATTTTTATTTAATTTAAAGTGACAGGAAAACGCTCTGTTTATCATGAAAGGATTGAACTCAGCCAACATTTGAGTCAAAAGCAATAACTTCTCAAGGTCCCTGGCTTGCTCTGGAAACCTGAAGGAAATTATCGTCAGAGGGTAACAAAGACAGAGAGAGGAATGGAGAATTTTGCAATGTTTAACCCCTCAGCTCATTCCCAGGTTATGCCTGGCCATGTGCCAAACATGCCCATAGAATAAGCCCCTTCATGGGATCACAGCGGCCTTATTAATGCATTTACTTTCAAAGTATTTCATCTAAAGCAAGTGCCATATGGAAAACACCCTGCCTCTTTGCTCCCTCAGTACTTTGTGAGAGAACTACTTAAAATACAAATAATGTTTTTTTTAGCTTCAGCAGAAACACAAATTACTTATCTGGAATATATCCTAATAAAAAGATTATGCTTCTTTAGGAGAAAATACAAAATCATTTTTGGTGTACCAGGCACTGGAGAAAATCTTTGTGTTCTAAATGATTCACACATGTTGTCTTTATTTCTGCACTTCAGAAATTCATTACTCTGAATGATTGAAATGTCAGTTTGAATTTTCTAACCACACAAAATAATATACTTTTTTACTCTGCTGAGCTTGGGGTGAAAATATTTTTTAACCTTTAATCTGAAAGAATTTCTCTTGATGAGCATATCATATGGCAGTTTCTTAGAAATCTTATCTCTGTTACAGATACAATTTGGGGGCTATTTGTGCTTTATAAACACATCCGCATGTGTGTTGAGCTCTTATTAAATGAGTTTCTAACAAAAAGAGGGTGGAATAGGTCTAGAAACATTTATTCTGACAATGCCAGCACTATATTGATGACAAAAAATATCTGAAGGCAAAAGGAATAGCTATGAATATGTAGTGTTACAGAAACAAGAAGGATTATGTGGTAGTCTCCTACTGGGAATGACTGAAGAAATCAAAATAAATAAGATTATAGGACACAATACAATTGAAGGCTGTTACAAAGAAAAAACATTAACATTTTAAATTTGAAAGGCAAATGTGGTCTTAGACTTGGCTCTTGAGAAGTAATTCCTATTCTCCTATCTTTTGTTCAGGTGGTGAAGACTATGAATGCTTTCTGGGTGTGAAGCTGACTTTCCTAGTGAAGTGCTGACTGATTCATACCTTTGCATGACTTATGATCCAGTAGTACTGTAGAATTCTCAGATACAGTGTCCTTTAGAAATACAAAGTTTTAAAAATTGTTATTATTGTTGAGATGATTTCTGAGCAGAAAAAAATGCTTAGTTTTCACATTTGGGCTGATTTAGGACAAAGAAGGATGCAGCAGTCATTACAAAGGAATATATTATATTTAAGTACTGGAGTAAATATTTGCTTTGTCACTGTCAAAAACTAGCAATTGTATAAATAATGACAGTGGACATAATGAATATTCACATTTGGACTCATTACTTAAATACTGCATATGAGGTGTTAAAGTGTGCACTGAGAAATTCTGGGGACAACCTAGGCTAGAAGCTTTGGGCTGGGGCTATTGGAGGAAGCAGAGGACATGTAGATTTTTGGTGGGAGTCTAAGGCATCATGCCATTTCATGTGACATGCAAGCATGTGGAGAGAGGAGGATCACTCACTCCCAGGATGCTCTCCTCTTCCAAGCCTGGCTTGTTTAACCAGTTGAAATTAAACCCTGTGGTGCACATAGACAGGTGGCAAAGGACTCCAATTCTCTCTCACTTTCTTTCTTGCTTGCTTGCTCGCTTGGTTGCTTTCTTGCTTACTTGTTTGCTTGCTTGCTTGCTTGCTTGCTTTCTTCCTTCCTTCCTTTCTCTCTCTCCCTCTCTCCCTTCCCCCACCCCTTTCCTTTTTCTCTCTCTCTGTCTCTCACCAAAGTTTTATTGACATTACACCGTTTAGTCATGGGGACTGGCATGAAAGGATGCAGTATTCCTCCCTCAGGAAGATTTTAAGCCAAAGGTTTGATAAAATGTACATTCCTATAAAAGGTAACCAGTAATAAGTACTACAAAATTTTTAAAAAAGTAAAATCTGGTTAGAGATTAACCAGAAGTGAGTCCAGGACAAGTTTCACATAAAAGGTTACATCTGAGCTTGGCCTTGGAAAATGAATGAATAGAGACATACAGAGATAGGAGTCAGAGACTAGGGTGGTCAGGACGGAGGGGGAAGCTGGAAGAGTATATTCTGTTTTGGCCCAGGATGGCTTGGAGAACTGGAGAGAAGCCCAGGGGCCAGGATACAGGGAGAGAAGAGCTAAGGCTGTACGTTGGGTCTAGAGTATAGGAGGTCCTACATGCTAAAGGATTTAACCCTAATTTTACAGGTTCAGGGAGCCACTGAAAGATTCTGAGGAGATTCGTGACATGGACAGAACACCGATTTAAGATTAACCTAGTGAGAGTTTCTACCCGTCCCCCGCCCCCTGCCCTTTGTCAACTAAGAATTGAGCCCTAATGCCTTAAAAGTATATATAGTACATAATAAATTAACTTCTTTTCTTTGCATCTAAAATAGTACTAGTTAAGGACCCTGCTTGGAAGAACTGAGAAAATAGTTTCTTAAATAATATTCAGACAAAGAACCTGAGTAAAGGAAGGCAGTGATTGGAAATACAGATCCCAAATTAGGAGACTCTAACAAGTCTAAGTAAAATATATAAACCAAGGTGATAGAAAAGGGAGAAATATGTAAGAATTGATTTTAACCAAATCACATATACCCAGTAGAAGACCATTCTCCTGGCCCAAAGCATACATGTTAACAGTAAATACAAGAGGGCCACACTGTGTAGCATTGAATATGACAATGATGAACAGCTACGAGTACTTTTTGCTGGAGGTCTTAAAATTTTTTATTTGATTGATTTATTTTTAGAGGGGATTCTTCTTGCGTAGAGAAAAGATGCAGTTTTAGTTACCATTCAAGGATAGGTCAGAGCGTAATTCAGAAAAAAACACATTTGGAATTCTAGAGAGAAATGAAGAATATCTGAGTTAAATTACAGCCAGTATATAGTTGAAGACTATGAGATATGTGATTAATAATAAAAATCTTAGGTACATCATGCTAGTCACATTTCTTTGCAATACGGTACCCATTCTCAGTCTAGTCATTAAACAACAAGCAACTCTACCTATCAAAGGAGGGTTTTAAAAGCTCCACCTAAGACCCCAGGAGATTCCAAAACACTGATTATACCAGCTGCAACCTGGCCACCAAAGAGACCAGAAAGAGACACAGGCTCATTCTGGCTAGGGGGACAGAGAGCTGCAGCATCACATAGCCACTGTCTGCGTTTTGCTGAATATATTGGAAGGAAGCAAAGATTTCATTGAAAATCAATTGACAAACACTCATTTCAGAAACATAACACTCTAAGCAAGTGCATAAGCAAAGAGGAAAACCTAGTTTCTAGGACCCTGGAGTAAGAAACAAGATATGCAGACTTAGTTGATTTGGAGACAGAGACTCTCTCTCTCTCTCTCTCTCTCTCTCTCTATACATTACGAAGAAGGAGCCAGCCCAGACCAACATTATTTCCTTAGAGAGGAAGACTTGGAGAGATATTAGTATCCAAGGAATATTCTTAGCAATTTGTTATACTTAAATATATAAACTGTTAAACCCCAGGTCTCTAATACTAGTGAGTACTAATATATTATCTGTCAGAGCTCTTCCAAATTTCAATGCTTTGATTCTCAGGAAGCCAAATTTGGAAGACGTCTCTAACTTATTCATTCTAGGAGTTCATTCTCCCTCTGGGAGAGGGGGCTGTCTCTTTTAATCAGAGCTGCTACCTCAAGCTCTGAGTGACATCTTTCTGCAGTCCACAGGCCTCACCATCATTTTGCTACTTGACCACTGTTGCTCTGTTTGCTCCCAATTTGCTGCCAATAGCTTGCCCATGATACTGCTGACCTCCTCTATTTCTCTGCCCTTCAACGCTCTTCAGCCTTAGGCCAGCGGGGAATAGCTTTCTGAGATTCATGACCACTTATTTGAGAGGAGACTCGTGCATAGAGCCTTTGGGTCCCCAGTGTCATAGTCTTTTGCTTTTTGTCACAGCATCTTCCTTCCTCTGTGCAAAGTGCCACCAGATAGGTTTCTCTCTATATCTGATTCCTACCATGGGCTAGGTTCAAGCTATTTTCCACACGGCTTGTTGGTACTATGCACCTTAAGAGATGTGGCTAAATACCTGTTTAGTGTTTCCGAAACATTCCATACTCTTAAATTCTCCCCAAAACATTGTAATACTTAGGAAGAAGCTGGTTGGGCCAGTATACACAGACCACCTACCAGTGGTTCAGTTCTGGCTGCTCTAAAATACCGTTTTTAAGTTGTATATCTAATTTTCCAACTATCTGTCATAGCTTCATTCTTGACAAATCAACAAGTTTATTCTTGGTAGTCGTTATTGACTTCACAAAATCCTGAGTTAAGGAGCACCTTCCTGGTTTTTTTGTATAAACACTTGGATCTGATGGTCAAGACAGTCAGGGGTTAAGAACCAGATTGAGATCCTGGATGAGGTCAGTTTGTCTTTGTGACTCTGCTTTGTCAGCACTGGAATGCATTCTTTTTTTCTGAGACTGCCATTATGAGTGCTCAGCTCTGGGCTGCCTGTATTTGAAAACAGAGTAGAATGAGATCTTACCATAATGGTTTAGCAGAGACAGAATGAACGTAGCTTTAATAAATGATTGTTGATGGGATGCATGAGCCCTCAAATATGACCCTGAGTTCTTAATCCTGTCTGACTGGGAGAATGATGGTATTATTCATTGAGCAAGAGAAGACAGGAGCTGCAGTAGCTTGGCAGTGAGGATGATTAATTAAGTTTTTGACATGCTGAGTTAGAAATTCTTGTGGGTCATCTGAGAGGAAATGCCCAGAGTCAGTCAGATACAGAGAACCTGAAAGAGAAGTCTAAACTCAAGACATATGTTTGGGAATCATTCACATAGACATGACAGATGAGGCCATGGGTATAACTAATTTTAATTCACTCCCTTGGCCTTCAGGTTGGGTATGAGAGACAGAGAAGTGGGCAAGCGAGTTAGTGTTCTTGGCATGTCTCATTTCACGATAAGGCTCATTCCTAGTTATTCATGATAAGTCGGACAAGAAAAGCAAGGAAGTCTGAAATTACTAGGCAGTCTCAAAGACCACTCTAGACTTTATCCAGGCTTCACACTCAGGCAGAACTGGATTAATTGAGATTTACAGCTTTGCCCTGCCAGCATTCCCGTTTTTATTGGAAATGGCTCTAAGTAAGTGGAAGTGGAAGAAATAACCAGTTCCCAGACAACTGACAAATGCCTGCTCTTCTTTAGCAATCCTTTAATGATTGTAAGATTCACAATTTGTGAAACTGATTAGACTAAGAGGGTAAAATCCTGGAAAGGCCTAGGTCTTGTTGAGATGGGGCCAAGAACTTATCGCAAAATTCCATACAATCTGCAGAGAAAAATCTGCTAACTTGGCTAGTGAAGAGTGCTGCTTTTAATAATTTTTCTTTCTAAATCCTATGAGATTTGGATAGCTAATAGCTCCTAGAGCATAAATGATAAAACTCTGAAGTGCAGAAAAATGATGGGCTGGGTTTTTCTAAAAATGTAGAGTCCTAATTTGCATTTTGATGTAATTACAAAAAGATCCATTTATTCATCAAGCATCAATTGAGTACCTACGATGTGCCAGCTTTGAACAAGATTTAGGAATCCAAATCTGGCCGATAAAATTATACATAAAATACAGTACTTCTCAAAAAATTCCCAGTCTTATGGGAGACATAGACACATAAATATACAATTAAATGTGCTAAAATGCCATCGTGTAATATGAATTGCTATGGACATATAGACAAATTAGTTCTGAGGAATTTGGGAAGTCTTCTAAGAAAAAGTGATATTTGAGGTGGGTCTTGATGCTCACAGAAGATATTTGAGGTGATGAAGGCAGGGCTGTTCATTCTAGAACAAAGGAACACCCCCAGCACACACACAGAGCCTAGGTAGCTAATTAAAGAAAGAAGTAAGGAAGTTTGGTGCCAGCCAAAGGAGTCGGAGAAACGATTGAAGAAGAGAACTGAAAAGGTAAGTTAGAGCCAGCTTCAGCAAGATGGTTCTTTATCCTGGAGGAAAGCAGTAGTCGGCCAGTGAAGAATGGGGGGCTGTGTCAAAAACAGCAGTGAGAAGTGATAAGGATGAAGGTCACAAAGAGAAGAAGATGTGAGACTTTTCTGAGATAGAACTACTAAGATTCAACTCATAAGATGGAGGTTGAGTCTCAGGATTCTATAGAAGACTGAACAGCATGGCTGAGAATCCTAGCAATGTCCAATATTCTTATTTCACCTCTTCTTCCTGGGCACAAAGTTGAGTTACACTTCCCAGATCTCTTGCAGTTAGCTGAGGTCATGTATCTGAGTTTTTCCCAATGGAATGTGGGCAAAAGTGATACACACACCATTTTTAGACCTAGGCATTCTCTCTCCATCTGAAGTAACCTTCCAGGTAAGGTGTGAAGATGTCATATCACAGGAAAGAAGGAGCTTGGCCCTACAAAGTGCTTGGAGCAGAGCTTATGCACCACCCAACCCTGTGGGACTGCAGTGGTCTGTCATATCCAATTGACTGGGAGCAAGCAATCAAGTTTTATTGTGGTAAGCCATTAAGTTTTTGTGGTTTCTCTCTCTCAGGAGCTAGTGTTACTACCTTGAGTAATATTGAGGAGAAAAGGTGGAGTAGTGTAAATGAGGTGGATGAATAAGAAGAAAATAATGGGAGGCCAGCCCCATGGCACAGCAGTTAAGTTTGCATGTTCTGCTTCTGCTTCCCAGAGTTCGCCGGTTTGGATCCCGGGCGTGGACCTACACGCCACTTGTCAAGCCATGCTGCAGCAGGCATCCCACATATAAAGTAGAGGAAGATGGGCATGGACGTTAGCTCAGAGCCAGTCTTCCTCAGCCAAAAAGAGGAGGATTGGCAGCAGATGTTAGCTCAGGGCTAATCTTCCTCAAAAAGAAGAAGAAGAAGAAGAAGAAGAAAATAATAGGTTTAGTTTTACCTGTGTTGAATTTGAGGTAAGTGCAGGGGCACCCAAGTGTTCAAAGATCAGTGGAAAAATGGGTTTAAAGTTTAAGAAAGAGGCTAAGGCTAGCCTTGTTATATTTGGAAATCATTGGCATATAGATATTCTTTGAAGTCAAAGAAGTATAAAGGACCACTAGATGCATATAGGTTAAGATAAGAATACAAACGTAGAACTCTGGGGCAACACCAATATTTAAGGTGTAGGAAGAAGAGGAGGATTCATCAAAGAGTTTGGGATAAGAGTGGTGAGGTGGGGAGAGAAAGGGAAAGAAATTTTTTTGTTTTAGTTACTTACCACGATATAGTACATTAGCTTTTTAAAATACAACTTACCAGGTACATTCCTCAAAAACCCAGTGAGATGGACACTTCCCAATGTATGAATTAGAAAATTGAGGCATACAGAGACTACAGGCATCCTTAAGTTTATGTATCTCATATGCTAGAAAGCAGCAATTTGAATCTAGACCAATCTGCTCCAGAAAAGTAGAACAGACCTAAGTGGTGGCTGAGGGAGTGAGCTGCTGTGGGGAGAACCAGGAAAAAATCTGGTATGTCTAGTGGGTGGTGGGTGAGCAGAAGAGAAGTGAGGTACAGGCACAGCCAGGGAGCAATGGGCAGAAGCAAGGTCAGTGTGTGATGCAAGATGCGAGGTTGTTGGGCAGGCAAGGTGGTGCCAGGAACTCAAAGAGAAAGCAAGATCTGAGGAAGGGAAGTGCCCCAAACTAGAGATGCATGCAGGAGTTTAAGGCTGGGGACATGGGAAACAAGGAACAATGCTTACAATTGGCACTTACTCAGCACTTACGGAGTGCCAGCCTGGGTGCTTCATCACTACACTGAGCAATTCCTCTAAGATTTAAAAACTGGTGGTGCCCTGCTGCTTGCATATGACTTAAAGATATATTTTGTTTGCTCCATAAGGTGTTTTTAAAAACTTAAGTCAGTTACCAACATTTAAAAATGGAGACCTGACATAAAACTTCAGATTTCAGGATTCTTTCAAAAAATTAGATCTGGCAGCTCTGAGTCGTCTTTACACATGGCCCCTATCATGTGGAGGGAAGCCTGCCACTGTAGAAGGGTCATTCCATTTCACTGCCTTTACTCATTCCCATTACCTGCCAGCCTTTGTAGAATACAAGTTTGCAAACACCATTCTAAGGGTATAGGAAGGGGGAACTCAAGTCTCAACGGCTGTCATGGTTCCATTAAACCTGCCAGATGAAGTCTTCTTACTTGCCATTACTTTTAATAGGTCAGGACACAGTTGGGCTTGTTTGGGCCCTGAGGTATCATAAAGGAGACTCAGGCACTTAACAGAAGCTCTGGGGCCTGACATTTGGTCCTTAGATCATTTGTGACCTTAGCCAAGAGTATTTTCAGAAGAGCTATAGGAGGCATAAAACAGAAGGGACTAAGTGAAGACTGAGGGTATGGCGGTCATGAGAGAACCTGCCCTTCTGACAAATGTGACGGCAAATGGAAGGATAGAGTGGTGCATATTACCTCTTTCTTGGATGATTGTAATCATCTCCTAACCAAGATTCCTGCCCCCTCTACTCAATTCTCAACATGGCAGCCAGAGAGATCCTCTTAAATACGACAAATCATGATGTCACTCCTCTGCTCAAAACCTTCCCATGAGCTTCGTAGTTCAACCAGAGGAAATGCCAAAGTCCTGATGCACAATGCCCCACAAGGCCCTCAGGACCTGGTCTCCCCGGCCTCATATCCTGCTGCAGTCTCCTCCCGACTCTGCTCCAGCCACCGCCGTCCTTGCTGCTCCTCGCTTGACACTAAGATCACTCCTGCCCTGCCACAGGGCCTTCATACTAGCGGTTCCCCCTGCTTACATGCAGATTTCCCACACACTTACTCTTTTACCACCTTCAGATCTTGGCTCTGTCATCTTTTCCTGACTGCTCTATTTAAAGAAGCACCCCCACTCCTTCTCTAGTACTCTCTGAACCCATTCCTGCTTATTTTTTACTCAAGGCATTTATATGTATCTATTTTTTATTAGTTTGTTTCCCTCAGTAGGATATTATCTGCCTCCCCTCCACTCAAGGGCAGGAGTTTTTTTTCTTCCCTACTAGTACGTCTCCAGTGCTGAGGGTAGTGCCTCGCATGCAATAGATGCCCAGTACTCACTAGCTGGATGAGATGGAGCCAGAGAGCCAGAGACTTAAGTATGCTGTGGGCTGAAGTGTAGAGGAGGCAAAGAGGTACAGAAGGCAGGTCATAGATGATACAGCCTGATCCTGGGAGAGAAGGGAGCGGATAAAATTGAGAGCCTCGGTGGAGGGGCTGGTCTTGAAAAGACAGAAAGAATTCTTCCTCTCAGATCAATGTGAAGGAAGCAAGGATAGGTCCTGATACTGGGTTAGGAAGGAAGAGAAACTGAGCAGCACCCATTCCCATTCACTAATGAATGAATTCATTCAGCCATTGATTGATTGCACCCTCACCACATTTGGGATACTACCCTAGGGACTAGGGGTGCAGATGTGATGCCCTCTTTTTTCTCTGTGAGGTAGGAGCAAGGTCAGTAGCTGAGAATGAGAGGAGAGGAGCGCTATAGGAAGCTTGAGGAGAGTGAAGGGTTTGGAACAGCTGCTCAGGGCACTGTAAATGGAAGGTGGTTAGGACACGTGAAAGGACTGCTGAGTAGTGTGGAGAGCCCAGCTGAGGTTGTCCTGGTGCCAGCTGGCACAGGTATCAGATTTTCTCCAGCAGCCTGAGAGCAGAAGTTGAGAAAAGCAGATGGTTAGAATAAATTGGTCCTGGGGATTGCTCAGAGAGGGTGTTGTAAGAAGACCAGGGAGTTGGGGAACCAATTGATCTGCCCCTAAACCTAACCACTCACGGTCTTTTCAGTCACCTTAGTGCTGCTCACCTGAGTGGGAGGAATGCCACTGACTGACAGCTGTGCCCTCTTCCTCCCAGGATTCATTACTGGCCTCAATCCAGTGTACCCGGCATAAACTGCTCCACAAACTTTGAATAACGGAAATGTTGCTACTCCTTGGGGCTCCTCTCTCCTCACTCCTCATGAATTATCTAAAAGAGGAACCCATCTGACTTCCACACAATGATGCTTTGAAAGCTGATCCTTCAGGATCCGACAGACATTCTGGCCCACTCTGTGGGCAATCCCTACTTATTTGGCTTCTGGAACATTTAGCTGCAGTCCTTTGAGGGGGGATGCCTCTAGTCCAATTCCAAGTTCATTTAGGAGAGTCCCTTCTGTGAGTTCCCAAGGACATGCTTCTACTAATAGACATGACTTTCTCGCACATCTTTCTCTATACAAATCTCCATTTGCCATAACTTTGGGACACTAATTAGAACCAGTGTGTAGTCTATTCTGGGCCAAACCTAGAGCTGACTAGTCCCTTGGTCCTAGGCTCACCTTGCCTTCACCTTTCCAGTTTGCTTGGTTTACAAAATGCCATTAATCCTGAGCCAGGTTGTCTCATCCCACTCTTGGCCTGTCCCTCTTAGGACTTTATCTGAAATGTTTATGAATACTCCTCCAGATACCTAGAAAGAATCTGCTGCCCTCTTGGAAGAATCTCTTTATGTAGACTTCCGCATCAGGATTGGTCAAATGATGCATGCAGAGCATTAAATGCCTGCTTCTGTTGGCCACCCCTCCTTCCTACCTGGAACTTGACACTCTCATTCTTGGCTTCATGGCCCTGTGAATGCATTGTGATTTTTCTTTGTCACTTAAAAATATTTTACTTCTCCACTCTGTCTTTTTGTGCCTTTCTATACAATAGAATTATGATTTCCTTACCTTATATGCAAAATGTGAGCAATTTAGGATTTTCCATCTATAAATTCTGGAAGTCAGAAGAATGAAAAGATTCAGATCATTATGTTGGAAGTAAACCATCTGGAATGGTTAGAAATGTCTAGACTCCAAGGGAATGAGTTGGACTTTGCCATCATGGGATGCCAGGAAAGGAGATAGAACCAAAAGACAAACACTATGAGCTTGCCCTCTTGCTTTCTTTGTTCTCATGATAACAAAAGAACGTTTCTAATCCTGGAGAATGTTCTCCAGGGACTTGGCTAGAGCTGTCCCTACCTGCCCCTAGTGGTCAAAGAGAGATACTGCATCACTGTGGTGCTTTAGTCCCTTCTTGCTGTCCTTAACAAAGAGAGTCTATCTATCTCCAGCACTGATTGTCTGTTCCTCTATTCCAATGTAGAGGCCGACTGAGATAATGATAACCTTTCAAATGTTCCCCCTCCCCTGATCTCCAACCACCCTTCTCCAAATGACTCTATTTTACACACCACAATCAAGTTCATATTCTTGAAGCACTACTTGGATCCTGTCAGTCCTTTGCTTAAAAACCTTCACTGCTCCCCCACTGTTAACCAAATACAGTGAATTCTCATGACCCTGCCCTTCAAGGCTGCACTTATCAAGCCTCTGCCTGCATCATGCTTGCTAATGTTCCATTACCCAATGTGTTTCATATGGCCAAGCCTAGAATCAGTGCGAGGGAGCCACGCAAGGGTGTGAATACCAAGGGGCACTGTTTATCAAGTGCTACCAATGCAACAATCTATCACACTTCTCCCGCTCTACTCAAGCAGTATTCCACTATTACTTTCTTCTATTTCCATAAGTTTGAGTTTCTTAAACCTTCTCTGTTCTTTTGATGCTAACAAACAAGATGGCAGTGCTTAGCTTAGAGATACCAACTCTTCTATTAACATCCTCCAGTAAAAAGAATCTCAGAAAAAATACAAAGATGTTTTTACTTCCCCTGCAGAAACAGATATTCAGACACTCTTTTGTTTCTTAAAGAAGAATTCTGAACTTGAGAACACTTACAAGAGTATCAATTTTAATCTCTGGTCTACTATGGAGAGTTGTGTAGCTATAATCATTCTCTTCTGACTTCTGCTACTTTAAAACCTGTCCTTGAAGGTACTATTTATAAAAAGAGTTACTGAGGACACCTGAACTCCAGAAATGGTTGATATGCCCTGAGAATTCTAACCTTTAACTTCTAAAACTTCGAATGTCTAATTGTTTCCTTTGCCTATGAATTTGTTGCTAGATAATATTAAAAGGTATAAATACTTGGAAAGTTTTTTAAGCAACCAAGAAGAGGAGGTTTTTGAATTTTTCACTTCTCCTTACAGGCATTAAGGTATAATAAGCATATGATCCTGTTGGATTGTTGATCAAACCAAGAGTTTTTGTCTCATTTAAATCACTTGTATTTAGTTAAATATTTATCTCTCCCTTGAAAAATTGGAGTGTCTTTTAAAGCAGGACCTATTATATATGTATACCTATATTTATATAAATTATTAAATTTATATGCATAATTCATCATAATTACTTATCCAGTATCTAGCATTATCCCTTTTCCAACAAGCAGTTGCTGAGTAACTTTTTGTAGCTTACTCATAATTTTGGTCCTTATGAAGACATATGCATGTTGTCTAATTGATCTTGTCAGATAGGAGCTGTTGACACCAAAGTTGGGAACTGACCCCTATATGGTCAGATCACATAACACGGAAACGTTTTCATTGCTCTGTGGGCTGGATTACATATGCAGTGAAACATTTTTAGTCTTTTAGAAAACAGTTGGCGTAGTCATTAAATATTTTTGAATCATTCTTAATTCAAATGTAGATTTATTAATTATTCTGTGATACGTATGCTTGTGTGTGTGTGACTATGTGAGTGTGTGTATTTCAGAATCCAATCTATTCCTAAACTATTTGGTTTTGTCTTTAACTACTTCATATGAATTTTATATGAGTACTAAGAACGTATAAAATATTTAAGGTAAAAAGGAATTATTATGATTAATTATAATTAATATTAATTGTGGACCACATTTGGGCTAGATTGTGGAGTATGGCAAAATTTGTGATAGCTTTTCAAATTTTACTTCTTCCTGCTGAAGTTTTGAAGAGATCTATAGTCTTTAAAGAAGACAAACTATAATAAAATGTCATTTATTAAAGACTTTTTCTTATAACAAGTTCAGGGAACTTTGCCTTTTAGAAACCCACAAAAATAAAAAAAATCAGAGGGAAAGAAGTAGGCCATTTCCAAGAAAACCTGAACAGGATTCAGCCTTGCATCCAGCCCTGGACTATATTTCCTCTTTGTATTTTGTCAGTCGTCCAGAACGAACGCTATTCCAAGCTGTTCCACTGATTATTCAGCTTCTTTGCCAATATCGTTTCTGGGTTACAGACAGTGACTTCTTTTCCACTCTGGTTGAGAAAATGATTTGCATAACCCGTTACCTGGAAAGAACACCTAACAGCCTGCTATACTGCGCACATCTTATCAATGAGTCATCCATAAGGTAAGAGAGAGGGTGGTTCATCAATTAAACATTCTACTCTTATCCCAGGGCAGAACATATTAATAATCACCATCTTTATTCTTCAATAATATTATTCTGTGTCGAAGTGAATAATTAAATTACATAGAAACAACCTAGCAAAGATAATTATAATCATGATTACAGAATGGATAGCACCATCATTGTTCATATATTAAACTTTTCTAAACTAGATGTGCCTAGATTTATTTTCGTAGAATGTGATTTTAAGGTATAAGAACATTTTACACATTATTTAGCTACAATTTTTCAGTAATGTCCTTCAGAGCTTAATATTTTATCAGAAATAATCTGATCAAAATACTGTATATTACTAGTATTCCCTGGTGGAGAACATTAAATATAAATTCATATCTTGAAGAATCTTGCAGATGATTAAATTTCTCTTAAAGAAACATGCATAAATGATTTCACCTACTGGCAGAAGTTTATATGAGGATGCAGTTGAATAGTAGGTTCATAAAAACAGAAAGCAATAAAAGGCCCAAATCTAATAAAATTATGCACTGAAAGATGAAGTCAGAATTTCAGAAGATTCTTCAAATCAAGCTGAACTCTGACAATACTGCTTTTCTTCTTTTGTTAAATACAGGGTTGTCTGGATTCTCTTTAATTTTGCGAACTTTATTTTCGTAGTTTCCCAACATCATCTACTCGCCCAGAGAAGAAAGAGCATGAGGAAAAGAACAGCACATGTTCAGCACTCCCTACTCCAGTCTGTGCCAGGAAGGAAGAACCAGAGTGCACATACTTTAACATTTTAATGCCGATGACTCCTTGCATTACATCTCTAACCTTGCCCTCTTTTCTGAACCACAACTCAAATGTCTAACAATCAACTCAACATCTCTGCTTAGATGTACAATAGAAATCGTAAATATGAGCTACCCAAGATAGTCCCCATACACTGCTCCCTCCTCTCTCACCCCTGATCCCCACTGCTGACCAAAGCTGACCCTCTCTGTCTTCCCCACCGGTTACTGCGGCCATCATCCACCCAGGAGCTCAGGACCCAAACCCAGGAGCCATCTGTGGTTCCTCTTGCTTCCTCCTGTCATCATCGAGCCTGCCTGGCTTCCTTTCAATATCTATTCTGAACCTGACCACTCTGCCTTCCTCTAGTGCCGCTGCCTTAGCCCAAACGCGTATCACGTCTTGCAGGAACTGTGGTCACAGCCTCTTAATAGGTCTCTGACCTTCCTTTCTTGGATTCCCACAGCCTAATCTCCACACAGCAGCAGGAGTGAACTTTTTGAAAGGCACATATCAAGACACTACCTTGGCTTCCCGAAGGAGCCCTCCATCTGGCTCTTATCACCTCTGACCCTTTTGTCCTTGCTTTCTGTGCTCCAGCCACACTGGCCTTCTTGCCGCTCTTAGACTCAGCTAGCTCCTGGCTGTAGTTCTTACACTCGCTCTTCCCTCCTCCACCTGGAATGCGCCTCCACCCCTACAATCTTCACATGGTCGGCTTCTTGTCATTCACATCTCTGCTCAACTGTCACTCCTCATAGCACCTGACCTAAAAGTCCTTGGGCCACAACCTTTACTCAGCTTTGTTTTCTTTGTAGCACATATCGCCATCTGATACTTTATTATTTATTTGTTTTGTATTTTTGTCCTTACTTATTTCATCTATCTCCCCAGCTAGACCTGTCTGTGGCTGGCACATAATAGGCACTTGACAATTTTTTGTTAAATACATGACTAACTGATCTACCCTACTATAGAGAAATATAGCAAATGCGTTTATGAAATCAGGTTCAGACAAAGGAGAATTTAAACTTTTCTCAGTGGTGCCATGGTGATTATTATAGGGAAAGTAGTACAGGGATTGACAGTCTTCCTACTTTTGTTTCGAGCATCTAGGTGACCGGAGGTGCCTCCTGGCTGCTCTGTAGCTCTGCACCGGATGTCTTATAGGCTTCAAACAGGCCCCTGCCACCACGCTGACCTGTCCCTCCCACCCTGCCCCTTGTCCTCTCTTCTCTGGCCATACCCTCTCTTCACGGTTCTTGGAGCCTCACTGCGTGTGTCCTAGCCTTGGAGATCTAGCACTAACTGTGTGCTGGAATCCTCCGGCCCAGCGACTGGCTCCTTCTTGCCATTGAGAGTTCGCTTTAATGTCAGTTCCTCAAAGAAGCCATCCATGAGCACTGAAGCTCTCAATCACACCACTACATCCTCATAATTTAATTTTCTGCATAGCCTCTATCATTGGCGATTTTCTGGTTTATTTTCTTCCCCTACCACCAGGCTCTAAGTTTCCCTGTCTCTCTTGTTCTCTACTATATCCCCAGGGCCTGGAGCAATGCCTGGCATGCAGTAGGTGATTAGTAAATATTTTGTGAATTTGACCATGACCCTTGTCTAGCCGGGTGCCTTGAGTCCACTGAATACATAAGAAGTGCTAGTTGAAATATTAGCAGAATGCTTTTCTTGCGCACTCCCGTCTCCTATTGATTTGTAAAATGATGTTAGTCTTTTTTGCAAAAAGAGAAGTTCTTCTTTTAACCCAAATGCCTGCAGCCTCTTGCTCTTGCAGTTGTGGCACGGTATAATTTTTCTTCTTATTTGAAATGAGCAAAGACTGTGTTTCATTTATCTGTTTGCAGCACACAGCCGAGTGTCTGACACCTAACAGGTGCACAATAAATATTTATTGAAGGAATGAATGAATGGAACAAGTGTCTAGAATAAAGCTAAGGACCTGCTGGCTGGGCGCCCGCCAGAACTGTATAATGGAATAAAGCGAGACTGCTTGGCAACGTCTCAGCCCACTTTTCAGAGCTGAGAGTCATCAAGTGAATCATTTTGGCCTGATTTCTGAGCTTTGGCTGCCTGCATCCCTTCAGTTCACCAGCAAACCGCTTGCCTGCTTTACCAAGTGTTGGCCTGTTGTGGGATCTGCGAAGACTCCATGGATAACTCGGCTTTCTCTTAAATTAGCAGCACCAGCAGAATTTTGCTCTCCGCGAGAGCCAGAGCACGTGGACTAGCCCTCACCTGTCTGAGGGTGATGGTTTCCAGGGCAGAGGTAGGATAGCCCCCATCCTGGGTCACCTCATAGGCTACACGGTTTTGTGGGCCTACATTTGTGCTTCAGATTCAGAGATGCTGTCCTTCGTCCCCTGAAGTCTACTTCCTACCTCTTCCTCAGACCCCATGGTCCCTAGGCCCCTCACCTGGGTGTTTGGAATCAGCTCCTGCCTGTGTCTCCGGGCTGCCGTGGCCTTTGCTATATCAGCTTGTCCATCCTAGCCTGTGTTAGTGTGTACAACCTGACAAGTGTGTCTTATGTGTTTGTACCTCAGCAGCAACCTTGCTCTGGTCTGAAGGCTCTGACTCTACTTTTCACTGAGCCATATCTACTCTACCTCCTGGACTCTGACTAGACTCCCCCAGTAACCTCTGGTTCACATGGGAGCTTCACTATCACATTCTTGACAATAATACACCCCTTCTTCCAGAAATGCCGGAACCTCTGGATAGTTCACCTCCTCAGCTGATCATTTGCTGCCTTGAACTTAGTATTAATCTTTTCACATTTCTCTCTCACACTATAAGGCAGCTTGGTCTCTGCCTTGGACCTGTCATCTTATTTACAGACTGTATTTCAGTTTTATCTCTTATATCATGTTTATCAATAAGTGGCTGATTAGATAAATGCTACATGATACGTCCACACAGTAAAATATTTTATGGCCGTTAAAAGGAAGATGCATGATTATACTGACATGGAAACATCTCCACAGAATATTTTTGAATAACAATATACTGTTGCAAAATAACACTTGTAGTGTGCCTCCATTCACATCAAACTGTATATCTATATATAAAGAGAAGCATGGAAGTTCATTCAAGAAATACTGATGGTGGTAAGATTTTACGTATGTGTGCCTTCTTCTTTATACGTTATGCATTATTTATATTTTCTAAAATGAGCAAGTGCTATCTTTGTAAATAGGCAACACAATTATAAAGAGGAAAGAAAGATAAGCCTTATGGTAGGGACCCATTACATGACCATTTCTTCTCTGATCTGTAGGAAAGCAAGTCAAAGGAAAATGTTAGCTGGGGGAGGTGGACATGGAAAAACCTATGCTGGTGATAGTTTAGCAGGTCCAGGCCTCCGAAGGCATGCGAGACCTCTGGGCCTGTCCCCACCTTAGCAGCAGAAGATGCTGGCTGTCAATGCAGCTTGCTGTGCCTAGAAAGTTAGGAATCTGTTTACCATTGACCCTTCTTTTCCCAAACAGTTCAGGATCCTTAGTTTTTTAATGAGATTCTTTTTTTCCCCATTTTTTTGCAAGAATTTTTGCTCTTTTTAGTTTTCTTAACAGTTTTGAAGAAAGTCAATTGAATTTCAAAATACAATATTTCAAAAATATGTTTCTTCAAAAAAGGAAGTGCTTGAAAATAATAGCTATGATATGCATGGCAAAATAGGAAGTCTTAAGACCAATATTCTCCTTAATGCTTCCTTCTCTCAGGATAAAGATCACAATAGATCATAGTAAGTGGTATTTTACTTTGAAAGCTTCCAAACTGATAGCCCCAGATATAAGTTATTTACTCCAGAGGTGGAGGAAAGACAGCACAAATGTACGAGGTTACTGACAGCAGGACATTTTAAAACCAAGGGAGCAGTCCAATAGGATGAAACTAGTACCACTAACACGGACAAGCTACGTTGTATCTTCATTTAGAAACTGGAAGTTTACACTCCTTTACTCTGAGGATCTTCCTAGTTTAAGTGAATCTTTGACATTAAATGATTGGGAGTATTCTGGGTACCACTTTAATCGTTTGCTTAACGAAAATGGCTCATATGTGCCAGGCACTCTTTTAGGCATGCAAAAGTAGCAATAAACAACCAAGACTCTGGGAAAAAAAAAATGGCTCCTGGGGGGCAGTGATATGTCTCTCAGTGAGTGAGAACTACTCACTCTGAAGAAAACAAGTCTTTGGGGTACTTTCCAGCAGAGTTATCTCCCACATGGAGTTGCACAAATGACCCTGCCTGGTTCCTTGCTTCTGGCACAAGGCTCCACCCATAAGAGAAGCTGCTTTCTAAATGTCATGGCCCAGCTGAGCACTCCATCCTGCATTATGACCTAAAGGTCTGGATCATGGCCATGTGGGATGGAGGTTAGATTCAGAAGCATCCTCGGGGGTGAATCCTTTGTAAATTTACATGGAGGGGAGATTCCTAGTCCTCAGGCTGGAGGAGTAACTGAAGGAGATTGTCTTCCTCTCTGAAGTTTGACACTGTATTTCTACATCCTTATGGCACAGATTTGTGAGTTGGGTTCTACAAAGGGATCCCAAAGTTTGATATGTGCCAAAAATATCTGGTTTGTTTTGATGGTGCCCCAGTGTTTTTCTCTTACTTTTAAAGGAAATAATTAAAAATAGAAGCTTATTCAGTCAGAGGGACATGGTCACATTTAGGGCAAGCTGAGCAAGTTTTTGGAAGGATGTAACTTAACAGTAGATCTGGGTGCAGACCCCGAGGCGCCTGACTTCCAATTTATTGCTCTTCCACTATATCACCCTGTCCCACAGGGAGATTCCCAACACTCCCTTGCATGCTACTATAACGCTATCAGCCATTTCTCTCTGCATTAGGATATCCATATTGCTCTGTTGCCTTTTCTGCTTGCTAGAGCAGAAGCAAATACTTTTTTCTCTATATCACTGTGCTCTTCTTTTCTAAGTTGTAGAGAAGGCGAATTTTTATTAAATGTCTATCTTGAAAACCAGGGAGGTGGGAACTTCTTTGATGGGAGTGGAAACAGTGGCAAGCCCCTGAATGTGTGACAAGCTTGATCATCTGTTCCTTTTTGACAACCTGCAAACTCTTACAATCTGTGTTGGATGACATCACCAGCAGGGCGGGGAGACTGGCTGGAAAGAACCAAACCTACTTATCTAGTGCAGGAAGACTGGTTTCTGGGTGGGGCCTGCTTCTGTTTCCCATTGGCTTAGTACCTATGGGGGAAGGCAGTCAGGTCAAAATGCACTTTTGGAGATCTTCCTTTCAAAGGATCATACTGCTGGAAGGAGGTTTAGCAAACAACGGATACCACTCCTGGGTTTATCTATGGGCAAAATGAAGCATAATCTCTCTGACTTATCTAAAGTTCCTCTATAATGTGAGGGCAGCGCTGTGACTTGATGCTTAGGTGACATTAAATGGATTATCAGATCCAAAGACACAAATATAGGTATTTTTTGGTTATAATAATTTATAATGTGGGTTCTCTGAGTCTACTGTTTTATCTCTTTCCCCTTGTTATTATCCCCCCTCAACTATTAGCTCCTTTATTCAAGATGTATCCTTTATTCAAGATTTATTCCTCCATAGATGGAGGAAGCTAACCTCAGTCTAGCTAAAATAGCAACCTCTTCTTAGCTAAGACGAAAGGTTCTGCAGAAGTAGATGGTAAATCTAAAGACAAAATGAGGTAATTAATAAACTTAATTTTTAAAAATTATCCCAGTTTCCCATTACTATGGAAAATCAGATGTAGATATATAAACTTTTAATGTGCTTAGGACTTCAAATAAGAATAATTTAACAAAGTATTATTTTGGTAGTAGATATGTGAATAGACATTAAATGTAACAAATGCTGATAGGTTCTAGTCATCAGAGACAGAGTTTGTATTTCCTATTATGTTATATTTATGTCTTAACAAAATACAGCAAACAAAAGTAAAATATCAAGATGTATTATTTTGATATGTAAAAAATATTGTGTTTCCATGGATAACTTTGCATCATCTATAATACATCCCTTTGGGTTATCAGATTCTAGCTCTAATCATTGTCTTTCAGCTATTTTGGGACTCTTCATAAGTTGTAGGTAACTGACAGATATGACTTCTGTCTTACCTTGTAGTGATTTAATTCACTTCTTCCCTCTTGTGGGAAAAAACAGCTTTGTCTTCATTTGTAAATGATCTAATCATTGTTTTACAACATATAAATTTGTAGCATTTTGACTTTTCTTTGAAATGGTTATAACTTCTGCCTGGTTCACTCATATCACATGAGTAAAATAAATTTTTCAACATGTGTTCATTTTATATCTATATGAGAGTTATGTCTTTACCTTTTCCTGAAAATTATCTTTTAACAGATACTAAGTAAGAAATATTTTATTGTAGTTTCCTCAGAAGGCAAGTTATTGGTAGGAAAAATCCATCAAAAGGATAAATAGTTACAAAAAGTAAAAAGAGATTATTTTCCATTACGGAATAAAATTTGACACACTGTTTATGAACTAAATTTCAGGAAGAAAAGAAAATCCCGAAAAATATCTTATATACTTAAATATCTCAGTGATAAAAGATAATAACAGTTTTAAGAAAGTAACAACCCTTGTCTAGATCTCTCCTGTTTGACATGGCAGCCTCAACCACATATGGCTGTTGAGGATTTGCACTGTGGCTACTCCAAATTGAGATGTGCTGTACACATAAAATGTACACCAGATTTTGAAGATTTAATTTTAATAAAAGTAAAATGTCTCCATTAATAATCTTTATATTGGGATCCAGTATCAAGATGGTGGTGTATGCAGACTCTGAACTCACCTCCTCCCAGGGATACGACAAATTGACAACTACTCTTGGAACAATTACCCTTGAGAGAGAACTGAAAACTGGATACAAAGAACCCATACAACAAGAGACAGGGCTGACTGAGGTGGAAGATGCAGAAATTCCTTTCTGGAGAGAAAAATGCCACCTTTGAGCTGCAGCACTTCACAACTGGCCAGGAACAATCCTGAGGTACAAAGCCTTCCCTCAAGGGAGGGATCGGAACAGGGGAGTGTCACCACAATAAGCAGCTTTTGGACTCAGCACAACCGAGAGAAGTGTCATAATATCTGGGTTTTCTGACTGTTAACTACAACAGAGAAAACCCCCAGAAAAGCTGTTAGACATAAGGGGGAGAAAAAGCCTGCTCTTAAAGGACCTGTGCACAAATGTACTCATTTTGGAAAGCAGCCTAAAATCACCAGAAAGAAAGGTGCACATTCCTTTCTTGAAAAGACACTCACCTGATAGGCTCTGAGTGCATCTTGGTGAGAGGTGGGACCTCTCCAGGGACTGAGACATTGGCGCAGCCACTATTATGACCTAGTAGAGGCATGCTGACACAGACACTGCAGATGCTACTGGAGTTCTTCCCCTGGCCTGTCAGTGCAGGGGTTTGCCCCACCCAATAAAGCACTAGTTTAAGCCAGCTCAGTAGGGGCAGGCAGCCCGCCCTAGAGACTGACCTCACCCAACAGTAAGCCCTCAGGCATCTTGTGGGTGGGCCCACATGGGCAGGGTGCCTGGAACCTCTGCAGCCAGGTGAGTGGGTCTGCCTCTGTGGGGCAGTACATGCACAAGGGGAAGGCCTGCATTGATGGAGTGTGTGGGGCCTCTTTAGTGGGGCAACGGAGTCCACTTCAGTGGGTCAGGGCATGCACACAGGGTAGGACTGTATTGACAGGCTGTGCGGCACTGCTGGTGGTGGGGCTTGTCAGCTCCAGCAGACTTGTGCTTCTCAAACAGCCACATAGGGGATTGGCACCACCATCTAAAGCCTGAAACAATTGGGTGCTCCCATTCTGGGGCTGCCCCTACTCAGCTGCAATCCTGAGACAGCTGACAACTGCCCTACAGGCTGGAGGTCTCCAGCAATTATAAGCCCCTAAGCCTAGCAACCAGCCACGCAGGGAGCCTACTCACTTACCATAAAAACTGCAGCAGGAACATACTATTAGACCTTGCAGCCAACTGTGCTGGGGCTCCCCAAATCTGATGAAGTGATGGAAGGGTCCATAGCAGGCACACGCATCTGAGCATTACAACCAGCCAGCCAGGGGGACAGCCTAGACTCTCTGGGAACTTGCAGCAAGAACAACCATGCCACAATAGAAGAACACAAGTAGTCCACACAGGGATCACTCCTGGAACATTTGGAACTGGTGACAAGAGTGAAGCACACTGCTGGGCCTCATAAGGCATCTCTTACATAAGGCCACTTCTCCAAGATCAGGAGACATAGCTTACCCACCTAATACACAGATAAAAGCACAGAGAAAGAGGCAAAATGGGGAGGCAAAGGAATACATTCCAAGCAAGGGAACAGGAGAAAAAAAAACAGAAAAAGAACTAAATGAAACAGAAATAAACAATCTACCTGACAGAGTTCAAACAAAATAGTCATAAGGATGCTAACTGATCTTGGGAGAAGAATGGATGAATTCAGTGAGAATGTCAACAAAGAACTGGAAAATATAAAAAGAATCGATCAGAAATGAAGAATAAAATACTGGAAATGAAAAATTCCCTAGAGGGACTCAATAGCAGAGTAGATGATACAGAGGAATGGACAAGAGAGCTGGAAGAAAGACTAGAGGAAATCACCCAAGCTGAACAGATAAAAGAAAAAAGAATGAAAAAGAATGAGGGTAGTCTAAGGGACCTCTGGGACAATGTCAAGCACACTAACATCTGTCTAATAGGTGTCCCAGAAAGAGAAGAGAGAGACAAAGTGGCAGAGAATCTATTTGAGGAAAAAATAGCTCAAAACTTTCCTAACCTAAGGAGGAAACAGACATCCAGGTACAGGAAGCACAGACAGCACCAAACAAGATAAACCAAAAGAGGTCCACACCAAGACACATTATAATTAAAATGTCAAGAATTAAAGATAAAGAGAGAATCCTAAAAGCCGCAAGAGAAAAGCAACAAGTTACATACAAAAGAAACTCCAAAGGCTATTAGCTGACTTCTCAGCAGAAACTTTACAGGCTAGAAGGGAGTGGCATGCTATATGCAAAGTACTGAAAGGAAAAAACCTACAGCCAAGAATATTCTACCCAGCAAGATTATTGTTCAGAATGTAAGGAGAGATAAAGAGTTTCCCAGACAAGCAAAAACAAAAGGAGTTTATGACCAAGAAACCAGCCTTACAAAAAGTGCTACAGGGATTTATTTAAGTGGAAAAGAGAACACCACAAACAGGAATAAGAAAATTATCCAAAAAACCCCCAATAAAATCATGGCGGGGGGGGAAGAGGAGGAGGAGAAGAAGAAGAAGAAGAAAAAAAGATTGGCAACAAATGTTAACTCAGGGCTAATCTTAAAAAAAAAGAAATGAAAGAGGAGAAATTACAATGCACACCTCAGAAATACAAAAGATTATAAGAGAATGCACTAAAAAAAGCTATATGCCAACAAATTGGACAATCTAGAAGAAATGGATAAATTCTTAGAAACATACAACCTTCCAAAACGGAATCAAGAAGAAATAGAGAATTTGAATAGACTGATAACCAGTAGTGAGATTGAAAGAGTAATCAAAGACTTCCCAACAAACAAAAGTCTAGGACCAGATGGCTTCCCTGGTGAATTCTACCAAACATTCAAAGAAGACTTAATACCCATCCTTCTCAAACTTTTCCAAAATATTGAAGAGGAGGGCAAGCTGTCTAACTCATTCTATGCAGCCAACATTACCCTGATATCAAAACCAGACAAGGACAACACAAAAAAAGAAAATTACAGGCCAATATCAATGCAAAAATTCTCAACAAAATACTGGCAAATCAAATGCTACAATACATTAAAAAGATCATACACCATGATCAAGTGGGATTTATTCCAGGGATGCTGGGATGGTTCAACAACTGCAAATCAGTCAACGTGATACACCACATTAACAAAATGGAGAATAAAAATCACACGATCATCTCAACAGATGCAGGGAAAGCATTTGACAAGATACAGCGTCCATTTATGATAAAAAAAAAAAAACTCTGAATAAAATGGAGACAGAAGCAAAGTACCTCAACATAATAAAGGCCAAATATGGTAAACCAAGGGCTCATAAAATTCTCAATGGAGAAAAACTGAAATCTATCCCTCTAAGAACAGGAACCAGACAAGGATGCCCACCTCCACTATTCTTATTTAACAATGTTCGAAGTCCTAGCCAGAGCAATCAGGCAAGAAAAAGATATAAAAGGGATCCAAACTGCAAAGGGAAAAGTGAAACTGTCACTATTTGCAGATAACATGATTTTATATGGAAAACCCTAAAGAATCCACCAAAAAATTTTTAGAAATAATAGATGAATACAGAAAAGTTGCAGGATACAAAATCAACATACAAAAATCAGTTGCATATATATACACTAACAACAAAGTAGCAGAAAGACAAATTAAGAATACAATCCCATTTACAATTACAACAAATACCTAGGAATAAATTTAACCAAAGAGGCGAAAGATCTGTACGCTGAAAACTATAAAACATTGTTGAAAGAAATTGAAGAAGACACAAAGAAATGGAAAGATATTCCATGCTCTTGGATTGGAAGAATTAACATCGTTAAAATGTCCATACTTCCAAAAGCAATCTACAGATTCAATGCAATCTCTATCAAAGTTCCAATGAAAATTTTTACAGAAATAGAACAAAGAATCCTAAAATTTATATGAAACAACAAAAGACCCTGAATAGCCAAAGGAATCTTGAGAAAAAAGAACAAAGCTGGAGGTATCACACTTCCCAATTTCAAAATATACTATGAAGCTATAGTAATAAAAACAGCATGGTACTGGCACAAAAAGAGACACACAGACCAATGGAACAGAATCGAGAGCCCAGAAATAAACCCACACATCTATGGACAGCTAATTTTCAACAAGGGAGCCAAGAACATACCGTGGAGAAAGGAGAGTCTCTTCAATAAATGCTGTTGGGAAAACTGGACAGCCACATGCAAAAGAATGAAAGTAGACCATTATTTTACACCATGCACAAAAATTAACTCAAAATGGATTAAAGACTTGAATCTAAGACCTGAAACTAGGAAAATTCTACAAGAAAACATAGGCAGTATGCTCTTTGGCATCGATCCTAGCAGCATATTTTCAAGTACCATGTCTGATGGGGCAAGGGAAACAGTAGAAAAAATAAACAAATAGTACTACATCAAACTAAAAAGCTTCTGCACAGCAAAGGAAACCATCAACAAAACGAAAAGACAACTTAACAATTGGGAGAAGATATTTGCAAACTATATATCTGATAAGGGGTTAATATCCAAAATATATAAAGAATTAATGCATCTCAACAACAAAAAAACTAACAACCCAATTAAGACATGGGCAAAAGATCTGATGTCCAAAGAAGATATACAGATGGTCAACAAGCACATGAAAAGATGTTCAACATCACTAATTATCAGGGAAATGCAAATCAAAACTACAATGAGATATCACCTCATGTCAGTGAGAATTACTATAATTAACAAGACAGGAAATAACAAGCATTGGAGAGGATGTGGAGAAAAGGGAACTCTCATACACTGCTGGTGGGAATGCAAACTGGTACAGCCACTATGGAAACCAGTACATCAAATTTTATATAATGTTATAAACCAATGTTACTGCAATTAAAAAATACTAAAGAAGTATATACCTTAGTTAATAAAAAAATAAAAAGTATGTATATATTTTTTTGGTGAGGAAGATAGGTCCTGAGCTAACATCTGTTGCCAATCATCCTCTTTTTGCTTGAGGAAGATTGTTGCTAAGCTACGATCTGTGCCAATCTTCCTCTAGTTTGTATGTGGGATGCTGCCACAGCAAGGCTTGATGAGTGGTATATAGGTCTGCACTCGGGATCCTATGAACCTCGGGCTGCCGAAGTGGAGTGTGCGAACTTAACCACTATGACACCAGGCTGACCCCTCAAAAATAAAATTCTTGTTAAAAAAAAATCTTTATATTGATTACATGTTGAAATGGTAATACTTTAGGTAAATTAGGCTAAATAAAAGACTTTTAAAAACTAATTTTACCCATTTGTGTTTTTTTTTGTTTTTTTTTGTGTTTTTTTTTTTAAGGAAGATTAGCCTTGAGCTAACATCTGCTGCCAATCCTTCTCTTTTTGCTAAGGAAGATAGTCCTGAGCTAACATCGGTGCCCATCTTCCTCTACTTTATAAGTGGGATGCCACCTCAGCATGGCTTGATAAGCAGTATGTAGGTCCACTCGTGGGATCCGAACCTGCCAACCCTGGGCCGCTGAAGCAGAGCACGCAAACTTAACCACTATGCCATCAGGTTGGCCCCTTTACTCATTTGTTTTTGCTACCTAGGATGTAGCAACTCAAGCATTAAAAATTACATATATGGCTAACATATTTCTATTGGATAATGCTGGTATAAGGAATTAAACCAAAAAATGTAATATTACTTTACTAAACATTCTTGACATATTCTTGGGCTTTGATACCTATGCTGGAGAAAAACAAAACAAACAAGAAGAAAGGTCATAAGCTGAAGTGTAGTTACCGGGGAATCCGTACAAAATTAATATGCTTCCTCTATGAACAATCACAGAACATTTGGCTGTCATCATTTACAGTATATAAAGACAGAAAAGATAACAAAACAGCTGCATTAAATAGTTTAAAGATCAATAAGCATATGTTTAGTTTTCTTGTACCTTTTCTCCTTGATAGAAAGCAAGTCAAATCAGGAGTGTGTGTGTCTGTGTGTGTCTGCGTGTGTGTATATGTGTCAAAGTTCAAGGCTTTTAGGAGGAAATGAAAAGAGCTGAGCATTCAAAACGAAGAGATACAAGCTTGGCTAAGGTTTCTAGAGATATGATTGGTTACCTTGGAAACAGTTTAAACTCTCACATCAAACAAGACCCTGAAATTGACCTCTCTTTTTTAAGAGCAGGTAACGTATGAATTTAAGGTGTTTATCACCCCAAAACGAAATAAAAAAGGGCTTATGGCCATTGCAAATGCATGCGTTAATTAGTTGCATAATTTTCACAAGTAATGAAAGGACAGATTCTATTACTATCAGGTTAAAAGTCATTAATGCTAGAGATAAATCGAGATTTTTCAGGGAAATATTTTTGCTATATTTTTACTAAAAGAAAATGTTACACTGGTTTTTCTGCTTAAAATCTATAAAATCCCTATTGTAAAAAAAAAATCAATCAATATAAAAGGATAAGGAATAAAAAAAAAGTGCCAAGTAGCTTCCACTCCCAGCCCCAACCCCTTTGTCAGAGACGTCCACAGTTAGCAGTTTGGTGTCTGTTCTTCTAAATGTGTTCTTGCTCTGTGTGTGTGTGTGTGTGTGTGTGTGAGAGAGAGAGAGAGAGAGAGAGAGAGAGAGAGAGAGAGAGAGAGAGACAGAGGGAGACAGAGAGACTGAGAGAGAGAGAGAATGGGATCACATAACTCATCTTGTTATATAAACTGCTTTTTAAAAGCATGAATATTGTCTTTGGGAAATGAAGATGTATAAGTAATACTCCTATCTATCTAACAGGGAATCTTTTCACTGACAGATGCCACCAGTGCCTATAGTGCTAATTATTTTACTCGCTGCACTGATGTTGTTAGACACATGTCCATGCCATGTCTCCAGTAACTAGACTGGAAGCTTTCTGAGGGCAGAAATCAAGTTGTATTGAAGTGCACTGTGGCATCTAGCATGGAACTATGTCCATGGAGGACTCTCAAAAATACTTTCTGAATAACAGATATTTTTTGTTTTTACTGGTGAATATTAACTGATAATACAAGACCATCTAGGTCCTGAACACCAGACAAGAAGGGAGAACCAGGCAAATTGCTTTGTTAGTAATAATTGCTCACATCCCAGCAGGGGTGATATTCTTGGCTTTTGGTGATCCCATTCTTGAGAATCGTAATGCCTAAAGAAGGCTTAGAGAGCATCAGTGACTCATCATACTAAGTGCTTTGCATACATTCACAGCAACCTTATGGTATAGGTACTTTTTAAACTCCCATTTTACAATGAGGAATCTGATACCCTCTGAGCATTAAGTAGTGGCGCAGGGAACTGAAGCCAAGCATCTGACTTCAGAACTCATACTCTCAACACCTATGTTATATCATGGAGCTTAGGTTCCCAAACTTTCATGACTTTTCCATACAGTTATGGTAGACAACAAGTATCTAGCTGAATTTTTCATACAAACAAACACCAAAATCCTATTAACAGATACATTCATTGCACACTTACCTGATTCATTATGATGCTGTTCACTGGGTCACACTCATCACAATCGTTTGAGTGGCAACGATCCCTAAGTGGGAGGGTCCCAAATAAGGGTTGAGGGGGCTGGGAGTTAGGATTGGATAGCTCTCTGATCTAGGTCAGAGAGACAGAGGGGGAAAGAAGGAACGCTTGCTTTGGATTCTCTTTGCTGCTGCCATTAGTTCCACTCTGGTAGTGGCATTTTTAGAAACAAAGAGCAGCACTTGAATGCATTGCTACTTTGTGGCCTCATTTTCATCCTCTAAATTTGCCATCATGTACTTTACGCTCTTATAAGCTAAATGACTCATCACTAATTAATCAGTACTGTGATGCTAAATTCTGACCACAAGGGTGAACCAAAGCCAAGTCACCCTGGCTTTCCATTAATTGGAAAAATTAAATGGGTGAGAGAAGCCAGTTCTTCTAGGTATAAATAATGTGCTTTACAATACATCTATTTAAATACATCAGCAAAAATATTTTAATACCACCAGACTCTAAAACTCTTCTCTCCTCCACTTCAATAAGGAATTAAAAGCTACAGTATGGATGTCAAGTTGATAATATAGAAAGTAGAACCTTAGACACTACATTACAAAGAATATTATATTGAATTTTATCAAGGTTATCCTCTCTGCTGAGGACAAAATACCCCTCATGCATGTACCCACTCACTCTGTGCAAAATACTTACTGAGTGTCAATTATGTGCCAGACACTGGGGGTATAGTGGGGACTAAGGAATCAGGGTCTATGTGCCTACTTCCTTTGTGACCTTGCATATGCTGTTCCTGCCACCTGGATGCAGGCAACAGCTTGCAGTTTTTGCTAACTTGTACCATTCTTTAAGTATTGGCTTCACTTCCTCTAAAAAGCACTTTCTGCCTACTGCCCTACCCCTACCATGTCTGGGGTAGAATCCCATTGGATAACCTCCCCTAGAACCCTGTACTTATCACTGTGGCTGCAGTTGTCACAGTCCTTTGCTTACTTACTTTTTTGTATCCTTCACTGAAATCTACCTTCCAATGAGAAGACGTACTGTCTGTCCTGTGTCCCATTGTTTTCCATGTACTGGCACATTAGTGTGTTTTTATTAAATATTTGTTGAATGTCTGAGGGAGGTGGTACTTAGCATAAACTGTCTTGGTTTGGCTATTTGATAATTTGTGTCCTGGTGTAGAAGTTCCTGGCATGTAGTCACTGGTTTGTAAAGATCGAATCTAAGAGCAACAGCAGGGGTGTGCTCTGGTCCTATTCGAGAGGCTGCTGAGAACAAGCTGGAAGAATATCATGGAAAAGTACCAAAAAAAAAAAATCCACTGAACATCTGCCCAGCAAAGCACCACTCAAACATTCATGAGAGACCATGATGAAGCCATCCTCCCAGATTTCTTTTTAATAATAGCTGACTTCTGTGTTACCTTGGTAATCATCCTCTGTCTTACCTCTTGTTTTTCTGTTTTCTTTTTTCTCTCATAGCAC
Source organism: Equus asinus (assembly GCF_041296235.1). Classification (NCBI taxonomy): domain Eukaryota; kingdom Metazoa; phylum Chordata; class Mammalia; order Perissodactyla; family Equidae; genus Equus; species Equus asinus. The sequence continues at coordinate 65,187,826 of NC_091799.1, forward strand.
TTTTCAGAACGAGTAACTCTTTGGATGAGTGATTTATGTACTTCTTGTTGACTTCCCCATTAGATTGATAACTCCCTGAGGGTAGGGACCCAGTCTGCACCCTCAGTTCCTAGGATAGTTCTCAACACATAGGTGTTTGGTAAACATGTTCTTCTGGATTACAGCCGTCCTCAAACCTCTGTACATACACATGGAAACGTCTGTATAGAGGGGAAAAGCCAGGTTGTATCTATCCATTTTGCTCACAGCTGTATCCCCAGGATGTCTCTGAGGGTCTGGCATATTGCACTCAATAAACATTCACTGAATAAATGGGCGAATAAACCATTCAATGAAAATTTTATTTCAAGTTATAAACTGTTGGGAAAAAAACTGGAATTCAGGGGCTGGCCCCGTGGCCGAGTGGTTAAGTTCGCGCGCTCCGCTGCAGGCGGCCCAGTGTTTCGTCGGTTCGAATCCTGGGCGCGGACATGGCACTGCTCGTCAGACCACGCTGAGGCAGCGTCCCACATGCCACAACTAGAGGAACCCAAGACGAAGAATACACAACTATGTACCGGGGGGCTTTGGGGAGAAAAAGGAAAAAAATAAAATCTTTAAAAAAAAAAAACAAAAAACAAAACTGGAATTCATATGTCCATGCCGATGATAACCAAATAATTAAATAAATAAAGGGGAGAGTTTTGCTTGAAGTAGAATAGTGAGGGCTGATGGCAGATGTGTAGGGAGTGCTGAAATTGGAAAACCATAATTTTGTAACCATCTTATTAAAGATTGGATCAGGCAAGAGTCACCAATGAATGTTAAATCTAGAGGGAAATCTTGATGAGGAACTAGCTATTAGCATGGCTTTAAAGCGTCTCCCCACAGACTGCTTATTAGTTATAGGGGAGAAAATTAAACAGTAATTACCTAGTGGAGAAATCAGAAAACACTTGATGGGGTGATTAAAGTTAACACTGCCAACGAGGGACAGATGGACATTGTGTACCTCCAGATGGGATACCCTGGGAAGGACACAACATCAATCTATGCCGTATTCAACCTGAGATGGCATCACCTGAATGCAATCATGAGGAACTAGTGGACAAAGCCCAAATGAGAAAGGTCCTATTTTAAAAGATGGAGTTGGGGGGCGGGTGATAGTCTATACCTCCAAAATGTCAATGTCAGAAAAGACAAAGCAAGGCTGTAGAGATATTCCATATTAAAAGAGGCTAAAGAGATGTGGCAACTAACTACAATACCTGACCCTAGACTGGATCCTACACTGGGGGGGGGGGGGGTGGGTGGGAATGCTATAAAGTGCATCATTGGATCAAATGATGAAATTGAAATATGAAAGGGTGACTAGATAAAAGGATTCGATCAATGTTAAATGTACTGAAGTTGCTAACTCTACTGTTGTAGGTAAGAGAATATCCACATTCTTAGGAAATATGCATTGAAGTTTGGGGTAGAGGGCCATGACGTACGTGACTTATCCTCAATTCCTTCAGAAAAAAAATATGAATATAATAATATGTACATATTCTATATGGAGAGAAAGAGTGTATGCAAATCACAAAGCCAACTGTGTAAAATGTTAATAACTGATTAAGGGTAAAGGGTATGTGGGTATGTGGGTGCTCTTTGTACTATTTTTATATTTACAACTCAGCTATAAGATTGAAATTATTTCCAAATAAAAAGCAAAAAAATGGTAGAAATCTGTCAAAATGTATCAATAATCACAATAAATAGAAATTATTTCATTAAATATTTGAGTGTTTTAATATTTAATGTATAAGAATGCCACATTCTTTTGAATTATAACTTTTCGGACTGTCTAATTCTATACTAAAAAGTAGTTTAAATTCAAAAGTGAAACTATAATAAAGTCAGTGATAATGTGAAAGTTTGTAGGACTATTGCATAGTCCATAGTACTCAGCAATCCTAATACTTAGCAGTTCTTTGGGTTCCAGAATGCTGCCCAGTGGGAATTTTTAGAATGGAGCTCCCAGTTCCCCCAACCTGGACAGCACTGTCCTCAAGGAGAGACAGGTTTCCTCCTGGAGCACAAACCATGCAGTAGCCATTCCCAGTGCCCTCAGCCGAATTCTGCAACCTTCTAGATGCTCTCAGCTTCGCCCGCCTGTCCTGCCTCTCCCAGTCAGGATGTCCAGTCCTGCCCAGCCTGCAACACACTCTTGCAGTAGTCCACGGAGATGCAGCCACTTTGATACTCAAATGCAATTATTAGCAGTGACTTACAGTTTATAATTGTACCCAAAACATGAACACCATCTCGCAATGCACCATACACAAAGTGCATCCTGCCCTGAGGAACAGCAATCCATGTCAGATGAAAACAAATAGCCAGATTAAAGGGAAATGCTAATTGGAAGTAGCCAATTAAGCTTTTATTATGTCAGATTAGTTCAGGCTTACAACCACATTAAATCAGGACATCAAAAGGCATTGCCCTAGAATAATAAGTTAGAAACCAGCACTGTCACTCAGTTTCTCTGGAAATTATCCACCTGTGCCCTTCTGTTATCCGCCTCAAGAAGATAGCCCTCTCTGTCAGCCTTGTGTGGCAGCCATTTTTTTGGGGTTGTGGTGTAAGTGATCAAAGAATGATTTCCAGTCGATAACGTGTCAGCTGTCAGCTCCAATTGCATGTCTTAAATTCAGCATATTAAAGCCAATCTGAGATTTTTTTTCTCACGTTTTTTTCCTTTTTTGGTTTCCTTGTCTATGTTGCTTGGAATGTAACTTGGGCTGACAGAGAAGGTTTTACTGATTTGTGCAGGAGCCAAAAAAAGGGAAAGAAATGCCAAGAAAGCACACGAGGCGATTTGGATTTAGCTCTCTGCATGATGCCGGGTGACCCAGGACGGAGGTGGTCAGAGGTGGGGCTCGGGGTAACAAAGAGCAGATAGGACACTGTATCTGTGCAATTTTTTATTCTGTTTTTTGTGACTCAGTTTCCTGTCTTTCAAGAAAGAACATAGTGTTAAAATATTGAACATGATATTAAACATTTTTTTCTGGTTCCTCTTTGCTGCTGTCACTCTTTGTGGCTGGTACGGCTGTATGAATATTTGTCCTGTTTACTCCTGGCCTGGGGTAATTATCACTGTCAGTGTGTTGGGGAGTGTATGTGGCCCCCCAAAGGCAAAGATTACCTCTGCTTAATGTCTTCCTTACTAAATTGGCTCTGGCTGTACACATATTCATGCTGAGTGTGACATTGACCCTGACCTCTTTTCATTTTGGCAAGAATTTTTCTAGCATCTAATATGTGTAATGTACCTGAGTTGGGAAAGGTTGAACTAGAAATCACAATAAGAATAACACTCAACCGCACAATAAAGAGCTTGCCCTTCTGACAATGTTATCTAGATTACAATCGTTAAATTGCTTTGGTTACATAAATTATTTAGTGAGTTTCTACAGGACCTTTGTTAATAACATGGACAGTATAATAATTGTGTTGTGAAGTGTGAGTCTCAACCAGGGAGAAATAGAGTACAATGTACAGTTGACTCTGCATAACATAGAGATGAGGGTTAACCCTATAAGTGCCAGAATTTAAAGCTTTTGTGGTGGAAAGCTTCCCAAAATGTCCTGTACACTTCTCTCCTCTCTCAAACTGAAGACTTGACCTGTCCCACCTCTATCTTCCCGTACCTGCAACCTCCAGCCTTTCCCCACTCTTCCCCCAAGCTGAAATCCAGCATCTGACAAATCTTGGCCCACTACCATCGGCAAGCAATCATTCTTCACCTCTCCTCCACAAAGAAAATAAAACGTTTCAATGCTGAAATATTTAAAGGGCTACAGTTGGAGAGGTGGAAAGCTGAGGGTCCCACCAGTCAGCAGAGGGGGCTGTCCTCCTTCTGCAGTCATTGACAGCTGTCCATCAGCCCCATGATGGGCATTTCATCCCTGACACTACCAACACTACAGAATTCCAGCTTTTCTCTCCCTCCCTTTGTTCCATCTCTTTAGTTCTTATCTCTGATCACTTCTCCCATACTTCTTGCCTTTGTGCCTTTTCTGGACAGGATCAGTCAGTGATGGGGCTCTTTTCTCTCCTAGCCTTCCCCTCCTCTTCCTGGGCAGACCAGATACTGAGCTAACAACAGGGCATCTCTTTGGCCATCCTTGGCTCTCCTTAATGCTGACTTTTCCAGATGCTCAGGAGTTTTTTCCTGCCTTAAAAGCCTGTTGAAGGTGAGGGGGATGGTTTATGGTCTAGGATTATTTCTGGATCTGAACAGTTTCAGAGAACTTGGAGGTTCTGGAAAACTGAATTCTGGGTAGTTGAGGATTTACTCTATTTATAAATTGATGGGAAGTTACTGGGTATTTCTTAAAAATTATTTTTAAGAAATGACTGCTTCTTATGATCTATGATTCAGGAATCAGGAAAAGGTATGTGAGATCTCTGTCCTTTTTTGAAAAAAATTCGTATTTCATTTGGGTCAGAGAAAGTTAACTCTATAGTTCAAAGATGCCTCTACATAGAGAAAGATCAAACTGATAATCCCCACTAATTTCCTTCACACATTTCAAAATAAATGCAGGCTCGAGACAGGACACCCACCTTAGCAGATAATTATTTTTGTTCAGCAGCAAAACATCAAGCTTCAAATAACTAATTGATTCAATGAATATTTATGAATCTTGCAGGAAGTTTAAACAGGCTCAAAACATCCTATTAACCACTTTTCCAATAGGAATGTAATTTTTTTTTAATGATGCCTTTTCACTCTTTAAGGTCTAGGTTAAAACTGACCCTGCTGGGATCCTGAAATGATGGCATTTAGCCATAAGGCATTTAGCCTAATTCCTTACATGTAGTTATGTCATCAACAACTCTTTTCGGTTTAGGAGTGAATTTCCATAATTTAATCTTTTGGCAAGCTGGTCTATGATTACATTATTCAAACAACATACTATATTTTAAACTGATGAATAAATCTGCATTTTTAGATGTAGTTGAAAAGTAATAAAATTGAGCATGGTAGAGTAAAGGAATTTCAGAGCTCTATACTTTCCCCCAAAGCTGCAATATCTCTTTCTCGTTTGGTACTTCACTTAATAGTTGGAGAAAGTCCAACAGCAACCAGTTCCCATTTGGAATCAAGCAAAAGGGACAACTATGGAGAATTCTCATTGACTGGAGTCACCACTGGTACATCACAGAACTTTAAAGATTAAGAGTCTAAGATGAGCATATGCAAATATTCAACACAGAATACATAGTTTTCTCTTTGCAAAAATATTTTCTGCAGTGGATTTCAATGAATTTTCTGCACTGTGATTCTTGACCTATTCTACCCAAAGCAATCCAAGATCTTCTTTTCAAGGATATTCCTATGGGATACAGTCCTGTTGGGAGTTTTCATGGTTGGCTGAGTTCCTAAATCCCTTCTCGATCATTAGGGGCCGATACCTTGGTCTTTTCCCAGCACCGACCCGCAGTTCTATTATTAGGTTATGGCAGAAGTATTTTGTAAACTGGGCCATTATTTCTTCTGGTAGGAGATACTGCTTAGTTGACAGATTTGTTGCTGCCTGGTTACAGAGTCCAGGAAATTGAAAGTGACTAAGCAGGTTTAAGAAGCAATTTCAGTATGCAGTTACCTGGAATTTTGCTTATGTGCCATTGTTTGAGTTAAAGAAAAGTGCGGGTTTTCTGAACCTCTGAAATAATTTTATTTCCAGTTTAAGAAAAGTCTAGAGTTCTAAATGCATTTAACATCACCCTGAGTCAGAAAGTAATCAAAGTAATCATTCTGAGTCTGAGGGCTGATTTCCATATTTACTTTCACACTTTATTGTGCTTAACTCTGCTATTTCGTTTTGATGTATAGCTGAAAAGGCAATGCTTGAGAGGCTTAAAATTAAGGAAAATCAACAATTACACCTCTGACCTACATTTAAATCATTAGTCTACAGCTTTATTTCAAAATACTGATATAGCAGGTTTAATCCAGCATTCTGAAAAACAATTAAATATTTCACAGATACAAGGTGAGGTCAGTCAAATAAGCTCTTCATTCACAGACTTAACTAAAGTCAGGAACTATCTCCCTCTCCTCCATCTTCCATCCTTCATGGCTTCTGCACAAGCCTCTTGCCTTAATCTATCTCGTGTTCTGCTTCCTGACCTCCCCTCAGCCCCCCTGACTTAGATCAATGACTACTCCTTCAGTGAGCTGCCTTGCTGGCTGTGACTTGTGCTTGATACCCCTTCAATCATTCAAAAAATGTTTATTCAGTACCTACTATGTGTCTTCAAGTACTGCTCTCGTAACTAGAGATATGGCAGGGACAAAGAGACGCTGCTCAATTATATCTTGGGCTTCCTGTCTCAACCATGATATGGACCATCTAGCAGAGCCACAGAGTAATGGTCAAGATCTACCTATGATGGCACAAGTTTTTATTTTTATAAATATAGCACCCTTTCCAAATTTAATCTAGTTTTAAAATCAAGATATGAGTTACAATTAGCTACATAAGTTAAAAAGTGAAAGTTCTACAATCTGATTGTGAAGACTACTGCCTGGGGAAATAATTCCCACATATATTAAAATAACCCAGAGTGAAATCTTATACTCAGTTAATGGCTTCCTCAGTTAATGGCTTTGAATAAGAGGGATAATTTCTTTTTTTCTCCTTTTTCAAAGGCTTTTAACATAAAAGTTTCAATGTTTTCTAATAAATATTTCTTAGAGTTTCTGTATCTATTGTAAACAGTTGCCAAAAGCAACTCTTCTCCAGCTGATCCTTGAATAGAGTTACTAACATGCTAAGAAATGAGACAAGGCCAAGCAATGATTCTATTTCAAAGCATATATCATGCATCTATTTTTCCAAGGTCTTAAATAAAAAAGAATGAATTATTAATGGTAAAGTTAATATCTGAAAACTTTGTTCAGCCAAAAGCTAAAAGTAAAACAATGGATAATTACTCCTGATGAGTTTGACCCACTTTAATATGACAAACCAACATAGTTTATAAAAAGCAATGTCCTCTCTTCATTGTACAAATGGTTAAAAGAAGTAAACAATGACTCCTACCCTTTGACAGACCTCATATTCATCCTCCAACACCTAACTCAATGTCACCTTCTCTGTGAAGCCTCCTTCTGCTCCAAGAAGACACAAGAAACAACAGGCTCGATTGGCTCCTAGAGACTTACTCATAATGCTTTAAATTTTTAAATTGCATTCCTTTGTAATTTATCCTTTAGATGTCCATTTCTTTTGTTAATTCATCAGCTAATTATCTTTTCATTCCCAAGGCCTAGCAGGATGCATGCTCCACATAATGGGTTCTAGATAAATGTTTGTTAAGCGAAAGGAAAATTCACACAGAACCAATCACTTTAAAATTCTTTAAGAATCGTGATTCCTCAGTACTGGGATTTTTCTAAGCGCTATGAAGGAAATACTGGGAAGGGCAAACTATAAGAATATATAGCCGGAATATCTGCTTCTACAGAGAACAGAAGAGAAGGAAAAGTGATTAGGTGCTAAGTAAAAAGTCCTACTAATAAATTATATTAGTTAGGAGTGAGGCTATTTTCTGAAGCAAATAAGCCTATGGCTCAAACATGATAGAAATTTATTCCCTATGCACACAATGTCCAAAACGAACGTTCCTGATTGAAGGGTTTGGGGGAAGCTCTCTTTCCAGGAATGATTTATAGAAACCCAGCCTACTTCCACCCTCTGGATCTACCATCTTCACCCCATGGTCTCCAAGAATTTACATCAAGCCCATTAAAAGAGGAAAACAGGGATGGAGAAAGAAAATTCACTTCTTAACCACCATGGGCTGGGAGCAAATTCACACATTACTTTGGCTGGCATTCTGTTGATAACTAATCACATGGCCCATCTAGGCACAAGAGAAGCTGGGAAATGTAGTCCTTGACTGCAACTACTTCCCAGTAACTAAGCTGTGGGAGACCTGCATCAATCTGATGCAGAGTTAGCCATCTCTACCCTATAAAGATTTCCTACACCTTCTTTTAAATTCTTTCTAAACGGATATCCGTACACACACATATGTGTGTGTATACATATTTCTTTATCTGTCTATGTGCATTTAAGTCCTGAAAGATACACACACACACACACACAGGACTTATGGATCTTTGGGAAATGCAAGGTTGGAGCTACAAGCAAGCCAAGACAGTTAGAGGTACGATTCTTCCCCAAATTAGAATGTTGCATAGTTTTACTTAACTCTCCCAATTCAATTACATCCTACTTTAGAGCAACGGTTCCCAGACTTCTTGAAATAATTTCTGGGTACTCTATGAATAAGGCACTATGCTAGACAATGGCAACACTCAAAAATGAGGCAGGGTTCTTATCACCTCACAGGAATTATCAGCCCAGGGGAAAGAAAGACACAAAAGCAGGTAATTATAACGTCAAGGATAAACACAATGACAAAAGATGTGCAGATTTTAATGCTTAAAATGGTTAATTATCTTTCTTATTCTTTTCCCAGCATTCTCTCTGGATTGATAAATCATTTCCTTTGAAATTCCTTCTAGATAATGTGGAACTGCCTGTGTGCTTTTTAAAGGATTCCCTAATCTCCACTATATTAAGGAGTGTGAGGGCTGGGGTAGGAAAGGTAGGGGAAGTTCTGTACCTTCCTAACTGGTGTTTTGTTACTGTTCCATCCTCTAATTCATTCATATGGCAGTTATCATTATGGCCACACGTAGTAACAGTAAAAGTTCTTTGTTGTTGTTTTTTAAAGATGACTCTAAGTGTATTTTTTAAACTCCTGAAAGATTAAAGGATTTACTCAGTAAGGAGGAGGGTTGGACATAGGCAATATCAAATCCCATCTGAAGCCATGTAAGCCCTAGGACTTTTTTTTCAGGTCTTGATTGTAATGCTTGCTTTGATCTAAAATAAATATTTACTGAGTATTTACAAAGTAAATGACTTGGTGCTGAGTATTGTTAGATTTATAGAGTTTTACTTTATGTTGTCCCAAGCTGAAGAATTTTATAATTCTCTTGATGAATAAAAAGGATATTTAAGCAATGAAATGATACAAATAGATATAAAATAACAAAGAAATAGGGTTGGTTGGGTGCCATAGAATGGGTACCAAAGAAATCACATTATATTGTTTTCTTTGTGAAAGTTTCCCACTTCAGCCTTTGGAAGCTCATGTGCTTTTGCCAAAAAGAATAAATATTTTGACTAAATAATAGCATGTTTTTGGTTGCCAGCTGTGACCTCGAGAAAAATGGGAGAGGCAGATGGCAGGAAGCAGTGAAAGGGAAGTTTAATAGAGAAATGTTAGAATGTGAGTGTCTTCAAAAATTTTCTACTTGACTCAGGTTGTCTATAGGTCTCTAAAGAACAGGGTTACCAGATAAAACACAGTTAGGTTTGAATTTCACGTAAACAATAAATAATTTCTTAGTATAAGTATGTCCCAAATATAGCACGGAAATACTTATACTAAAAATGTATTCATCATTTATCTATCTTCAAATTTAACTGGATAGTTTATACTTTTATTTGCTATATCTGGCCACCCTACTAAAAGTTCTAGCAAGGATCCTTCAAATGTTATAATAATACATGTCTATGGTTGTCTACAAATCTCATTAGAAAACAGCCATCAGAAACAATGTTAGAAAAAAATGTGGAGGGTTTCATTGTAGGTGCTGGATCAACGAGAGCTGTATCTACTTACAGTATGCTTTGATTCTTGAGATGAATGAGGGGACTTGTAGCTTCTGTCAGAATAATTAAGAATGTTAAAATCCACTGCTTCAGTTTTAATTTCCCCTGTCCTCTTGCTAGATTTGTATGTGTCTCCTGATGGACAGAAGAACTGTCCAACTCAAAGAACCAATCAAGCAGTTTTCTGATCTAGAAACAGGAATCCATGAAATAAACATCAACAGTAATTAGAATCTTCAGAATCTGTAAGTACATTCGATTTGCAAACCAACTTTGTGAAACACCTTCCTGTTTCAGGAAGATATCTGTGAGATTCTTGATTTCAGAAAGATTGTGTGAATTCTCTCCATAGCTGCAGAAGTAGCGTGAAACAAATATTGCTTTCCATTCTAGCTGTCAAACATGTACTTTATAGATGAGTTAATTATTATGCAAGATGGTATTGAATCACATTGATGTATAGTGGCTGCTAATGAGAAGTCATAAATCAAAGTCCGTAATGTTAAGCTCAAGCTACAACATGTAGTTCCCTTAAAATATCATAAGGTTGGCTACGTAAATGTGAATATATGTGCAATGATTCTCTAACTCTCAGGAAGTTAGCTGCTTCCTGATTCCCAGTTAAAATATTCAGCATATAACCCATTTTTTCTCCCCTTTGTGATGTCTTCATTTTCCTTAAGTCCCACATATGCAGAGCTCATTGCACAGGTGATGAGAAGGGGTGGGCAGTAAGCTGCCTGAGAATGCCACAAAATGATGCTGGCTCCATGGGTTTATTGCCTGACAGACCTGTTAGGATGGTGGCTTGCCTAGAATGAGAGGTTGTTTCTGTTTGTTTGTTTGTTTTTCCTAGCTCCAGCAAGGAACAAAAAGGCCTTCCTTTTTATATTCATCATAAATCCTTTAGAAATTGGAGATCAGTTTGGGGATATAAAATTCTCCTAAGGTGCAAATATTCCCATCTACCCTTGTAAATCAATTATCTCCTTACACATTAGATGAATTGTTTAATCTGATTAGTCCCTGGAAAGGATCAAAGCAATCATCTAACAGGAGTTGTTTAGAAAAGGAGAAATCCTATAGAAGGGGGAGGTACATAGGTGAAGGTTGGGTATGGGAATTTGTTTTCTCATTCATTCATTCATCAATTGCATATTAATTGAGTGCCTAATTACATGGTTCTTTGAGAGATCCTTGGATAATATAGGGATCAATCTAATTCATATTCAAACATCAAGAACTTATAGCATAGTAGAGGAAATGAACAGGTAAACAATGATAATACAAGGCAGGATGAAATAAGTGCTTACAAGATATATAAGGGACGGTGCAGGGGGAGTCCCTGAGAAGCACCTGATCCTGAGCAGGACATCAAGAGGAAGGGAAGATAACTCCATTTAATGAATCCCTGCCTCGTGGCTGGCCTCAGGACATTGCCCGTATTATTGAGAGGGGGATGTATTCGAAGTAAGCTTTACATGAAGAGGAGGGCTTTAGATGTCTGCAGTAAGAATGGGAGCTGTTCATTCTGATGGAACGATAGAGGTAGCAAGGAGCACTACATACTTGAGTAGTGGCTGGTGGTCTGGTGTGGTCGGAGTGAAGAAAGGTACATTCATTATAAGCCATCTACTTCTGAAACAGTAGGCCTAGAAGAATGGGGGATTTGGAAACCAGAGGGTGGCTAGCATAAAAGCCCTGGCTACGTGGTAGGAATGGAGGAAAGGCAAGGGCTGAGAGACTGGCCAAAAAGGCAATTCTAGGAGCAAAGGTTAATTCTGCAGTAGCGGCCTGGTGACCAAGGCACTACATGTCTCACTTCCCCTGGAAGACTCAGAAGTCTAGGAAAGCAGGCTGTGATTCATCTGGGCACCTTTTACAGTGATGGCCATGCAAAAACTCCTCAACCGAAAAGGAACAAACAGACAAAGAAACAAACAAATAACCCTTCTTGTTTGAATCGAATCTTGTATACTATATTCAGCATACTGTGGGGTTCATTTCCAATTAAAAAGCTATATTTGGAAAACCACAAACATGACCATCTCCCTATTCTGTCAATTCAGAAGCCTCTAAAGTTCAGAGCCTCTGGCCTCACCTCTTTTCTATGTAGTCATCTCATCGGAGAGAACAAGGAAACAATGAGAAGGTACAATATGCACCTGTCGCCTCATTTCAAATCAGCTACCAGGTGCTGCCGCTGCTCATGAGAATTCTGTCCTAGACTGAGTTAGCTGGAAATGCCACACACGACCCGGTAAACCATGTGACTACCGCATGTTTGATGATATATTTACCCCAGGCCTACAGAAACATTTTCCATATCAGTCCGTCTTCAGCCACTTCCCAGTCAATGGGTCCTGGGAACCTTTGCAGAGGCAGCACTGATGATAAATCTTTCATAGGAACCACTTACTTTTTGTCACTACATCTCTTTACCCCTTCCAGGGAAAACTACTTGATTCAACCCAGGGATTCAAGGTTTGTTTCTCACACTTGGAGGAAGTCGAGAAGGGGCCCCTGCCTCAGAAAGCAGCTGGCTCAGCAGCAGGTCCTGTCCTTGCTGATAGGACTAAGACTTGTGATCTCAATCATGCTGATCCAAACACTTTGGTTTGAATTCCTGATCTGTGTCTAGACTCCATGCTGTGTCTCTATCTGAATCACAGAATTTCTGAAGAAACTGGCAACGTAGCATTAAGATCCAGTCCAAAGTAGAAATACGTGGGATAGAGTTGTCAGTTTGAATGGACTAGTTATAAAGGTAGGAGCATAAAAAAATCATTCTGCAAAATCTAAATGTGCAAAAGGTTAAGAAGCTGTATAAGATATATTTATATATTTCTCCAGACTGTTAATATTGATATATGAGAATCCAATTCCAATAATATGTGACTAAAAATTGCATTGGGAAAAGCTTTCATCTTTCAATGTAACTTTGCATTATAATCTCTCCAGGAGATTTTTTAAAATTCCTGATGCTGGGGTCACAACAGCAGAGATTCTGATTGAGTTAGTCAGAGGACAATATGCCTTGAAGATGTCCAAGTGACTTTAATGTGCAATCTGGACTGAGAAATACTGTCTGATATAGATCTAAGGGCAAGATAAAGTCCTTTACTGGCTACAATATGCCAGCTTCCTAAGATTTTCTCCTCTATTCTCGCAATCATCCTGTAAGTTAGAAATTCTTTCCCTCTTTTAAAGACAATCAAGTAAGGCTGAGAAAGCTTAAGTACTGTCAAATTTCCAGGGTTATGCAGTACTTTGGTTTGTCGGATTTGTCTAAGTTTGAGGCAAGGGACTTCAATTAAGGGTTTGCAAAGCCTCCACAGCTCTCCTCAACAGCCTTAGAATTCTCAGTGTGGTGCCTCTTGCCCTTCTCGAAATGAAGCTTTAACCAATAATCCTCCTCTCTTCTTTCCACCTTTCTCATTTCCTTCCCAGATCTCTATCTCTGTTGGTTTTAAATTGAGGGAATTAAAAAGAAAGAAAAAAGGCAACTTTTTCTCCCAGCTTAAGGAAATTTCTCCTAAAATAAGCTGTTCTATTCAGAACATGAATTAAGTCATCTTTGGTACTTTTCAATACATATCATAAGGTCATAGGATGGAAAATTCCATGCTCTAGCAATTCAGAAAGGACTCATCTCTAGAATATAAACTATGAAAGCAAAGATTTACATAAATTACCATATTAATATACATATTTAGAGTTCACAGTTTATCAAAAACAGAAAGATAAGGAAATAATTTCAATTGCAGCAGAACATCCATTTTTTCACATTGCTTAAATATTTGATATGCAATTAGGAAGTGCTGGGTGAGGAGAGGCACAGTTAGTTTTTACTATACTTAACTCCTTGACTGCCAGATAACAAATCTATCAAAAATGTCATGTTTAGGATCAAGCTCAGTGGGATTCAGGGAAGGCATGGGGTTGAGGGAAGGCGTTTGATCAGAGATGAGTTTAGGGATGGAATAGGAGGTTAAAATGTTTGTTGTTCTACTATTGCTCATAAAAAGAAGAATGTTTTGACATTTTGACATGTGCATTTTGATGAGGGCTATATCCACATGATCCTGTCATATTGGCCTCATCACTATGTTTCACTTCAGTGGCAATGAAACTGATATGAATAGCAAAATGTGGGGGGCCAAGAAGAGTGGGGAGGAATGCCAAGGGGAAAGTGAGATTCAAATAAGAATCATGGGAGGGTCAGGGGAGACTGGCTAGTGTTGTTGCATCTGGTGTGTACCACTTCTGTCAGCCTCACAGAGCTCCTTCATGGGGTTGTTTTGGGCAATTTTCTACAAAGTGGTCTTCCACAAAGGTGTTGGAAGACAGTATTAGAAAGTCTACTTGTATTTAACTCATTCTTTTTTAGCATCTAATTTTCTGTGTGTTTTATATTGTGCATTATAGATTGGTTCAGTGGTATGTGCTTATTATTTATGAAAAAATAAATAGATATTGTGTAATAAAGAATTTGGCTGGCCTTTGTCCCCAGTTCCTGGGAGGTGACCTCTAAAGTCTTGGTATTTCCCAAGTGACTCGAGTGTCTTTGTTATTCATGGTGGGCCCCTTAGAGCATAACTGATAGTTTATGTTAATGAGATGACTCAGGATGGGGGGACAGGTGGACATGCCAGAAAAACCAACTATGTGATTAGATGGCTGGCACTTTGAGTCACATGATATCAAGCTGTCCTCTGAGGAGGGGAGGGGGGTTGGAAATTGAGTTCAACCATGTGGCAATGATTCCACTGAAACGTCAATAAAAACTCTGGACACCAGAGCTTGGGTGAACTCCCCTGGTTGTCAATGATCTGCATACTGTCACATATCACTGTGCCAAGAAGGTAATGGCTCCCTGAGGACGACAGAAGCTTCAAGTTTGGAACCCTCTCAGACCTTGCCCTATTCATTTCTCTCTTTGGCTGGTTTTGATATGTATCCTTCTGTTATAATAAAACTTGTAAGTATAAGTAAGTAATAAAAATTGTAAGTATAACATTGTAAAACTATATAGCACTTTCCTGAATTCTGTAAGTCATTCTAGTGAATTATCAAACTTAAAAATACTCATTTTCTTAGTCAGCTGGTCAGAAGTGAGGGTGGCCCTGGGGACACCAAACTTATAGCTAGTATCTGAAGTGAGACTAACCCTTAACCTTTGCTAAATCTGGGTAGATACATATAGGGGTGATTACTCCAAAGTTTTAATTGCTATGGGTATTTGATCCAAAAATGTTTGGAAACCACCTGAGAAACTACTCAGGCTTTGTGACATCTCTTCCCTCACCTGTCATACACTAGTTGTTGATTTCAATATGCTATGGGAAGGAAAACTATAAAAGAATTTCATTTGATATTTATAAATTAAAATTATGACATAGGATACAGTAGACTTTAAATGAGAACTGTTCTAAGAGTTAGTCTGTGAGTAAAGAAAATGAGATTGATGACATGGAGACTGTAACACATGGTTGGGCTGCTTGTCAGTTCTTTTACTTACACCATGATTCTTACTCTTGCTTTGGAAATTGATGGTACAGAAAGGAAATGGTATGTGACAATACTTAATATGAGCCCTGTCTAAATTTAATGGAATCAGACATCATACATCATGACCTACCTTCTCTGGTGACAAAATATGATCCTCCCATGACTAATGTTGTGCTGTTTCTCTAATTTTCTCTTTTGAATTGTTTCCTTTAATCTCTATTTATTTATCTAGCTTTTAAAGAGTGGGTGTATAGGGAGGTTGGCTTACAACTGATAATTAGGATAAATGAGCTGAACTGCAAAGATGAATGACCAAGTCCACCCCAACGGTAAATGAATAAATGGGGTACCAGAACCCTCCAACTAGAATAAGGAGCCCTACATTAGGCAAACAATGTCATAGATTTACAAATAGGTGGAGATCAGACTGGGGTGGTATCAATTTAGACATAAGTGATTTGACTTCTCTCACATTCACAAGGCCATGACTGAGTGCACGTTTATTTGCTAATGGGACAATTAGAAAATGAAGACCAATGTATGTATCACGGAGTATTAAATATATTCACCAGGGTTAGAAAGCAATAGTGATCATATTTATGATGGACCTGAAAATACTAGTATAGTTCAAGTAAACCACAGTGTAACTGTTCATTTTTAAAGCCTAGAACTCTGTTTTCTAAATAGAATCATCAACAATCCCACAGATTTGCTTTCAAACAACAATCATTAACAATACCACCCAGAAACCAAGCTAAACATCTAGGACTAGGAAATGGGCTCTTCTCACAATCTCCTCCCTGAGGAGTTATGTGACAGGTATAATTATTTTCCTTCAAGACAAATCTACTCCCCAAAGGCAGGCAACTAATTTCAAAGAAAAGAAGGTATATCAAAATAGATGGAAACTAAGGAAATCCTGTGAGAAAACACTGGTATTTGCAGTAAATATTGTGACACAAAATTGCACATAAAGAGCTGCCAAGGAGTCTATTTTCAGAGTACAAGTGAAGCAGAACAAATAGCAATCATATTTATGTGATACCTTTTATCCAAGAGTCCAAGTCTTTTATTTAATCTTTTTATTTCTTATATAGCCTGACTGGGGTAATGCTACAGCAACGAGAATCTAGCTTCTATCCTTCGCTTTAGTGTCAATATTTATGGAATAGTAATTACCACCTCCAAGTAGAGTTGAGGTTAGTTAGGCACCAGAACACAAAGTCATACAAGAAGGGCATTTCTATTCCCTTATCTCCTTCTCTGTACATAATCAGCACATTAACGGCTGAGACGTGTGTTATGCTCAGCATTCAAGCCTTTTGCTATTTCCTGGGTCACAAAAAAAAAAAAAAATTCACTGTGACCAGAATATAAGCCCATGTTTGCCCTCTTGGTCTGGGCAGATATTGAATAAAATGAAATGCTTAATTAAGACATCTTTAATTCAAGGCTTTACTTTTTTTTTTTTTTTTTACCATATCAGCATTCTTCATGTAGCTGATTTTTATCTCTGTGTCCAGCCTGGAGAATTCATTAAGAGAAGCCACAACAAAGTGCAGGAAATGAAAGAGTAAGTGGAAAACACAAATAGAAACAAGAAAACCTAGAGGCAGAAAGTTGGATGATTGGAAACAGAAACAGTAAGAATAACTGAATTGAGGCCATCATAGATGAGCAAATATTTCCCAATGTGTTAGATGACATTTCTAGCTCTTTTTTGGTGCCCTGGAATATGTGCTATACTTTTATTTGTACTAACCCATTCGCCAAATATACTCTCCCTTCCAAGAAAAAAAACAAAAACCCATTTTAGGGATGGAGTATGCTACAGGAACAAGCCAGGTAACTTCAAGTCACTTTGCTCAATATGTAAGATAAGGCACATTTTGCTTTCTCTTTATCAATTCTGCCCACATATCTCTCCATGTTACTGAGAGGGAGAGAGAGTCTCATTATATAGACAAAATTTTGGTAAAATAGGCAGTACCTCCTTACAAGATTTGAATTGAGAACACTGATTTATTTTTATTGTAACAGCATGATACCTTTCCAGCCCTCAGTCATCAATTTTTTTGGACATATAACTGATATGTGCCTGGGACTGTGCTGGATTATGAAGACACAGAGTGAATGAGATCTAATCCTATGCACTTCTTTTTCTGTCATTCATACATTCATTCACTCAACAAATATTTATTCAGTACCTTGTATATGTGCCAGGGACTTTTCTAGGCATCTAGGATATACTACTGCATGAAAGGGACAGAGATCGCTGTCCTATGAAGTTTGCAGTCTTCCTGGGGAGACAGATATGATAAATAACTCAATTATAAAATACATCAGAGAGTGATAAACACTACAGAAAAAACAGAAGCAGAGAAAGGGGATAGGGAGAACCACAGAGGGTTGCAATAAAAATGGGGCGGGAAGAAAAGGCCCTGCTGAGAAAGTGACATTACAGTGAAGACCAGACGGAGGTAAGGGAGAAGCCCAAGGATATCTGGGGAAGAGACTTTCAGGAGGTGAGGATAGTAGGAGCAAATGCCCTGAGGTAGAGGCATGTCTGGTACATTCTAGGAATAGCAATGAGCCTGTGTGGCTAGACCAGGGTAGAGTAGGAGAAGGTGGCGTCAGGGGGCAGTGGGTAAATTGTACAGGGTTGTGTAGGCTCTTGTAAGGGTTTTGGCTTTAATTCAGGAGAGGTGGGTTGCTGTGAATGTTTGGAGCAGAGGAGCGACACGATCTGCTTTACAGTTTGAAAAGCTCTCTCCAACTGCTGTGCTGTTCTGGGCCTGGGGCAGGCGTAGAAGCAGGGGGACCAGTTAGGCTATTGCAACAATCCAGACACAAGATGGTGACGGCATAATCAGGGTGTAGCAGTGTGTTATGGGTTGAATTGTATTCCCCCCAAAATGTTGAAGTTCTAATCCTTAGTACCTGTGGATGTGACCATATTTGGAAATAGTGTTTTGCAGACGATCAAGTTAAGATGCGGTCATTAGTGTGAGCCTTGGTCCAATACGACTGTGTCTCTATCAAAAGGAGAAACTTGATCACAGAGAGACACATACAAAGAGGGAGATAATGTGAAGACACAGAAAGAAGCCATCTACAAGCCAACGAATGCCTGAGGCTACCAGAAGCTAGGAGAGAGGCATGAAGCTATTCTCTCTCATATTCCTCAGAAGGAGCCAACACTGCCAACACTCTAATCTGAGACTTCCAGCCCCAGAAGGGAGAAACAATAAATTTCTGTTATTTAAGCCACCCAGCTTGTGGTACTTTGTGAGAATAGTCCTCACAGACTAATACACAGTGGAAATGGTATGAAGTGGTGGGATTCTGAATATATGGCCCTCGTTATTCATGGATTCCATATTTGCAAACTTCGCTATTTGCTAAAATGTATTTGAACCATAAAAATCGATACTCATGACATTTGCACAGACATTTGCAGACGTACAAAGTGAAAACTCTGAGTGGCCTGATGCACATGTTCCCAGGTGAGGTTGACCAAGGCCATGTTCTGCCTTGTTTCAGCTCTCATGCTGTAAATAAAGGCCCTTTCACATATATTTAGTGCTATGCTTTTCACAATTTTGTGCTTTTGTTGGTGATTTCGCTGTTTAAAATGGCCCCCAAGCATAATGCTGTGTAAGTACAAGAAGGCTGTGACATGCCTTACAGAGAAAATCTGTGTGTCAGATGCGCTTCATGTAAGCATGAGTTATAGTGCTGTTGGCTATGAGTTCAATGTTCATGAATCAACAATATAAATTAAATAAGGTATCTTTAAGCAGAAATGCACATAAAACAAGGTTATGTATTGATTGGCTGGCAAAAATCTGAACAGAGGCTCACAGGAACCTAACCCTATACTCTCCCTGTGGGGTAATGATTCAGTATTCACTAATTCAGCACTGTGGTGACTCTACAGAGCATAACTAGCGTGAATAACAAGAACAGACTGTGTTCGGAAATTAGATCCAGGATATAACAGTATTTTCTGAAGCACTAGATGTGGGGTCTGAGAAAACGAGGAGTTAAGATTTTTGGCCTGATAAACTGAGACGAGAGGTGTCTTTCATGGAGGGAAAAGACAATGGAGGAAACAAGGTTTTGTTTTTGTGTTTTTTCGAAGGGACTGAGGATTAGGAGCCATCTGTCTTCTAAATACAAACTTGAGTATAAGTTGGGTTATCTGTACAAGAAAAACGTTTTCTGGCTGGGTCAGAGCAGCAAGAAGAAATGTAGTTACTAAGATCCCAAGAGAGGAGACACTCTTTGCTGCCTGGCATGGGGTGGTGGTGAAACTTGGGGGTCAGAGGTCTGTGTTGTAATCCCACATGTGACCCCTCCAAGCTGTGACAGAACTGACTTTATAGTTGATAGGACCCTTGAACAAGATTAGGGAGCTCTGAACAAAGGCTTAGCAATTGTTCATCATAACTTAGTCGTTATTATCAGGCTAAATTCTTTCATATTTAACATGAAATCACCTTAATTTAAGACCATTATATATTTTTGGAGGAAAAAAGAGAGAAAATTGCAGAGGAAGAGAATAGTTGAAGGTGAAATTTCATTCTCCTTCCAGCACAACTGCAATGGTGCCCTGAATGTCATAGAAATGAATTATTTAGAACTGGTGGGAAGATGGTGTCAGACTTTTATCCTCCGTCTGATGGTTTTTAAAAAATATCAATCTGCTCACCAGATTTCCTGCCTTAAAAAAGACCCTATATTTATAGTTTCTCATTGTGTCATAAAAAGCAGAATGTAAATAAATAAGGTTGGGGGAGAGAAGTCAATGACATTCTCCTACAGGAAACACAGCAGCCTGTGGCCATGCCATACTTAGACCAGAAATGCATTTAAAGTCAGGAATGGGGAAGATTTTAAGTCAATTTAAGATGCATTGTAGTATGTGTAGACAATTTGAGCCATTGTGCTAGAAGTTCAGGAAGAGCTTGGACAGCTGACTCAAATTCTATATACCCGGGGTCATGTTCCAACTGAGACCCAGGGAACCTCTGCCCACAACTTATCTGAGAAACATTTCAAGGAGAGGGAAGTTTTCAGTAGTGATTCCATATTTCTAAAATTATTTAAATCTATTTGGGACCTCTCTAGTAAATCACTCATTTATTTCTTAAATCAAATCCCATTGGAGGATTCAAAGCACAGAATACTCTGTTTTCAAAAAAGAGGTGGCCTCTATTTTCTCAAAATTATAGAGCTACTAGATTGCTGCTCTTGACTCTACAACCCAACACGGTTTTCTCCTTAATAAACTGTAGGTTGAAGCAAATGGGGATCTGGCAAATTAGTCTAGTTACTGACCGTGATCACACACATTTTCACCACATGGACAAATCTGAAGAACACTGTAAACTTCATTGCAGCTTCCAGTGTGTTGTTTACAGCCATTTATTTTTACAAAACACACCAATCAATTCAGATAGCCTCACTAGATATGCATTTTCCATGCAGGTTTCACTCACCCATTCAATAAATATTTATTGAGCAGCCACTGGGGTAGTGCTGGGGTGTAAAGATGAAGAAGACAAGCACAGTCCTTTTCTTCAAGGAATTTGGAATCCAGCAGGAAAACAGAGAACTAAATAAGCACTTATGATATGTTATAAGATATATGGTGGTGATGTTTCAAGAGCTGACTACAGGAGCATCTAAATGAGTCTGCATTAGAAAAAATTTATCAGAGGAAATGATGGTCAAACTGAGACCTGACAGATAAGAAGAAATTAGCTTGATCTTTGTGGGTGTTGAAGGGATGTGTTTCTTATAGAAGGCAGGGCATGTTCAAAGGCCCAGAGAAAGAGAAACCCGAGGGCATGAAAAGTTCAAGGGACTGAAAGAAGTTCAAAACCTCAAAAGACTTTAACAAGCATGAAAATACAAGGTGGCATCTGATTTCCAAAATATTGGATTCACTATAAGCACACAAGCTCCTCTTCAGAGAGCATAACCTGCAATTGCCTTCTATCCAAGATATAAGGTAGAAAAATGATATTTAGGGAAGATAGTCTGGGTAGCATGGAATCCACGCATTCCCTTGAGAGGTTACCATTCCATTCTTGGATCATTTGAGACCACAAGAAGTCTATGTGCTTGGATTATATTTGCCTAGCTTCTCAGAGGGGCCTTCACTGAGCCTTTAATGTTTGTCTAAAGTTTGGAAGGTGCCATAAAAAAGGAGTCTCATGGGTTCTTTTTAGTACAAGTTGTAAAAGCCATTGCCGACATAAACCCAATATGCCCAAAATAAAAGGCATTTTCACCGGAATTTAAGTAAAAAAATACTTTCTTTGCCCTGAGGGATTGGTATGGTATTTTCCCTCTTCCTATAATGAGAGCTATGTACTACATCATGTTTACCTTTTTTGTTTTTCAGTCTTGATTTTCACCTTGGTTTCCAGGAATTTCAGAACTACATTTCATTTAAACACAATAACCATTTTATCCTTTGGATTTCCATAAGCTTTTAAATTCTTTACCAGACATCTTTTATGTGCCCCTTGGATCCACTTGGACTCACTTGTCTGAAGGGCTCTTGGCCACCTGAGTCATTCCTCCTCCAAAGGGCTCTGCTCTGCTATCACCTCTGTTATCAGTGTGACACAGTCATAACCCAAAGCAGCTCACCTCAGGCCAATGCCATGGAGCTCTTGCTGCCTACACTGAAGCTTTCCAGTCGCTAGTGAAATGAGTCATCCATGTATGTGTAACTTGGAAGCATGGAGGAGTTACAGCCCCAGAAGTGAACATCTGACCAATAAAAGACAAGAGCTGATGAGTAAATTATTCTCCTTTCTTCTACCAGAGAGTCTCTGAGGAAGTTCCTGGGAGATCAATGGTCAGCTGTACTTGATACCAAGTGGTGAATGGTTTGCAAGACACCCCCTAACGTCGGTCCCCCCTTCTTCCCTGTCACACTCCCTTTTCTCCTCACTCTTGCTTCCCTGAGACTGTACTTCCCAATAAAGCATTAGCACTAAAGCTTTTTCCACCCTCTTTGTAGGGAACAAGCACTAGAACAAATATTCTCTCCTGATTCTTGAGATTTACTCTCTACTCCTATTTTATTAACCATACTATATGTATTTTTGTGTTTACTTTCTCACATTCTTTTCGAAAATTTGTAGACTCAAGATAAACATATAAATAAGCTCATAATGAGCTTCATTTTCTATTAAATTTATAGAACTTGGGAATTTGGCCAAATTGAAGAGAATATTTAATTTAATTTAATTCCTTAAAATTTCGTTGGAAAATTCAAAGCGGTTTAATGTATTTTCAAAAAAGGAATAGCCTCCATTTCCTCAAAATGATGTTAGCTTGCTGCTATTCTCTCTAAATCTCTCTGTTTGCCTCCTTAACAGACTAGAATTTGTGTGTAATTAAGTTTAAGAAACTGAGCACTTAATCTAAATCTCCCTATAGTGAGATAGTTTAAGGATTTTACTGAAATCTCAGCCGACAAGTATTTTCTTTTCTTTCTGTGCAATTGAAGTGGATTTTACCAGGAAGAACATTTGAAACGTTAGTTGCAAATCAGTTTCAATTAATTTTTCCTTTTATTATATACGTTTTTCTGTATTTTTTTTCGACCCCTAAGATCAGCACTTGGAGACCAGTAATTTAAAGAATATGTTCCTTTGTGCTTCTTTCTCTGAGAATACCTTATTTCCTGTCGTAGAAAGCCATCACTGATTATCGGAAAGCTCCCCTGTCCCCAACACTATTCAGTGATGCATATACGTAAAGCAAGTTTCAACTGCTGAATTGGGGTTTTTTTTTTCCAAACAGATTTTTTTTTTCGTACTAAACAATTCTGCTTTTATTCCTTGAATATTTCCAAAGGTTTTTTAATTCTATTTTTTAACAGCTCTTCCCAAGGTTTTTGATGGGTCATTTTGTTCAATTTTTTTCAACTAAGAATAAATTTTAAAATACCCATTTTGTGCCAGGTACTATGTTAAGTAGGGGGCACAAACAAGTAAGACGTGGTCTTTCTCTACAAATATATAATCTAGTAGCAACTTAAGACAAGCATATACTAAAGAACAATAAAAAGCTAAATATAATTAGTTCCATAGCAGGAATACACATACAATATTAAATCCTTTATTGGGAAGAAGAATAGAACCATTAATTCCTGACTACATCAGTCTGAAGTAATTTCTATATTTTCTATTGGGATATCGAGTAAAGATGTAATTTTCTATAGTTCTTTGGATCATTAATTCAAAATATATATTAGAATAATGGGTATATTCATACAATGGAATGTTATTCAGCCTTAAAAAGGAAGGAAATTCTGACATATGTTATAACATGAACAAACCTTGAGAACACTAGGCTAAGTGAAACAAGCCAGTCACATAAAGACAAATACTGTATCATGGTACTTATATGATGTACTAGAATAGTCAAATTCATTGAGAAAGTAGAACAGAGGTTGCAAGAGTCTTGGAAGAAGGGAGAATGAAAAGTTACTGTTTAAGGAGTATAGAGTTTCAGTTTTGCAAGAAGAGTTTTGGAGATAGATGGTGGTGACAGTTGGACATTGATATGAATGTATTTAATACCACTGAACTGTACATTTAAAAATGGTTAAAATTGTAAGTTTTAAGTTATGTGTATTTTACTACAATAAAAAATTAGAAAAAATGTATATTATATTATAAAAAATTATATATATATATATATATATATATATATATATATATACATACGATTGTATTGTATTCGGTACTAGGGAAAAAGATTACTGAACTCACAGTCCAACACAGAAGATGGGATATAATCAAATAACAACAGTCTGCTAGGTTTTTATGTGGTCTGTAGAAAGTACTAGGGTAGCTTGGATGCAGAGATGAACGTGTGACTAGCACTGTCCACTGAGAATGGAAATTGGGATGGGTAGGAAATGGAGTAGAGATAGCTTTAAAATCTTCATAGAAGAATTGGTATTTGAGTGGCTTTGAAAGGTGAATAAGAATTTCGAGAGATAACAGAGAAGGTATTCCAAGCAGAGGAATGGAAGTATTGAAAAGATGGAACGTTTGATAAAAGTTCTGTCTGGTTGAAACATAGGACCAATGGAGGAGTGGTAGGAGATGATGTTAGTGAAATAGATATTGGAAGCTACACTGTTTACCACATTAGAGAATTTAGATTTCATTCTAGATCAATGGTCTTAACCAGTAATGGGCTTCAGGATCACTTGTGGAGTTTTCAAAAATACCTACGCCCAGATTTATCACTGGAGATTTGGGTTAGTATATCCAGAGTGGAGCCTGGGCTTCTTCATGTTATTGAAGCTCCACAGTGATTCAGATGGGCTCCCAGAGTCACTACTAAAGGTAATAAATCATTGTTAAAGATTTTATTTTATTTTATTTTATTTTGAGGAAGATTAGCCATGAACTAATATCTGCTGCCAATCCTCCTCTTTTTGCTGAGGAAAACTGGCCCTGAGCTAACCGTCGCCATCTTCCTCTACTTTATACACGGGACACCTACCACAGCATGGCTTACCAAGTGGTGCCATGTCCGCACCTGGGATCCGAACCAGTGAACCCTGGGCCACCAAAGTGGAACTTGTGCACTTAAGCGGTGCACCCCCAAAGATTTTATTTTTAAGGTGAGAGACATGTTAAGGTTCATTTAGCTCTGATGGCAATATGATGGACGACCTGGAGTGGGTAGGACCTGAAGGTAAGAAGACAAAATAGAAGGTTCCTAAAGTGGATGAGAGCTAATGACAGCCTGGATTAAGACAGTGGCAATAGGGACAAAGAATAAGGATAGATTTGAGAGCATTCAGAAAGCCAATACTATTGGAGAAATAAAAAAACAGTGCTCAAATTTGCACATCAGATAATTGGATGAGGGTTGATCCATTAACTAAAATAGTAAATGCTGGCATAACTACTAAATACAACATCTGGCAGATTGTCAAAGAGTAGGTATTCAATAAATGTTTGTTGGACGAATTAAAAAACTCTAATAAACCAATGATCATACAATTGTGGAGGAAAAAAATGAGTAAGTAAGGTTGAGTTTATGGATGGGCTTTGTTGGTTTTTGACAGATCTAGACGTGTGGGACAGGTGGAGTGGGAAGTTGTGAAAAAGATATGTAAAGCAGGGAGTGTCATCAAAGCAAAAAAACACAAAGGTTGGAAAGGTGAAGCTGGGTTCTAGAAACCGTGAACAGTTCAGTTTGGCTCTACGATAGTGAGAGATGAGACTATAAAGATACAGTGGCTCCATAATGTGGTATGTTTGAGAGTCAGACTGAGGTAGTTTTAATTAATTAAGGAGGCAATGGTGAGTCGTGGCTTTTGGGCAGGGGTCTTCCATGATCTTTAGGATCATGTTCTTTTGGGAGATTCTTATAGCAGCAGTGAGATAGGATGGCTTGGGATGAGAAGAAATCTAAAGGGAGAAAGATTAATTAGAAGGTTCCTATGAGGGTAGAAGCAAAAGATAACAATAAGAAGCTGAGCAATGATGGTCATAGAAGGAATGGAAAGGCAGGAGCAGAATCAAAAGATATTCAGAAAAAAATTACTATGCCAGATCAGGCCCCAGATTGGGATGGTTGGAGGTTAGAGCTGGACTCAGAGTGAGCCCTGGGTGACAGAGCATTAGGGTCTCAATGAATAGAAGTAATGATGTCAAGAAGGTGAGAAGTTGCAAGTAAAGATAATTGATTTTGTGGTGTCAGCAGGATGTCCAAGTGGAGAAATGTTCTGGGCATCTAGAAATGCAACACTGCAGTCTAGAAGACAGACTGGGGCCAGAAATTTGAACTTGGAAGCCATCTGGTATAAGTGATAAATGAAGTGGATAGGATGGCCAAGGAAACTGAGAATAAGCCTAAGAGAAAACCCCACAGGGGTATGCTTACACTTGGCAGGGTAAAGGAGGGAGGGAAATCTAGGAAATAGGAAGAGGAGCAGTCGTAGAGAGAGACAAGACTCATCTGGAAAATGCATCTCTCAGAAGACAAGAAACAGAGCCTCAAAAGGAAAGAGTGGGTAAATAGAGTCAAAAAGAGAATTGAAGGAAGAGAAGGGCCGAGATAGGGCAGAAGGTCTGTTGACAGGTGAGGAAGCTTTGGTGGGTTTGAAGCTGAACTGACGGGGTTTACAGAAGGAAGGCATGGAGGAAGGCATGAGGGAGCTGAACTGTTCCATCTCCTTTCTGATGCAAGAGGCAGGGGTACTGATAGCATGGTTCCTGGCATTGTGGCCATTTGGGTTTAATGAACTCAATTTATCCTTCCATGTATGCTCAGTAATCATATAACTTTCACTGAAACAACAGGGCAAGAACTACAGGTGCAAAGAGCATTAAGGACTCTCAAGTCTGGAACTTGATTCATGAAAACTGCCTGCCTGGGGGCACTGGGTCTCACCATTTCCTGAGAGGAAACGGTCAACGTTAAAATGACCATTTTGTATGTCAATATGCGTGCCAGAGCTATGCGTGGCAATTAACTAAATATCACGACACTATTAATTGCACACTTTTTTGTCACTAATTTGAAATGATATTTTTGTCATAAACTAAATTCCTGTATAGATTTGAGTCTGTATCTGGACTCTATTTCATTTCATTTTATACCAAACCTGCTGGTATTTAATTGGGATTGCCTTGAGTTTATAAATTAATTTGAGAAGAACCAGCATTTTTACAATATTCAGTCTGCTAAAAAGAAGGGTATTTAAGCCTTCTTTTATGTCTCTCAGTGGAAGATAATTATTTTTTCATATTGTTCCTAAACTTGTCTTTTTCAGTTTATTGCTATAGATTTCCCTTTTGCATTGCTATTGTCAATGGTATTATTTTTTGCACTGCAAGTGTGTGTTAGTAAGAAAGATGTAGGTATTTTCTCAGATGAACAATTAAAAATTTTTAAAAATCTAAAGCAAATTTCAGTTTTTAATAGCATCTGACCTTCATTGAGCTGATACACATGTAAAAAAAAAATCATTTTGGATACTACTATCGTGTAAAACAGGGAAAAAAATGAACGTGGTTTATTTCGTTTTTGTGTTGCTAAAGTTTCCTTACAGAAGACAAGCTGTATTTGGAGTTAAAATGGGCTGTCTGTTCAGTCTTGGTCCCACCAATAGGAGCTCCGTTTTCCTCCTAACACCACACAAAGCTCGAGCTAAACTCTGGCTCTTTCCCCAGAAAAGCAGACCAGTTCAGTCCTGCTGCTTGAATTCATGACCATGACCAAGGGCTCTTCAGTGTCTCCTCCCCAGGTGCTGGTGGAACAGGTTGAAGGAAGCTGCAGCCACAGCAGTAATCCCCCCACTGCCAATCACACTCATCACGGACAGAGAGGAGTTTTCAGATGGTTTCACGCAGCCATGAGTCAGAAAGGGTTTTAGTTTTACCTTTTTCTTCATCCCAGTCCTTGAAACTTTTCAGTTTGGAGAAAAACTGAAAACTATTTAACAAATCTATACAAGGGGTAAGCAAACTTTTACTGTAAAGGGCCAGATAGAAATGTTCTAGGCTTTGTGGGCCACATGGTCTCAGTTGCAACTTCTTAAATCTGTTGTAGCATGAAAGCAGTAAATGAGCCTGGCTGTCTTCTAACAAAACTTTATTTACAAAACAAGTGGTGGGCCGGATTTGGCTCATAGGCCAGATTTAGCCTGTGGTTCATAGTTCCCAGATCCCTATTTTAGATCAGTAAACTTCCAAACCATTCATTATTTATATTTTAAAGAATAAAAGCAATGCGCTAGTCTCCACAGAGCTAGTGATGACAGGATGCAAAGCACCGGAATGAACAAAATGTAGAAAAAGCACCAAAATGATTTCTTATCAATTCCAAAATAGCAATTCTGAGCATAGCTAGCATTTGTCTGCTTTACAAAGCACAAATGGGATCATAGTATTTAATAAACACACATATTACATTGTGGTGTGAGGAGGAAGAGAGAGTGGCATGAAAAAATCAGTAGTAATGAAAGCATTTGTTCTTACTTACCAATCCTGTACTGCATTGAAGGATTCCTCATTTGTGATGTCATACATTAAAATAAAGCCCATGGCCCCACGATAATAAGCTGTGGTGATAGTCCTGTATCTTTCCTGGCCTGCTGTGTCCTAAAAGATAATAATAATAATCTCTCAAAAAATAAGGCAATACATTTTAGGGGAAGTGGTTATTCCAGAAATAATCACCATAAAGAGTCTAAATTGTACTTGCAGTGTACAGCTGCGCATATTTTTCAGTCTTGTTTTTCCTAATAGTTTTCATATGGCAGTTCTGCATTATTATGAAAAATTCTCTTTTCGTAAAGATCTAGTTCAAAGTACCTTCTACATAGCTTCATTCTTATTAAGTAGCATCTAACTATAGAAAATAAAATAAAAAGAAAGATCATACATATCAAAAGGTGTGGCTTTTGTATAGTTTACAGCCAGAGGAGTACATTAGCTCCATCATTATGTATTTATTGTCTCCCTACTATGAACAAGACACTGTGGGGGAAAAAAGAAGTTTATGAAAAAGACCCTGTTTTTAAAGGCATGCAGTTTAGTATCAGTTATTCAACTGTAAAATGAGATTAAAAATATCTTCTTTGTGTGGAAGTTTGAGTCAGACAGATCTAGAATTCCTGCTCTCCCCTTAGTTAGCTGGGGGAATGTGGGCAAGCCACTGAACCTCCGTGAAGTGACCACCTCTAAGGTCCACCATGCTTGTTAGGGTTACATGAAATAGTGCATGTGAAGTGCTGCACACAGAGCCTGGCACGCAAAAAGTGGTCAGTAAACGGCACGTACTGGCTGTTGTTCCCGAAATTTGGGGAGGCAAGGCTAACACAGGATGGGAAATAGCAGCTTACAAATACAGGGGTTCCAGGACTGCAAAAGAGCTGGCATGGAACAGTTAAATCTGGGAATCAGAGGCAGCTATGTCACTGAAACAACCCATATATGTCATGTGAACTATATAGTGTAGCTCAAGAGATTACTCCTAAATTCTACCAGCTCTTGCCCCTTTGTCTTCTCGGGACCTGGGATGTCACTTACAACCCCCTTCACCACTTTCCCTGGAGACTGGGCTCTGACTTCTCTCTGCTGTTACTCTAGGTGCTTAGCATTTTGGACTGAAATGTTACCTTCTTTCCGACTTCAGCGTGGATCGTCTTGCTCCCCTTCTCCTAGAGATGCCTCCTTTCTACACAGAGTGCATCCCAGCTCCCCCTAAGACTTAAGAAGTCTTTAAGTGAAAGCTAATGTGTTGGGTGGCACAAGAATAGATTCCTTTAGCATCAAAATGCAGCTAATATCTCCTGGATCTCACTGTTGGGTTGGGCTCATGTTGGATAGGCTGTTCATCACCCGTAGGTATCTCCTGCTTGGATGCTTACACTCCACCTGGACCAACAGTGGGAAACTCAAGATTGCTTACAATTTTCTCCTGATTTGTGCGCTATATTCTATTTAGCTCCTGCAAGTTCAGAGAAGGGTGATCAAAGAAGGCTGAGGAAATCAGCGAAGGATTCTGAGAGAACGTGGTGGTGTGAAACGGAACTTGAAAATTAGCTAAGGGTGTGACTTTTCATGAAGCCAGCAACAATTATATTCTACTCTTGGAGCAGAGATAAGGCTGGCCTGATTGGAAGATATTCATTAGGTAATACAACAGAGATAAGGTTGCAAAGGTAAGATGAAAACAGACTATGATAGCAAAAATACAGCAAAATCAGTGAAGAGCTTTTAAAACATACCACCAACAGGAGAAAACAAAAAGGAAAACATATATTTCACCAAATGAACATTTGACAACTCCTTGAATATAGAAAAAAATGCTATAAATAAAATTGAAATGATATATAAACAAATGATAAACTGGGAACTATATTTGCATGGTACCAGCGAGACCAAAAGTTAATATCTTTGATATATTAAATGGTATTAGAAATCATTAAAAAATGTTAAATATTCTAATTTTTAAAATTTTTTATTAATAGGCTCATAAATAGCTAATTAATTTATAAAAAGAGTTGAATCTCAAGCATAATAATAGAAATGTAATGCTGCATAGTTTCATGCCCTTATAATAGAATTTACCTGTCAACTATTTGAATATTTTATTATACATTGCTTAGTATTTTATAAATTTGAAAGTGTAGGTGTTAGTCATAAATATGGATATCATAAGTTGCACATAATTGGGATAAATATACAAATTTGTTAGGCAGAGAGAAGCAAATCTTGAGCTTATTTGGATATTCTTGGATATTTGTGGGATCTAATTCAATTAACAGTATATCCAAATGTGAAATAAGGAAGAAAGTTAGAGAACCAAATTCCTAAGTACCATGTTTAAAGAGCGAGGTATAATCAGAGGTTGTGTAATATATTTTAGCTCTCTGGGGAACAGAACCCCTTATAACTAGTCATTCTATAAAACTTATCCACTTTTGACTTGGGTTCATATTTTCCAGAACACATTTTCTATAAAATTACCTTTTTTTTTTTTTTGCCTATTGTGAAACGCTGTAAATGGTTTTCTTTTTCTCTTGGTAAAATATCCTTTTGGATTGATTGAGCAACCTTCTTAAAGATTGGGGACCTCATTCCTGCTGCCTTCTCTGTACAACAGATAGCTTTTCCATAATTTCTCAATAGGAGCAAACAGCCACTATACCCGAGGCACTGCTAAAAGGTGACCCAGACCCTTCCTGTCAAGCATGTCTTCAACACAGACACTGAATAATACTGTGTTGGAAAACTATGGCATTATCTCTTTCTCCTTGACCCCTTCCAGTGATGCCTTCCCTTTTCATGTGATGTTAATTTTATTTTGACATAAAAGAAACTAGTTCTAGTGTTATAAAACACACCAATTTCACACTGTAGGTATATTTAGTCTTTGAGAGAGCAGAAATCAAGGTCCCGTTATATTTTGATTGAGATGTTACAGGAAACCACAGGGTTGAATAGCCATTAGGTCTCAAAATTTAAAAATAGAGAAAGGAGAACAAAAAAAAGCTTCTAAGAAAAAAAAAAAATAGAAGCTTTCAGATAGCACTTAAGTCACAGCAAAGGGCAGGACCTTCCACACCATTCTGACTTGACCCCAGAAACACAATGTAATTGGAAGTAGTCATCACCTAAAAACTCTCAGGGAGAATAAGAAATTGCACCAAACAGAGGAAGTGTGGTAAGAAATAAAAAGGAAATTCTCTTTCCAAGTAAAAGAAAAAAAAGAGTAAAACTAAGCTAATAAACAGACACCAAGTTGGTTCTGCATTGGTTTTGAGCACAGAAAACAATCTCAGAATTACAAACTCATTAGCATATTCTCTCCCATGATATCTGGAAGAATAGGAAGTCAGAAAAACACTTCATTATGTTTGACATTTACTAATGATGATACAAGATTATATTTGAAAGAAAAGAACATTTTATAATGTCAAGAGCCACTAATGTAATTAAATGTGAACATTCTCCGAAGGTAAGTGACTGAAATGGTACCTCTTCTCAATGTGCTCAGGAAAATGTCTCCAAATTCTGGCTTTGCATTGTTCCTCTGCCCCATTGATTCTAATAGCTAGGAATACCTGCTGATTTACTGTAAATATAGGTTTCTGGTGATTGAAAACCACCACTATAAATCTCTTCCAGAGAAAATGAGGGATTAAAAAAGTGATTAAATAATGAAAATTTTTTCCTTCATTTTCCTCTCTTTTAAGAAAAATAAAATCATTTTAGTTGGTTTAAACATTTTGATTTCTCCCTCATGTTTTTAGGAGGAATTTTTGGCCTTAATGATAAGTTTGATTAGCAAATACTTGAATAACTGTGAAGAAAAGACTGTAAAATGGAAAACATTAGCAGCTTGATAATAGTAGCCAGTATCAATTTCAGTTTGAATTTAGGCATTCTTGTCTTACAGTCTGTTCTCTGATGAAACATTTTATTCCTTTAACTGTATGTACTGCATTGTGAAAGCATTCTGAGGTCATGCAGAGATAATGTGCAGTTTTAAGACTGAGGAAAGAGCTTTCGTTTGTAAGGTCTGGGTTATATTGTAATTTGGTTTTTGTTTTGGTGATTACTTCTCTCTGTGTTGGATTAAAGGGAAAATGGAAGTAACCATTAGTAAAGAAACATAACTCAAATAATA
The DNA here is from genome assembly GCF_041296235.1 of Equus asinus. Classification (NCBI taxonomy): domain Eukaryota; kingdom Metazoa; phylum Chordata; class Mammalia; order Perissodactyla; family Equidae; genus Equus; species Equus asinus. Next base: position 65,220,267 of record NC_091799.1, read on the forward strand.
TCACCACAATCAAAATACATTTATTGAATGTCTAGACAGAGAAAAATAGACTGAAGGATAGACAATCCTGGTACCTGTTAAAGTAAGTAAGTTTATAGGTAAAGAAACCAAACCAAAACACATTGGTGTTAACTGATCAACAAAAGCAATTTAATTAAGCTAAAGGAAATAATATTTAATAACCCAAAGAGGAAGTCAACAGAAATGGAGGATGCATTGCAACATGAGACATAAAACACACTTCAGTGAGTTCCAAATGGACACAAAGACGTGGAATGGAATAAACACTTGTCATTTAGCATTCAAGCAAGTAGTAATCTCATAACTTGTATTGGCTACATTTTACCTATAGGAATTATTTTGAATCATCAAAGGAAGATTAAATTATGCTCAATAAAGCTTAATATTAACACTGATTGATTGATTCATTCATTCAATAAACATTTAGTGAACACATTACTAGTTAGGGACTGTGATAGGTATATACTAAATTTATTCTATTCTAGACATATTTTTGTATATTTTAAAATTCGACACATTAAAAGCATTTTATTAATCAGAATATTATATTCCCTACATGTCTAGAAAAGATTAAATAAAATCGTGAAAATATCATTTCCAAAGAAGCAGACAGCTTAGAAACTTAAAACTGTAATTGAGACCATCTGCTCAGTGGTGAAGTTCTCCAATTCCTAGTCACTGTTACGGGTTGTGTTGTGTTCCCCAAAAGATATGCTGAAATCCTAACCCCCAGGACCTGTGAACGGGATCTTTTATTTGGAAATAAGGTCTTTGCAGATGTAATCAAGTTAAAATGAGATCATACCATATTGGGTGGGCCCTAATCCTATGATTAGTATCTTTTTAAGAAGAGAAAACAGAGACACAGAACACACAGATTAAGGCCACACAAAGGCAAAGGCAGAGACTGGAGCCATGCATCAACAAGCCGAGGAATGCCAAGGATTGCTGGCATCCACTAGCAGTTAAAAGAGAGGCATGGAACAAATTCTCCCCTAGAGCCTGAGAGAGCATGGCCCTGCCAACACCTTAATTTAGGACTTCTAGCCTCCAGAACTGTGAGGCAATAAATTTCTGTTGTTTTAAGCCCCTCAGTTTGTGGTACTTCATTATGGCGGCCCCAGGAAACTAATACAGTTACTGACCCAGTTTGCAATCTTCATGATCAGGGAGAAAGCAATATAATTTCACAGCTACCCACACATCCGTTTACTACTTTACAGAGGAGAAAACATAGAAAATTAAAGGCAGTATTATGGAAAAGTCTAACATAGTCTCACTGTATGAATTCATGGATGTTATGCTAAAATGCATTAAAATACCCCATTTATGTAAAATTAATTCTGCTCAAAAAAGAGCGAGTTGATGTATCTTATTGCTTTAAAAAAGTAGATCTTAACATATTTATGTGTATATATACATACATATGTATACATACATACATATATGGTTATTAGAAGGACAGAACAACATTGCCTGAAATGACAAAAATTATAAATTGCTTCATGTTGAAATTTTCATCCTCAAATGGTTGAGATGCTGTTACAGAAAAATCTAACAAGATGCAAGCTTCCCCAACAACAGAAACAATAAAATGCTGATTATTACACATCACTTCTTCTGTATGATGTTACTTCTCCCAAGTTGTATTTATTTTTCATTTCCATAAAGAGGCAGGCATAAAGGAACATTGAATATAGTCTTATAAAAATAGTGAACAAAACGGGAAGCTTAAATATTTTATGCTTTCTTGTTGCATATTTATTTTTAAAATGAAATAAGAATTTTTTTCCTTACAGCAGCTAATCTTCCATTAAAATAAAATTTACAAACCACTTTTCCCTACTGATCTTGTGCAAACAGTCAGTTTGAATTCATTTACACACACTTAGACAAGCGCCTGTAAACCAAGCCCATATTTTAGAAGAGAGTGCTAATAAACTGGCCTCTAAATAGTTCTTCAATCAATTTAGATGTCCTTCCTACCTATTGTCCTTCATCCTTCCTCTTCACACCAGCAGATTTTATTGATCAGATTTTCTTGTCATAATGTTTCACTTTTAAATACCCAAAGCTTCATTTTACAATAGCATTCACTTCTAAGTAAAACCTAATAAAATAAGCCTGAGGCAGAAGGATAAAACTTGACCTATTATTTCTTGGCGGTGTTACCATGGCAATTCATCTTTCCTAGAAGAGAGAAACAGTCATATATAGCTTGGTTATAAGGGGCTTTTGACTCCATTGTCAGTGAGACCCTAACATATCGACCAATTGTGTGTTTTTGCTCATGAAAGTTGGAGACACTTTTCAGTAAACACCTTCTAAATGCTCAGATGAACTCTCTTTAAGACCTTAATAAAATTGACAATCAAAACTGTGCAAAGGCACCTTCATTTATTTTATTTAAGAGCTTGTTTTCAAAGAACGATTAACACAAAGGCAGAGAAAGACGCCATTTTTGCTTTCTTTCTAATTAATCTTTTTGACATACTTCTTCCCAGTGGGATTTTGATTATGCTCAACTTCGTCAAAACCTGGGGGATAAATATTTAAAGGCAGGCAGCTCAGAGCTTTTAGTCAAGGTTGGTGATTGTTTTTCTTCACAGAATGCAATTCAAAATGCTTGCATCAGATCAAATGCTCGATGCTTTAAAGGATAACAGGCTTTTGAGTGGGACTCTTATTGTCACCCTAAAATTGGCAACTAAGACTCAAGCCAGACCCCTTCCAAAGGGATGGAGCTTTCAGTCACACAAGCCACGTGCCAGTTGGCTGGTTGGATGGATGTCTGCTTAGGCAATAGAATTGTTGATCTGTGCTTGTATAGGGGTATTTGAGACCTGGAAAGAGATGGCAGGGTTGAGTAGGGGGAAGCAGTAGAGAAGCCTGACTTCCCACAGGTTAGCATGGCCAGGTGAAGTGAGTTTCTCATGGATCAACAAACATCACAGCAGGTAGCTGCACTTGACACATTTTGCCATTAACTCACTTTTGAGAGGGCTGTCTCCTGGATGGGGTGTGGGAGCCTATGAGGAATATTAACAGAGGCAGGAGGGAGCTGAAGGAATGTTAAAAGGGAAGGAACCTGAGCAAATCTCCCATGTCATGTCACTGTGTAGTGGGAGAGGCCTGCAGGACTCCCTGAACATCCTACACAAGGGAACCAGCACTTGGATGTCTGTCACAGAAAACAGGGTGGGTGGCAGGACAGCTTAGCCAGAGAAGCCAAGAGAGAACTATAATTCATATCCAGTTAGATAGAGTCATCTGCCCTTTCTTTGTCTCCCAGCCCTCCTTCCGTCTCTTGACCCTGGAAGAGTAAGAACTAGACAAAGGAGAGACAGAAAAGGTGAAAGTGTGGATCAAACCCCTCTTCCTGATACACTTCCAGTCCCTGGGAATGCAGGCAGATTTGCAAGGGAAGAATAGGAATGTTAAATGAGATATGACCTGGACATTTAAACTAGGCTTAAAAACGCTCAGCTTTTATTTTTTTTAATACACTTTATTTTTTAGAGTAGTTTCAGGTTCGCAGCAAAATTGAACAGAAGGCACAGAGACTTTCCATATACCCTCTGCGCCACACATAGCCTCCCCCATTACCAACATCACCCACCAGAATGGTACATTTGTTGCAGTTGATGAACCTACCCTGACACATCATAATCACTCAAAGTCCAGAGTTTACGTTAGGGTGCACTTTTGGTGGTGTAGATTCCGTGGGTTTGTACAAACGTATAATGACAGGTATCCTCAATTACAGTACCACACAGAGTAATTTCACTGCCCTAAACATCCTCTGTGCTCTGCCCGAGCTTTTTTTTTAAATAAGAGAAAAAGATTGGAAATGGGATGCTCAAGTTGTAGTTTGGGGAGAGGCACAGGACTTTGAAAACAGGGTTTAGATAAAGATAATACCAACGCATGATATTTAACACCAATGGATTTAGACTTTTCACCAAACTAATCACCAGTGAAATATAACAACACAACAACATGAAGAATGTAGACTTAAGCAGGGCTTTACACATTTCAAAGCACATTCACATGTATCATTTCATTTAATTGTTATTCTAGGGTAGTAGACCACTTCGTAGATGATGAAACTGAGAAATAAAGAGGCTAGGTGCCAGATCTAAGTCAAAACAGTGGAAAACGACAAATGTCATACCAAACACAGCCTTCCTCACACATTCAAAATTTAGTCCTCCTTCCAAATATTAGACTGAATGTTGAATAATTTAGGTTATATTTTTCACTCTGGGTCTATGTTTGATGTCATCTGGCTATTTAACATTCATGTATGTGCTTTCGATCTTTGTCAGTTTCACTGTTTTGAACTCCATTCATTCTCCAACCATTGGTAGCTGTGTCTAGTCCCAGTACTCTATTGAAACTGTTCATGCTAAAGTAATCAGCGCCATCCTGATTGCCATATCCAGTGGTTTCATTTTTGGCTCTCATCTGATTTTCCTTTTTGAAACATTTGGTACTGAGGACAAGTACTTATTTCTTTAAATCCACTCTTCCACAGCATGGTTCTCTGCTGAATCTTTAGCCTCTTTGAATTTTCTTCTTTAGTTACCTTGCGAGCTCTTCTTTTCTGCTCACCTCTTAAAGGCACACAGGCTTCTGATCTTTATCCTCTCTCATCCTCCTGTGCTATACTATCTTCACAGTTTCAAAGGTAATCTATAAATAGCTGCACCTTGGTAGGAAACCGTGACAACATTCTTGTGTCCCAGAAATACATTTCTCTCATCGTAACACACAGATATTTCACATTTGACTTGTACAAAAAACCAAAGTCATGGCAATTCTCTTAAACTTGTGTCACCAGCACTTTAAATCTTTTAATCACAACATCAAAACACAAATTTTTGCAAGCTGAAAATCTGCCAGGTATCCAATATTCTCCCTCACCCTTCATTGACATCCCTCCCATATTTTTAAAGAAATATAATCAGACATGACACTGTTTTTCCTTAAGCCTAGGTCAAGGCAAAAGAAAAGATAATATCACCTAGGATTTTTCTTTATTGAAATACTTTTACTCTTATTACTAATCACAGCTTTTTCTACTCTCTAGGAGAAAATGTCGTTAGTCTGAGATGCAGGCCTAGCATCTTTGGGAGGGAAAAAAGATGCACAAAGAATAAGGTCTGTAAAGATTAAATACAAAACAAGTTCATAGTTTTTAACATGGCTTATAGATTCTTGTCATATCACCAATGTCAGTTCTACACTGTTGAAAAAAGGGTTGAAAGAGTTCCAAAGGCCAGCTGAGTCACTCTAAATTTTGTTAGTTTTAAAATGAAACCAGAACTGGGTATAAAATATATGACTGTGGCATGAGTTTTCCTCTAGAATAGGAGTATTTCTGTGCCTTGTGCAGTCTTTCCTCTGTTAAATAGTCAAGTTGGCTACTCAGCTAATTTCTTTCTCTGATCAGCTTTCTTTTGTTACCCATGCTGAAAAGTGATTGTGTCACTCATTGTAGGTCAAGATCAAAGGTTTTTTTCCTTTTTATTTTTTGAAATCCAATTAGATATTAGGTAGACAGGGTGACCACACATCTTGGTTTGCCCAGAAATGTTCCAGTTTATGTCCTGTGGTAGAAAATGAACACTTAATTACTGAACTTATTGTCTCAAAAATGTCTTCTGGAACTTTTTCAGTTTAATTTATATTTGAAACCAGGTCTGGATCTACAAAACAAGTCATAGTTTCTGACATAAAATGTTTTGTTTGATTAACATAGTGCTTAAATTTTTTAAGCCAACATATAAGAACGTGGAGATTTTTATGCAAAAGACTATTTCTTCTGAAAAATTAAGGAAGATGGTAACAAATGTTGTCTACATTGCTGTGTAGCCAGAGGGCTGGAGCACCTGTCTTTTTGGTCTTGTGTTTTCATGCTCGAGAGAACTCAAGTATATCTTCAGAAAGAAATAAAAATCGCCTATCAAATGGCTAGCCCTTTACTCTTCTGGGCTGTCTTAACTAAGAATAAAACTAATTCTTAACTTAGCCCAAGCAATTTAGTGTCTAGGTGCAATTTACATTCGAGCTCAAAATTTATATAATGGAAAAGTCAGGTCGTTTTAACTAATCAATATTCTGCCTGGGTTAACTTCTTGTTAAAAACTAACCAAACGTTAGAAATCTCTATTCCTAACATTGTGCTGAGTACTGAGGAAAACATAGAATAAGTATCCATGAGATACAATCTCTAAATCAAAGAATTTGCATTTCCCATAAACTGGAAAAATAAAGCACATAAAGCAATCTGAGAACCTGGCTGTATTTGAAGCGTTTGTTGTGTGATGTGTGGAGTATGTGCCAGAGGAATCAAAGAAAGGGCAGACTGAAGTGAGCTGGCAAAGCCCCGGGAAGAGGTAAGGCAGGTCCCCAGTGCTGGGAAGGTTTTGAAGGGGAAGTGAGGTGAGGGGAGGTGGTTAGCAGACACAACCACAATCGGGATGATGAGAAAGACCATGGAAATGAGCCAGGGGTGAAAAGACTGGCACTGATGTTTACTCTTAGTAAATTTCTCTACCACTTTTCCACTGCAGGGTCTAAAACAATATTTATCTTTGAGTATTGCAGACTTTTGTTTGGTATCTGGAAATTCACCAGGCATTGCAAATGAATGGTATGATTCCATATTTCCCCTTTAACCTATAGTATCTGGGGAGGAAAAAACAGGACTGATTCTTCTTTCTTCTAGAGCAGGATCCATAATCTGAAATGGAAGAGAGAAAATGTAATCTGTGACCCAGTACCAGCTGGGTCAAGTAATTAAATCTCTCTGTATTTTTACTTTCTAACTAAAATAGGAATAAAATTATCTATCTTCTCAAGGCTGTGGTAAGGATTAATAAATTAACATATCTGAAGGTTTTTTTGTTTTATTTTTCCCCAGAAGCAGCAATCTGAGGAGGAAAGAATAAGGGCTTTAGTGTTAGAACACCTAGGTTCCTACTCTGGCTCTGAGATTCACAGGCTATGTGGCTTTAGAAATATCACCTAACCTCGCTGAGCATTAGTTTCCTGATTTCCACAATGAAATCAATACCTAACACCAGGTTGAACTGCAAGCTGCAAATGAGAAAAGTTCTATGTAAGCTATAAAATGCTATAGGTAGCATCATTACTATTGATTGTGTTAATGATAGTAAAGAATCGAAGCTAGCATGTCAAATCCCAATAGAAAGTGTGTGGTAAGATGCAACTGGATTGCTCAGGAAAATATTGCTCCTTACTTATCCCATCACCAGGGAAGGAAAGGAAATAAAGATATTTGTCCTTCAGAATCACCCAGAATCTACGTGCCCTCATTTTCTCTCCCCATGCCTCCTTACATAAAAAGGGAACAGAACTCAAAGATGAAATACAGAATTAAATCCCTATCATAACTATTACTTGATTATGGATTCTGATTTCCTTAAGGTCCTCTGCACATTCTTACTTTTATGATTGTTTTGACCCTCATTGAGACAAAAGGCCTAATGAATTACCAAAGTGTTTTAAGGTTAAAGCAGTGGTTCCCACATCTCAAACTACTGCTCACTATAGTTGATAAGAAACATTTAACAATAAGTGATATGTCAGATGAATGAAGCCTCTAAAATACACAGGGAGACAAAGGAAAATGAAAATGTAGAAACCAGATGCTAGAGAAATAGAAGTCACTGTAGCATCTCATTACACACTCCATAGAGAGAGAGACTAACCCACAGCAGGCAGCCGCTGTGCAACAGACGTGGGCAACAAGAGGATGAAATGACTGTCTGAGTTTGGCAGGAGTACTGGAGAGCCAGGGAGAAGAGATATCAGCGAAAGGATGCTTACTTGGGAAAGGCTTCTTGACTTGACCAGAAATAGTATTACTATTAATAATTGCATACCTTTCTCTTTTATAAATGGGTCTAACATATTTCCTTGTTTCTTTATAAATAGCCATCATCTTAAATAATTTTAAAAATATAATGGGATGCTATAACATTCAAATGGAATATCTAAACATCAAAGGCAACTTCTACTTTCTGAGCACTGTTTCATAAGTTGTCAAATTGGTGGAAAACATTAAGACCCTTCCCTGGCATTTGGGAAACAGGGACACAGACTTGGGCCTCGCACAGCATGGGGCACTTTCACATGTGATCTCTGTGACCTCCCATTTCTGTATGGGATTAAATAGTATCAAATTTGATAAGGCATAAAATCATCCAGGGCCTCCAAAGAGCAATGGTAATTACAAATAAAGCTTTAAGATAACGTACCTAAGTGGACGACAATCTCTAGCCTTCTGCCTACATTTTTTGGTTATGTGGAAACCATCAAAAGATGGTTTCAATCGCTATTTAAGCAATCCTCTCTTTTCTGTTCAGTTCTGATTCGACACAAATGTAGAGCTGAGTCTGATGCTCGGCTCCATAATTGAAGAAACTGAAATCAGAGGCGGAGGTAAGAGGCCAGCTACAGAGACGATTAAGGGGTTAATGAGAGACGTGCCCAGGGAAAACAATTCAAGGAGTCTTTATTAAGCCTCAGAAGTCTGAAGAGTGACTTCCTACAAACTGGGAGGATATAAAAGTCTTTCTGATACAGTATCGGAAGAAGCTCTTTTCTTTTTATAAATCTTCATTCAAGACAGGACTGGACTTTTGGGGAGCAAATGGGACCTGGATATTGGCTGCAAAAATTGGGGAAATTAGAAAGGCAGACATCCTGTCTTGAGGACTGAGCTATGAGTTGTGGATTCTCATCTGGAGAGGTAGAGGGGCCAGAGCGGGGAGGGAGCCTGGTAGGCACTCAGGGCCCCTTTGGCATTGTTATTGTGAGGGCTGCTTTTGAAAGGGATAAAACTCAACCATAGAACCAAAAGGAAACAAAAACTAGAAAAGAGGCCAAACTCGTATTAAATCTTGATACAATCTAAATCTAGTATAACATCTACAGAATTTATTCAACCTGAATTCTATTTAGGGTTTAAACTCTCTATGAAGTCAGAAAAGGCACGTTTCCAGGACTCATTACAAATAAACCAACCACATTATTTCCAGATCAAATGAAAAAGAACCTGTACTGACTTGTATGAAAGAGAAAGCAGACAGACAGATTGGCAATACAGAAGATATAAAATATTCACACATTAGCATTTTAAATTTAAGAAGAAAAGTTAGCTAGGACCAAGAAAACCTTATTGATGGGGGAATAAAACCCATGCATAAAACTCGAAGTTACCTTTGATGTTTAGATATTCCATTTGAATGTTATAGCATCCCATTATATTTTTAAAATTATTTTTTATTAAAATTTATTTAAAAACATTTAGTTTTTATTTTTCATAGTAAAAAGTTACCAAAATCACTGCATTACAAATAGACCAAATAGACCTAAATCTTTTGCCAAACAATCTGGCAGCCCAGAAAAGCATTTTTCCCACATTTAAATTTCACTGACAACATGGCTGCTGGCATGAAAAGTCTGAAAGGGCATTAGTATTCCAACTCTAATTCAAATTTCTACTTTCAATGCAAAAAGTTCTTTTAGGGCTTGTGTGCCAGGCAAATGTATTTTTCTTACCATGTCAACAGACTCTCCCACTTGACTAGCTTGATAGCAGAGTCAGAGAGCAGATGCTCTGGCATCTCCTGATCCTTCTCCTACAGGAAAGACAGAAACTTCTCCAGCTGGGCACCACCCAAGCTGGAGTATGCCAGGCCTGATGATCATGCTGTGTTAATAAGGTCAGGGTCTGATCCCTGTGTGTTCTTCGTTCTGTCCGACTGCATGCTCAACCTGGCAAGTTATTTCACAAATGTGAGAGGCAGGTGGATGGGCAAAGGTGTAAGGCTGTATTTGCGCAGATCCTTCATCCTTCATGGAAAGACGAATGAATGACTCTTTATCAAAGACCAAAGACTACTTTAAGCTGCTGAAGAACATGACCGTGTAGGTCAGGGTTTCTTCCCTTGTGGGGCCAATAGCAATAAATTCTGATGTAGCTCAGAGTCGGCTTGGAGGAACAGACACAATGGAGAATTATTGCTCGATTTCAGGGAAGTTTTGGGAGATCTATTCCTTCTAACTGACTTATAAATTACATTTGGCATTTTAACATAGTGCCACACTCTCAGAAGTTCTCCTTTAGTAGATTTGGCAGTGGAGTCTGGGAATTTGCACTTTCTCCCAGCACCCTTGGTTGCTCCGATGCTGATAGTTTGACTAATACCGGGAAACCGTCAAGAGCACGGACTCGGGGGTTAGATGACTCATGCTCACATTCTAGCTCCATCACTTCCTAGCTGTGTGACCTTAGAAAAATCAATTAACCTATCTATATCTGTTTCTTCAATTGTAAAATGAAGACCATGACAGATTATCTACCAAGGCTTTTATGAAGATTAAATGATCTAAAAGAGGCAAGTTGTTTAGCATAGGACTTCAGACATAGGAAGTGAGAAATACATGTTAGTTATTACAACTCCTAGCTGTTCTTCACTTTTTGTTTCTTTCTTACGCGCAATGTTTTAAATATCAATATGCTTCATGTTGATGATTTGGGTTTTTAAAATCGACATAGAAATTCATATATATATATATATATATATATATATATAAAATGTGTATGCTATATAATATGTGTGTGTGTGTATATATATATATAAACAATATGTGTGATAGATCTAACTTTGGGATGTCATTTTTTTCAAAGATGTGACTACAAACCACTGTTAATCACACATTTAAATAAAATAGTGAATGATCAAGGAGTAAAGATGTTTTATAAGTTGTTATTCTTCGCTAAATTATGATCTCTTTTTTTCTCAAATGGAAATAAGCTTACTGCTATCATCTTCCAAATTGTTTGAAGTCGACAAGCAAAAATCTCTGAGCTCTAAAACTTCTTTCTGCCAGAAGACTTACTTGAATATGAAGTGTCCAAGGCAATTAAAGAACAAATACAGACAAGCAAATAAAAATTGGAAATTGCCATGGAAAGAAAACCAAACAAATACTGACTGAAATGTTGCTTGGGCCTTTATCCAATCTGGTTTTTGCAAAGGGATGAAGATCCTTTGCCTCAATGGTCAAAATGACTGGAGATGCATAAATTTTGATAAAAGAGAGCAACTCACTAATAAAGAAATGGGTTGCCTCATGAGTTGGTGAGTACTTCATCGCTGGACAAGTTTGACACAGGCTAGGTGAGCAACGTTAGAGATGTTGTAGAAGAGAGTTACACATTCTGTCAAGGGTTAGACTACACAATCACAAGATGCCAAGACAAAAGTTGTAGGTGGTATCGAAGTTGTAAAAACTGGGTGTTGGAAAGTTAATGTTTTTGACAACTACGAAGAAGTAGATAAGTTACGAAGTATCTGTGGAAAGATAAGGAGCTCAGATTTTAGACATTTTTTATTTTGGCTCTACGTGGAAACTCCTCAGCAGAGATATTCTAAAACCAACAATTTATAAATAGGTATGTTCTTATTATATACAAATCTACCTTTTCTTCTAATAGTTCTTTTTATTACTTATTTTCTGCTTTTCTTATTGTAGAAGTTTCAGTGATTCCATAAGGGAAATTAGCCATTTGGCTGTAAATAAAGATGTAAATTTGGGATAGATGCCTAAGACAAAGTTGAAAAATATGTTTATCCTGAGGGAGCTCAAATTCTTCCTTCCAAGACTATTGTCCCACACCTTGTAGGTGGAACTGACAGATCTCTCTTTTCAATTAGTGATAGTAAAGCTTACCATTCAAGGTGGGCACCAAAAGATACTCCTTAAGCAAAAAATGTTTCTATGCTTGGTATCTCCTTTACACTTATTCATAGATCACTCAGTTGTTATTGGCACTAGATTATTTTAACTCATACTTTAAAAAAATTATCTCAAGTATCACCCAAACCACCAGAGAAACATCATAAGAGTCATAAAATCATAATTTTGTATTGGAAGCACCAAAGATGTAATATCCAGCATCTCCTATGTTTAAATGAGCTACAAGGCTACTATGAGCAATGTGAAAGTAAGAAGAGATGGATCGGCCAACATAGGATCAAATGCAGCCTAAGCTTCCAATCATAGGAAGATGGACACTTCAGGCATAAGCACATTAACATGTAAAATTTAATTTGCTCCATTTCCAGAAACAAGTTAAAATAGATTAGGAAGCAAAGGGCCCCTTTCCAAAGAGAGAATAAGAGAGGAAGAGATGGAGAGAAGAAGACAGAGGGAGAGCAAGTGGAGAGATGGGGATAAAAGTTCTTGGGAACAAGCAATTTTTTTCAAGGAGTCTTTCAATAATAAATTTGGGTGTCATCTAGTTCTACTCCATAAACCCAGTTCCAAGAGACTTAAACTCTTTTCCAAAAGAATTCTCTTTAACCTTGTTAATATTCACTGAAACAAATTTATTTTATCTTGGATTCTGAATTCAAGTCCCTCTTACCTCCTTTCCTAATAAATAAAAAATCTGAATGCCACAATGTCAAACTCGTCATCAAAACTTTTTAAGAGTTCATAAAAGAAAGCCAATTCTTTGTAGACTTCAGTGATTTCACTTTATAGCGATAGTGCCAGACTCCTGACCATAAGACAGAAGAATCTGGTTCACCTTTGTACCAGAACTTCTCCCAATTGCTGCAAAGAATTCACTTGTGAGAAGCTCTTTTCCTCCTGAGGGTAAAGATTGCTTTGTCTACTTAAAAAAGAAAAAGAGCTTAAAAAATATCCTATGTGATGCATAGTTATTTCGTTGGTTGTTTATCTAAAAGTACTTTGAGAACAGAGAGTCCCTGAAGAAATATCTTTCTACTAACACATAACGTGATGTCATAAATAACCAGATGGTTAGACAAACATTGTTGAAGATAGAGGAAAAAAAGTAAAGGATCATAGTGATTACCAAAAATGATAAATTATGATCCTTTTGGCTTTGATGAAATTGGTTCTAAATATAATGTTGCTCTGTCACTTGCTTTGAACCTACCATCCATGAAATGAAGCACAAGGAAACTCACACAGTTAGCTCCTTGCTTGAAGTTCTCTCTGATTTGGTAACATGGGTTTTTTATCAGGTTAATTAACGGTGAACACAGCATTGTCCAACAAATCAGCCTTTCTGGTGTTTAGTAATGGGATCACCACTCCTCATTTAAACTGGAGCTAGAGAGTGAATGAAGTTTATAGCAATAAAAAAGAAGAAGAGCTAGCTCTCCTTTAGACCTCTGAAAATATGGCAATCAAAATAATTCAGATAAAGTAAAAGTCATTTTATCTGCTTTTCACCTCCCTTTTTTATGACTGCAGTTCTGGAATGGAATAGAAGTTCAGAATCAGATATATTCAGCACAGTTCATTTGTAGGGCATTATTTGTTTTGTTTTTGTTTTTTATCTAGTTTCCTAGCGAGTTTGACATTCATAAAACACTAGTGTTGTCTGTAATTAATACTATGCATTGCGTCTCCAGGACTTCTTTAACTACTGGTTACAAGTCTGTACCCTGAAATAGCATCTCTCCTGCTCCCCCACTGCCCAGCCCTCGGTAACCACCACTTTATTCTCTATTTTTATGAGTTCAGCTTTTTTTAGATTCCACATAGAAGTGAGATCACACAGTATTTGTACAGCATTGTTTTTTGTGTATCTTTACTGCAAGATTCTCAGTGCTTTCAAGAGTCCCATGTTTGAGATTATATTCAGTTATTTAGATTACTTTTCATCTCACTAAACAAGTAGAATTTTTTCCTTTTCTGGAAATAGAGATATCTATGCAGTTTATTCTACCAGAGTCCTTTAAATTGGAGCTCTCGCTGCTGCTTCTTATCTGACTACACCAGCAGGCAAACTTAAGAATTATGGACCACAAATTACATGCAAACCCAAGCAGCAGGCAGTTAACAAAGCAGATTTCATGGCCCTGCAGTTTTCATAATTACACGGAAGCCAGGCTTGTTTCTCTTTAGACACCAAAATGTGTTTTTATGAAGAAATTGCTTTCAGGATTTGTCATTAGGGAGTAAATAAGCAAGGATTAAAATGGCATTTATTGTGATGAAACAGTGGCTTGAAATAGTTGATCCAGCAGCTATAGTGAAGCACACTGCAGTCGGGGAAAGGAAAGGCCTTTGGACTTGGGGTCAGAGGTTCTATCTGGGTAACAAGCTCAGTTCTTCCACAAACTTGCCCTGAGGCTTTGGGAAGACCACTTCATCTTTTGAATTTCCTTATTTGTAAAGTGATGTGATTGAATTACATAATTTTTAAGGTCTCTTTCAATTCTAAAGATTCCTAAGCTTAAGCGTTTCTAAAGGAATGTATCTTTCAAGAGAATTTATATGAACACCCACCGTAGGGCCCCTAAAAGGCTGGTTAGTGCATTGATTTTTAAGAGTTTTATGAATTTCAGTGCACTGATTCTTAAACTGTACTAGGCATCAAAACTCTCTAATGTGGAAATTTCTGGGCCCCCAGATTAAACACTGATTCAGTAGGACAGAGGTGGGCATGAGAATCTGCACAGTGAACAGTCCTCCAGGACATTCTGATGGAGGTGCTCTGTGGACCTCACCTTGAGACTGAACTAGTGGCTTGAAAGAAGTAAAGCAATTTCCTCAAATCCTTGCCTAATCCCTGAAAAACTGCGTCAATAGGATATTAAGAAATAATCATTCCAAAGAAAAACTTCTTTTGCCCTGAGAACTATGACTACGAAAGAATAAATTTGATGTTATTCGTCAGGAGACTTCACATTGGGCTGCCACATACAAGTTCTGAATCATCCCTTTCTTCTTTTATTAAAAGTTTTTTATGTTTCTCCTCCTCATGGAAGTCATCTTTAATTACCCTATACCCTGAGTAGTCATTAAGCCAACATGTAGGGTGCCCTGGATCTTTCTGTCAAAAATTTCTGGTTCTAGGGGCAGGCCCTGTGGTGTAATGGTTATGTTCGGTGTGCTCCACTTCCGTGGCCCTGGTTCATGGGTTTGGATCCCAGGCATGGACCTACACCACTCATCAGCCATGCTGAGGCAGTGACCCACATATAAAGTGGAGGAAGAATGGCATAGATGTTAGCTCAGGGATAATCTTCCTCAAGGAAAAAAAATTTCTGGTTCTAACCCATACTGACTATCCAGGTCAATGTCAAGTCAAGTCTATCCCCAGCAGGTTACAAAATTCTATAGTATGATGATAGTTTTGCTTAATAAAGTGTATAGATATAGATATCAAAAAAAGATTAATTGAAAGTGTACAAATATTCATAGTCATTCTGGAGGGTTTCTTTAAAAGTGGGAACTTTTTCTGCTTATTCTGTGTTTTCAAATTTTCCTGCAAAGGCTGTTGTATCTTTTATAATCTTTCCTTTAGAAAGGAAAAAAGAAAGGAGAAAAGGAAGAAAGGAGAGAAGGAAGGAGGGAGAAAGAGAAGGAGAAGGAAGAGGAGGGGGAGGAAGAGGAGATGGGGTGTGTGTGTGTGTGTGTGTGTGTGTGTGTGTGTGTGTGCAGGCATCGGAGAGAAAAAAGGAGAGAGAGAGAAAGAGACACCACCTGGCAAGTGCTGTACAGAGACACGATGGGAGTCTGGAACACTTAGGTGTATAGTTACGATAGGTGTGCTCACCTAACTGCTTGGAGGAAATCAAGGAAAGCTTCCTAAAGGAGGTAATGCTTTGAACTGAGTCTGTCAGCAGATGATGGTATGTAAGCTTTGCAGGAAGAAGGATCGCTTACAGTGCCCAGGGGCATGGGAGGAAATGCCCTGTTTGGGATCTACAAATAGTTTGCATAGATAGAGCACACACATCCTATAGGGCAATGATATTTATTTAAACTGTGGCTTGCAACCCACTAGTGGGCCAGAAAGTCACTGAAGTGGGTCATGACCAGCATTTTAAAAATTAACAGAATATAACAGAAAATATCAGAGTGCATAATATACAACAAGCATCATTTTGTGAAGAATTTAGTGTGTATCTGTGGGTGTGTGTAAACTGGATCATGATGTCCAACACATTTCTTACTGCGGGTTGTGGTCAGAAAAATTTTGAAGCTGCTGCTGAGGTCTGGGAAGTCATGAATGCCCCATGTAGGACAAGGGCAGTGCTTCATACTGTGCAAAGCATCAGCATTATTTTTTTGTAAAGCTTTTAATATGATCAATTTATACATATATTCATATGTCTTATATATAACTATGTATACTATAATAATATTATACTATATGAATATATATTATGTAATAAATAAATAAAGACATTCCTAATCATTCCAGTCAGCCAGGAAATTAACGTGATACAGTGAAACATTTCACAACCATGACACCACAGAGAGGTTGAGGGAACTTAGTTTGGTGAGCCCAGCCAAGTAGGAGGCACTTTGTGGTTCATAAAGTGTAATTACATTTATCCCCTTACTTGATCTTAGACTACCTTTGTGAGGGGACACACAATGAACATGTTTTGCAGAGAAGCAAGTTGGGGCTCAGAGAGTCGGGAGGACATTCTCAAGGTTACCCAGTGGACCTCAAAGTTAATTTTCTATTTCTAAAGTTCTCTGACGAGGTTAGATTCCATTCATAGAATTAATGTCACACAGACATAAAACACATTCTTTTGCTTCCCTCCCTCCCCCATATCACAGAACACAAAAGTGTGGAGAATCAGGATGTTTTGGGTTTTAAGATTATCTGTAAGTTTCAGAAAGCCAAATTCTGTGAAACACATGTAGTAGACATTGCTGTTGTCTTCCAAAGTATTTCCATTAATTTAAAAAATATACTCATAAAACACTTCCATGTACTGTGCTGACTCTAGGAATACAGAAAGATGAATAGATGAGGCCCTTCTTTCAAGGAGCTGACGGTCCAGCCAGGGAGATGGGGTGTTGCTCTCACTCAGAAAAGCCTACAGATGCCTGTTACCCCGGCTTCTGATCAAGGAGCCCCACCCTGGGCATCACCTAGAACTGATCCACCATCAGGCAAACTTCACTGAGCTCTCCATGTTCATGTCACTGGGTTGGACAGTAAGGTAACAGGGACGTATATGACAAGACCCTGCACTCAAGGGCTTAGTCTAATAGAGGAATGCCTGGGGCATTTAAGGTGGACCACTCAGGGTATCTTTTGCTGAGTAGGAGCAGTCTCTAGGATCACCTCATTCCAGAGCCCTACTGCTTAGCTGAATTAATGGCTATTTTAATCAAAGAACAGTAAACACCATATTGCAGGCTTTTGATAAATTTGGATAAAAAGAAGAAAAACTTGGTGGTTTGTATTCAACAAGATATATTCTCCCCTGTCTCTCACAGTTTGAAGCCAAAAATGTTCATTCCCAGGTAATATTCAAATTTAAACTCTTGGTCCGGGTAGATTACATGGTTTTAAGAAATCCTATTTTGAGTTTATAAAGGGTTGTAAAATTACAAGTGTTTTAAGGACTTAGAACTGTTGTCTAAGTACTTTATTTTGGGGAAAGTAGTCGAAAAAGGAGATGAAATGGAAAAGCAATTTTCCATTTGGGCCAGGAAAGTTGGCCCAAAGAAAGTCTCTTGAAACACATGATGGCCATAAGAGGATTGCCCACGGGAGTTTGCTTATGCTGCCTTATATCTGAAAGGAATGTCATTGTCACCTCCATGTCTACAATAAAAATGATACATATGGGTCAAAATTCAGGAGCAAATGTAACGTGTTCTAATTGTCACAATGTTTCCCCATTTCCATGTAATGGATCTTGGTGATAGCTGGCTAAACTTTATGCTTAACATCAAAATGAAATCTCAACTACTAACAAAAGACGTCATTACCTGAGCTTACTCATTTATAAATATGAGATCAGCCTGGTCTTTATTTTTTCCCTTGAACATTATTTTTTTACTAGCAAATATACATTCATATTTCTGGTAAAGAGTACATCAATTCATTGTTTTTTGACAAATGCATTATCTAAACATTTAAACACACATTGAATCATTGTACCAGCTAAACTTGGATTTATAAAGCAGTGAAATAAAAAGGCAAAATATCTATATTTTGGAAGGCTATATACAATCTTCTTCTCTCATTTCTGTATTTCACGCACTTTGGGGTTTTAAGTATTCAACCATTTGGAACTATTTTCACGCCAGCTGCAGCACTAGTCTATTAAATGGAAATCGTGCAGCAAGCCTCTTCGTCCTTGTGTGTTCTGACCTTGAAGAAAAAGCACCAGTTTATTGCTTTCGCTGAAGTCTAGACTGTGATCCCCCAGTCCAAAATGTGCTTGGATCCATCAATCTTCAGAACACAATCACATTTTGTGAAGAGAAGAGTGGGATGATTCAGTTTAGATTAAAGAACAAGAAGATCAGCTCCACACGCTAATCAAATCAGGGTACAAATGGGATTTATCTGAGGTATTTTTTTCAGTGACATCATAGGTGATCAGAAAATAGACAAAATCTAGTCCAAAACTACATTATGCAAAAAATATATATATCTTGAGACAAACACCCACTTCCTGTTCACCGAGTGTCTGTGTTCTAGGCACAGTGAAGGAAACACAAGTCATGCTCCCTGCCTATCAGAAGCTTTCAGGTCCCTGGAAAGGCGTTTTATACCAAGACACCTCCTCCTGAATACCAGTCAAGGTTTCTCAGACAGTCCATTATGTCTGGTAATTATCCACATTTTCTCCTTCCAGCTACACCTTTTAATTCAGTGCATTTAAAGACTATAAGTGTTTTGGTTGTTTTCCCCCTACATCTATGTCAATGCTGAGTTCCTGTAGACAGCAAGCATAGAGCAACATCTTTTCCCCCCTTCCTCGCTTCTATCCTTGGCTTTCTACTTCCTGTGGACTTTACCAATACTCATCAGGCAGACGCCTCACCTATATTTCTCCAATACTCTCTGGTTGTTAAAGCTCTTCTCTATTGGAGGAAGAAACCTCAGTCCATTTATGAAAAAAGGTAAAACCAATCCTACTATACATTCACCCACGGCAGACAATCTTATAAAACTTAAAGCCCTACAATGCCTTCCCATTAAACTTAAAACACAATCCAAACTCTTTACCATGATCTATAAGAACCTGTGATCTGTTTCTTGGCTACCCCTTCCATCTTTTCTCCTTCCCCTCTCTCCTTCATTCCTGCCACACTGACCCTCTTTCGCTCCTTGAACAACCCCATCACAGCCTTGCCTTGAACAGAGCTCGAGAACGGCTCTTACTGTTTCCTATGCCTCATGCAGTATCCTCCCTTAATCTCACAAAGCCGGTTCCTTCTCATAGCTTAGATTTCCTCTTCTATCCCACCTCAAAGATAATCCACCTAAAGTGAACTCCCATTCTTTGAACCTACACTCTCATAGTACCCTGATTCATAGTTCCATCTGAATTTGTATACTTATTTATCCAGTCAAAATGATCTGTCTCTCTCTACTAGAAGTCAAATTTAAGGAGGGCCAGTACTCTACTTGCCTTATGCACTGCTGTTCCCCTGTCCATACACAAAAGAGTGCCTGGCACACAGAAGGTGCTCAGGAAATACTTTTATTTTATTTTATTTTTTTACATTTTTGTGAGGAAGATTGGCCCAGAGCTAACATCTCCTCTATTTTTGTATGTGGGATGCTGCTGCAGCATGGCTTGATGAGTGGTGAGTAGGTCCACGTCTGGGATCCGAACCCAAGAACCCTGGGCACCAAAGTGGAACATGTGAACCCAACCACTATGCCACTGGGCTGGCCCTGGGAAATACTTTTAAATGATTGAGTGAATGAACTTGGAACTCCTGCTGAAGCTACAATAACCATATAAAGACCCACTCCGAGTCAACAGCATAGGAGGAGGGGGTGGGGTGGGGAAGGGAAGAGGGAATGGACGGGGTTATGTGACCACCCAGCTTCCAGAGTAGGGTCGGGAGAGGATAAATGAAATGGGATAAATCTTTGAAATGAATAAGAAATAAGGAATGCAAATATTAAACCCTAACTCATAGTTCTATCAGCTTTGAAAAGTATAAAAACCATAATTACTTTATTAAAATAAAAAATGAAAATTTATCATTACTTCACTCAGGTAATTTGTGTCCCAGACACTTCACCAATTATTTTGATAATACCAGGTCTGCTCACCACAAACATATCAGCTGTGGTAGCCACGGATCGGCTTGGTGGGGAAAGCATTAGGCTGTCAGATAATGGGGACCACACAATGGCTAAAATGAGGGAGGCAGCCTTAACCCCTTCCCATCAGCACAGCAGGAGGAGAACTCTGCACCCTTGTGCACCCTTGCTACTGAGACCATTCCCCCTTGTTTACGTCCCTCCTTCACATCTTTCAACCAAACAGCAGAGATGAGTATAACATTTCACCTTTGAAGTCAAGATCAGCAAACCAAACAGGTTTTCCTCCATGAATCCATTTTGATGTGCTTGTGGATCTCATCAAACAAAGACTTCTACTGGAACAGGTGACACATTTATGTTGCTGTTCCAGAATCCTTCACAAGAAGGCTAAGGTGAAAAGGATATAAATATTCTATACAGGTGCTACTTTACTGCATGGATGGGTCAGTCCAGAAACCACAAGGTGGTGTGTCACTGCTCAGATTCAATGTATGTACTATATATTTCTGCTTCTCTGTCCATTCCAGTCCATAAAATCCACGTGTTGCCCACTTTCTCTCTTTCCACTGCCACTACAAAGGAGATCAATCTTATACAAGCCTGATGACCTATAATCCTAGTATAAATATAGTTAAGGAAAAGAATCAAAACAAATACCAAAAAATAGTACTAGGAAAGAAAATATGAATTGAACTCATCCTTATTCCTTCAGCTTTAGTGCATTTTCCTGATTTTAAAATTCTATAATAAAATAGATATATAAAAATTAGATCATAAAGAAGAATAGGCATCTATTGAAAGATTTATAAATAAAAAATATGCAAATGTATTATAGAAAATTGAAAAATAGACTATAATTTGGTTTATGTAGCAGGCATATACACGCCGTTTATGAAAAGACTCCATTTAGTCTCATGCTTATGTTAAACACTGCCTTCAGTTGCTTAGGCCAAGGATTGGGTCCTTCAAACCTAAAAATCCAGTGTTAGCACATAACAGATTCTCAATGTATATTTTGTTTGTACAGAAGAAGTTGATTATACAAGGTCAACAGTCATTAGGTCTGTATCTCAAGAGAAGTTAATGAATCTTCAAACTTGATCATTTCTTAAAAATGGAATGGCCATGCATCTCAGATGTGCTTTAAATATCTGAGGTATTTTCCTTCCTACTGCCCTGGGGCAGGACACAGTTAATTTCCTGAGGGTTAGATCAATTATCCAGTTCTGGTCTTCCATCAGGACCCCCCATTATATTAACTCCACTGATGGGTATCAAGGTGATAAAGGAGGGAACACAGACGCCTGAGACCATTATCCTTTGTAACATCTTCCTATTCCTGAAAGTAGCTGGGTTTGAAATATGGAGGAGGAAGAACAAATTAGACTAGTAGGCTGAGAGTTGTGACATTCTGGATGTGCCTTTGGAATCAATAACAGCATCTAGGATTTTATCTATGCTTCAAATCTCACTGTGAATGTTGCTTCTTGATAAGTCTCTGACTTTGTCCACCCTTTACTATCTCAGCAATGGGGAGCTCACCACCTCATGCTTTTATCTTTCTAAGTTTCTGCAACAGTTGCTTCATCATATTAATGAAGAAAGTTGTGTAGGTTTGTTATCACTCACTGAGCAGATTCATAATATTTTTTTCTAAATTGTCCTTAGAAATGGCAAAGTAGTCATGTATAGCTGGCAAAGAACTGTGGCTACTTTTATGAAGCAAATTATGCTACAGCCAGACAACTAATTTTCAAATTTGGGAATGTGTATAAAAACACTTTCTCTTCAACGATTCCTCTGGTTTCATCCCATCTCTCATATTACTAAGGGTTTTTTCCCATCTGGACCATACACTGGACTTTTCAAGCTCATACTTCCCTGGTGACATGAACAGCTTTTCATTAGGTTTATAACCATTCCATACACTCTTAGTTCCCCCCTTCCTCTAATAATAATAACAATCCTTATTGCCTGTCAGAGTGATTGCCAGTCTTTACCTTAATCTTATAAGATATAAAGATAGTATGTCTTGTAACCAGAGATTCTGGCTTTAAAAATCCTACACAAAATGACATTCAACAAAACTTATTACAGAAATTAAGATTCCCACACAACAAAGCATCTTCTCTCTTTCTTCCCTCCCTAACCAACTTATAGAACTTTCAAGAGAATGTCCAGTCAGCTTTTCAAAGGGTTTTAGGTTAATTTTTTTTTTAGTGGAAATGGTATGGACCATCACAATTTGTGGATTCTTTGTGACTTAAATATAGAGCTATTATTAATAAGCTAAATACAAAAATGGCTTAAGAGCAATTTATTTAACATGGAAATCTACTTCTGCAAATTATCAATAATGGCCTCATGATGAATTGCTACACTTTTTAAATATGGCAACTGGCTTTGTTAGCTATTACAAATCTTATTAGTTACATCACTGATTTACAACCTAATGGAATTGTAGTAGTCAGTAACATTGGTGGTCTCCAAATTAATTGCACCTCCTGGCATTCATGCCTTTCTATAGTCCATCACACAGGACTGGGCCTGTGACTTGCTTTAACTACAAATGAAGCAAAATGCCTTTGTGTGATTTCTGGGCCTAAGCATTAAGCAGGTCTGGCAGCTTCAACTTTTGTGCCTTGAGGAGCCCTAAGGTGCCATGTATGACGTTAGGATGCCTTGTTGGAGAGGCCCACATGGACAGAGCACAGAAAGAAGGAAAGACCCCAAGACTGCATGGAGGAAAACTAAGGAAACCAGCCAAGAGAGAAAACTACATCCTCAAACTTAGGACTCCAGCTGAGCGATTTCCGCCAACCCTAGCTGTCCTAACTTTCCTGGCTGCGGTATCAGTCGTGTGAGTACAGAAGCCATTCTGGAAGTTCCAGTGTAGCAGATATCATGTGAAGAGAGATGAGCCATCCCCACTGTGCACTGTCCACATTTCTGACCCATGGAATCATGAGAAATACTAAAATACTTTAAACTACCTAGTTTTGGTGTAGTTTGTTACACAGTAATAGATAAAAGAAATAAGAATGTATTCAGTTACCATTGTTTCATTTTTTAAGAAATAATTGTTTTAAAGTCAAAAAAAGTTCAGACAAACTCAAATGAATATAGAATTACTTAACTAGAAGTATGCTCTTTTAATACAGAGGAGTGGGCCATATAGAGAGCTATGTATGTATGTATGTACGTATTGTTGTATGTATGTATGTATTGTTGCTTCCCAATAATTGTCTTTATGCCTTTTCTAGAAAAAGGTGTAAATTCAGAAAAGTCATTCAAATAGGAGGAGGCAGTTTGGATGGATGCACACACATCTTTTTCCCAGTATGTATAATGCAAGGAATATATTATAAAGCATTTTAGAGGAATGAGTAGACCACAAAACCCTCAGGATATCTTCCCTAAATGCTGCTTCATACAATTGAGCTTTTGATAAATATTGACTTACAGTAGATTAGATAAGAATCTGAAGTGCAACTGGTCTATGATATCACTTAAGTACTAAGCAATATACTTTAATAGTTATCTAAAGAAAGGTTCGTGTCCTTTTGCGAAAGTTGAAGAGGCTGCTAAGAGTAACGGTCTGAATAGAGGCCATTTCCATCCCACTTGACATATCCCAAGGGAATATAAGGAGACAAGAATATGATTCTCCTTAAGAAATAACTTTGCATCTGCTGTATCACATAGAAAAACTGGTGATCAAGACCTTATTTTCACCATGAGTCTACATGGATACATTGATTCTAACTGCTCACACAACACAAACCTTAGACTGGATATAACCACATAACCTGAAACTCACCTGGGTCATACATTTTTTTCTTTAATAAAACATCTATAAAAGATCTAATCTTGAGCAACATTACTTCATGGAGTGGCCGCTCAAGTAACTGGTTACAAAATAGACATCTAGGTAACTGAAAGATTTAAGTTGCTATAGAATTCAACCCACAGCTGGTTAAATTATAGGAACTGATTCCCAAAATTATGTCTAGTTTTAGATGTTTGTTGTGAAACACTATTTTGGCATTAGGGAGCTGGATAAGTTGTTCATATCCAGTTTGTATTAAGAAAACAATATTATCTTCATATAAGAGGTAGTATACAAAAATATTTGAGAATTCAGGTTCTGGAGTCAGACTTCCTAACTTGAATTCTGGTGTCACCTTATGGTAGCTGTGTTACCTTGGACAATTTCCTTCAATTTCTCTGAGCTTCAGTTTTTTCATTTGTAAAAATGGGAATGAAAATAGTATCAACTTCGTAGAGCTTCTGTGGGGATTAATTGAGAATAAACTACATAGAATGCTTAGCATAATGCCTGGCACAAGTAAAAGATCAATAAATGTCAGCTGTCTCTATTCCCTATTATAGAAGATATATATCCACCAACTAGTCCTAACAAATTATTAAGGTACAAATTACAAATAAGGTGAAATCAAATCTAACACACGTTTGACTTCACTGAAATCACTATTGGATCCATCAAGAGACCATTTCTACTGATTATCTGAGAAGTATTGTTATCATCATTAATAACCAAAGATGCACAATATGCTCAGAATGCTTAACTTATAATCAATTCCTGTTGACAGAATCAAAGGCCAAAGAAATATCAATAAAACACCCCAAGAAATTTAAATGATTGCAAAGTGATAAAGAACATAAAGATTTCCTGATCCTTCTACTGAATTGTTGGTCTGAGAAGGCAGTAGTATTGACATATTCTTACGAGAATTTAGGAATTAAACCTTTTGTGTAGAATATTACATTAGTTAAGGGCTTCATAATTTAGTGGCAGAAAAAGGGTGCTTTTTAAAAATGGAGTAGACTACGCTTAGAATACAATCAAGCAAGATCATGACTACAAACCTGAAAGAGGTAATACACTGCCAAACACTGAAGCCTGCAATTTAGCATTGTCCTTGACTATCCCGGTCCTGGAAATCCTCCTATTTACCATAAAGAATAAGTCAGGGGAGCTAGGGTTGTTCCACAGTGCACACAGCCCCCATAAAGAATATGCTGTCAGGTAAAACACTTTCAGCCAGCCACACTTAGAGTTATGAAGAGCATTTTATGTTTAGAAGAGGAGGAAGAAGTAAATGGGAAAAAGTCAACAAAATTGATAACATTTTCTATGGGATTCCTTCTTTTTTTTTTAATTTTTATTTTTTTCGGATGTACATCATATTTCAAATTCTGGATACATTACATCATGTTCACCACCTGAACACTAATTATAGTGCATCCCCTCCCATGTGACCCAAATCACCCCTTTTGCCCTCCCCCTTCCCCCCTTCCCTAATGGTAACCACCAATCCAATCTCCAATGCTATGTGGTTTTTTTTTTTTTTTTGTCATTTTTATCTTCTACTTATGAGTGAGATCATATGGTATTTGACTTTCTCCCTCTGACTTATTTCACTCAGCATCATATCCTCAAGGTCCATCCATGTTGTCACAAATGGCTGGATTTCGTCATTTCTTATGGCTGAGTAGTAGTCCATCGTGTATAAATAACACATCTTCTTTATCCATTCGTCCCTTGATGGGCACCTAGGTTGCTTCCAAGTCTTGGCTATTGTGTATAATGCTGCAGTGAACATAGGGGTGCAAGTATCTTTATGCCTTTGTGTTTTCAAGTTCTTTGGATAAATACCCAGCAGTAGAATAGCTGGATCATATGGTAGATCTATCCTTAATTCTCTGAGGATACTCCAAACTGCTTTCCATAGTGGCTGCACCAGTTTGCACTGCCACCAGCAGTGAACAAGGGTTCCCTTCTCTCCACACCCTCTCCAACATTTGTTGTTTCCTGTCTTGTTAATTATAGCCATTCTGACCAGACTGAGGTGATATCTCATTGTAGTTTTGATTTGCATTTCCCTGATAGCTACTGATGTTGAGCATCTTTTCATGTGCCTGTTGGCCATCTGTATATCTTCTTTGGAGAAATCTCTGTTCAGATCTTTTGCCCATTATTTGCAAACCACATATCAGATAAAGGGTTAATATCCAAAATATACAAAGAACTCATACAGCTCAACAACAAAAAAACCAACAATCCAATTAGAAAATGGGATTCCTTCTTTATGGGAGCTCTGGAGAGACCATGAGAACACTCAGCTCCAGAGTGATAACTAGAAAACTCCATAGCTCTTAGCACCAGGAAAAAAAGATTTTTGGCATTTCCATAGAAGCAAATATTATGGCCTATCTGAGATATTTTCAAGAATTAACTAAAATAGTTGATACTTTGGGAATAGCATATTCAACCAAAGTGTCAAAGATGGTAAGGAAACGTGAAATAAACTGAGATTATAAGCCGAATAGCACCTTAGCAAATCTATTCAGGGACTGTAGATCAGAAATGTTTTCAATGGTAAAAGTCTAAGACTTCATAAACTGAAGAATGCAAAATAATACATTAGTGATTAGAAAGGACACCAGTACATCTAAATGCTGAGCCATGTCCTTTCCAAAGTATATTTTTGAGTCCACCTCAAGTGTAGGATCAGTTGCACTAATATTTGGATTAGGCTCATTATATTAAATGTAATCTGTGACTTTTTCTCTCTAGCTGGATTGGGTCTTCTTATTTTTTGCCCTGTAACTCAATTTATGCCACATTCATATAGACCAGGATTTATTAGGTGGAATTTCCTAACATTCATATAATTAATATTTCCTAAATGCAGGAAAAAATGTTAACTGCTGCACCAGGCATATTATTACTCAATGTTTACTGGATTTTATTTACTTGCAATTAGTTTTGTTGTTGTTGTTGTTTAGTTAAGAATTACTTAACTTCATTTATAGCATGATTCTAGGTAATTCATATCTGTAAAGAAACAGTGTCAAGGAAGAAATCAACTTAAATGAAACTACCTTCCAGCTGTCTACCATGCACTCACAATAGAAATAGAAAATAGAACTTGATTTTAAAATGAATTCTGGCATGGTTCCCTCTCTTCTAAAACTTGGCATAAAATATGATTTAGGGAGTGAATGCACATTTTATGAAGACAGAAAGTTATTTTGGTATCTAGTGGGTGGACAAAATGAACCATAATCATTTCTAGAAGGACTTCAACTCATGAAGGCTGACAGAATGATCCTGTTCCCGATAAACCACTAAAGAAAACAAAGATGACTATATTGCCATTATTATTCTCTAGGGAGCTGGGTAGTTGGTGTTGTTAGCAATGAAAAAGGTTGTTGAGCTCTAGGTCACTGGTTGAAATCACTTGGAGATTTAAAACCAAAAAGAAATTTTTAACTCTATTTTTGGGGTTATTTGGCTTGTATAAAATTGGTGGTGTTGTTAGGGAGATCTTTTTAGATACGTTGAGGTTTCTACTCTCCTCTAGTTGACTGTTTTAGTGGTCATTGGGCTGGACACCAGGATGCATCAATAGGCAACCCTGTTATTTACAAATTTACTTCAAGATGAAAGATATTGACAGGAGTCTTTCCTTTCCTTCTCCGCATTTGAATAGGAGAGCTAGCCATAATAATTAAATTTGTGTGTGTGTGTGTGTATGAGAGAGAGAGAGAGAGAGAGATCAAGAGAGAGAGACAAGAGACAGATGGAGAGGGAAAGAGAATGAGAATCAGAGACACAAAACAAAGAAAAGAGGGACACAGATACTAATAGTACTCACAAGTCATAATAGGAGTAATTGTTGATATTTTTGTTAATTGGACCTAAAAAAGGAAGACAGTCAGGAGCAACTTTTGGTGATTACTAGTTGTTGTTTGTTTGTCTGTATTTGACATTGTGTATACAATTACATATGTAATTTACATAACATAGATGGCTAAATTAGAGGATGTGGGCGCCGAATTTTTTTTCACTTAAACTCTACAGATATTTGGCTCAGTTTCCCCTATACTTTTCATGTCTAGACAAAAATCCTAGTGACTAAGTGGTCAGGATTAAGTCCGTGAGCAAAAATGACCCAGTGGGATATCCACCTTTAGAGTGAGAAAAGATAATTGGGAAGAAGAAATGACATTTGATTTTGTTTGGTTCAAGCAACATTCATTGATAACCTACAACTTGCCAAGCACCTCAGTAAGTCCAGAGGATAGGGAGAGATGCATGAAGTACATCCCTGCCCTTATGGAATTCACATATATGGGGCTACAGGAAGAGTTGAACCAATTCCCTGAATAAGACAGGAAATTGAATTATTTGATAATAAGCTGGTAGATCCTGATTGTTCTTCCCTGTCCTTGTCCTCATAAGAATTTTTTAAAACTTTTTTTAAAACAAAGGTTCACTTTGCTCAGTCTTTCATTTTATTAACAAGTTCTCCAGCCCCTTATCCTCCACCTGCCTGAAAAGTATTTAACTTTAGTGTCAAGACATGAGCATGCCCACTGGATACAAGCAAGTCTTGTTAAGATCTTTCACATGGTTTTATGAGAAAAAATATATTTTATTGATTATGTCAATAAAAATTAACAAAGATGCTGACCAAGACATTTCCCATGGCCCTCTCTTTTCATGCTCTCTTTCTCCATTGTTTATATAACTGCTCACGTCTCTTTTCTTCTCTTCTTATTGACATTTCTTTCCACAACTTGCCACTTCCCAGCCACTTTTCCACCTTCTCCTTATCTTGAAGTGATGATTCTCTTGGCCCACAGAGGCACTGTGATATGGCAGAGTGAAAACCGAAAATTGGAAAATCTGATTTGCAGTCTCAGCACATCCAGGAACTTCTATGTGGATCTAGGCCAGCCTCCATCTCATTCTTACTGTGCACTCTCTGGTCTCTCCCTGCGATGGACTGGAAGTCCTAGAGTGTTCTGTTCCCAGGGGTGTGGACTCAATTGCTCTCTGGTTTTAGGCTGGCCCATTCACTTTAGTCCTTTGGTGTTGTGGTTTTTATTGCTAATTATTTGCTCAGTTACATAGATGGCCTATAAATAACCAGGCCTGCCTGAGCCAGTAAATAATCAAAATTAATTTCTTCAACTTTTTCTTACTAAAAGTCAGCTTGTGAGGGGGACAGTGTTAATAATTGCTGCAAGAGAGCTTAATGGCAAATCCATGCTTTCAGATACTTTAGTGAATAAAATGTAAGCTCCTTTAGATATCTGTGCTTCTTTTCCCTACTCCCCAATCTCCTACTTCTTCCTTTCAAACCTTTGTTTGTTTCTAATCTTAAAAAATACTAATTGTAATCATAGTAACATGTACACCTAGTTTAAAAAGCATATTATGAAAAACAGCAGTCCAAGGTCCAAAAACTCCATATAACTTCAATCTTGATGCCCATATTTCTCAAGAATGTGTTTTTCTTGTTATTGCTTTCTTTTGTTTTTTCTAAAGATCGGCACCTGAGTTAACATCTGTTGCCGATGTTATTTTGCTGCTTCTTCTCCCCAAAGCCCCCCAGTACATAGTTGTATACTCTAGCTATAGGTTCTTCTAGTTGTGCTATATGGGATGGTGCCTCAGCATGGCCTGATGAGCAGTGCCATATCCATGCCCAGGATTTGAACCGGCAAAACCCTAGGCCGCCAAAGCAGAGCACAAGAACTTAACCACGTGGCCATAGGGCCAGCCCCTCTTGCTATTTCTAATTGATCAATTTTAGACATTATCTATTGTCTTCTTAATATAATAGAGGAGGCTTGAACTCAATGATATCCCTACCCAAATTTCCTTTCCCTCCAAAATCTCAACAAAATTAGAGCAAAATAGCACAAGCTTTTATTTAATCAAATAGTCTATTTTACACTATTATAAATATGTGACTATTTTTTTACGGTTGAGAGAAGTAGTGTCTCTTTCTTATTCATCTTTTAGATTTCCCTGAAGTTAATAATTTCATGTTTCATAATCTATGGACTCATGATTAACTCCTTCTGATCACTCTATCAGCCTCTTAATACTATTGTTATTTGGTCAAATACATCAGATAATCCATCAGACTGTTTCCTTCACTTCCACCTTTTGTGGTACCTGATGTTTTCAAGTTCTGAGATCTTATAAGGTTCAACAGGAAGAACCTATCTACCCTCTCCTTGTGCCTGAGATGCAGTTGCTGAGTCAGTGACCACTCCTCCAGAGGCATTTTCTATTCCAAAATCATGTGAAGCGTTCTCATCCTCCTCTCCTGTTCTCTTTACCTCTATCCTTTTACTGGGGGCTCAGAGGGCAAAGGAGAGAAATAGCTGTGTTCAACCGTCTCTGTTTAACCGGAAGTCTCTCTTCTTATATACTTCTGTATCCTATACTGTTTAACAAATTATTTTACAACCTCAACTTTCTCATTGAATATATGCTTTTCCTTGCCTCAAGAGAGGGTTCATCTAACTTGCTAGCCTCTCATTTCCTTGACCTCTGTATCACCAGTGACCTTCAACTTCCATTCCAGGTCATGTGACCACTCTTATGGTCACATCCTGTGCAGCTCTTTTGGATTTTTAAGATCAGACCTCCCTTCTCTGACTACAACCACTTATTCACCCAGTTTCCACACAGAGGAGCTCCACTACACCTGTTTTTCTGCTTTATTGAAACTCCAATTCCTTGTTCTTGTTGCTTCTCCCCCAGGGCACCTTTTGTCTTTTACTCTTCCCTTCTCAGCTTTGACCCCACAGGTTACTCTACATCTGTCACAATGATAGCTTCAACTTCTTTGTCTTGCCTTGAATTATTCTACTTCCTGCTCATCCAAAGTTGTTAACTTAATTTAGACTATCCTCACTTATCACCTGGATTAAAGCAGCATCTCTTAATTGGTTTTCCTGCCTCTAGCCTAGTTTCCCTCCGATTCACATTTCAGCTACAGGAATCTTCATAAAATACATGTCTAATCATGTCACCTTCCTCTCTTTTGAAACCATTTCCTGTGGATTATATCAAACCTCTCAGCATAGCTCTCAATGCCTTGATTCTTTGGTACCCTAGGCCACTATCATATGGAACTATGTTCATAACTCTGAAATGTCCATACTTTCTTCTACTTCTGTGTCTTTTCATATGCTGGGATCATTTTTACATAGAATCTAAGCCCCTAGAGAACAGGGAGCTTGGTGAATTTATTCACTCCAGTATTCCCATTTTCTCAGCTCCACGAAGAATGCTTAGCTCACAACAGGCCCTCAACAGAAGTTTAATATATACATATATTAACTAAATGAATGAATGATCAATTGTCTTAGCTGATGTCACATTAATCCAGTCCTCTCAGAGAAAAAGTTGCTATCTGTGGTAGGCTGATCAATGGCTCAAAGATGTCCACATCCTAATCCCTGGAACCTATGAGTATGTTGCCTTATTTGGCAGATGAGAGTTTAAAGATATAATTAAGTTAAAGATCTTGAGATGTGGAGATTATCCTGGAGTTTTCTGGGTGGACCAGATATAACCACAAGAGTCCTTACAAGGGGGAGGCAGGAACTCAAAGAAGAGAGAAGATGCTATGCTTCTGGCTTTTTTTTTTTTTAAAGATTTTATTTTTCCTTCCAAAGCCCCCTGGTACATAGTTGTGTATTTTTAGTTGTGGGTCCTTCTAGTTGTGGCATGTGGGATGCTGCCTCAGCGTGGCCTGATGAGCAGTGCCATGTCCGCGCCCAGGATACGAACCGGTGAAACCCTGGGTCACCACAGCAGAGTGCGCGAACTTAACCACTTGGCCATGGGGCAGGCCTCACTTCTAGCTTTTAAGATCAAGGAAGGATGTCATGAACAAAAGAATGTCGGTAGCCTCTGAAAGCTGGAAAGTGCAAGGAAAGGGATTCCTCCCGGAACCTCTAGAAGGAATGCAGTTCTACAGACCTGTCTTAGACAGCTGATCTCCAGAACTGTAGGATAAGACGTTTACATTGTTGCAAGCCATTAAGTTTGTGTTAATCTCTTACAGCAGCAATAGGATACGAATACATCATCCTAGTAAGAAGATGACAAAGTATGTTTGTTCCTGTGTCTGTCTGTATGCAGCCATCAGCAAAATACAGACATGCATAACTGGTTCCAAAAAACGATTTGAAGTGGCTTACAAAATGTGTATAATAAAGATAAGCTTATTTTTAAAAAAGAAAGTAACAAAAAGATGCAGACCACAAGGAAAAGAATAGGAAAAGAATCTAAGATGAAGCCAAGAATTAAATTACTATCCAAATTACATGTTTTAGGGATTTAGAATTTGCCAAAGTGGGCATAAATTTTTCTCCATGCTTTTCTGAAGTCAATGCAAAGAGATACATGGTACAAAGAAATACATAATTCATTGTTTGGGCCATAAAATAAGAAACCAAGCTTATGAGAATCAAATATATTCCTGACTCTGAGACCAGAGTGAGATTCCCCTAGGGGATCCTCAGTGGTTATTATAACCTAGTAAACAATGTCCTCAACAACATATATATAGAATTAGAAATTATACATAATTAAATATATTTTATTTATTACATATGTTTATCATATATACTTATTTATTATGTATATTATGTTATATGCATATAAGAAGCAATAAGTGCCAAATGGCTGTTTCATGTAATATCTCTCAAAATAGGCTGATGGTATGATAATAAGGCCCAATTCAGTAACTGCAAAGAGACAAATGGTCTACTTCAGGAAAGGAAGGAGCATTTGTTTCACGGGTAATGATATACAAGAACACCAAAGGGTAAAGGGAATTATTAGTTGGCAATGTAGTCCTTTGTGCTATAATTTTGGGATCTTATAAAAGGCCAGGAATATTTTAAGTAAATCCCCAAATCTTGAGAAATTGTTTGGGCCCATGGAAAGTTAATCCTGAATGATCTCAAAAACTCCCACTCACTTAAATTCCCCATTTATACTTCCTTCATAATAGTAACACATCTTAGAGTATGCAGTTTGACATACTGAGAATTAAACTTTATCAATACAATGGGAATCAATAACCTTTGGGCTTTCTTAATACTTCTGAAATAGTCTGAAAAACTGTCTTTAAATGACAATACCTCAGGAAAGTCTTTTTCATTCTATTTTAAGCATAGTGCCAGTAGCAAAATGACCTAAACTCGAAACAGCAATTTACCTATAAAATGAGTAACAGTCTACTTTACAGCCACTCTCACATTTAGCAACTTAGCATATAACCTCTTAGTAGTTGACCCAGCTTTTCTTTCTGACTCTGACCTCTTTCTGAACTTCCTACACCCAGCACACTTGCCATCGCCACTGGCAGGTCCGCAGATGGCTTGAACTGCAGACACCATCTTACAAACTCAATTTCACATGCCCCCACTTCACACATGCAAATATTTCTCTTCATGACTTCCCAGTTCTTGTGGATGTTAAGAGTTATCACATTCTGAGCTCTGGAAATCTTAACAGGTGGACCACAGATGGGGAAACAGAACAAAACAAAAACCAACCAAACAAAAATAACAAAACTATCAATCTAACTTGCTGGCCATCTGAAAGAGCTGTCAGAAAGTCAGGACAGTTTCAATAAATATTGAAACATGTTATGGATTAAATTGTGCTCCCCTCCAAATTCATATGCTGAAGTTTAACCCCCAGGACCTCAGAATGTGGCCTTATTTGGCAAGGTCATTGCAGATGTAATTAGTTAAGCTAGGTGAGGTCACACTGGAGTACGATGGCCCCTAACCTAGTATGACTGATGTCCTCATAAGGAAGGGAAATTTGGACACAGCGTGCACACAGGGAGAACACCATGTGAAGAATGGAGTCACGTTGCCACAGCCAAGAAACTACCAGAAGCTAGGAGAGAGGTCTGGGGCAATTCTTCCCTAGCACCTTCAGAGGCAGCATGACCCTGGTAACACCTTGACTTTGGACTTTCGGCTGCCAGACTATGAGATGGTGAATTTCTGTTATTTAAGCCACTCAGTCTGTGGAAATTTGTTACAGCAGCCCTAGTAAACTAATACAGAGTGGGGAAAGCCATTTTAAGCAAATACAAAATCTAGAAGTCACAAAACCATTGATAATTTCAAGTACAGAAAATTAAAAAAAAAATCTGTATGGCAATGGAAAACAAAACAAATCAGAATGTAAAACAAAAAAATGTCCTGTTTTAGAATTTCAGCTGAGGGCCCCAAACTAAGGAAAATAGATTTCAAGTACCCTCACATACTAATGAGGTTCTGGGTCACGGAAGCAGGGCTTACCAAGGAGGTGATCAAAACTGAGTTCTGCAAACATTAGCCCATCCCCACCAACTTTAGATAAATAAGAACTGCGAAGTCAGGGTGGCAATGGGTTCTTTAGAGGTTAGAGAGAAGGTTCTCAGAGTGTGATGGAATTTCCTTGGCCCTTGACAGGAGTGGAATGAGGGATACTTCAGGGAACACCTCAGAAAGAGCAACCTAGGTGTCCTGGGGCTTGGCAAACAGACAGAGCATTTCTTTGAAATGATCCTACAGGCAAAATGCTGATGGGAGCAAGCTTCACAGCAGAACAAGGAGCCAAGCTGTGTCAGGAAAGGGGTGTCCTTTCTTAGTGTCACAGTGAGGACACAGGGGCAGTTCCTCAGGCCAGATGGGGACCTGCTAAAACAGCTAGGCTTGAGCTGAATGGAGAGGAACCAAGCCCAAGAGAACCACCTGGAGGGGCAAGATGATGACGGCAGAGGAGTCGCCAAAGTGGAAAACCAGAAGGCTGGGTAAAGATCCCCGAAAGCTTAGAAAATACATTCATCTCAGATTCACCAGGAGAAATATTTTTAATAAGAATCGTAAACTTTAAATGATCAAATCCAGTGATGTGTGTAACAATGTTTGGGAGTGCTACTGATTTGGGTTTTGATATTTTCTTTTTGTACACATTTGCTTAAAAGGCAAAAATGGAAAAAAAAAAAAAAGGAAAAAAGGCAGAAAAGACAAATGGCCTCTGGTGGGAGATGCTGACGGGGTGCTGGGAAGCACATTTTCTTCCATTTCAGTGTAACTGTGACTCCAATTCGCTATGCTTGAATACTTGCCATGTGTGGAAATGAAGCAATGGCAAGGCTTTCTGCTGAGAAGAAAATTTAAATAGCAGATGGGAGAAAGAAACAGGAAATTTAAATTATGATATACTGAAAATGTTAAATGTATCTTTACAAAGGAATTTTAAAAGTGTTTAACTGTAAAGTTATTACAGAGATGGGAGTTAGGTAGAGTATAGCCAAAAAGGTATTGATAGAGATGAAGAAAATTAGGTTTGGAAAAAAATGTCTCTCTTTTTAAGAGATATTTAATGTCATCTGAAATTTAGTCTCAAAGAGCCTAAACTAATATGATATGGGATGGACACAAAGCCATTTTCATGGCGAAGTCTTGTAGAAAGGTACATATTGAGCCTGAGACAGGTTTGTGGTTGAAGCAAACCTTGGTTGGGGCGAGCAAGAGGCATGCACAAGCAGTGGTGACAGGGTTTTTAGGTTTAACTCAGAAAACTCAATATGACCCCAGAGGTGTTGGATTCATGCCTAGGTCTGAGGAATGCACCCAGGGGAGTCCTCTTAGCCCCAGGAAAATAAACGGAGGTTCATAGAGTCATGGTGCTTTGGCTGTTTATGATGTGATTCAGGACTGAGCTGCACTTTGAGTTGGTTCATTTTTTTAATATGCATATTTCCTCTCAATATTTGCCCTAACTTCAAAGAGAATTCAAGTGTCTAAAGACCAACAAAAGAGAAGACTTATACTTTATATCTTGACCTTCTTTGGTGTCTTAAGTTTTCAACACACTGTCACATCTAACATCTTCTACATCTTGTAACCCATAGGAAAGATCTCTATGCATTTAAAATACACTGTATTATTTAACGTAAAGCATCTTAACATGTGTGCTGAACCTCATGCTATCGGAAACTGGATTGCAGTGTTAAATATTGCATTATTGTATTGTATTGACCACACAGGCTCCTGTGCCACCTCCATTTGTAATCGGGCAGATCTTTTTGACTGTCATCCATATATTTTTTGCATGAGTTGAGCAGAAAACACGATTTCTTGCATTATGCAGCATTTCCCACTGTTTTCTCTTGTGTAGGTGAAAGAAAAAACTTTCTGAGTAGCACCCATTAGGCATTGGTTGGTTTATATTCAACCACATTCCTTAAGGAGCTTTCAATTAAAAACCCAGGACTTACCAGATTGACTGAAAAACACATTAATACCACTTAAAAAAGACAAAGCAACAATTCAAGTTCTAAAGTTGCTTCCTGAAAAATGAGAGAAATTATGTTTTGAGGTCTAAATCTATGTGTAATATACACAGGGACGATTCACATAGAACATTGAAATACTCATCACTCTTACTAAATAATAGCTGTCTCATCACGTGAAATAACCTCACTTTCAATTCTGATCCCAAGATACTACTTCTAAATTCCTAGTCTAGATTCTCTCAAATGTTTGAGTAAGATTTTATTCTGAAAAATGTCAACACTCTGTTTCTTCTCAAAATTACAGATCTGCACTTTATTCTGCAACTTTCCCGTACTGTCACTGATCTGATCTGTAATCCACTAAAAGCACTTTAATAATTCATTGATTTATGTCATTTATAAAATGATTTCTATATACAGTATACATTTCCTTAATTATATTTTCTGTGTGTGTGTGCCAGTGCTGGAAAAAGTATCTCCATTTTATGGTAGGAGTCAAGACCACTCTGCATTAACCCCAAATGCCTCTGAGTTATGATAGATACGATCAGGTTGCAACACTCATGTACCTCACCAAACAGATGCAGATAAACAAAGAGTATCTGAAAATAACTGAAACGTTGTACCCTCTTTCATTTAGAAACATTAAGAAAACCAAACCCAGGAGCCGGCCCCAGGCCGAGTGGTGAAGTTCGCGAGCTCCACTTCGGCGGCCCAGGGTTTCGCTGGTTCGAATCCTGGGCGCAGACACAGCACTGCTCATCAGGCCACGTTGAGGAGGCATGCCACATGCCACAACTAGAAGGACTCACAACTGAAAATAGACAACTATATACCGTGGGGCTTTGGGAGAAAAAGGAAAGATAAAATCTTACAAAAAGAAAAAGGAAAGAAAACCCAAAACTCCTCCACTGCACATACATATACTGACCATGTGGGTAACTGACAGTTGAGAGGCCAACAAAAGACAGTGGAAAGAATCTGCCTTAGATTCAAACATCCCTGAGTCAAATCCTATGAAATACATGGTTTTTTGGTTTTTGTTTCTATAAAATGGGAAGAGTTAGGTCCACTTTAAGGGGTTGCCAAGAGGATCAGAGGTAATATACATGTAACTGGTTTGTTGAGAAGAAAGGAACTAAATTCACTTCCCCGTTAGAATTTTCCAAATTGGATCAGGCTTGACGGCGGGGAGGGGAGCTCTGAATTGGATCAAAGATGAAAATTTTCTTTTGGATCACGTTGTACTTTCTAACACCTGAAAGCGATATTACCTTACAACTTAAAGCTAATCAGAAGATTCGTGAGACTTGCTGAAATATCACACAGGGTCAGCGAAAGGGGCATCAACTGCGCATGTTTTAAAGCTTGTGCCTTGTATCAAGTCCAGTCTACTCACTAAGTAGATTTCTCAGTGCAAAGCACCTTGCCTGATGACTAGAATACAAACACTCTTAAAAGTTTTCTATTTTAACATATACTAATCTTGGCCCCTCAACTTGCCCCCCAGAAGAAATACCCAACTCCCAGAACCTAATATGTTTATTAAAGTTAAATACTAACATGTAACATATTCTCGGAGTATCCTTAGAGAGAAAAGTAAAGACTAGAACAACTGAATAACTGAATGGAGGTAGAGTCCAAGAAATAACCATTATTATACATAGTTTAATCTTTTCCTAGGACATAAATGTGGCTGGCAAGGGATGTAAGAACCACAAGGCATTACCAAAAACTGAGTGGGTGTGTTTTCTCAACGCGTCCATCGACCTACAAGAGAATTACAGGCCAAAACAGAAGCTCTCCAAGTAGAAGTGAGAATGATACACACCAGGG
Source organism: Equus asinus (assembly GCF_041296235.1). Classification (NCBI taxonomy): domain Eukaryota; kingdom Metazoa; phylum Chordata; class Mammalia; order Perissodactyla; family Equidae; genus Equus; species Equus asinus. The sequence goes on from NC_091799.1 coordinate 65,258,412, forward strand.
TCAAATTGCCCAGAGTTTGGTTCCTTACACACTTTCAGTCTCAAGACTGGAATGATGGAGATGGATATGACCTTCAGGAACCATCCAGTCCAATCTCCTGTTTTATAAATGAAGACACAGACTCAAGGAGTAACTTGGCGAGTTAAAGGTGCAGTTTAGAACACAGGACTCCTGACTCCTCATCCAAACGCTGTTTTTACTCCATCTCATTATCCTGAAAATGCTAAAACATTCTACACAACATATTTTGTTTTAATTTGTAGCCTCACTTGAAGGCTCTGTAGTAACACATATTAAAAGTATCTTTATCATAAAGTTCTGGCATGATGGTGGCTAGTCTATTATCTACCAAGCTGAAAAGATGATTAAAGAGCATGTGGTGGTTATATAAATAACTCAAGTTAACATTAAAGTTATTTTTAGGATCTTTCTTATTTGTATCGTCATTATTTTTTTAATGTATTTTAATTTCACTTAATTTCTCAGCCTTTCTCCCAGGGGAAGTAGTATATCCTCAGCATTTCTAAATAACAGTTGTATTTCACTAGTAGTTTATTTCTTATGAAAATGAACGTGCAAAGATTTTGCAAATAAAAAGTGAAACTTTGATTAAATTTGAGTCACATAAACTATAACCAAAACTCTTCAGTGTAAATCACGTTTTATTTTGAAATTCTATCCAGTTGGTGATCTATATATCTACAGCCAGGAGCGCTCATATGGAGAGATGGGAAGGACTTGATTAAAAGCAAAAGTGCTTGAGAGGAGAATAAATCACATCAACTACTTCAGAGGTGCAATTTTTTTCAATGGTTCCAATTCCAAAGTATGTAAATTTTGATTAACCGTCTCAAATCCAAGAAAATATGCTGGAAAATAAGCAATTTGCTCTAGGAATCCTAACTAGAAACAGCCTTTTGCTTTACTCCAACAGTAGTCATCATGCACGCTGGCGCTGGAGCCAGGCAGCCTCCCTGTGAAGTCTCACTGTGCCTCTTGCTACTGGTGTGACCTCGACCAAGTTATTTAACTTCGCTGATATGCAGTTTATCCATCTTTCAAAGGGGGAGAATAGGAACACCTACAGCACAAGGTTGTTGTGAGAATTAATTTTTTTTTCATTAAGCATTTAGAACAGTGCCTGGCATTAGTAAGTGTCAGGCTTTGGATAATTATTGTTATTATCTTCAGAAAAGCAAACGACACACAATCAATCAGCAGCCCACTGTTGAGCAATCATGAAGAAGAGAAGGAGCACTGAATAGGACCTTGGAGGTAACTGATTCCACCTGTCACTTTGCAGACGAATAAACTGGGGCCCAGAGAGGTTGTAAAATAGAAATGAGAATCCAGCTATCCTCTGCTCTGACTGTCCACCTGAAGCCAGAGCTTCAGCATGAGTTTGAGTTCATCGATGTCACTCCATATTGACCAGATATGGCACACGGTGTGCACTCTGTGAATCATCAGGGCAAGTTCAGACAGTCAGTAGTGGAAATGAGACCGGGATTTCTGACTTTGATCATGAAATTGGCCATGTTCTGCAGTGGAGCCAATAAAATAAAAATGCCCCAGCTGTTACACAAAGCAGGCAGAAGGCCTCTGCTTAACTTAATTTCACATAGTTACACATCAGGCATATAGTTTAAACAAATAAGAATTGCAATTTTACATTATCTAGATTTTAAGGTGATAAACATAATTTGTCTTTGATAACATTTCCACATTTTTAAAGCTCGTTTTCATGTGCACTTTAACTTTTTTTATGTTGGAAATGCATAATTACATAATTTTGCTTTGAAAATTGGCAGATCTTTAAGAGGGATTTGGCTGACTTAGAACATTATCACATTCAGCATTGCCCAGGAAGTCCAAAATCACCAAAAAGGGAAAGATAGTTGAAAAGAAATGTGTCTTTTCCATAGATGTGGAGAACAACTCACTTCTGTCATTTAGCAATTTTTTTCCTCAGATTATATCTATGCCAAGGTTTAAAGAAAATTTCAATCCACCCTTTGGAAACATCCTTATTTTCAAAAGTGTACACAGGCTTAGAATAGAGGACTTTGTCACTGGCCTTCCCAGAGGGCCATGAATACGCATCGGGGGTATCTGGGCCTCTGAAATCATACGTTAATCATTTGGATATGGATGTGGTGAGAGTGCCGGGGGCAGAGGGCATGATAATAGCTGCCCTCAGATTCTCAAAAGGTTTTCTGACTCCCCCCGCATCCAAAAATAAATAAACCAGCCCTGAGAATACTGAGAGAGGTAGAAAGATAATTTGTGGCTATGTGTATTAATGGGGACTATTCAGGCAGATGGTGTACACGGCTATGTGTTGCCTCACCTCCAACTTTTCAAAGAGGATGAGGGACAAAAAAGATTATACGTTTCAGAAACCTCCAAATCATCCCATGGAAAAAGTGTTGGTTAACGAAAAAGACATGTGGAAACTTCATCTTTGATGAGAACTGAAGGAGTTTTGATCGACTGAAGCCTTGGTCTTGCCCGTATGAGCAGTATTTAGCATCGTGACAGACGTCAGCGCTATGATCCAGCAGGGATCACACTTATGTGATTCATTCATTTGATCCTTTTAACTATGTGGAGTTAATATTGTATAGATTTCATTTTGCAGATGAGAAAACCAAAGCACAGAGAGGACAAGTGACTGGTTCAGGATCAATTTAAAAACTAGTTATCAAAGGAGCTGGCATGTGGCCCTAGGCATGCTGACTCCTGAGGCAGCACACCTAAACATCTAGGTCTTCCTGCCTCCAGGGAGGCCCTAGCTGACGTTGGAACCCAGATTTACACCACCCCTATTAGTCGTACCTTGGGTTTGGGGCTGAGGGATCTTGTTGAGAAGCGAGTTGGGCATGAGCTAAGGCCACCCCTCTGGGCTGGCTCCCCTCCGTGTTCTAGCAGCCTCTGCGTGTGGTCTGCTGTGACTTGGCCAGCAGGATCTTTGAACATGGGGTTGTATCTCAAGAGGGGGACTTTCTCTATTTCTGTCAAGGGGAAATTCTACTATATGTGACCGCACTTGGGATGAGGATTTGGTACCAACAACAAAGGACACATTTAAAAGTTATCATTTGCTTGAGGCTATAGCTAAAAAATTATACACATCTGCTGAGATTTAGAATGTGAAAGATACTAAGGAAATATTTCACAGGAGGCCATGGGAGACTAGAAAGAATCTTAATCTAAGGATTAGGAGCCCCTAATTCTAGTCCTGGTTTAGATACTAGCAGAAGTGACATCCACCTGTCAGCTGTAATGTTTTCATTTATAAACTGATATATTAAAGTAGACATCCTGAGGTCTTTAAACCTTGATGATTCTATGAGTTGGCCCTAATTATGCCTCATAACATATATTTAATGTTGATCCAGAAGATATGATTTTATGAACTTGTGTGATCCTATCCATACAGGGGACTAGGCTGTGGGATTCATTAAAACTATTGGTTGAATTTTAATAATGATTTTGTGGAATGTTCAAGTGCCAAAGAAATTTTCAGTCATTTTGAGGTTAACAGGAATTCCAGAATGATATTAAAATTTAATTTAAAACTAGATTCTCAATTTGTGTCCCAGGCTCCTAACCTCCCACCCCCACATCCAAGCTACAGACAAATTCTACATAGTGTGAACCATTTCTTTGCAAGCTAATTTCTTCCTTTATCTCTGAGGTTCAGGTCAATTTGCTCCACTTAATGTTCTAATCACTTTTCTCTAAAGAGGAAAGGAAGGAACCCGACTTAGCACAGACAGGCTTTTAAGGTAGGCAATTACAAGACAAAAGTTAATGAAACTGTCTGTGCCACTGGGATATAATATTAATTTCAGGATGTGCGTGGGTAAGCTACGTTATATACTGGCAGCACCTACAATAGGGCCATTTCCACTCAAGGCAGGGTCTCACCATAGTCTGTATCCACATGACAAGAATCAAATCTGTTTCTCTTATAAGGTTCACCTGATTCGAGCCCAACAGGAGGCAGAAACTGATAATTACAAGTCAATATAATATGCATAGGACAATATCACTATACAGTAGGTGTCAAGGGACTCTCTCAGGAGTTAAACCAGGTTAAATTAAATAAAAGTCAAATTTACCCCAGAAAATTTACGCTGGCATTATTAAAAGTACATTTTATTTTAATGCTATTGATGCTCCTTAGAAGCTTTTGATAAAAGGGAACAATATACTTCATGGGGCTGCCATGAAGATTAAATGATATAATACATAGAAAATTGTTAGAAAAGTAACTGGCATATACATATAATAAAATTCTTAATATATGATGCCAATTTCACCTGTTAGGAATTTTGTTTGGCTCCAGATAACGAGAAGCTGCTTAACCAAATGAGTATAGTTTCCTTATGCAACAGAAATCTAGGTTAGGTAGCCCAGTGCTGAGATGGAAGCTCCAGGATGCCATCAGGGTCCCAGATCCTCCCATCTTTCCATTTGGCTTCTTTCTCAATGCTTCCAAAGATAGCTCCTACACTTCCAAGCCTCGCAACCACATTCCAGGAAAGGATGAAGAAGAAATGACAAAGAGCATTATAGCTAAGTCTGCCCTTCTATTTCTTCACATCAGGAAGACAAAAGGATTCCTTCCAGATAGCCTGCCTAGAAGACTTCTGGCCACATCCCTCTTGTGAGAACTTGGTCATGTGGATCCACACTGCTGTGAAGGAGGCTGAGAAATCCAATTTGATAAAGAGGGAAATTGCTACACTCAATAAAATCTGCCCCCATTGTTAGGGCTGTCAGTGTATATGACCAATCCCATTTTTCCCCAGTTAATATTACACTCTGGTTCCGTTGGTAAGGAGCAGGGGTGAAAAGATACTGGGAAATCAATGAGAAGGGTCTGTCACAGCTATTACCATGATGCATTTACACATCACATAGTTTATCTAAAAGCATCAAATAATTTTGTTTTCCAATCCTTATGGCAATTGGTTGTCTCCTTAGGACAAAAGTTCAGAAACAATAAAAGAAGTCTCTGGCCCTGGTCTGACGTTCCACACACGTCACCACTTTGCTGTTTTCATGTCTCCATTCAATTTTGCAGCAGCACTTTCCATGAATCATCTCCATTATTCCATGAGTAATCTCCCACATAATTAGCTTCACATTCATTATTTGTCTTCAGAGAAGGTGCAGTGTCTCCCTGGGGAAGATGCAGGCCTTCCTGCTCCTACCTCAGCTGAGGCTTCCAGCTGATTCGAACCTCAATTGCAGCCAAGTAGATCACCAGCAGCCCCTGTCTCTAGTCCTAGTTATACGGCTAATTCTGGTCAGCCTAATTCTGGTCAGCCTCATGGGTGCTCCAAGGTCTGTGGTGCACAGACCAGTACCACCTGGGAGCAGTTTCTTGTGCCCAACTTGGATCTCTGGAATCAGAACCTCTGGGAGTAGGGCCCAGGAATATTTTTTTTCCAGCTTTATTGAGGTATAATTGGTCCAGCAATCTTATGCTTTAACAAACTGTCCATGTGATTCTTATTCATACTTAAGTTTGAGAAACACTGTCTTTGTCCTCCTAGTGTTTTTCAGCACATCTCTAACCTCAACACTTAACGGAAGTAGAGATGCTCACACTTCAGACCACCCACTCATACAGAGTAATAGCTTATTCACTTTCTCTGTCAACTACCATCTACAAGCAGAAAATACTTTACATATTTTGGGTTTAATTATAATTGTATAGAGCATAGCCAGCTTGGGGAAACACGAAGATTCCAAACCTAATAAAAGGCAGTCAATTACATTGGGTTGTGCTGATTTCCTGAGGGACAATGAATGTCCCCCTATAAAATCCTTGATCAAATAAACACAGCTGTCTACTTACTGATTCACCCTCTCATACCTGAGTGTTGGAACCTGCCAGAAATATTGAATTAAAATATAGTACAGCCTATCACCTAATTCATAAAATACATATTGCAGCAAACCCAGAGGGGTCTGCAATGCTGGCAATAAAAGTTTCTTTATGTCCCTCAAGAATTTAGTGAGGGGTGTTGGCCTTCATGGTGCTCAGTGGACATGCAGATTTCTCACTAACTCCTTCATTTAAGAATTTCTAGAAGTGTAGTATTCCATGATTTCATGGGCTTTCAGAGGAAATAAGCTTATCAAAGATTTCTACTCCTAAATACATGAAATAGATTCAAATGTCCTTTGTTTATTCATTTCTTTATTCTAAAATAATGTATGAAAAACTATAGCATGCAAGGCACTATGATGATACCATGAAAATATAAAATGAACAATACAGAGTTTTGGACTTGCATTGAGAAGATGACTTTTCCAGAAGAAGAGTCCACCAAGGAATTAATCAAACAGCAACAATGAAATGAGTGCACATAGATGCAAGAGCATTTAGTTGACCAATTGTTACACTGCATCAATTTGAAATCACTGGTACTATTCTTTGGAGGTCATAGACAGCATTTTGTTTCCTGGTAGGACCCAAGCTTTGGGGTATTCTAATAAAGGCAAGCCCATAACAGCTAATTCCTCAACACGATAGATTAAAAGAAATAACTGGAAAAACTTGCAACTCAAAGGAGTTGCTACCAAATTTCTACACAAAATTTTTCCTTAGATCACATTTTCATGTCTTCTGCAAGACACTAACGGCCATCAGGTATTGTCTCTTCTATCACCCATGATCTAGTAACTCCCCATAACAGCCCTATTAATTACCTGCCTAATAGGACTAAATAATAACTACTTATTTTTTGTGTGAAATTTTACACACAAATGCTCTCACGGAGGCATGTATACTTTCCCAACTTACTTTTGTTCACTCAATCATTCATTCATTCATTTAATAACTATTTATTTAACAAGCATTTGTTCTATGTCAAGGGGATTCAGTAGTGAATAGGAAAGATGTGGCCCCTACCCTTATGGAACTTAATTGCCATTAATTGTGGCAAATAAACAAATAAAAATGATAGGATAATGGCAAATTGCACATTATGTGTATTTTATCATAATAAAAATAATGTTTAAAAAAATGATACCATGGGGCTGGCCCTGTGGCCTCATGATTAAGTCCAGTGCGCTCCACTTTGGCAGCCTGGGTTTGTTTCCCAGGTGTAGACCTACACCACTTGCTGGCATCCATGCTGTGGTGGTGACCCACATACAAAATAGAGGAAGGTTGGCACAGATGTTAGCTCAGGGAGAATCTTCCTCAGAAAAAAAAAAATGATACTATCATGTCAAGTAAGCATAAATACTCAAAAGGGAAATTAAGTAGCATCAGAGAATAGAGGATGACATGGGAAAGGGATGTGTGTTATTTCAGATACAGTGGTCAGAAAAGTCCTCTTTTAGGAGGTGATATTTAAGCAAATGACATTAAGTGAGGAAGTGAGACTTAGGAAGTGACATTTGAGCAACTATATCAAAGGAGGGAGTAAGCCATGCTAAAATCTGGGAGAAGAGTATTTTAGGGGCTGGAGACACCAAGTGCAAGTGTCCTGAGGTGGGAATGGCCTTGGAGTAGCTGAGAAATGGAAGGAAGTCAAGTATGCTTAGGTGCAAAGTCAGCTAGAGGAATAACGGTAAGAAATGAGTTGGGAGTGGATGCCAAAGCCAGATCCTGCAAATCCTATGAGGTGATAGTGAGGAGTTTTTGAATTTTGAGTGTGATGGGAAGCAAATGACTGATTTTGAAGAGGAGAGTAATATGATTTGATGTACTTTTAAAAAATTAAACTTTTTATTTTCAAATAATTATAGATTTACCAGCAGTTATAAGAAATAATATAGAGATATCCTGTGTACCCTTTACCCAGAGTCCCCCAGTGGTATCATCTTACAAAACTATAGGACAATATCACAACCAGGATATTGATGTTGATACAGTCAAGTTAAAGAACATTCCCATCATCACAAGGATGCATTGTGTTGCCCTTTTATAACCACCCCCACTTCCTACCTCCTCCTCTGTCCCTGACCCCTAGCAACCACTAATCTGCTCTCCATTTCTATAATTTTGTTATTTCAAGAGTGTTATATAAATGGACTCATACAGTATATTACCTTTTGAGATTGACTTTTTCACTCAGCATAAATCCCTGGAGATTCACCCAGGTTGTCGTGTGTGTCAATAGTGCATTCCTTGTTCTTGCCGTGTAGTATTCCACCATATGGATGAACTACAGTTTGTTTAACCATTACCCCCTGAAGGGCATCTGGGTTATTTGGGGCTATTAAGAACAATGCTGCTATGAACATTTGTGTGCAGTTTTCTAAGTGTGGACTTAAGTTTTTGTTCCTTTGGATAAATGCTCAGGAATGCTATTGCTGGGTCATATGTTTAGTTTTATAAAAAACCATCAAGTTGTTTTCCAGAGTGGCTGTACCATTTCACACTCTCACCATGACAGTATGAGAGGTTCAGTTGCTCCACAAGCTTGTCAGCACTTGGCATTGTCAGCTTTTTACTGTTGTTTTTAATTTTTGTTTCTTACTTTAGCATTCTAACAGGTGGGTAATGCTATCCCATTGTGGTTTTAGTTTGGACTTCCCTAATGACTAATGATGCTAAGAATCCTTTCATATCCTTATTGGCCATCTGACTATCTTCTTTGATGAGGTATCTGTTCATATCTTCTCCCAAGTAACATTTACTTTTAGCTAATAGTTACATTTGGGTTAATCTTTCCCTTTCTATTTCACCCAAGTAAATTGTGTTACATTTTAATATTTTAAACTTGAAATTCCTAGGAGGAAAATGAATAATGTCTTTGAAAAATTAATTTTCCAACAAATAAGAGAGAGATTTCATATAAACCTCTTTGCAAAATGTTTATAAGGCAGAATATCCATGCCAAGGATGAGTTACTAATTCTATCCCTTTGATGTGAACCGATATCAATTTTATAACCCACATTTCCAATTGAGCTTAAGCTAGGCATTGGTCAAAAATGCCTTATCTTGGGGCCAGCTAGGTGGTGTAGTGGTTAAGTTCACTTACTCTACTTCGGCAGCCCAGGGTTCGCAGGTTCAGATCCCGGGCTCAGACCTACACACTGCTCATCAAGCCATGCTGTGGTGGCGTCCCACATATTAAATAGAGGAAGATGGACACAGACGTTACTCAGTGACAATCCTCCTCAAGCAAAAAGAGGAAGATTGGCAATAGATGTTAGCTCAGGGCCAATCTTCCTCATACACAAAAAGCCTTATCTTTACATACATAACGTCTGCAGATATAAGATAACTACAAATTAAAGCTATCATCTGAATATCTGAATGCCCTAAAATGTGCTTTCTTTTTAATTTGAAGAAGAAAAATAATTAAGCAAAAGAATATCTGGATTCTGCACTCTGACTAGTCTGCATATTTAGGCATAACCTTAGTAAGTGTCTCAATTAAATACAGTGAAACATTCAGTTAACTAGAAAAATGCAGAAGTATTATTTTGATGCTTCAGACAAAAGAAACATAAACAGCTCTTTCTTTAATAGAAAGCAATTCTGTGCATGAATCCTCCACACCATCTTCCCTGATATAGACACATACTGACTCCTTCTTTGTGGCATTGTCTCCTTGAGGAAAGATATGCTTTCATTGGCTTCTTATTTTTTCAATCAACTTCATTGGGTTAAAATTTACATACATTAAAATACATCCATTTTTGCATAGAGTTTAATGAGTTTGGACAAACATACACTTGGTTAACCACTGCCACAATCAAGAAATAGAGCATATCCATCATCCCAAAACAGTTCCTTCATGCCCCTTTGAGGTCAGTCTGCTCCCATCCCTCACCCAGGCTGCCACTGATCTGATTTCTATCTCTATAGCTTAGTTTTTGCCTATTCAAGGATTTCATATGAATGGGTTCATACAGTATGTTCCTTTTTGTATCTGGCTTTGCTAGCTCTGCATAATGTTTTTGAGATTCCTCCAGCTTTTTGGATTTGAATCCCAGCTCTTCTTTATGAGCTGTGTGACATTTGGACCAATTACTTAACCCCTGTTTTCTCAGTTGGGAAATGGTTTTATTCGTACCTTTCTGATGGGATAGTTGTGAGAATTTATATCAAGGTGCCGGCTTGGTACCAATAATTATATCAGTATGGATACAAATAATATAGTTTCTATTACTCTATATTTTTACTTCATCCCCCCTCCTCCTACCAAAGGAAGAAGAGAATAATTCTGAAGCTTCTGCAAGACTTGTTCAAGTTCAACATGTTCTATGAGACGGATCAGCACAAAGAGAACTCTACAACCATAACTTTTATTATTGAACAAAGATACTCTTCTGAATTTCTACCTCCTTCTTCCCTGTCTCCTTTGGCCTTGAGCAAGTTGGCAGCAGACATCTCCTTTCTCTGCCCTCGGTTCCATTCTACCCCTTCCAGAGTCAAATGACTTCCAAGAAAAGGGCATAATGTCCTTTTTCCCCCCACCCAGAAAACGAGAGATTGAGACAGCAGGAACAAAGGCCTCCAGGGGTCTTCTCATAAAGGGTCAATGTAAAAGACTAATCATAAAAGACCTTCCCTTCTTCTAAAAAAGATCTCCTCATTTCTGACCTGATTCCATCAAGTGGAGAACTGGGATATGGGAGAGGAAGAGCAGCCGGAAGGGTTAGACACTTCCTCCCTCATTGTTCACCTTGGTCAATCTCCTCCTGCTCACAGTAGAAAGTGATGGATATTCTAGCTTCTTTTTGCGTTACCACTGTTCATCCCGTTTTTCACGTGTTCTCTTACTCTTTGTCCTCCCTTCTTCTGTTGTGCCTCTATGACATTAAAATGTGAACATCCATTCAGGGGATGGTGGGGTGCCAGGAGGTATGATAAGGGGCCTAAAGTTCCAGCAATTAGGAACTCTCAAGGATAGGGCTAATTAATTTAGTTAACTAGTGCTACTTTAACCTTCTAAAAGACCTCTCTCTCACCACTGTCCCTGCTTGCTCAAGCATTGCTACTCACTGGGTACAGTGAGGTCACCAACCGAAAGACAGATGTCATGTGTTTCATCAAAGTTAGATCTGTCTCATCTAGGGCTTCTCCAATCAATCAGCTGCAGTTCCATTTGCTCAGGTGGATCTTTAACACTTGAATTATTAGAGTGGCTTAGTCAGGGATATAATGGCAAATATGAAAAAAAAATGTGCACAAAGAATAATTTTAAGCAGTCAATATTTAGTCCCAGTTAATTAATAATTCCTTTGGGTTGATACGAACTGTTTTGCTATAGATGGAAAATACATGTCTAATTAACAAGGATACCTATATTAGAAATGACATGGCAGAAAGAAAAGTAAGATATGGACACATGATTTCAAATGATATTTTGATGCACTCATTTACGATGCTTGAATTTGCTTATTTCCCTGAGTACAATGATATTTGCGGTAGGTAGCAAAACTCTAATGAAAAACCCATGAGACATGACTTTAAGATGTAGTTTAGCTTCTAATCTTTCACATGCTAATGAATATCCTATTGTTTATTTCATGGGAGAAACTGAATACTCACTATTAAGACTTTAATGGGATCTTGAAACAAGAGATGAATTTTCGGGAGGCATGAATGTTATCATGTTTTAATTTCGATAGCCTGTGTTAATCAAGTTTCTCTGAATACATCTCTGTGTCAGTTTGTTAGCGTTCCCTCACATTCCCCTAACCCTATGTATCCATTCTAGATGGGTCCTGTGACTCACTCTTACCTGTGGAATGTAAGGGAAGTGAGTCTTCTCCATTTCGGGTAAGAATGTGTGTGCCTTCTCCATGTTCTCTCTCTTTTCCTTGTAGTTAAAGATAAAGAAATCCAAGATGGTAGACGTAAAAGATGGACGTAGCCTAGGCCTTGAGCTTTGAGAAGGACCATGCAGAAGAACTACCCGACCTGCTTCAGACCATGACATGAGAAAGAACCACAAGAAAAAAAGCGTATTGCGTTGTCACTAAGATTTTAGAGTTGGTCTATAGTGTTATCATTAGTTACTGTGACTAATGTAGTCTCGTTCTCACATCTGATTTATGTGGTAAAATGAGCTTGGTATTCACACATTCAACTCCAGGAAACCACAGGCAGATATCTGCAGATCCATTTACATCTTATCTTATTGTTGTTTCTGCACAGGTGAGGGTAGGTGGGAGGAGGGATAAATATTTCACTTCACATGAGGGACATTTATACCCTCAGTAACAGTCAGTCTCAGGGACTATATCCTCTATTACTTTTCAAACCCCAGGCAAGGCATAACGATTAGAATTTCCATAATGGACTGCTAAAATCTCACAGATTTAGAGAACATTATAATAAGTTTCACATTTATTTACCTTGCATAGATAGGGACAGAATATTACACTTTTTGTTTGTTTCCCTTTTGGTTTTTACATCACAAGGTAATCACTATATTAAGAATTTAAAGAAAGAGGTGATCATCATGAGATCAGTGGCCAGTGGAATAGAACCAATTTTAAGCTGCTTGAGAAATAATTCACTTTATTATTTCTTTGTAAATCTAATATTAGTAAATTTTGAAAGTCCTTTTTTTTTTTTTCTATATAAAAGCCAGCTGGGGAAATGAAACTCAGTTCTGCCAGAGAAAATAGACTAATTGTTCTCCATTGTGAGCACTCATGATGTGACTAAATGTTTCTGCCCACTATAGACTCCACAGGGGTAAACTCTGTGTTATCTAGAAAAAAATCATCGTTCTCCTCACTGGCAAACATAGGTAATTTCAGAATAGATGATTGCCTCTTTCTCTCTGGAACTAAGGTAAGACAAAGATTATACAAAGCCTGCAAAGGATTATTCACCCAATATCTCTTGAGAGTTTACTATGGGACAGGCACAAATTCTCCAAAGGGACCAAAAAATATATACATTGTGAAGACATTATCTCTTCCAAAAGAAGAAATATAATTTCAACTCAGCATATTTATTCATTTGAAATAAAAACACACTCTCTGGAAGTATAACTTATACAATGTATATATGCGTATACACACATTTACCTACATATGTACACATACATGTGTCTACTTCAAATGCAATATTGAGAATTACTTTCCTATGTGATTCACTCACTCTAGAGGAAAAGGTTTTTTGCATAACATGGTAGATTGCAAAAATAGCCACAATTCCTCAAACCTACCTGTCTGAACGCTCCAATTAGGATGTGACTTTGGAGCTTTTCCCATCAAAAGGTGGCAGCTATTTCTCCACCCCTTTGAATTTGGGCTGGCCTTGTGACTTGCTTTAGTCAAGAGATACGACTGAAGTAATGATATGCCAGCTCTGACTCTAGGTCTCAGGAGGCCTTGCATGCTTCTTCCCTCTCTCAAAATTTTGGCATGATAACATAAACAAACCCAGGCTAGCCTGCTGGATGATGCGATACATGTGGCCCCACGGCCCCATTGTCCCATTGCCCAGCCAACTGCCTGTCAACTCTCAGAAGCAACTCTCAGAGCCACCTGGCTACTGACCAAGATGCAGGAGAAAATCTGATCCACACCGGAAGAGCCCCCCAGATGAGTCCAGTCCAAATCGCTGACCCATAGAATAGTAGAATAAATAAGTTGCTTTAAGCCACTAAGCTTTAGCATGGTTTGTTAGGCAACAAGAGATAAGCAATGCAACCAGTAAGGGACATTTTAATCTTTGCATTAAGCATGGCATAATTTTTAGTAGGCTGCTAAATAATATGCTCCTTATTTTTAAAAGTAAAGTTCTCATTCCTAAAGCACAAGCCTCCTTTCCTCCAGTATCATCTTGGTGAATACAGAAGCAGGCTGGAGTTTAAATCTCAGATTTGCACTTACTTACTAGGTAGACCTTGGGGGAGTCACTGGGCCTCTCTAGGTTTGAGTTTGTCCTACTATAAAATGGGGATAATGATATCTCACTGAGTTTTGTTAGGCTGATTAAATGAGCTGATGCAGGTAAATTGTCTGTTACTATATCAGCAACTGATAGCATGTATAAAGCAGTTCTTATTCTTCCAAAACTTCCTTTTTCTTTCTCAATGATATCCAGTGTCCCACTGTCACTAATTAGCTCTGAGAGAGCATGAACTAACCTTCATTCTAGTGGACTCTTCCCTGAATTTAAAAAATGTATTTTTCATGAGTCTTTTCACAAACTACATTTATTACATGTGTAACATGTACCATTAATGAAATTATATATATGTTTATATTGTATATATTATATAACATAATTATAAGTTATATATTATATATATTGTATGTGCATATCTTTGTAATTTATCACCACCTGAAATTATATACATATGATTCTATATTTATATATTTGATTACTTATTATTTATCTCATCCACAAGAATATAAGCTCTCTCAGGTATTTTTGTTTCATATCCCCACCACCTGGCACAGTGCCTGGGAAACAGTAGGCTCACTAAATATTTGTTGGATGATAGAATAAATGAACGAGTGCTTCTGAATCATTACTATGAAACAAATTTAAGCATTCTTGGAAAGACACTTAGAAATTCAAAGATTTTTCAAATGTAATTTCGAGAGACATTGGAGAATGAGGGAGAGAATATGATGTGAAGGGATTTCCTTACTGCTCATCACGTAGTTTGTGTTTCAATGGTTTCAATATTTCCTGAAATATTTTCTTGTCTAAGTTTTAAGATTAAATTTGAAATTTGGAAAATTAACTGTAATTAATTACGTAAGTACTTGCAATATAGCATTAATATCATCTCTCCTATTGTTCCCCAGGAATGATGGCAGCCTCTGGGCTCTAACCATAGATATGATACTAGTTCCAATAATCAGCTCATATAATAATGATTTCACCTCTACAGTAGACAATGGAGAAAAGGGAACATATAACATTAGGTTTTATGAGAAAAAAATCACTTTCCTTCCCTTAGGGAATATAAATTGATTGTGGAAGCTATACTTTATGGGACAATTCCTTAGAGAATATTATAAAATATATTCCAATTTCAAAAGAAAACTATAAAAGAAAAATAAGTCAGAAGCCCTCCTTGACAGCTCCCACCCCCAGACTAGGCCAGGTCCTCTGTTATAAGCTTACATAGTATTCATTACTCTGAGAATTACTACTCCAATTAGACTGGAAGCTTTGAACGGAGGACTTGTGTTTATCTTGTTTGCTATTGTATGCTCTGTGCCTAGCATAGTGCTGGGCACAAAATACATGCAAAAAATTGTTTATAGAATGCATGAATAATGAAATAAATGTATTGGGATTGAAATCAAAATTCTTCATAATGCAGAGTTTTCTTGTTTTACACACATAAATATATATAGTATGTTATATACAAGTACTATTGCACCAATATTTATGGAAACACAAACAAAATAAATTTTAAAAGCATAAATACATTTTCTAATATTTACTGCTTAATGCATTATCTTGTGCACCCCTGAAGTAAATAGCACCTCTACCATCTTTATCACTTCTGTCACTTTGAAGGTAACTGATCTAAAGAATTACTGTCGCATATATTAACTCATTTAATGGTGACAGTAAACACTAAAAATAGATAGGAAGCTAGAAAAATGCAGTCCATGTCAGTCATGATTAAGCAAGTAGTTAGTGCTACTGAGACCAGAGCTAGTGGAGACCAACATTTGCATCTCACAACTTTGTGATGTGACATAGTTTATGTCAGAGCATTGGGGTCACTGCTACTATTGCTGACTCTGCAGGTTACACAGTCATAGGAAACATTCTGATTTGCCTAAGTTCAACATCCCATGTCAGTAACATTATAGACTGAATTTTGATGCAAGTTACAGCTCCTGTTGAACCAAACAGCCAATTCAATTTAGGCTCAGAAAAAGCGATCTCCCTAGATTATGAGTCATCTTGCTTAATCCAAACATTCAAGCCTGCTCTGTATTTCAGTTCTGAGGTTTTCCTTTTCTCTGTCTTGAAGATTAGTCTTTTTCAGAGGGGAACATAAAAAAATACTGTGGAAGTTATTTTCAAAATGGGTCTCAGGGGTTTCCTAGCCAATTCTCATTAATTCATACTGGAATTATTGTCATTAATGCCTGTCCTCAAGCCATCTACAGAAACACAGCTATAAGAAATTCAGACATGATAATAAATAGAAGCTTAACAAATATGACCATATTTATTTTTTCAGGAATAGCATCCCTAGTTATAATTTACAACTATAATTATGAAAGCTGACAAATTGAGATATGAAAAGATTTTATTATATGTGAATACAGAATTGATAATATTTAGCATACACACACCAATTATCACACGTATCAGAAACTCTCAGGGTTTCTCCTTACTCAACTAAAGTTACTATATTACTTGCCAATCCACCCTTCATTATTCGTCATGCTCCAGTCAGAAACCAGAATTCTACATTTGGTTCTCTTAATCTTTCGACTGCTGCTCTGTTGTCTACCCATACCAGCCTTCTCTCCCCATTCCCTGTCTCCTCTTCTCTCACTTTATTTCCTTCATTTCCTCTCTTTCTCCCTATACTCTGATCTCTGCTCTCTTACCTGATATTACAAAGAATTTAGCAAGAATCATCCTTTTTTCTAAATCACTAGCACAAGATCTATCTTGTATCTTAAATTTGAATGGAGACCAGAGTTAGAAATCCTCACATCATGTTAAGGAAAATGTGAACCGGGGCAAAGCCAGTATTAAATATTTGCTCATTTAAAATATTCCTGGCCAAACGAATGGAGGTTTTAAAACCATATAATTAGGGTTCCAAGAACAAGATTATGCATTTTTTTTTCAGTTTGTAATGGTCAGATGCTGAAAATTCTTTACATATCAATTTTAAATTATAAATAGAAAAGCAGGAAGTCAGGAAGGCGGGAAAGAAGGAATAAATCAGGGCCCGACATAGATGGGGAAGGAATAGCTAGTTTGACGCTGCTGTAGAGGGTGAAAGAAGAACAGTGCTGCCCTCTGAGCTAAGGGTCTCTCTTCAGCCTTAGCTTTCAGTCTTCAGTCCCCAGTTGTCAGGCAAATGCCCCGTCTGGGATGGGCAGACCATTAGAATATTTTAGCAGAGAGGTGTTCATTACTTTGGCTAATAGAGCTCAGAGTTCCCAGGAAAAACATTGGCCAGGCATATTTGATGAGGTGGGATGGAAATATCTCCTTCCTGAAGGGAAGCTAAGAGGGAGACAGTAGGCAGCAGAGGCCAGGAGTCTGTGTCAGGCTTGTTGGAAAGTGACAGTGAGGGACCCAGAAAGCTGAGGGGATTATGAAGACTATGTGTGCCTGGGAATGTCAGACTCCCCACTTGGGTGATTAGGACACTCAGGAGGGGAATGGCATGGAATAAGCTGGGGATGGACGATGGATGTTAAATCAGGGTTTGAAGAAAGATGGAGAATTCCAGGAAAGTACAATCATCAAGTCCAAAGGTGTTCCCAAAAAGAGAGCGAGGTCTGAAAGTGGAGGCCAGTGACAACAACAAGCAAATTGGAGCCAGTGAGTTTGGAAAACGGAGCTTAGAAAGACACTTGGATTGCAGGTGTGATCTGTGAAATACTTAGCACTCACTACCGAATGGGCACCAACCAATCAGAAGAGATGCCCAAAAGAGTGGCAGAATAGCGTCCTGGAGCCCACCTCCTTTCAGGTATTAACCCTTTAATCACTGGACTATAGGGTGGTTCAAGGGCTCCCAGTGGACCGGCTGGTGGCAGGGCACCTGGGGAACTTGAGACAGGACCTATTTACTGTGGGAATATGGCTGAATAACTAAGATCTATGCTAGGAAGTAGCTGTCCAGCCAGGACATTTCCAGGCTCCCTTTTCAGCAAGGTGAGACCATGGGACTAGTTCTTATCAAAAGAATATGAAGGAAAGTGATGTTAAGTTAACAGCCAAGGTAATTAAGCATTGAGAATAAGGTCATTTTCCCAACAATGACAGGGAAATCTTGAAGGTGGAGGATAATGGAGCCATTAGATGGATGCCCCCTACTCCCTTGAGTTACTACTTGAAGGAGAGCTTCTTAGCAGAACTGCTCAACAGGAAAACCAGAATTGGACTCTGCATGACTGAGAAATTAAATTTTATTGTATAAACCTACTCAGGTTTTGGGATTTTTCCAGCAATTACTTTACTCTGATCAAAACATGGCATAAAAATACTCTAACATTTTAATGCATCCATTTCACAGAGATGAACATGAGCAAATTCTAAGTTCAGCTGTCTCCTTCAGAGGCTGTAAAACATTCTACCAAGACTTTCAGCTAACAATGTAAAGAAATACCTTTCTGGATCTTGTGGAAAAATGTTTCCAAGAAATAGGAGAGGGCTTTTGCTTCCTGTTTTCTTACATTTTAGAGCATGATTTCCCTATATGTTATAGAAAATTATGAGGTGTTTCCATTTATATTGAAAAGCCCATTTCATAAATCCAAAACCCACACAATCACACATTAAACTTCCATCTCTCTAAAGGAAGACACTTGGAGGGGAGTGTCGTTCATCTCTGTAGCCACAGCATGGGGCCTATGACTCATCTAACAAGTGTTTCTTGAATGAATGAATGAAGTCGTTGCTACTAGAAAAGCAATGTGCTGAGAAAAAGTAAATTAAAAGACAACTATGCAGACAGACCTGGGTCTTCTGCTAATTGACATTATGTGTAGAATTCTCCACGAACCAGTGGTCTTTACTTCTTTAAGGATTCTGGTGACTTTTGGGTTTTAGCTTTCCATTTTCCAGTGAGGGAACTGTGTGGTCCTGGGAAGCAGTGGTCAGTTCACACCCATGGAACTATTTTGCATCAAAACTTAGATGAAAACTCTGATTTTCATAATCCAAGAATGGTAGTATTTTTCCCTATACTGTGTCACCTATTATTTTTGACTCTTAGTTGTTTTTCACCTGCAAAACACAGATAACACTCAACCTCACACAGTTGCTGTAAAGAGAACACCAGGCAGTGTCAAAGTGTTACATCACACTTCGTGTCAAAGGACCTTCAATCTCTAGACCTATTTAGTTAATTCAGGTGCACGTGAGGCTGTGTGCATGATTAAATCTAAGGATTGGGATTATCTTTAACTTCAATGTGTCATTAAAAAAATCCTATGGTACTTATTTCTCCTGGACTCATCACAAAACCATTTGCTCTCAGATGGTCTTGTGAGGTTTCCTGAAGGCATAAATTGTCAGCAAAAGTAATAACTCAAAGTTTTGGGGTGAGGAAGCTATTATTCTGTTCATCAGAAAATGGTGGAAGTATCTTAGCTAAAAAGCTGGTTGTAGGGATTTTTATCATCCCGAGTACTGACTTTTCTTTTAATTGGCTTCAGTGTCTTCAAAATAGAGGATATGGGTTTGCTTTGAGATCGAGCTTCTAAAGAGGAATATTGAATCAAGTAATACACTGCTCCTTTATATCTGGATACTTTCTGGGTGGACCTAGAGTTACCGACCACAGCCTGCAATGCGAGATGAGCAATACAGAGTGTGATCATTACTCTCCTTAGCTGATTTGGCACCCTTTAAAACGATACAGCAGAAGGTGCCAAGGGGCAGCTGGAGGAGAATTATATGTGTGGCTCCTAATTGAATGTGTCGGCCATGAGTGATCACCAGGCCTGCTATTTAATGAATGCACTAAAACCAGACTAGTGATGCATGGGGCTGGCTTTCCCTGCCCCCACCGTGGTGAGGGGGATGACCACAGAAGGCTGGAGGCAAAACTGAGAAGCAGACAAAATTGATTTTGCTGCCTTCTGTTTCCACTCTATGACCTGCTCTCCACTTATAGCACTTCCTACCCATCCAAATGAAGGTGGTGCCCACCAGTAAAAGGTTGGCTCTATCTTCTTCCTATAGCCCCACAGCAGGCCTGGAAGTCCACCAATCGTCCACAAGAGAATGTTGCCTCTGCTTTGCTGGATGGGTTACTGGTGTGAAGACTGCCTTGCTGACAGGTTTTTTCCTATGAAGCTTCATGTATAACAGGTTTCCTTAAAACTCATGAGAAGAGCAAACTCATGTATTCATAGGTTCATTCTTTCAATGAACCTTTACCAAGTGCTATACAGATCAGGCCCTGGGCCCGGTATTAAGGACGCAAAGGTATTAAATAAATACATTGTTTTATGCCCTTCAGGAGATGGAGACAAAAGCTATTTTTAAGTGTCACTTACAACATAATACACTAGGCACAGTGAAGGGTCATGACAACAGAAAGGGGTCCCTGAACCCGCCTTGAGATGGAAGTGGGTGATGCCCCAGGGGATTTCCGTAACTCAAAGAAAACAGACAAAATAGTAATCAAGCACATCACTGGGGAGAAAAAAAATCATTAGGCTTCAGCTTTCTTATAAAACTTATAACAAGGGGCCGTTCATGAGATTCTGTGCTGGTGGAATGTCCCTTAGGCTCCAGAGACCAGCTGCTGCCCTGCCCACATCACAACAGATAGAGCAAAGGTGAGTGAAGTTTGTTTCTGGGAATTACTCTCTCTTCTCCTGGAGAGGAGTAGAGAAGACTTAGTTTCTCCCCTTCAGGCCCTGCCTGACCAGTGATATCCATAGCATCTGCCACCTGGAGGCAGGTTCACCTCAACTTCATTCTGCAACCTCCGCCTGGAATGCCCTCCTCCCCAAACCTCTCACTCCCCAATTAATTCCTCCTGGGCTTCAGGGCTAGGGGAAGTTAGCTTCTTCCAGAAAACATGCCTGTCCTTCTTCCATAAAAGCAAGATTCTCGTTTTCTACGCTCCCACGATACTCACTGCTTGTTTACTTCTAGTCTTTCACAAATCACACTAACAATTATAGTCTAATAATTTTACTCTTTTCTGCTTTAAGAAGACAGCTCCATGTCTTCTTCTTTGTACATAGCACCTGACAATTAGTGGGTGCTCATAACACATTAGTAGACTAGATGGATGTGTGTGTGGATGGATGAATGGAATAACGTTGTGCCCTTGTTTTTCTGTTGCCCTTAAAGAACTTCTAGAACTCCCCAGTTACCCCACTCAGAGTAACTGG
Source organism: Equus asinus (assembly GCF_041296235.1). NCBI lineage: Eukaryota > Metazoa > Chordata > Mammalia > Perissodactyla > Equidae > Equus > Equus asinus. Next base: position 65,279,450 of record NC_091799.1, read on the forward strand.
TGCTATGCTTCTTCTTCCACATTTCCAGCTAGTTGTATTTCATGCATCTACGTAAATCTGAAGCATATTTTCTCTATTAGAAGTAAGACACATGATTGGTCATGGAAACATATGCTCTGCACATTCATTTAGGAGAGCTACAAGAGAAAATTAGAATCCAGTGATCTCTCAATTTGTATTCCGTGGTGTTAACAATCAGCCCATGGCACTTGCTGACATGCTGCAGCCTAATAAACCGCAGAGGGAGACTGGCTCCCTATCACTTGAGCCTGAGTGACTCTAATATGTCTACTGATTGCCTTGTAGCCATCTTCAAGAGGCTTCATCCGAAGCCTGTCTCCTTCCCTTTCTTAATGTCTCCACTGCCTTTGACACTGCCCTGGAGATCGTGTTCCCAAAACGACAACTGCTTTTGATCATAAATCACTTTCTCGTTAATATTACTTGATTCTAGAACCACTTGGTTTGGTGATTAACTAACGAATAGCTAAATCAGCCCTTCATTTGTGCTCTATAAATGTGATGTTTAAGGAACAGGCTTTTATCACCACGTGCTCCTGTCTAGCTTTTCCAATCCTTCTGCTGTGGCCCACTTTCAAATGTTCAAAAGATGGAGGGAACAGAAGCCTGTGACAATGGTAGCTCAGCTAGTACTGATTAATTAACAATTTCTTTTCATATTGGTCAAAATATTTTAAATAATTTTAACACCAGAAATAGCATGAAAATGAGGAATTAAATTATAAATGAAGAACTAGGAGAAATGACTAGGAGGGAAATATTTCTCCCCCATTCCTCACTTTTCTTTCCATCTGGGGGACATCAGAGAGTGGAAAATTCCTGCCCTCTCCCTCTCTCTCTCACTAAACTCTGCCCAGAGCGATTTATCTGATTAGTGAGTTTGGAGGAAATGCACAAACAAAAAACTTTCTTGTAGAAAGTTCACTCTCTGCTCTATTCCTTGGGGAGAAGCCCACATGGACCATTACATTCTGTGACTGAGGGATAAGCATGTCTAACTCTGGTGCTTTCACACCCAAGCCACCTTCTCTAACATCTGCCTTACAATTAATAAAGGTGATTTTTTTACCACTCTCTGTTAACTGTTTTGTCTTTTTTCTCAATTTTTTCAAAACTCAGGTGGAGAAGAGGATTATTGTTTATGGTATTTATGTTGTAAAATTTCTGGAATATATCTCATCAATGGTTGGTTTGCAGGAAGTATGGTAATTAAGAGCAAAGGCTTCCTACGTTCATATTCTGGCTCTGCCATTCATCAGCTGTGAACTGTGTGTTCTTGGGCACATAATATAACTCCTCTGCTCCTCAGTTTCCCCTCTACAAAATGAGGACAATAATAGTATTGCCTACTGCTAGGGCTATTGTGAACACACTGCACCTGGTCTAGCTTAATACTCATTTCTATGAGCTATTCCTGTTATCATTAAGCTATGCTATTGTTCGATGGGATGCTTTGGCTATCAGCCTACTGTTGATTCCAAACATGGTGAACTGTTAGCTTGAGCCATTACTAAGTCATAGAGTACTAGAACAAAAAGGGACCTGGGAAATCTTAGCTTTAGGTTCTAGTCCCATGGAAGATGATACAGAATTCACCCAAGGTCGCACATGGCAGTTCCAAGGCTGGACATTCCATCTGTCTGCACTCCTGGCCCATTGATTTTCCCTCTGCTTTAGCTACCTCTCCCATAACTACGATCTTTGTTAACAGCGCTTCTCACATTCATTCTCCTTGCCCATTTAATACAGTTGTTAAGTCTAGTCACCAGCAATATTGTACCTATGAGTGTATAATACCAGTCCTTAATAAAATTTTAAGCATGACAACACAAACAACAATAATAACAGCTATTGCTCCCTGAATCTCACATCATATTTTTCCTGTTAGAGAAAGCTGAGTTCTGGCTTGACTGGGGTAATTCCTGTAAGAGAAAGCCCATAGAAAAGCAGTGCTGTTGATTTACTAGCATCCTCCTATTGCTTTGTTCTTTACAACCCAGAACATTTTTAAAGCCAGATATTTATTTCTTGATTGTTCTTCTAGCCCCACTGGTTCCTCCCCCTAGGGAACTCACTCTTCCATGTGCAACATCCCAGGGAGTGCAAACTAAATATAGTATTGAAGCAAAATCCCTGTGAAGCTAATGAACTATTTTATGGAGAATGAGGCAGGAAACCTTTTCAAAAGAGGTGTTGCAATTAATTGGATGTGGCCACACAAAGGCATGATTTCAGAAATGGGCAATTTACAACAGGGAATTGAGAAGGTCACATGTGATGGCTTGAAAGGTAGAAAATCATTACTTTCAATTGTGTATCAACCTGGAAGCCAAATCAGACGTTTTAATGTATGTTTTCAACTGAGTGCATTTTGCCTAAATTTCCAAAATGAAAATGCGGCACATTTGCCAATAGTCTGCCTGAATAGCAGATTACCAATTACATCCCATTGAGAATCTGATACCTGCCATGTTGTAACCTTAGATTTCCCAAGTATGGGACGTGGGTCAAGTACACTAGCAGACGATTAAATCATGACAGCTAAAAGAGCATTGTCCTCTAAAACCTCCAATCTTACTTCAGTATGAAATAACCCTTTTCAGTGAATTTAGAGTAAATGACTCAGGTGTCAGTTAGCCAGATTATTTTTAGACATGTTCAGTTATTCTGCTCCTGGTGATACTTGTGGCTATTCTTAGGACCCAAGTAAAAAAATATTCTTTTTTCTCTTTCTACATATCTTCAGGAATTGCTCTTCCACTTAATTATTTATAAAAATTGGGATCCAAGTTAAATTGGCCATGATGTTACCAAGTCATAGAGCTAACAGGGTGCAGATTACAAAATTAATTAAGACAATTAGAATCAATTTTCATCTATATCAAAGTGTGTTTAAATTGACAAAGCAATACCATTTTTATTTTCTACAAAATGTTGACCTTCTATGAAATAATATGCATAGAATAGTAGTACAACAAAAGATCCCATTAATCATTTTATGAGAAACTGAGTCAGACAGCAGCCTAATCGTTAACAGCATGATATTCATGAATCAGATTCAAATCCTAGCTCTGACACATACTAGTTGGGAGACTGTAAGGGAATTACTTAACTTCTCTGGGCTTCAGATGTCCCTTGTGGGGATAGTGATATTGACTTTATAGGGTGCTGTGAGGGTGTAATGGTGTCACGCATGTAAAACGCCTCACCCAGGGCTTGCATGGTACAGTATGTGGAAGATATTCATTAAACTTTAGTCATCATATGACATCTGAGGACACCAAGGAGCATCAAGATAGTGAGGAGTTTTTAAGGAAACTTACTTCCGTTTTAGACTATTAAGCTTGAGTGTCTGAGGAATGAGGTTGTCTAGTGGGTCTCATGCATGGTATAGAACTCAAGAGCAGAGATTTACATTTTGGAGATATAAGTGGGTCAAATGAGTCATCTAGGAAGAAGACCAAGTAGAAGCAAAAAAGAAAAAGACCAAAGGAAGAACCCAGGAAGTCCCAATATTGATGGGATTAGCAGAGACGAACAACTAATAAAAGACAACTAGAAGAACTGGTCAGAGAGCTGAAAGAAGAACCAGGAGAGGCTGATGCCATGGAACCCAAAGAAGATGCAAGGAAAATGTGGCTGAGTATCGGGAGGATGAGGCCTGGAAATAGGTGTTTGTATTTGATGATTAGGATATAATTTCCAGCCTTAGTGTGAACAACTTCTCTAGCCTCTGGGGATGGAAGCAAAACTGAATGGAAGTGAAGAGTGACTGCAACCCCAGGAAGAGGGGATGGTGGGAACTTTCAAGTAGGCTGGCAGGGAAGGGAAAAATGAAGCCAGGGCAGTTAGTTTGGGAGGGGAACGGGCAGGGAAGGTGAAGGGTGGTATGGCCCCATCTATTAGCTATCCACCAAAATCTGCTTTCTTTCCTCCTAAGTGCACATCTAGACTCTATTTCCAAGGCTCTTACAGTTACATGTGGCCATTTAGCTAATTCTTGTCAAAGGAGTATAAGGTGAAAATATATATCAATTTGAAGCCAATATTTTTAAGAAGTGGGTGTGCCTTTTGTGAGGTCTCTGGAAGTTGTGCCTTCCTCCACTGTTCTCTGGGGTCCCTGGCTCCACACACACTGTGAGTCTCTTTGTCCATGCAGCTCCATGGCCATATCTGATGCTGGCATTGGGGAGGGTGTCTTCCTTGGGAAATGCACAGTTTTTGCAACCCACTTTATGTTAGCATCAAGAGTTGTTAAAAAACAGTCACTGGCATTTTTTTTGCCAGAGTCCTGGTTTCTATGGAAAAACACTTTCCACAAAAGCTAAATAGGCTTCTCATCTTTTTGTATCCAGTCAAGTCCAGAGTTCTTTCTTGGACATAGTTCTCAAGACTGTGTTATTACTATTAGGTTTTTTTTTTTTTGCTACCTTATAAATTATTAGGCTTTGTAGCTCTGCCAGGAAACTAACCATTCTTTACAACATTTTTACATAGGAAAGAGTGTTCTAAATTCCAAATGATGATATAAAAATTAACATCTGGAAGTCTGTACATTTTTAAGATAGAGATTACATATAAGATAATTTCATGGAACTTGTTTTGAAATTTTTGGTGGATAATATGATGAAGATTTTGGAGTTTTTAGTCTACCTGGCGTTCTGAGAATAGTACATGCAGATATTGAGGTGAAGATCAATTAAGACGCAATCTCATAATCTCCTCTCTTGTTATGTCCAGATGGATCCCTGTTTCTCTTAATGACTTTTTTTCCTGGGCTTACTTGCGCTATAATTGGCAGGGCTCATTCTTATTTTTCTCAGATAAGAGAGTGAGGGCATGAGACAGTTTGATAGACAGGAAAGTGTTAAAGTAGCCCTCCAACTCTCTTTTCTATTGACTACTGAGTATAGTCGGCACCAGCAGCACATTCTACCTCTCTATTCGCTTAAGGGTCAATTCATTTTCTACTCATGCATTAAGCTTGCTCTGCTAAAAAATTGACAAAGCACGCTGGATTCAATTCTATGGAATTGATTACAGGTGATGTTAGACTTCAGGGGAGCTCAAAAGCAGCAAAAGCACTTCAATCAAAACTACTCCAGGATGCGTGGTCTGATGGAATAAACTACAACCAAGGAAAGATCTGATGAAAATATTTATTTCCTTGTTCCTGAACCATTAGGATATACAAACAAATGCAAAATACAAACAATGTAACTCTACTAAAATTATCTTTTGGAAGCTTCCCTGCTATATGATTGGAAAATTAGTATAATTACAATATTGCACCAGATTCCTAGTTTATAGCAAAAGGACTGCTGTTCCCACTCTGTAATGATAAGTGCAGCTAGCACCCTACAGAAGAGGGCACCTTCTTTGACAACCTCATCCTTGAAAGACATCTGACATTTTATTCTGTCCTTCTACTTCAGGAATTCAGAGACTATGCTAATGAGAGTATTTTTAGAGTTGTATATTTCAGCTGCATTTTATATACCACCTGACACAGGGCAGCCCCAAATAATAACAGCACTGAGCGTCCTAGTAATTATTATTTATAATTACTTCCTCATGGTGTGTTGGCTCATAAATTTTAATGGAGCTCTTTCTGCAATGTTGATTGCCAAACTCCCTGGCATTTTTGGGATAAATGTTTATCCAAATATAAATAATATAGTCAAGTAATTTCATAGTCAGCTTGAATCTTCCCTTCTTCACTCCACCCTAGAGGTTATTTTAAAGGCATAGCATTTGAGGGGGGAAGACAGAGGTGATGGTTATCCTACTTTGGAAGTTCTGAGTCCTCACAGTGACTCCTGATCTTCATCTTCCTGGCAGGGATATAGGTTGGTGCAAAATAGCTCCTGGGCAGGCAAACAAATTTACTGCCAGCAGCTGGAAGCTCATTCTTTCCAAGAGCCAGGAATGAGCTTGACTCCAGGAAAAAATCAGGAGAGGCTGCTCTCTTTTCCCTCCTCTGTATTCATTGTTAACTGGAAAAGGGGTGAGAGAAAAATGAAGCATACTTTACAAAGACATTAGGAATAGACTGTGTCTCTGCAAAAGAAGACACAGTATGAGTGGATTTTTACATTACATCTATGTGTATAGTAGATTTCATTTATGTAGTGAACTTCTCTAGTACCTTTAAAAATCATTGATTATGATTTTGGAGTACAGAATCTGGTGATGCTGAGATTGGAAAGGTTAGGAATTCCTGATGGTCAAACATCATTGGGGAAGGAAGAGGAAACATCTCTACGGTTACAAAATAGATATTTGAGAAAATATGAGTTTATTTCATCTATGTAAAATTAACATGTTGTTAAGAAGATATTGTTTAAATTTGAGTTCCTCCAAAAGCAGAGCCTGAGAGAACTTGGGAGCAGGTGATTTATTTGGGAGGTGACCCTGGGAAAAAGGAATGAAGCAATAGGGACAATGAGACAGGAAAGGAGAAAAAGACAATGTAAGGATATAAACTGAGGTCACTGGAGTGAGTAAGGGAGTCTCTATACTGCTATAATCTTCCAAAAATCATACAGAAAGCTTTACAGAATTGTCCATTTGAAAGACAAGAGGCTGGAGGGTTCATCCCCTGGCTCTGGTCCTCCCTTAATTGAGGGTCATTGTGGGTTTGGGGGTGATTCATGGCCCTACACTTCTGGCTGTGCTTGCAAGCATGGACCTAGTGAGTTTCACTGTAAGGGAAAGCCCTAGGGGAGAATGCAGAAAGGCAAGCATGATGCACTTGAGATGAGACACTGAACATGCACAGATCTGCCCACGGCAGCTCAAAATCAGAAGCAGGCACAGAGATGGGTAGGGGCCTAAGAGACATCTGCTACACATGTCTGCTGAATAAGGAAAGATCATTTTAGAATGATGATATCAACTACATTGAGTGCTTCCAACAGTATTCCATATTCTTCCCTTTAAAGGTGTGTACACATTTAATGCCCCAGGTGACACAGAATATCTGTTTCCTGCTATTTTCAATTCTGAAATTTATATCTGTTCTGACATTGTTTCTTTACAGCTTCTTAGTCCTTGCTGAAGTTTCCATTATGCTTAATGACTAACACATCTACTTGAGTTGTGAAATGGATTATAATTTCAAAAGAATGAAGACAAATTTATTATTTCATAGTGGTTTTGACATTTCTGTAGCTTGTCTTTTAAAACATTAATTTTAGGGGCTGGCCCCGTGGCCGAATGGTTAAGTTCGCGCGTTCCGCTGCAGGCGGCCCAGTGTTTCGTTGGTTCGAATCCTGGGCGCGGACATGGCACTGCTCATCAGACCACGCTGAGGCAGCGTCCCACATGCCACAACTAGAAGAACCCACAACGAAGAATACACAACTATGTACCGGGGGGCTTTGGGGAGAAAAAGGAAAAAATAAAAAAAATCTAAAAGAAAAACAAACAAAAAAACCCATTAATTTTAAAGAAAATAATTGATAGATGTGGCTCCATTAAAATGAAAGGAAAAAAGTATGCTCCAAACATGCCATAAACAAAATTAAAGGCAAACAACTAGGAAAAAACTCACTTGCAAGAAAAACAAGTTTACTTTCAGGAAAAAAGAAGGTGTCACAAATCAATAAGAATAAAGATGTATAATACAAAAGGTAGTAAATTGTGTGAGAAAAATGCAAATGGAAAATAAACATTTGAAAAAAACACTCCAAAAGATGAAAGTGGAACTATAATAAATTTAAATTTGGCAATTAAAAGAATCATCATGTCAAACATTGCAGGGGTCAATGAAGTGGACATCTCCTGCCCCGTTGTTGGGAGTGTAAAATTTTAGCACTCTGGACAGCAACCTGGCAACATTAATTTAAAAATGCCAATATTCTACTTCCTAGGATTTATCCACACACACAAAGAGGTAAATGCGGTAAAGAGGTGTCAATGCACATTCTCATTATTTATAAGGGCCAAAAGAAAAATCAGAGAACCAGAAAGAAACACCAGCAATAAGGGATTGGTTAAATAAATTATTCCTATGTTGCTACTTAAAACCAGGCTTTCAAACTAGGTTTAAATATTTTAGAAAAGGCTCATAACATATAAGTGAAAACACAGTTGGTGATATAGCATTATTCTGTTTTTAAAGTATGGAATGTACGCAGAAAAAAACTGGAAAGTTATACACCAAACTATTAATAGTTTTCTTTGGATAGTAACATTTCTGGTGATTTCCTTTCCTCTTTTCTGTATTTTCCACAAGGCACATATATACTTTAAAAATACTAATCAAAACTAATTATTTTCAAAAAACCTACTTCAGTGTTAAAATTAATTATGACTAAACCCTGAGTGGGTGGCTCTAGCTACTTTTTCTGTCTTCCCTCCTATTTTTTTTCAGGAATTTTTATCTCCTAAAGAAATATAATAATAGCATATCCAAAATTTAAAGAGTTAGTCTAAATCCATGTCTATTTTTCTTCAGTTAAGTCATTTTACAGGAAAATTCCAGAAAGAATTTGGAGGCATCAAGGATGGAAATCCCAGATCTTTTACAGTCCTAGCACCAGAATATATAAGGATAATGAATTATCCAGTCACTTAGAGAGAGCAAGAGCAGGAGAGAAAAAGGGAAAGTAGAAGAGTAAGTACAGATGAAGAGAAAGAAAAGCAGGCACAGAAGTACAGAACATAGCTGAGATGTTCGAATTTGCTTTGTTTTGTTTCCCTTGTTGAGTCCTAAAAAATCAGAAAGACTACTAAAGATGATTAAACCTTTTGGTTTTCCAAATATGGAACTTCTGTGTATAAGAAAACATCAAGAGTGAGGAATTGGAAGAGAAGTATTAAAATCCACTCAAACTAGAGAGTAAAAATGGAAAAATTATTCTTTGAATAAAAGAAATTCAATGAAAATGCTTTCTCCACGTGCCCAAGTCCTTTCCATGGGTACTGTCCATGAATTGTGAATTTGACAAAAAATCAATGTGATTTCTTACCAGAAGTTTCTTTCCTAATCACTTGTCTGATTTCCATATGTCTCTTATCAGTTTTTCTGACATTTTAAGGTGAGGAATTGAATATACAAAAATTATACACAGGCATAAAATTAAGAACATATATGAAAGGCTTTGACATAAAAAACAAGAAGGAGGTTAAAATTCTCATATGCCCTTTCTTTTTGGTTGCCTGTCATTGCTGACTTTGTCAACTCAAATTGATTGCAACCATGTTCCCCTGGGAATTGAAAAGGAGACAATCCCAAGGATTATAATTCACCATTTTGTGAGTGACTCGTCATCCTGGTCTGGAACATTTTCTTTCTCTTTGTGTGATCTTCCCTGATTAGAGGAGGCTGACAAAATGATCTTAACATAATTGAAAATAGACTGAAGGAAGCATTTGCTGAATGTAAAGTCCAAAAAATGGATTAGGACTTAGGGAGTAAAATCAGAAAGCTCAAGAGCACAAGTGCAGGCAGATCCATAAGGTGAGGCAAAAGCAATAAAGGAACAAGAGTGCAAAAGCAAAGTGATGGTTAATCAAGAGGCATACATCCAAAGACATGCATCCAAAGATAGGGCTCAAAGTTCAGGGTATGATGGACACTTGTCCAGAATCCAAACTAAAAATAGATATTAGCATTCAGGGGCAGGAGTGCTGCTTCTAAAGGGACTGAGATGCTAGGGAAGGTGATCTAGGCAGGAGCTCCTCTACTAGAGAACTGGGATGGTGGATAAAGGAATCCACAAATTTCCAGTTTCTAGGAAATCGGGATTCCAGGAAGACCAGCTAGAAGATCTATTTGAAACTGAGCAGATGAACAAGAATGTTTGGATTTCACATATTTTCTTCATCTAAGAATGATTGTTCTCAAAGTAGGAGTGGAGCCAAAATAATAAGCAATTATTTCAGCTGTCCCAAGTTTGCAGGGAGAGCTACAGGAGCAATGAGTCAAAACGATAATTAACATAATGCTGTACTCTCTGTGGTCCACTCTTTCACTTTCTTAATATGACATTTTGTTTTTCATATACTGAGAGACTTCCAATGTCTTCTTTTAATCCGATTCCAAAATGCAACTACAGACTAGATCACCAGAATTAAATAACATGTTAACACAAATGTACCACGTGCCCCTTCCTATTATTTCCTGCTGTTCCCATTACTGAACCCCAACTATAGTCCACCATCTAGTGAGCTGCACTCTGGAATTCTGTGTTAGCCATGCTGTGATCATGGACTGCCTTCTTGAACTGTAACAGAAGGCTGTTTTCATTTTCCTTTCTGTGTCAGGAAAGGAAGCAAAAGTTAGGGGACTATCATCTAAGAGGTAAAGTATGCTCTAGAGTGTAGCCTCAGGGGCTAGGGGAGGAAGTCAGGGAGACTCTGGGGATGTACAAACTCTGGCCCTGACAGGCGCTTGTACCAGCCAAGACACGGGAGGTTGCCAGGTCCAGACGCAATTAGTCTGATTTAGATTCCTAGGAAGACAATTCTGGGTCTGGCTAAAAAATAGCTAACTCTGTAGAAATCATTCCTGTAAATGCAGAGATCTATTCTGCGTGCCAGATGACAGAACTTAAAAAAAAAGTTTTTCTTGGAGGAAGGAGCAGCCTTTATAAACCATCAATTCTCTGGTGTCTTTAAACTACCTCACCCAGATTAAAAGGTATTTGTTTGAAAAGCTTCTGTTAAGGATGGACTGCAGCCTCCCCATGTGACAGATCCCATGTTTGACAAAACAAGACATTCTTCCTTATGCATTTGACCATCAGCTTTTCATTTGGCAGTTTTAGTACCACTCTTCTTACTTTGTCCTCAAGGAAAAGAGAGAAGAGTTGATCACCTTTACGAAGACATCATTATTCCAGCATAGTGTCTCCAAGACAGAGGGCTCAAATATCTCATCCATTCAATTCATACTAAACATATGGACCACAAATTTCATTGTTACCTCTCAGAGTGTTCTTACATGAAACATCCCCCTTACTATGGGCACCCAAATTAAGTTGAATTCAATTCAACAATGCACTTTTACCAAAAAGTGTTGCTCTTTTGCATAAATTCTTTCCTTTCTTATCTTATCACTGATATTTTAGTCCAACTACAAGTCTTGATCTTAAATGACTATTCCTTATGCAATGAGGATCAACAACTTCCAATATATTGTTACCTCATTGCCTTGAGTTTCTTCCCACTGCTCTGGAAAGGAAGTCTAAACAGAGGGGAACCCAGGTTTTGTGAGGCCTGGGGTTTATACAGTTTGAGGGTCCCCTAGCATCTTGCAGAACTTCCAGCATTTCTCAGATAGGGAGTCAGAGAGGGATGTTCCTAAGTGGTGACAGGGGGCATTCTGACTTAGTAATCTTACATCAACAGGGGAAAGTCTCAAAATGATAAAGCGCAACTTTCTGAGATTGGATATTGAGCTTTTCACTTGGTTCAAGCCACAAACAGTAGCAAGAACTAAACTTTATTGAGTCTTACTATCTACAAAGTGCTATGTTAAGTGATATACATGTTTATTATTATTCATAACCACGTTATGAGATAGATATTTAAATTGTGCTCATTTCACAAATGAAGAAACTGAGGCTGAGAGAGGTTAGGAAGCCATGATCCAGGATTTGAACCCAGGCAGTTTGACATCAGGGCCTGTGCTCCTAAACAGAATGTGATGCTGGCTCCTGGGAAGCAGCTCTTCCAGGTGATCTTCTTTCTCTGTGTAATATTTCCTCCAACTTTTTAAAGGTATGAATAAATATCCCTCAACCTGGACAACTGAAATAAGGGGGATGAAGAAGGGTGATGATTATGAGAAGTGAGAATATATGAATAAAATTTAGGAGTCAACCAAAGAAACTTCACAATCAAATATCTATAGAGTAAATGAGCATGATCATGTCTCTGTTAGACACAGTACACTCAATCCTGTATTTGACTAAGTGCACTGTGTCAATCATGGGCCAGCCATTACAGGTGCTGAGACTCCTGAGCTGAATAATGCACAGTCCCTGACCCATAGAAGCTCATAATTAGCGGAAGAAAAAGAAAGTCAAAAACCAAATGACAGATAGTTCAAGTAAATATCAGTTAGTAACATAACTTTCATCAGATATGGCAAGTTTTATCTCTTGCTTTCATCTTGATTTGTTTCTCTTCTCTATCTGGAAAGAATGTCTGACTTAAATGTTTTTCCTCTCACTATTGAGTCGTAATCACACAAATACACAAGTTGGAAGATTAGGGTCCTGGTAGATTTCCCTGTGGGTGAGATGTCCTAAGCCTATGCCTCCCCCACCACTTGCTTTCCCATTGCCTAGTTTTAAGAGACCCTGGACTCTTTCTGTAAAAGCCGCCAACTCCCAGGGAGCATGCCACATGGATACAGTAGGTGAGAGGCATATCCGTGTATTTCCCAACCCATTCTCCAAGACATTATAGAGCAGTGGTTTTCCAGGCTGAACTTTCCCTGTCTTATCCCAGTAAGGGGTTGGGAAGTTAAAGGGATGAAACTCTGGGCTCCTGACCCTGCTTAAAACAGGTCAGTTTCCTCTAGTTATTGGGATTTTGAAATCATTTCCCTTTGAAGAAATGACTCCATAACTTAAAAAAATATTTGAAAATCACTGTGTCAAGTGCTAGAGAGTTTGAGTAAACAAACCTCTCCCTGCTTGAGATAGAGTAAGTACTGGAACCTTCCCCATTTTAGTTCATGACATATTCAGAGACATACAATAGAAAACTGAGCTGAAGGGGGATGGAGAGAGAATACTTCTAGACCTCAATATCTAAGAATGCCTCTAATAGGAGGGAAAGGAAGGAATCAAGAGCAAAGTTAGGAACCAGTGGGAAGTGGAACTGTATTTGGTCTTGAAGTGAGGGAAGAGTGATTGGCTAGGTAGGAAAAGAGAAGGGGATGAAGAAGCAGGTGGACCCACTGCAAGAGAGAGTATATTGGAGGCTCTGAAGCTTTGATGCTATTCTTCTAGGCACATATACCCTCTGTCTCCACCTACTCCAAGGGATAGGCCTCTAGCTGGAAGCCACATTTGGGTTAACCTAAGGCTGTTCTCAGGCTCCAGAAATCAGGAGGAGATCTGAGAACAGTATCTAAGACTACCATTCCCCAGATCTATCCTCAATCTTAATAGACTAAAGTAGACTTACCTTCAGCTCTGCATGAGCAGACACAGTATGACCAGAGGTGCCTTAGGCCACTTGGCACCTGTTCCTTAGAACAGCAGTTATCAAACTTTATTGCATCAGACTCATCTGGGAAGCCTGTTAGAAATCCAGATTCCCTGGTTCTGCTCATGGAGAGATTCTGATTCAGCGGGCCTGGGATGAGGTTCAAAATCTACATTTTTAACAAATTCTCCAAATGATTCTTAAAAGGGTCTGCCTTTGAGACCATACTTAGAGGACTATGTCTCTGGAGAGGCCATGGTTTCTGGCTAAAATCATCAACTAGACACTCCTCTGAGAAACAACGGTGCTGGTAAACCCCAGTGGAACCAAGCTGTTCACCCAGACCCCTGCTCATACAGCCTTCTTTGTGAATTTCTCTCACATTCTGAGATTAGCCCATGTGCACGCTTGAGTGCCTCCCACCGGCAGAATCACCTGGATGTTGTGGGAATCGGTATCATCAACAAGGCCAGGCAGAGAGGTCTCAGCAGGTCTTGATTTCCACCAGTCCCCAAGGAGGAGCCTCTCTCCTTTCATCTCTGCTTTCAGTCCTTAGTAGCTATGTTATTACAAAACTCGATTTAGAATTTCACTCTCAAAACCAGACCTAGAGACCTCATTACAGCATTTGCAGAAGCTAGCCATAGAGCAAAGTGAGAAAAACACTTTCAATTCTCACTCTCTTGTTTCCAATTGAACGTAAATTTGTAAGGAATTATGCAGTAGAGATGAAATCTTCTGAACTTTGTCTTGACTCAGAGGTTAATTGCTTTGCAAAAGTTGAAGGAAAACAACCACTACTGTACTTTTTCTTAAAAGAGGAAGACAGATCCATTGGCTGAAATAAAATGAAATTGTTTATATCAGCCCATTCTTCCCCCTCAATTACCAGAAAGGGTCAATAATGTGACTTAAGAGTTTGGGCCAGCCTTTCAGACAGGTGGTCTAAGTTGAAAGGTCTAGGGAAGGTGGCCTCATCACTACTACTTGCTGCTGAAAGCTCCTTCATTCATTTGGTTAACAAGCTACTGTTTTAAAAGCCAAATATCCTTAGGATACTTGAAACATTAGTCTATCTGTCATGCCGAACTTAGTGTAAATTATCATTTAGCTTCTGATAAACTTTGAAAGACCAGGATTTCAGAGTCCTGGAGCTTGTTTTCACCAACAATGCTCCCTCTGAGAATTTTGCCAGGAAATCAAACGGCTACTCCACTCAGTTGCCTGGTTTGTAAACTAAGTAGGGGTTGTGGGAAGGATTCACCACATGTCACCTGCCTCCCTTCCTAGAATATGGGGAGATTCTTGCTCCAGTGAGCCACATTTGAGCAAGATCTACTTTCTGGTCCTTTGCGCTTGTTCTTGCCATATTGTTGATAACAGGTGGGTATAAAGGCGTGGGTTTACACTTTCATTTACTCATTCTCTCATTCAGATACTGCTGAAAAAGACAAACTTCCTTCTGGTTCAGCCTTTATTTGCAAAGACTTGCACTTTTTGCTCTGAGCCTCAAACGTGGCATCCAAGAAAGCCACCTATTGTCAGAGGATCTCCTTTCTTTTATCTGCCAACATATGGGAGTATAGGCAGTACCTCTTTATAAAGATGTGCCCTTACGGATATGTGTCAACAGTGCTATAATCTCCTGCTAATATTATTAATAATTTATTTGAAGCCTAGAACAGTAGCACTCAAAATGTGGTCTAGGGGCCCCAAGACTGTTTCAGAGGGTCTCTGAGGTCAAAATTACTTTAAAAATACTAAGTTGTTATTTGCCTTTTTCGTTCTCATTCTCTCACAAGTGTACAGTGGAGTTTTCCAGAGGTTACACAAGATGCGATATAGCAACAGACTGAATGAGGAAGCAGATATGAAAATCCAGCTGTCCTCTATTAAGCCAAACATTAAAGAGACTTGCAAAAACATAAAACAATATCACTCTCCTCACTACTTTTTCCATTTTTCAAAATGTGGTTATTTTTCATTAAGAGTATGTAATTTACTGGGGCTGGCCCCATGGCCGAGTGGTTAAGTTCGCGCGCTCTGCTGCAGGCGGCCCAGTGTTTCGTTGGTTCGAAACCTGGGCGCGGACATGGCACTGCTCATCAAACCATGCTGAGGCGGCGTCCCACATGCCACAACTAGAAGGACCCACAACGAAGAATATACAACTATGTACCGGAGGGCTTTAGGGAGAAAAAGGAAAAAATAAAATAAAATCTTAAAAAAAAAAAAAGAGTATGTAATTTACATTTACACACAAGGTGTTTATTATTGTTATTTTTAAATGAATTAATAAATCTTTAAAGTTTTTCAGTTTTAATTTCTAACAGAGTAAATATCAATAGATATAACCTATGTACGCACAAGCTCTTTGGAGTCCTCCATAATTTTTAAGGGTATAATTGCATCCAAAAAATATGAGCACACCATGTGAGGCACTTCACACATTACATTATTCTTCAAAACAACCCTACAAGGCAAATATTATTATCCTTATTTTATAGAAAATGAAACCAAGACAGAACAGAGTCAAATAACTTGCCCAGGATCAAACCATCAGACACCAAAACCTATTATTTTTCCTTGAGCTGTCTCTCTTGCTGCTCTTATTAAAGCCAGCTTTTGTTTGCCTTACTTGTGAGACTGAATATATGAAGGGACAATGGGCAGACCATATATAAAAATAGAACTTTGTCCCACGACCTGCAGCAAGCTGCCAGGAAATCAACTCCCTTATCTCCAATAAACCATCCAGGACACCAGCCTGCTGTAAGTCAGACTTGCAGGAAGCCAGATCACTATCTCTAGTGACAATTCAGGCAGGAAGCTAAATAATAATTTCTGTAACAATTGGCCCCAAAGGGTTAGGACTTAATTAATAACTGACAGCTTCCTCTAATTTTTGTTCCCATTTCCAACTTAGAACCAACCAGAGGAAGCCACTATGCACCATAACCAATCATAAAGGATGCCCTTCTTCCAGTTAGCCTGTCTACTGCTTCCTCTGCCAACAGCCTTCAATCAGGACATGCGTGAAGCCTTCTCTCTTCTCCACTAGAAATCTTTCCCACTCCTCTGCCTGCCTTTCAGTCTCTGCCAAAACACAAGTGATGGCGGCTCTCTTGCTATATCAAGCTCAGCATAAATCGCCTTTGTTTTTCTCATTTGGCTGCTCTTCATTTATTTCACACTTGTTTCCGTGTCATTATCCTATAAGTCACCAGAAGATAGGAAGCTTAAAAAACCCTGGCCCCCTGGCCTCCAGAGTCTAGCCGTTTGCACAGCACACAGCAATCACTCATATATGTCTGATCCTTGAAAACAAAGCCATGCTGGGGGTTGTTTGACAAAACACAGTGACTGCCTGGCTCTCTGGCTCTTCTCTCTACACTGTCCAGCCCCATGGGTTATACCACACAAAACCCCCACATCCCTGATTCCCAGACCTTTGGGCTTCCAAGACCAAAATAATATTAATAATGAATGCAAATGAGTAATTGACAGAGAATTATCATTTTTTCCCAAGAAAGGTTTAAAAACCATATCTATCATTTACCAGATTACCAAAAGAATGGGAAGGAATTAATTATAATAAATAATGTTATTTTAATTTAAAACGTTTCTTAACATGGAATAAATTTAGTTTTATGAAAAAACACACTGCCTGGCTCTTCTTTTGGGGACACATCTGTCAGCGGCCAGCACGAGTCAGCGGCAGCATTTGGGAACATGGCTCAGGCCACAGGCAGGGTGCCCAGCCTCACAGAGCAGAGGGCAGACTCCACATTCCCCTACTCGCATAGCACACACACTGACTAAACGACACGCCTCATTGGCTTTTGTTGTCAAGTTTCTCAGACCATTTGTTTCCCTTTTCCAGAGGATATTGGAGCACCTCAGAGAGAATTAGATAAAGGACCTGGGTTCATTGGTATTTTTTTTCCATGCCTACAGTCACCCAATTTTGAGTGAAAATTAACTTATCTCCTTATGAAGCAGACATTAATGGCCATTCATGTGTTCAAAGTGCTAACTCATTAGCAATATCTTTAGCAGATAGAATTATCCAATGAAGGTCCATTGAAACAGTTAGGGAGGGCCATGTGGACAGTCAAAGCAAAACAAAATAAAAGCTGCGAAATGTACCATATTATCGAAATTATCAGGGTATGAACATATGAAGACAATGCCACATAATATCTATGATTCAAATTCTCTAAAATGTGTTCTATGCCTACTTCTAAAAGAGTTCTATGCCTTCTTATTTGATAATCAAGTTGTTTTATATAGAAAATACTAATGCAAAACTACCTTCTTCATTGTGCTGGACATGCGTCTTTGCCTTCCCAGATCCACTCTTTACCCAGTTCCATGCTACTCTGTGCTCCGGGGGTCTAACTTCTGTGAACTGCTAAAACAGAGCTCCCTGTTGGCTACCCACAAGGTAGGCTCAGCCAATGAGAGACACAGTTAAAGGTGAGGGGAGAGGAGGAATAAGAAGTCTGGGCATTTCTTCCTTTGGCCCTTCCCTGCTGAGCCATTGATTGGGAGAGGACTTGTTCTTCTCAAAGACCAAGGCTCCAGCTACAGGCCCTCTCCTACTGCTACAGCTACAGCTCTCTCCCCGGCCCCATTGCCTTCAGTCCAAGGGCTGGTAATGGCTCTGGGGTCTGCACCATCCCTTATTGCTTCTCTAGTCTCTGCACATATCTTTATAAAATCACTAAACTCTGCTAAATTACCTGGTTTGTTTCTCCCCAAAGCCCTATCTGATGCTTTCCTCCACTTCAATTCTTTTTAATTTGACGTCTCTTTTGCACATTTTATTTTCAGTTTATACTCTATTGTTTTTCACATGATGGTTTATAGACATTCTAAGACTGATTCAGTTGCTTTCAAAGATCATAAACTCCTTGAAGGTGGAGACCTTGCGTTCCATTTCATTGTCCCCATCAGCAGTGTAAGCAAAGTGATTCCTATCAATTAATGCTCACATATACTATTTCTTTTGTCTTGTTGGTTGAGTTGCCACAGTGGCAATGTTCGGGACTAGCAAAATTAGTGTTATGGGAGCAAAAGCAGAAGGGGAGAAAAGAATATTCCCAACACTGAAAATAAGTAGTATGCAGCTTGTGAAACGCTGTGCTTAAATCTGACTTGAGAAATAAATATGGAGTAATTAAATTCTTCATTTGTACCCAGATTTAAGCTATGTTGATGTAATTCCAGAACAATTGGTCTGTCCAGTATCACTTTAAAAAAATCAATAGAAAAATAACGAGTGACTTGGTGATATAAACACAGCCCACAACTCAGATCAGAAGCTGCAAGTATCACTAGGCAATAGCCTGAGAAGATTGTATCCTGGGATTTTAATAAGAGCTCTCTATGGATCCAATGATTTACAATTGTTTTATTCTAGGGCAGGACATCAGTTTTATGAGCATTTAATAAACAAGCTGTAGGGTTTGCCTTCCCCATGCAGTTGATGACTCTATCTAAATGTACAGATGGCTCCAAAACATCACAAAACACCTCAACAACACAGCTGGCTGCACTTGGACATAATAAAATTTATCAGTGGCTGTTAAGAGGAACTCAGGTGTCCAAAAGATGTTTCACCTTGTCAATATGCTTGCATATTTCATTACCATGTCAGGATACCAAATTAAATTCTTCACATAAATGTCTACTTACATTAGAACGGGCAATTTGTGGCCAAAAAAGTCTATTTGCAGTTCCAGAAAGTACGGAGTTGGTTGGTGAAGTCACTATCGGTAAAATGCAGGAGGTCGAGAGAAATAAAAATGACTTATTTATCGACCACATACTACGTGTGAGGTACTAGGCTAAGAACGTTGTAAATATCGTTTTATTTAATCTTAACAAAAAGACTATAAGCAAAGTATTATTATTATCCCCAGTTTACAGATCGAAAAACTGAGGCACAGAGAAGTTAATTAAGTTGCCCAAGGTCACAATACCTTTAAGTAAGCCTTAGAACCGAGATCTGAATGCAGACAGCCAGGCTTTGGAGCCCATTTTAAATTACAAAATCACTATATGATATTAGGGGAATTTAGACCCAAGTAAGTCAAGAATAGGCCTAAGGTCAACCTAACACCACTGTGTTCAGGCAGATTTAACATTTTAGTTCATAAATACATGGAGATAACACTACAGTAGCAAAGGGAGGCTTCTGTGAGGTCGCATTAGACTTTTCAGCACCCATACACCAAAGCTCATGCACATTATTAAAAGGATTCTCTCACTCTCACTCTGAGCCACTTTGCTCTCAACTCAGCTAATGATAGTGAACATAATTTACAAAATGATATAATGGAAGTAAAAAACTAGAATGAGAGAGGAAGGCAACTAGAAACATGAAAGGGGGACAGGGTGATACCGAAGAAAGAAAAAATATATAAATAGACTTAAGACTGTAGAAAACATCATCCGGTGACCACTGAGTGGATAGTCATCCCCGAGGGACTCCTACTGATAATCCTGAGTCTAAGACAGGTTAGTTCACCTTTCATGCTCTTAGCTTTTTGTCCTCCTAAGGTAAGTAAATGTGCAACACACATTAGAAAGATCTTCATTAAAATATTTAACTTATTTAAAGTTTTGGCATTTAAATTTCCAATTATCTGTAACTTTACTTATGCAGAATTCCCATTCTCTGCTACCAAAGGTGGTATTTCCATTTTTAGCAGGTTTCAGAGCAGCAGTCTTGAGCTAGAATTCCCTGGAGGAACTAGGATGACTTGGAGGATCATGAAAGATATCAGTCTGGATGGAATATATTGTCATGACACATTTCTGGAAAAAATTTACTCTATTGATTGTTGCCTATTTCCTGATTTACTTATTTATTTATTTTGGTGAGGAAGATTGGCCCTGAGCTAACATCTGGGCCAATCCTCCTTTATTTTGTATATGGAACGCCACCCCAACTGGTTCTGATTTTTTTTTTTAAAATCAGAGAGTTATAAAGTTCAAAGTTACTCTAAAAGCAATGGAAAGGGCTATCTGACCAGGAGGAAATTATTTAACCTCTCTGAGTCTTGGTTTCCTCACATCTTTAGAAACAGCTATATTAATACCAACATTTAAAAGTCATTGTAAGCATTAAAAATAAAATATGCTTTGGGCCAGCCCAATGGTGTAGCGGTTAAATTCACACACTCCACTTTGGCAGCCTGGGGTTCTCAGGTTTGGATCCTGGGCGCAGACCTAGCACTGCTCATCAAGCCATGCTGTGGTGGAGTCCTACATAAAATGGAGGAAGATGGGCATGGATGTTAGCTCAGCAACAATCTTCTTCAAGCAAAAAGAGGAAGATTGGCAACAGATGTTAGCTCAGGGCCCATTTTCCTCACAAAAAATGAAATATTCTCAGTGGCTGGCCCAGAGCAATTACTCAAAAGCGGCACTTACAGGGAAGAGGTAGCAGAACAGGTTAAGAGAAAAGGCTGCAAAGCTAGGAGGCTCACACTCGGATCTGCTAACTACTTGTTAGCTATGTGACATGGGCAAGTTATTCACCTTTTCCGTGCCTCAGTTTCTTCATCTGTAAATTCAAGATAAGAATCATATCCATCTCACAGGTTTTTGTGAGGATTAGATGACTTCATTCCTATAAACACATACAACTGTATCTGGCACATTAGGGATCATTGAATGTCAATTTTGTTTTTGTTTTGGTTGAGTTTTCATCCCCTTGGTTTTCAAGATCAGGTAACTGATGCCTAGAGAAGTTAAGCCATTTGCCCCAGGACTCCAGTCCCCTGCGCAAATGCCCCTTCTCTGTCCCACTGTCTCAACACACCTTTGCCTGCACGCTCCCATTGTCTGTTTCTCTTTTGCACTAGTTGTAACTGCTTCTCATCGGTCGCATGTGTCCTTCGGTCCCTACAGACATGCAGGTAAAATTTCCATAAAAGCAGCACTTAGCTGCCACGAAGCTGACTGAAGATGAAGCTTTACGTTCCTTCCAAGGGGCCCCAGCAATGGGTTCACATGGTCATCTGTTTTTGCTACTTTTGCAAAAGTAAGGTATTTTTGTATCTTATTCCTTAAAGAGGATTGTCAAACTGTAAAAGCTTCAGGCCCCAATAATCTAGATCTACTCCTGCTCAAATGGAGGGCAGAATGGGAGGAAAGGCAGGATTGGATACACAGCAGCAGGACATAAATGCTCCATATGAAGCTATGGTGGGAAACAAATCAGAAAACAAAAACTCTTACTTTTGAAAGGAGAAAGAGAGAGCGAGCAAGCTCACTCCTGTTCTTCAAATGGCTGGCTCCTGCTCATTCTCCCAGTCTCAGCTCCATCATCGCATATAAACCCTCATGGATCATCTAACAAAAATAGGTTCCCCCTCCCCTGATGCCGGTTTTCATTCATCAGAGTGCTCTGACTATTTTTCCACAGCACTAACACAATCTATAGTTTTCATGTATGTGCTTTCCATCTCAAATTCCTTCATGATGTCTGGCACATAGTGAAAATATCAATAAATGTTGATTGAGTGAATGAATGAATGAATGAATGAATAACTCCTTTTCATCTGTCAGTTCTTGGCTCCGATAGAGATGCTCTCAGGAAGCCTTCCCAGACTTGTCAAGGCTGGGTTCGCATCTTCCCTCTGTCTCCTGTGCTCACACCTCCTGTGCATTTATCACAGCAGATGGAATTCCCTCTCCACTCATCTACCTCCCTGTCAGACGGCTGGCTCCTTACGGGAAACCCTGTGCCTCCTCCACCATCGTATCCCCAGCACCTAGCACAATGCCTGGCCCACAGTAGGCGCCCAGAAAATATTTGATTCGACTAACTTACTTTATTGAGCACAGAAGCCTGAAGGTTGGTACACTATTTGGAAAAGAAGAAAACTAACATTTGTTGTTAGTTTTGTGTCTAACATTGAACTAGGTAAGTATTTACTATAGCAAATGCTTGGCTTAGGGGTAGGTGCTATTTTCTTTTGTTTCACAAATGAGTAAACAGGGGGTCAGAGAAGTTAGGCTTGAGGTCACACAGTTAGTGAGATCAAGGTCAGCCTTTGAACCCTGCCAGCCAGACTCTAAAGGCCCTGCTCAAGTCACTGGGCCACTTTGCCCCTGGCAGCTTACGCTTACTGATCCACAGGCTGATCCTGTCTTCCATGTTTGTCTTCATCTTTCCACTTAGCTGGTAAGCTCTATTAGGCCAGGAACAAAGTCTTTACCCTCCTTCATATTTTGTCAATGCTGAGAAGAGTGGTTTAAACACAGTGGGATGTGGGAGTTGCTGCTTTCAGCTGTCTGACAGAGTGAATGTTTTCATGCATCTTGACATTTCACACACACTATCAGCTTCCTCTCAGGAGTGAAACTAAGTCTTGCCTTTCTCAATCTCTCAGGAAAAGCAGATGCTAAGTTAGAAGAAATGTGATGGGGAGAAAAGAGCATACAGACGACAGCACCAGGAATGGTCTTGGCAGCTGTCACTGGCTTCGGTGGTTCTCTTATGGAGCTCACCAGGGCAGAAAATGTTGGTTTCCTATAAATAGACGGGAGGGTTTAAACACCATTCTGAAATCAATGGGCAGGGTGATGAGGCTAAATGAACACCAAATGCAAAAATCACAGGCAGAAATATTTTCCCGTAGGTACTCATTCCGTTTACTCAGATTCTTCCTTCTACATACTCCTCTTTATATGCATGTTCCCAGGCAGTGGAAACAGGCCTTCCAGAAATGTACAGGAAAGAGTTAGTTGAATATGTTCCAGTCCCTCCTGCTGTGCATATCTATGTGTTTTAAACACAAAACAGATAATGCACAACCCACTCATGCTGGCAGATAGCAAATTTTAAGCAAAACAACTTATTGCCTTCTGTAACTATAAATAATTTCTTGGAAGAGGTAAGAAGGGAATATGCAAAGATATTGAGCAATTACTTAATGTGGAAAAAGTACCTGCTAGGGATTAAGATTTGTAAGGTTACAGATCTGATTCCTTGATGATCTCCAACAAATCATTTGGCCTTGCTGGACCTCATTCACACCATATGGTCAAATGCATGGGCTTTCGATTCAATGCCCTGGTTCAATCCTGCTTCTGACATATCCTAGCTGTGACATTGGGCAAATCCCTTTATCTTTCTGATTTTCTGTTTCCTCATCCATAAAATGGGGCTAATAATACCACTTTCCCTCATGGGCTTGTTGCAAAAAAATTTTTTTAATAGGCGTAAACATAAAGTGCTTACTTTATGGGTCAACACTGGGTTCAATAAATGATGCTATTATCATTCATATCATCAAATGAGGGGTTGAGCCAGAAAATCTTTGAGATCTTTTCTGGACCCAGTGTTCTAGGTCTCTAAATACTGAGACCTAGACTGCACTGAGCTTGTGGTGAGGGTAGTTCAAACTACAGGCATTTGTCAAAGTGGCATCAATGGCAGAAGCCACCCCTGGAGCTCCAAGAACCTGCCTTGTGTATTACGCATGTCTTTTACTTACTGTGTTGTGATGCTTTGACTTCTGGGGCCTTGTGGACCCTGGGGGGACTGCCCCTCCCAGAGTCACCCAATTCTTGGAGACAGCATACAACTCAGCGGAGCTCATTTTCAAATGCAAACCAACCAATCCAGGGCTCACATCCCCACCACCTCCCTTATTGGGCTCTCACATTCTGGGCCACTATACTTGCCCTAATCACCCCATGGCCACGTACCAGACAACCAGAGACAGCCTCTGTGCCCAGGGTCTGCTGAAGTTATTCAAACCAGCCAATCCTGAACCTGTTTACCCTGCCTGTCCCATTTCTTATGCAGAAACCCCAACAGAGGCTCTTATCACAGTTCCCCCTCTGCCTCCTGACCGCCAACGTGATTGCCCTCATTCTCAGTGTACCTCATCCCCTTCTCTTGAGATTGTAACTAAGAGATATAACTACCTTTTCAGTTGTCTCTTGATCTGTTGGCCACACCATACCTAAATAATAATAAAACTATATTTTAAAATGCCCTCTTCCTCCAGGCCTCCACTAGGGAAGCAGGGCTTGTATCCTACTCTGTTTCCCCATCCATCTCCTGCATTAGATTGTGACATAGATGCTGCCTGCATATATCGTTGCTGTATGGGAATCAGAATCACCTTTGATTGTGTATGGACCAGCAGCACATGCTTGACAAGCAGATGGCATCTTTATGAAAAGGAAAAGGGCCCCTTCCTAGAGCCAATCACAGCTCAGCAACTGGTGCTCTTACTGGAGAGAGGTCCCATCTGAACCCTTGGCTCGTGCACTTGTCCAGTGCACAATGTATGCATCTGTATGTGGCAGCTTTGGCCTCTGAACACACTGCATGGGTTTGAAGATGAGTTTCCTATTAACTCAGCCTGGCCAGAGCTCAGAAATGAAGAAGGGAAGGATAGAAGGAAAGACGGAAGAAGGGAGAGGCAGGACAAGGAGTAGGGAAGGGTGAGGGTGGGAAAAGAGAATGCAAAAATGATAAAATACTTGTTCTACTTCTTAAGGAAACAGTGATCCCTACAGCCTACCTGCCCCCCGCACATTTTAAACCTCTATTCTCTAATTAAGCTACGGATTTTTCAAGCTAAGTCTTCCATTAGTTAGAGTCAACCCTGATTTTTGGAATTGAACAATGTAGACCCAACTGAAAAAGGAGATCTATGTACTTTTATTAATCAAAGGAAATTGTCATTTATTCAGGGGACCCACACTGTCTAGTCTGGCTACAGACACAGTCTAATTTCAATAATTATCAACATTCTTTACTTTGCAGTTTGTTATAGGCCTCAAACTTCTTACAGTAGTCATCTAGATATGAAAATAAATACAGGAGATATTCTTAGTAATGGATGCTATATTATTTTTCAATCTCCTCATTGGGAAGAAATCTACCCTACATGGCCCTTCTCAAGGCTAAACTGCTTTTTAAATTAGAAGAAAAATATTACATAACCCCAGCTGTGAAGTATTTTTCTATAATTAAAGCGAAAAACCATACTAAATTTCTCCAATACATTCATTCACCATTAAACAGACACAAAAGATAAAAGAATCAAACCAAATATTTAGACTCTCTAAAATTTTGATTTGAGAATTATAAAAATGATAATAAATGAAAGTGCAATAAGAAATGTTAATATAGTGAAGGCTAGAGGGATGCATAAATACGCTAGCAGAACACAGAGTTTGTAACTGAGTGCAAACGAACAATGATATTTCTCTAAAGAAGTTTATTACAAGGCAGCAATGAACTTCCACAGAGATGAGGTGTAACATGTCCGGGAAGAAATATCAATGTTTCTAGTATCCATGAAAATGCTTTACTTGAATGTAGACTGTTGAAAATTCAGTAAGCAAGTTTGTGGACTCAGAAAATCCTGACACAACACATGTAAAAAGCCAATCATTAAGTAAAGAACAGAAGAATCTCCTCTCCTGTCATATTAGGAATATTACTTGGAATCTGGCCTCAAGTTTGGTGTTTCTATGCCTGAAGGATTCCATTGGCAATCAGGGAGGAGATTTATCACAATTGTCATAACACAGCACTTACCTTGAGAGTGAAATTGGTGTTGTAACAGATTGGCCCAGGTGGTAGGAGACCCAGATTTTAGACTCTGCTCTGACACTAACTGTAAGGTAAGGTCAAATGACTTAACCTCTTTATATCTTGGTCTCCTAACCTGGAAACACTTCTATTTTTAGGCAGTTTGAAATTAATAGAGTGATCAAAATCATATCAATATCTGCAGCCCGTCTTGGTAAAGGTAATAATGCACTAGACTAATGCATGGTGGTTTTCATTACTATGAAACCATTTTGCTTCTCTTCCTCTGAAATATATAAAAGGCTGTGATATTGTGACAGAATAAGAAATAAATATTTGGTCTTCCTCCTGGTTCCTGGCATAGAGCTTCTAAAACCCTTGGAATTTCCCAAGTGATAGAGGTGAAAGGAACATCTTTTGTTATTCATAATAAGCCCCTTTCAAGCATACCAGAGTCTACACTAATGAGGTGATTCTTGGTGAGCCCCTAGATAGAACGAGGGCTGGTTGCCAGAAGAATAAACCATATGATAAAAGGGTTCAAACCATATGATGAAAGGGTTTAACCTTTCAGTCCCACCCCCCTGACATCTGGGAAGGGAGAGGTGCCAGAAATGGAATTCAATCACCAATGGCCAATGATTTAATTAATCATGCCTATGTAATGGAAGCTCCATACATGAGGTTCGGAGGTTTGTAGAGCTTCTGGGTTGGTGAACACATCGAGGTGCTGGGAGAACGACATACCCAGAGAGGGCATGGAAGCTGTACCCATCCTCCCCAAAAACTTCCCTATGCTTCTCTTCTATTTGGCTGTTCTTGAGTTGCATCCTTTAAAATAAACTAGTAATAGTAAGTAAACCATTTTCCTCAGTTCTTCGAGCTGTTCTAGCAAATTACCAACCCTGAGGGGTGGGATTGTGGGACTTGCCAATTTATAGCCTGTAGGTCAGAAGTATAGGTGGCCCAGACCTGTAATTGGTGTTTGAAGTGAATGGGAGTGGGGGCAGTCTTGTAGAACTGAGCTCTTTATCTGTGGGATCTGTGCTAACTTCAGGCAGTTAGTGTCATAATTGAATTAAATTGTAGGACACCCAGTTGGTGTCCACAGAGAAATGAAGAATTGTTTGGTCTGGAAAACCCACACATTTGGTGTCAGAAGTGTTATGAGTAGAAACAGTTCACAGTATAGGCTAAGATAATTGTGGACTCCTTCATGAATTAGTCACACATGAATGTAAGTGCATAAAAATACTATAAGCCAGGAAAACCAGTTAATTGTTTGATTATTAAAATACAATGAGATGACAAACCATCAGTGCCAAATATATTCCCAAATAAATGATTTGTTGAAATCATTAAACAATGAGAACTGTACACAACTAAATATTTCTCAGTATACTTACGTTATAGCATAAAGCCAGGATCCCTAGAACTATGGTGGGAATGACTATACTCCGGCAGACCACCCCATTACTCCTTATCATGTCTTCCCCTGCATGCCTCAATTCATTGAAATGGTCAAACTCTTTCAAAAACCTTTTCTTTAACACCCCAGGATACATGGTCTAAGACTGCCATCTTCACAAAAACACCACATATTCAAGAAGACTTCCTAATTAAGGCAGCATGGGGAAGGGAAACAAGCCCACGTATGAGAACATCATAGATCTAGCCTGGAAACAGCCATTCACCATGTACGATCCTGAACAAGCTATTTAACTTTTCTACCTTCAGATCTCTTCAGTAAAATAGGGATAATAATAAATGCAAAGTTGGGTAGTTATGGGAATTAGGATAAGGCATAGGTAATGCCTGGCATAGGTATCTGTTCAGCAAACGCTAGCTACATTTGTATAATATTTATACAAGTTTGTATTTGCTTGTAGAAGTATATAACTACTACAGAGTATTAATTTCTTTTTTGAACTATACAAGTTCAATCAGCACAAAATCTTTGTATAGTACTTCTTTTGATCGTTTCACAGTCCTCTAGACAAGTTGGTATACGGTAGTATAAAATTCATTGTCACGCCCCTAGAATCATAGGTACCTTAAGAGGTCCTGATGTCCCTAAAGAGGAAGAATTGAGATTTTTCAATTTCAAAGATAATAGTGGCCATCAGACTGTTATTGTGACTGAGGAGAGGGCAAGGTGAAGCATTTCTGAGCGGCTGAGCCCTGAAGAGAGTGTGGGTGTCCACAGAATGGAAGGACGGAAGCCCTGGAATGAGGTCCCGGCCTGCACTGGGGTTGAAGAGTTGAAGATTTTGGAAAATTTGTGGATTATGGGAGATCAGAGACAATTTGAAGAGAATTAGATGTCAGAGGCTTTTGAGTGAAGTTATAGAAACTGAGAAGCACAAGGAGAGGCAGCTCAGAGATCTGAGCTGGCCTTTGGTTGGCTCAGAGAAGAGCTACGTTTATTCAGAAGTTAGACCTAGGCAGAAATAACTTAACTTCAATGCCCAAGAAAGGTAAATAAATTAGCCCTGGCCTGGTACTAGCATTGAGTGTTTTGAAGAAAATATTTTTTAAGTATAGAATACTTTATAATTCTCAAAAAAAATTATATTACTTGAACCTGTTTTACATTAAGGACAGATGATTTTGTATCTCTACAAAGCATTTCTGTCAAAAACCTAGATTGAGAAGTTGCTAGAGATAATAGGATTGAATGAATACATCATGTGGGTGTTTTACCTAAATGATCATGACAAACACCTTTAAACTTCTCTAAGATATAAGGCAAGGAAGACAAACATGCATCTATCAGCCAGAGGGATGATTGTTCTTTCATATTAGCAGAAAGAACACGGTCATAGAGTTGAGAGATGTGTAGTTATCAAATTAATTTTAATTTTCAATTCAGCAAAGCCCCTGAGAGTTAAGGAACCCTTCTTAAGCCTTAATTTGAAAGTTATCTCAATATGACTGTTGGTTGCCTAAAGCTCAAAAGGAAGAGAATGAACCAGAACCCAAATGTGAAGTAATGAACACAGCTCTTTCTGTCTCCATAAATCTAGCTGTGGGTTTAAGTACCTAAAGAGGGACCCTCCCAACAAAAACGGCTTTGGGGACTGGTGGAGCATTGAAGAAGACCGCCTGCTTTTCCAAGTTCTTTCCTGAGTTCTAATTAGACTTGGAAGACTCCAGAGTTATAATAAGTGGAAAAGTGACAATCTACTGTAAGTTACCTAAGTCTATGTATATACCTGAGTCTTAAAATTTTACTCCTAAGAGCCTCAGGATGGTTAAAGGTCTTTCAGTTCATCTAGATATTTTAATAAATGGCTCTTTTATTAAAAAAAAAAGTTTAAATGCTTTACTCTGGGGTTTGTCTTTCTTTCAACTTTCCATATTTGAGGAGGGAGGCTTATCTCAGTCCTACCGATCAACCCTGGCACCAGCGCCAAATGGAGGTCGATGTTGGAGTTGTCCCAAAAGAAGGTAGAAACCTCACCTCTTGGGAAATGCCTGTTTATAACTCAAATCAATGTGAGTGGCAGAGGTACAAATGAACAGGAAAAGGGAACCAAAACTAACTGTAAAAACATTTGGACCCATACATTATATGATGTACATAAAATGCTTACTATGTAATTATCTCTCGGTGTAACCAATTGTTTGGCTACTCCATCTCTTATATTACCTTGAACCTGTTACCCACACACATTTTTCCTCTGTTTTTCGCTTGTTGTTCTCCTAAATTTATCCCAACAATTTAGTTAAGGGATCTCTGATCTTCTGCAGGGGGTGGGAAGAGGCAGAAAGCTAGCCAAATGCTCTCAAAACTCACTGGAGAAGCTTCTGCATAGAGGAAAGCCCTGTTTAAAATAAATATTTTGTTTCATTTGTTTTGTTTTGTTGACTGTATGGATAAACCTAACTCTTAGAGCGGAGAACACAAAGTCTGTGAAGTATAAATAGACCACATTCAAAGTTACATCTGGGGCTTTCTGAAGAGACTAAACCTAAGCTTTCTCTATGTTTGGTTGTTTACCTTCTTTAAAAAGCCCAGGGCAGGCTGCTTCTTGTGACCTAAAAGGCTAGATCCACTTTGCCTATTTTGTGGATTATAAAAGTGGCATAGAAGGATTCAGAGACTTGCTCAAGGTCACACAGATCACAAACGGCAGAGCCAGACTTTTCATTGAGTGTTCCTTCTACCACCAACACAACAGATATTTGGATTTTCTATCTTCTGAAAGGTCTTAAGGAGCATCACTTGACAACAAGGCGTGATTCAGCCTCCATACCTTAAACATCACTCTACTGTCCTTGAAACAGAGTGTTCCACAGCAAAGAACCTAGAAATGGAGGCTTACAGACCCCCTGGGAACAGACCATGGCGGAAACCTTTTCCTTTACACATTTATATGTTCAATGCCCTAGACTGAAGCACACTGTTAGTTCAAAGTCACTTACCCAAATCTGAAGCTTGATTCTCTTTTCATTTTTGAATACGGTTTTTACTTTGAAATCGATCCCAACTGTGCTGACGAATGCAGAGGTAAAGGAGTCATCCGCATAACGGAACAGAAAAGATGTTTTCCCCACACTGCTGTTGCCAATGATGAGCAGTTTAAACATGTAGTCAAAATTCTGATCAGAGGAGTCTTTCTGGCCATACCTGGCATCTTGGGCAGAGGCCATCTGTGGTAAAAAACAGAAGAGGTGTGGATCAGTCTCCCATTTAATATGAAGCTAGCAGCATACTCATTATTGGTCTTGCCAGAAACAGATGTCAGACCACTCAGGAGACAAGTTGAGAGTGTTCCCC